>NC_134366.1:99878524-100507178 GCF_035582795.1 Mycteria americana | reverse complement strand
CTTGTTTTCATCCAGGCATACTTCTATAGCTTATAATACTAGATTAATGCTAGACAGACACCTCAGTAGAGATATAATGGTTCAAAGGCTCTTATGCAAGCTCTTGACATGGTAGTGATTTTTATTCATGTTGCATGTATATATCATAAAACTTTTAATGAATAAGTTTAGAGTTTATATCTTTACTGAAAAAACCTAAGCGAGACAAAGTCAGAGTGCAGTTAACTCGATACTATTGCAGCAAGTCTCTCAAACTTGAAATTTGATGATGGCAATGATTTCTAAAGCACTATTTATGGTTATGAACAATCTAAGTCCTACCCAAATTCCAGTGTATTCACACTGTGCATACCCTTCTCAAATCCTAAAAGACTCTTTTTATAATGCAGTATCTGAAGCTCATTCTTCATTGGTCACAATGGAACTAATCCAAAAGGAGTTTAATTTACATATCTCCTTAACAATATTGCCAACAAACCCACAACTTTCTTAAAGGAAGCATTTACAAAAACCTAAAATGTGCAAGAGAGCAGGCTGATGTATATTGCAAAGAACTGACACATTTATATTTATTTGCACAGCTCTTAAGAGCATAGGAAACACCATTCAAGATGAGACAGTCTAGTCAAAAAAGCCTGCCTGAGTGGCCAGCAAAAGAGAGAAAAAACAGCGATAATTCTTCTGATTCCCCGCTGCCAGTAAATTGCACTTTAAGAACATACTTTTTTATAAGAGACCTCAATGGTTTCTTCTTTCCTGAATTTGTCTTACTGCTATTTAAACTCATCTAAATGTTTGGATCCACAGTATCTTTTGGCAATGAGTTTCCATGAAACAATTAAACATAGTAGAAAAAAACCCTCCTTTTCTTCATTTGTAACCTGCTGCCTCATCAATTCATGTGATGCCCCCTTCTTCCTGCATTGTGTGGACAGTGATTAATGCTTAACTTCTCTTCACCTTCTTTATGCTATTTGTAATTTTATAGCCCTTTAGTCTTCTTTCCTCTCAATCATTCTTTTCCAGGCAGACATTTACAGACGTATTTCCTATTGCAAAATCAGGAAGCATCTCCCTTAGCTTGAATGGTTTTGTTTGGATGCAATAGAACAGTGTGGAAACAGATCACTATGTGCAGGTTAGCAACATAGGAGATAATTTCTTAATGCTAGACCCTATTTTTTTGTCCTATGAACCATCAAAGATAAGCTGTGGCTCTGTAATGTACTATTGGATTTGACATTGTATAACTATTACTGCCATCTACTGCACTGTGAAGTTCTTTCTCATTAAGGGCATACATCACTGTGTCAACCTGAGGAGGTTGCCATAGATTTGTTAAAATATCCATTACAGCTTATTAGATGGAAAAGAATGTGGGCCATAATGTTTTATTCAGCAAAATTATCTCACAGGTACCTGGGGTTTGGACAAGGTGCTTAAAGAGGAAGATTTGCTTGCTGACAAATATTCTTCCTTTTTTTGTGTGTATTAAATTAATGGGAACCATATGGTGAAGTACAGAAAAAACTCTGTGTTAATATCCCTTGCTAACTACAGCCACCTGTTACAATGGCCAGACTAATAGCAGGCCCCTTGGTGGTTGCTATTAACATATTCAGATGCATTCTCAGCTTTTTTTGGCAGTCATATAGAATTGTGCGTCACTCTCCTCAAAAGTGAAAATCCTGTGGCTAGTTGTTTTACAGATCCCGAAGGCCAATATGGGGCAGCCATACATAACCTTTCCTACTTATAAATCTGCTTGCTTTAGTTTTCAATAACCTTATGATAAAGTACAGTCTGTTTTTGTGTTTATATGCCACTCAGTTTAGGAGACTCACGCCCACTAATTCTCAAGTTCTGACATGAATGTGTCATTGTGGTGGTTTTTTTTCACTACCGTGATATTTCACCTTCTTCTCATTCTCTGTACCCCATTCACTGTGATCATGCCTTAGCTCATTTGATTCTCTACTTTCATTTGTTTGCCAACATACCTAAAAGCAGTACAAGTGGATCCACTGGTAAATTAATAATTGTGACCTATTGAAAATGTGAACTTATCTTTATAATCTTATCTGTTCCATCAGTCTTGTTCTTGTGATAAATGGGGTCCAAAATAATTCTGTGTAATGAGTTTCATGTACCAGTTAACCATTATTGTTAACGTAAGCAACGCCCTCTGCCATATGTATTTGAAACAGTAATCGTGCTTCTCTATCAGATTTTAAAGTCACAGAAGTGAATCTGTGAATGAAAAGGGTAAAACCAGCTTATAACTCATTTTTATCTGCTTGGTCGCCTCTGCTTAAAGATCCACCAAAATGTATTTTGAAAGAAAAGCAACAGGCTAAGAATTGTTAAAACTAGAAGGGTCAAGAGTGTGGTTGGATTATAGCCTTACCAGTCAATAGGTTGCTGCCCAGACACTACACCCAGTGGGCAGTGGCAACCAGTGCCGGTATTTCAGTCGCTGTAAGGAACATTTCAGTCGCTGTACTGGATCCAGCTAAAGAGTGGAGGAAGAGATTGAAAGTGAGTGTCTTGAGGAGAAGATGTTAGCTCTGTAGATTGTATGGTAAAATGTATTCTTAGGACTCAAGCCAGGAAAATACTCCCTTTCAGGAAGAATAAAATAAGATTGAAAAGTAGAGATTGAGATCTGCTGCGTTTCTGGAGATGACGAATACGTCACCATTGAACTGACCCAGTGCAGCTGTTCTTACAAGTCCTACCTCATGCTCTCGTCTTCAAGAGCACAGTTTCCCATACATTTAATGATTGATATTGAGGTTAGCCTATTAGTTTCTTAACAATTTATTTCAAAGTACTGCTCTCACAGATTATTTGACTTACTGAAGAATGACAATTCTTTAGAAGATTTTGGGGAAAGGAGCATTCTTCCTATTCAATGTATATCAGAGTATAAGCCTGCATCTAATGAGCTATCAGTTTAACATCTGGAGCTCAGGATATGGTACCACTTCAACAATCATCATGTATAATAAATATTGGTCATAAATATTTCTTAAATTTGGTTTTTTTTAAATGCTGGCAGAGCAGAGAAGCATGTGCTGGCAGAGCGGGGCTGGCAATTCTGCATAGGTGCCCAGCAGCCCTGAGTGAATTGGCCAGCTCATGTTTGGAAGCCCCATAAATTCATTTAGATCAAACTGTACCTCAGTAGGTAAACCCATATAGGAACACACAGGGGAGGAAGGGAATATCTAGTGGCAGTCCCAGCTCCCTGAACTAGTTATCTATTTTACATCGGCTGTAAGAAAGAGCAGAGAGAGATTTAGGGACAAAGATAGTAACCTAGGTTTTCTATCTCCAATCATCACTTTTCACTTTGAAACTTGAGTGACTCTCTGCCTCATAACTTCTGCTGGCTGGAGGGATCATATTTTCAGTGAGACTCGTGGTGAGGTAATTTTCTTGGTAAACAGGAGCTTAACCCCTGGAGTTAAGAAGGTTTTTTGATTTGGTCTTTTTTGTGAACATGACTAGGTTTTGGACAGAATTACAGATAGATATTTATCTGTGTTGGAGACATTTTTGTTCAAATTTTCAGCATTAATTATTGGCTGCCTTTGTTCTCTCTTCAGCATGCTGGAGACTGCAGATATCTTTTCTTGGCATGTAATTCTTGCCTTTTAATGTACAGAGGTGTTAGATGCTTGACTCAGGCATGTGAATTCCACTCAGTAATGAATATCCCTGGGCTATGACCCCTTTTTAGAGCTGTCCCTCTGTACGTACCAGTACTATTTTCCTACCTTAGAGACGTATTATGACTATAAATACATTCAAGGTTGTGAATTGCTCAGATAATAATAGGAGCTGCACAATAGAATGGGTATCTAGAGGAGAACTGGATGAAATAATTTGGCTGTCATTTTTTCATGTAATAGAAATAAATGAACACCTCTTTGGTGACACTGAAATATTTTCTGCATTAATTTCAAGTCATTGAAGTGTTTGTATTGTGGAAAAATGCAAAGTAGGAAAAGCCAAACTTTTCATTTTGACATTTCCGATTCGAATGTCTAATTTACTTTTAAGTTGAGAAGTAGTCTTTTATCTTCCAAAAGTTTCAGTGCTGTTTGAACCAAAACAAAGGGTAACAAACAAACTATCTTCTTCATCTGAAATAAGTTTTTTTCTCCAGCTTCTCAGTTTTCCATATTTTCTAAGAAAGGTAATTGTTTCAGGTTATCTGCAAAAAATTTTTTCATTTGATATTTTTTGGAACTGCTAGGGAACCAAAATATATGATGTATAGTGAATGCCACTCTGACTGACATCATCTGACAGTTGTGCTGGGTAACTTGCTGTTCTTCTTAAGGTCTAGTACCTTCTCTGTTTTCAAGTATGTATATTTATGACAATGGCAGATAACTGCTAAGGACAGATAATTGAGAAGCGAAGAGTAAAATGTCCCCCCTCATGAGAGTTAGTAATATTATATTCCTGCTCCAAGCCAAATTCCTCAAGGAGAACTCGATTTAAGACAATTATAAGCTGAATTATTTATAAGTGTAACTTTATTTAAAAGGTAGTTTATCAACAGTTATCGAGATACAAGTATGGTACATAGCAATACTATAATTTTTTCTCCAATGATATCATATATAGTTTTCATTATTGTTATAAATTCAGTTCTTCTTCTTTTTATGTATAAACAGAGCATTTTATCATATAATATTTTCTTCAGATATTGCAATATTTTTACATGGGTTAGTTTTAAATGTATATTTCCACCTTCGTTTCATCATCAACCTTGTGTATGCAGGCAGAGACTATTATTACTGCTTTCAATTTCTTTGCTATTTGCTTAATAGCAGGTTTCAGTTGATGTGACCTTTTACTTGATAAAAAGAAAATAGAGCATCAATGGATTGCTATCATCAATAGGATACAATTAACCAGGCGATGATTTAATGAAAGAATAATGTCAGAAGAACTGTGTTGGAAAAGCTATTTTAAGACTTGGAGACAATTTTATGCAAAAAGCATAAGCAGAAGGTAGTGATTTCATTAGCATAGTGCTTAGGAGTTGACAGCATCCTTGATTTTCTTCTCTTTTCTCTAATTTTATGCTTAAGTGATCATTGAGGTAAGTGATGTGGAAGAGAAGTACTTCTCCTTTGTCTTTAAAAGATGAAGCAAAACATTTAAAGAGTAACAGGAGGCTTCAGTCATCTGCCTTCCCAAATTACTGTAGTTGCCAAATAATGAAAGCTGTGACCCCCATTAAATGCAGCATGATCTTTGCTCGCTGGCTAGGTAGTACCTGATGCAAACAGTTCTAAGCAGGTAACGAAAAGATGCCCTGAGCATTGGTTTTAAGGGCATTATTTCGTAGACTGCATGACCTTTCTTTTGAATAAAACAGCTCAAAGAAAGGGTTTCTTGACACCAATGAAAAATGAAACTGTACTGTTTGTCAAGAGCTTCGTTATGGAAGTATTGTGTGCTGAAACATACTACATATAAAGCTTTCACTTCGTCGCGCTTTTTTATTCCTTTTCTGTCTCATCTTTAATGTGACTTTGTCATTCATATTGCAAATGTCTCTCTCTTCATATTAATGAAATCCTTAATGTGCCATCCCACCAAAATAAAATACAGCTGGACCAACAACTCATCAAACATCATTCATTCATTAATCAGATTTTCAAAATAAGAAATACCTTGCCTTTAATCAACTGTGCATTTATTAAACTCTTTTTCAGAAGTATTTCCTGTTACTTTTGTATTGTCCATATATTATGGCCAGGCTACGATATTCCAAGTTTAGGCTTTTGTTGTAATAAGAATTGCAGATAAACATAACAAGAATAGTCTCAGAGTCCAAAAACTTGCACATAAAGAGGTTAAATGAGAAAAACATTGCAGAGAAACAGGAAGACAACATGATACACTCCCGCAGCTCTGGAGAAGAATCAGTTATGCCAAAGGCAGTTCGCGCTGACATAGCGACTGTGTCATTGGTCCGAAAGGGACAGGTTATCTCTGCTGTAAAGCACAATGGAAACATGGAGAAGAGGAAGCGGGTGAAGTGACCAGTAAAACTAGCTCCAATAATTATGTCAAAAGCTAGGCCGAAGAAAATTGTACTCCAAGTAAGTATTAAAATGATCATATTTTTAAATAAGGGTAAGTTCAGGAAATGTAACAGGATGTATTAGTATGCTAGAAAAACACATTGTTAGCCAGTAAAGCTTCTTTTCCATCTGAAGGTATTAGGTCCATTCTGGGCATTCAGAGCATGGTGGCTTTGAAATCCGCATTTCAGACTTCCTAATCTGTACAAAAACATATGGACAAGAAATATGGGCAAAAAAATATGAGCAAGCTATCTCCAGAAAACTGTCTAATGTGTGTTATTTTGCCCTTCGTATTCCGAGGTAACACCTCTAGTTGAAGTAGAATTAAGAGCTCTATTAGGATTTGAGTGAAGATATCTTAAAACAGCAGGTTATGTATAATATACTGAGTTACAGCTCAGGAAAAGTTGTTGCAATGAAATTTCTGTTCATACAGAGAGCAAGACAACATCCTGCAGAGACATACAGAATTTACACTAACTTGCTTATTTAAAAAAAAGGTGTCAAAATATTCCTTGCAACATACTTTTCCTGTTCACACATTGCATCTTGGAGTGGTGCTCCTCGAGTTACTTTGGTGTGCTCATGCTATGACTTCTATGAATGTGTAGCATGGCTCTCTCCCAACAATTATACTGCTCTCTCTTAAAATACCTAGTGTAGTATCAAAAACAATTGAGTCTGTATGAGCTTTTTTGGGAAAATGATTTTGTATTATGTTTTGACAAATCTTTTACGGCATTTTTGTGTTTGTTTTTATCTTTCTCCTGCTAGCCCTACTTCTGTCCTAACTTCATGGGCTACTTGTTTCTACTACAGGACTCATGATTTTATGTAATTGCTGAAGAGTCATCTAGAATCTAGTTTATTAACTTACTTTAAAGGATAGATTCTCTTTTTTTTGTTCTCTTTTCTCTTCTGCTACTCTATATAAGAACTATTGACATGTTGTTAATATACATTCAGGCCTGAGAAATATCTTCACAATTCTGCTTTCCAGATAAAGCTGCAGATGAAAGAATCAGATAAATTATTAAAACAGACAGACAATGTCTTCTGGTTTACACTCAATTTATTTTTTTGTTACTGACCATGTTTCCATGATAGATTAATACCATTCAGCTCGAGTTTTATATTGGACACCACGTGAAGTATCAACTTCTTACAGGAACACATATTTTGACATTATGTTGATATTTGCAATGTATCAATAACTAGCACAACTGACACGGACCAAGGAGTCATTAAAAGTAAGTATTCAGCACATAAAGAAAGAAAGAAAGAAAGAAAGAAAGAAAGAAAGAAAGAAAGAAAGCACAGTAACCAATTATTCTTTTATACTGCAGTTACAATGTTGTGAATCTTGGTGTTAGGTGAGTAATTCTTTATTTATGCCTAAAAAAGAAGAAAGAAATTTACAGTGTGTGAAAACTTTGGGAAGAGAAGGGTAAATTTGTACTTCCCAAACTTAGGGATGTAATTCAAGATGCCTAAATTAAGAGACTAATCTCTATGGGCACCTACATAATCAACCATGAGAGAGAAAGGCTGCAACAGTGGGTGATTCAGAGCAAGATATTAAATAGGTGTCTGAAGAATACATAATTTTATTTCCATTTTTGGTTCTAATTAATATATATATGAAGTAAAGTGACTCCATTTTAATGATGGTGTTCTTTTACCTTTCTTTCTAGTACTGTAACTTAAATATTGTAATATTCCTTTCTGTTTGTTTGTAGTCCAGTGGGAGAGGAAGACAGGCTAATCCTATATAAATTTTTACCACATTAAGAGCCAGGGGCTCTCTATTAAAGTTGTATGTTCTGAATCCCTACTTGACCTGGAAGAACAGCTTGTTCCTGAAGTGAAACAAATGTAAATTCCAATTAAAAAAAAAAAAAAAAAAGCAAGGGGACATTTAATTATCAAATTTGCTTCTGGCAAAATGATCTTTCAATTTTCTTTTGTTTTTTTCATTCTCTGGAAAACCTGCAAAAATGAGATAACCCTTAATCCAAAACTCATTCTCTTTATTTACTCTTGCTGCTTTCCTCCTTGTCTTGAATTTCTCTGTTTTAGCAAGTATTGCATATAAAGCATGTGAGAGGCTTCAACCCCAATTCTTTCAAAGAGGAAGTGGTTCTGACATTAACAGCTATGGCATGAGAGCACAGTATGCCAGAGAAAATTAAGTGACAGATTATGCCAACCTCAGTAGCTTGTTTAAGGAAACACCATATACTCATATTCTCATAGAATCATAGAATCATTTAGGTCAGAAAAGACCTTTGAGATCATCAAGTCCAACTGTTAACCTAACACTACCAAGTCCACCACTAAACCATGTCCCTAAGCACCACATCTACATGTCTTTTAAATACCTCCAGGGATGGTGACTCAACCACTTCCCTGGGCACCCTGTTCTAATGCTTGGAACCCTTTTGGTGAAAAAATTTTTCCTAAAATCCAAACTGAACCTCCCCTGGCGCAACTTGAGGCCATTTCCTCTTGTCCTATCACTTGTTACCTGGGAGAAGAGACCGACACCCACCTCACTACAACCTCCTTTCAGGTAGTTGGAGAGAGCAGTAAGGTCTCCCCTCAGCCTCTGCTTCTCCAGGCTAAACAACCCCAGTTCCCTCAGCCGCTCCTCAGAAGACTTGTGCTCTAGACCCTTCACCAGCTTCGTTGCCCTTCTCTGGACACACTCCAGCACCTCAGTGTCTCTCTTGTAGTTGGGGGGCCCAAAACTGAACACAGTATTTGAGGTGCGGCCTCACCAGTGCCAAGTACAGGGGAACGATCACTTGCCTACTCCTGCTGGCCACACTATTCCTGATACAAGCCAGGATGCTGTTGGCTTTCTTGGCTACCTGGGTGCACTGCCAGCTCATATTCAGCTGGCTGTTGACCAACACCCCCAGGTCCTTCTCTGCCAGGCAGCTTTCCAGCCACTCTTCTCAAAGCCTGTAGCATTGCATGGGGTTATTGTGACCCAAGTGTAGGACCCAGCACTTGGCCTTGTTGAATCTCCTACAAATACACCTGTCCAAGCCACGAGCCAGTTTCTCCAGGAGAATGCTGTGGGAAACAGTGTCAAAAGCTTTACTGAAGTCTAGATGGACAACATCCACAGCCTTTCCCTCATCCACTAAGTGGGTCACCTTGTCATAGAAGGACATCAGGTTAGTCAAGGAGGACCTGCCTTTCCTAAACTCATGCTGACTGGGCCCAATCACCTGGTTATCCTGTACGTGCCGTACACTTTAATCTTTTAAAATAATTTAGACATTTTGTATTGAGATTTGTCTTGATGTGTCCCTTGTCTGAACATACCTAATAAAAATGCTAACATGCAAATTCCCATTTGTATTACATACTGCATTCAAGATTGGCAAAGTAATAGTGATTGTCCAGCAGGAAGAGCAAACTGTCATTTTTTTCAGAGCTTTGAAAGGTTCCTGCATTTGTTATTACAGACAAGAGCTCCCTCTAAATTCCTTTTAATTGCTTCAGTCAAAATGTCATATAGGTGCATGACTCATGCAGTTCATTTAGCATTTACTGTTTAAACCTCATGGGCATGGAAATATAGGGGAGTTCTTGCAAAATGAGCTGAACAGCATGAGATGATTGAAAGGCTAATGATCAGATTGTCCAAAAGTACTCATAGTAGGGAAAAAAAACCCAGAAGCTTGTTATTCACTTCGACTTCACTACTGCAAAACTGATGTCAAAACCTCATAAAGTACTATGATACTTTTTAAGTAAAAAGACTTTACTTTTCTGAAGAAATTGCCTTTTTTTAAAGCATATACCTAGAAAAAATAATAAAATTGAAAGCTTAAGTTTGACGCAGATCAATTTATGTATCTTATCTTTAGTAGTTCATCTCATATACCTTACCTCTGTCCTCTGAAAAAGCCCACAGTAACCCTTAGAGTGGCATAAATGAGCTATGTATAGGTATTTTGAAATTACTTCTTAGTTTTAGTTAACACACAGCTCCTTATGAAATTCCTGTTTATTTCTGCATTTCAGATAGTGCAAACTGAATGTTGTGCAATTCTCAGCACATTTTTCAGGAACGAAGAAGGATGTTCAATGAATGAATCAAGAGTAAAGTAGTTTGCCAAGCATTACCTTCTTTCTTTGACATAATTATGGGATAAAGTTTGTGTACTGTTTTTTAATCATTATTTTAAAAGCCAAGATTTCTATATTGCTTTCCCATTACTTCTTCCTGCTTACCTGTTAGCACATATACCTCTGCTTATGAAATTTTCTCTCCAGCATCTAGGGTATTTATGGGAGAGAACTGTTTTAGAACCAAGAAGAAAATTCATTATCTAACTACTAAGATGCCAGTAAAATTTATTTGGAAAACTTGATTATATGAAAGACATAACTTGCATCTCTGGAAGTTTCTTAGAATATTACATCTCAGTGAAGACAAAAAGAGCCCAAAATTTCATTTAAAATGTCATCGCTGCTTTGTGTCATTTGCCTGTTATTACTAGAAATAACGTCAAGGATAATTTTCTGTCTAGCTACAACATTACTAGCAATCATTAACTGTAAAATGTAACTTCTCTTAATGAATATATATTATGATATTACATGATTATATTTTTGTGGTTCAGTTATAGCTAGTGTAAACATAATGTTAAACTTGCATTTGTAAGGGATAGCCTATGATTAGAGATACTAGCAAGTAATGGTTCTTGAGCATTGTAAATATTTTTCCCCCAGACCTCGATTCAGTAAAGCACTGTTCCAGACATTTTCCAGCAGTTCTCCATTTTCCAGTTCTGACAAGAGCTGTTACAATCTCAGTGAAGCAAATAGACATTCATATGGCCAAAACCCCAAATTCAAACCTCTGGCTGTCATTTGAAAAAAAAAAGAGGGAAAACCAAAAGCCCAAAGCAAACATGAAAATTATAGAAAATGTTAAATTGTGGTTGTACTATCCAGGTATATAAGCCACTCTTTTATAATCAGTATATGGACTTTTCCATTCCAGTTTCCATGTAATGGCATTCCACTACAGCAGATACCCAAACACAGAAAGATTGGTCTGGCTTCAGATTAAGGGAGATAGCTATGCATTATTCCTTTTAAGGATGTAAGCAGATAAAAATAAACAGCCTAGAAATTCTAGGAAAGTATTATTTAAAGGATTCCTTGCTTTTTAACAGGAACAACAGCACATCTGAAACTAAAACATCTCGCAGGAAAGTGTGTATTTTAATCATTGTTTAAGCTACTAACATGTCTTATTTGATCCTTTTAGAATGAGTTCATTTGTTCAGTTGTAACAATGAATGTATATGATAATATTATATGATTCCAGCTGAAAATTTCAGCTGTATTGTGCAAGCATAAAAGAAATAACTGGTCAAAATTAAACAAGGAATGATACCTTTATTTAAATGACATACTATTATATTTTTGATATTTTGCCTTCTTGTTAGAATTTGAGCTATGAAAAATTTTCTTACTCTAATTATATTTCCCAGGATTAGACAGGCTTTTTCTTCCTCTGCTATCAATCTGTGATACACACAGGTGGTGGCCATAGGTTTCTACCCTTTTTGTAGGTATAACAGGAGATGTATTGGTGAAGTGGAGGCAGGAAAACAGGTTTAAAATGCAGTTTGAGGAACAACAGGACTGTATGTGAAAATCAAAAGATAAGCATCAGAATGTGTTATGTGTTAAAATGTAAAAATAGAGAAAGAGTACAATCTGGTCTCTGCACATCTATAAAAGTAACTTTTTTTCTGTTGTTTTCTCAACCCTTTATTTGCTCGAGGGGGGAAAAAAGACCAAAAAACCAAGGGCAAATTGTTTAAATTAAAGTCAAATTGTCTGCAAAAGCAGAGTGTCTCTCTAGTGATATTGCTTTTATCAGTTTCCTGTCTTATGCCTTCAATTTTTAGTGTAGGTAGTGTACAGATATACCAGAGTTTCTTAAAATCAACTTCAGTGTTTCTAACCCCGAAGAAAATGCTGTTCTCTCAGGTATAGCCAAACTGACATAGAGCAAAGTGAGGAAAGAAGGCATTTATACATGACCACACTGCTGAATGTACAGCAAATGCTTAATGGATTAGCTGAAGATAGAATTTTTTTTAAGCAACATACAGTGGAGGTGGGGAAAAAAACTGAAGCGTTTCATGAATAATGAAAGTTGTACAATTTAGAGGTCCTACTGCCCAAAGTACCTCTGAAAATCCCAGTCTGAAGCATTTGCTGAACACAGGCCCAGGGGCAAGGAATTATTTAATAAAAAAATAAATACACAGGTGTTTTCTAGGTCTTTCAAACTGGAATTGGATGTGTTATTTGATGGATTTATCAGAACAACACTGAGACCTGCCTATCTACAAGCCACAGAACCTGATAAAATGACCTCCACCTGCCACTGCCCTTCAATGTCCCAAACGACCTTGTAAAAATTGATACCGGTGAACTAGGGAAGGGAATAGGGAGGTAGAAGGCTCTCCAGGCAGAGGGAGAGGAGAGCACAAGGTGGATGGCTCTTGATCTCCCTTATACTCTATGGTAGTTTGGAGAATGTTGTATGGATTTCTGTGGCCTGCTTTATGCCCTTTTACTGTCTTAACCTTTGCAAGTCTGACTGTAAGATCTTTAAGGAGAGCCAATTGACCCTGTTTAAAGAATTTGTGCAATACCTAGGACTATGGGGCTCCCTTATTTTCTATGATAAAAATAGGATAGAGTTGGGGTGAAGGTAGTCTAAGAGGAGTAGGCTAGTTGCTCTACCCCTTCTATCTGTGAACATAATCTCAAACTTTTGTTTGTTTTGCTCCTCTTCTATGCTGAATGCTGGTTTGCTCATGAGGGGAGTGTGGCTACAAAATTCTGCTGTGTGGCTGGCATCTTACATCTCCTGATGGGGGGAAATGTCTGACTTCTTGCCCAGCTGAAATTATTGTTGCAGACTGACCTAAGGTGAAACACTAGCTTTAAAATAATTCTGCACTTCAAACATAAGCACAAATTCCACAGGGTCTCACTGGAAGTTACAGGAAAATATTTCCCACAGTAGCTTTTCCCAATTAGAGTGTGGTGGGCTTCAACAGGAACCCAAGGAACTAAATCACATCCTCAACCCAGATGAGCACTCTGCCTGAGGCTCTGGTGGGATGCAGGACACCTGACCCAGCACTTCCAGGTCTCCTCCAAAGCAGGAGACAATGGTTCGAAGACAATGGTTACGTTCTTATTAACACAACAGGCTTTGAACTATTCTCTAAATTTTCTTTGCTTAGTTCACACTTTGACAGCTCAGTGGAAAGGAAAGATCTAGACTTTTATCTCATCAGCACAACTACACAAACGAGAGTTTTACTCTGAGAAAGGCATAAGTGACATTGTGTCCTCTCCCTCACTAGTAGAGCATTTGTGGTTCACACCATTTGTTCATAAATCACACACAAACATGCAGGTCATGTGGATTGGAGAGAGACAACCTTAGAAAGCAGAAAAAAGTATTGTCGCTCATGGTGTGCAAATTATTTTAAATCTAAAGTCTAACAAGGAGACTTTAGAAATAATGGTCTATGTACTAGTTTGATGGAGCTTTTAGCTCAAGTTTGCTTTCCTAAATTTGTTCTGTAGCCCAGAAAGCAAAGATGCAAGGAACAGTTAAATGTAAATGCAAATTTATTTGATCTGGTAAGCTTTTTGACTGTGAAACAGTAAGCTCAAAAGCAAATCCTTTCTTCAGCATTATTGTCAATCTGTCAATGGGGGAAGCTATCCAAGCCGTTGTTCACCTTAAATGAACATCTTTTAGCAGTGCATTGAAAAACAATTCTGTTTCAAGAATTTTTGTCAGTAAAACAACAGCCCTGAAACAATGTCCAAAAGCTGTTCAGAAGAACAATGAGAAAAGAATAAATATACAGAAGATGTGGAATAATACAGCATTTGATAAACAGGACAAATCTTTAGGAAAGAAAACTGTTTAACAAAGCATTTTTTAATTCTCACGGTATCCTTCCCAAGATGTAAAGGAACAGTGAATTTCCCTAAATAGCACTACATTAGGTTAAGTGCTGCATTTTTAGAAATGTTTGGTGTGCAAATTTCGCTTAACAAATTACTTTATCTGCCATGATTAAAAAATATTCTATTCATTTTTTCATTAAACTTTAAGTTAATTCCGAAGTTACAAAACACATTTTCTTACTGACCTCTCTTCTGCTAATCCAGCTATTTGAATACAAGGTGGTGGAAACAGACAACAAATACTGCAGTGAACACATTAATTTTTTTTTATGCAGGGTCCTTCATCAGTGAAGTTTATTAGGAGCTCTGTAGAACATAATGGTGAGTATGTAGTGTCCCAGGCCAGGGTGCTGCTCTTATATCCTGATATAAAAACAAAAGCTCCTCTGAACTGTAGCAGTAGCTGGTGTAGCATATGCCATATGCTGGTGGTGCTGTTATTCTGCTTCTATATACCAGTGTTGCAACCTGTATTGTTCATATCATAAGCCTTTAACCCCTAATCCTCCTTGCCCCCCACCTACCATTCAGTTCACCATCTAAATCTTATGAAGTGTTAGGCACTCATCCCGTGCAGGAAGAGCAATGACTCGCTCACTGCCAGGCCCCTTTTACGCCAGCCAGCATTAGTTCCTGAAGGCTGCATCTGGACTACCATGAAACGAGCTCAAAGAATAAAATACGAATAAAAAATGTGATCAGGACTATCAAAAATAGCTAACAGTTTTGGATGTGTAGATTGCTTGGACTCTTCAAAAGGACTTTGAATAAAGGATGAAAACTTCAGATGCTTCAGCCTGGTGGGTTTAGTAGTTTTCTGTGAAAAAGTCAGTTTTTCTTCTTCGTTATCTACAGCTAAAGCACCCCAGAAAGGTATTGTATCTCAATAGCCTATGTTAAGAATATACTAAGGTATTATAACATTTTGGGAGAAATGGTATATATTGCTTTTCATGCATAAAATAAATTATTAACTATTGAGAAGCAGTAATATCATGTCCTTAATATTATGGCTTTGCTATTCTTCCTGACTGAATGGCAACACAATAGTAACATATTTATGTAGTACTGCTGTTACACTGGTTTTCAACTTTGTGATTTGGGAAAGAACCTCACATTTTATAACCATAAACATTCGCCATGGATTTTCTGGACCTGTTAAAAATTTCCTGTATTCCCCTTGTGAGATGCTTTAGTATCCCATGTCTCCATATCACTGTATCTCCTGTCTTCAGGAGATGCACAGACTTAAGACCAGTGGCCTGAATGTGCTGAATGTTTTGTGAAATAATAGTCAGGAAACTTGAAACTCTGAAAGGTCATTTGTAAAAGAGTAGTTGACTCCGAAACATTAATTACGACAGGAGAATCAAGACATACTTTCAAAAGGAAATGGACAACTGAATTCCAAACTACTTTGAATATCCTACTAAGGACATTGACATCTGTTATTTAGCCAGCTATATCCCGAAGACAAATGCTAATCATAAATGGTTCAATGAAGCATAGTAACAGATGTAAGAAACCTATTGTGTCTGCCAATGCTGATTCATCACATGTGCAAGCAACTATTAAGCCAGTACATTACAAATTTGAAATGTCAGTGAAAGTTCAGGCACGTATCATGATCATCTTCATAGACCAGACCCATGCATTGATTTAAGCTGTACAAAATTACTCTGGCTACTTTTGATCATTTTCTGTGACCTAATGCTGTTTTAGATTCAGTTGCAAAGCTGGGAAACTAAAAGTAAAGAGAAACTTTCCAAGACAGACTATAGCTGTGTGAGAATGATTTTTTTTACTCCAAGGCTAAAGATTAACACCTTTAAAGTAACAAAAAAGTTAGTGTTTATTGAAATGTTGTGTTTTCTGGTTAGAGATATCTATAAGGACCTTGTTGCCACATTTTATTACCATTACTACTTTTCCAGTTCTTAAAAATGCCTGCTTTTCTACCTGTCTCCTCACACTTGCCTTTTTCCTCCTTGCTCATTTCAGCCTGGTCCTCTCTTTATACTTCTGCAGTGAGTGAAAGTCAGTCAGAGAGAAAGAAGAAATAAAAAGGTTAGAGAAAAGAAACAAACTATTATTGAAACTATTCACAAGGTGAAACTACTCACCTGGACCCATTCAAGAGCAACTGCTTTGAATCCCTTTGAAATGCCATTCAAACTTTTAGTTGCACTCACCTCAGTAAATAATGCTCTTTGAAGCCAGGCTCAGGGCACAGATGAACAATGAAAGAAGATGGTACAAGGGAAAAAGAAAAAACTGTCAGAAGCAGACAAAGGCAGAGCTGGAAGGGACCATCCAGGCCATAGATTAAAATTTCTTTCCACTGCATGTAAACAACTCTTATAATTATTTTTCTACACATTTGAAAATTTGATTTTAAAACCTATTTAGTTTCTAGTTCCTATCATTTATATCAGAAAATTACTCTAGAAGTTAATTTGTTAAAAAAAAAAAGTCATTTCCATTATAATTTTTATTCATCCCTACAGGAAAAACAGGCATATGACTACACCACATTTGGCCCCCTCTATCCCACCAAGTCTTCCATACTCTCAGGTGCCTGCAAACAGTGTCCGTACCATGCACACGAAATGAAACATGCACATCATACTATAAATACCAGTCTGGAGGGCTGGAACAAAGCCTTCGTATTGTTTTGGCACTTGGAGCTGGAAAAAAAACCCCATGAAAGTAATAATTATGTTTAAGCACCACAGAAGTGCCACATACAGCTGGAGGAGACCAGGCAGCGTGGACAGGGCCAGTCTAGTCCAGTGGCCTCAGTTTTGGAAGTTCCACTCTCTATCCCTTCGCCTGGATATTTAGAGGTGACTAAGTGGGGCATTGGCCTTGCCAGGGTTCATGCAGTCATAATGGCATCCAGCTACTACAAGAACTGCTTCTGACCTAATACACAGCCTTCTGTGCCTCCCTGTAATCGTTTTAGGACTTTATGCACATTTCCCTTTCTGTTATTATAAACTTCTGCCAAAACCCATTGTCATTTTAACATGCCATGAAATTTTGCCTGTATAAAAATAAAAAAAAGGTTAGTTCCAGCTAGTACGGAATGTTGAAAACTAATATGTAAGTAATTTTGGTAACCTTTAGTCTTTTTCCTCTTGCCTACAGCTGTATTTTAAAAAATGAAGTTTTGATACCTAAACTGATGTCGAAGGAATTTGCTACAAATTTAAGGAAAATTGTGTCAATATTTGGCTTATTTCAATTGATCCAAATATCATTTAGATGAGATTGTCACCCTGTTCACTATATCTGAGCCAGGTCTTGACAACGTTACTGAGACCTCAGTCTTAAGAAGTGAGTAAATGCTGAATAAAGACTTCAGAACTTCTCTGTGAGTGAAGACATCTAATGAATTGACTCAACAATAACTTGTGAATTGAAATAGTTTAAGATAACTTGGTGGGTAAAATAATAGGAGGGATTAACAGAGAAACTGATTTTTTTGTTTTGTTTTTAAAAATAAGCTTGGTAAATTTGATATCGTGTTATTTGTACCTGTTGAAAAAAGATAATCTTTCCTTAAAGGGATGATAATCCGTGCATCTGATTGCCACAGGTTTTTTTGCTTCTATCAATTAATTCTTTTTTCAAGCTGTGATCATCTGTGTTTGAACTGAACAGACCATCAATCAGTCAGTCAATCATGCAGCTCATGCAGCTGAACGGCCATTTAGGAGAACAGCTTATCACTGCAGTTGGTAAGCAAGCAAGTTAAAAGGTAGGTAAGAAATACAAGTGGAAAAATATATTCTGCATTTGGCAAGTCATTAAGTCATACATGATTTTAATTACAATTGATATAGAAAACAGTAATTGTAATCGTTTACAATTTTAGTTGTAATAAATTATTAAAACATCCCAGTGATCAAGATCCTAAATATATCAATTGCTAGTGCCTAACGTATTATATCTGTTCATTATTTGTGTAAACATGTTTCTGTGGCACTTGTCATTAGTCTGCCTCCAGAACATCAGTGTTATATAAAGTAGTGGAAGGTGACTGCAAGACAGCCAGTAGATCTTTCAGTACAGTGGGGATTGGGCAGATGTTCTCATTGCACTTAAGTAGCCCCATGGTTACCGTATTCAGTGGGATTTTACCTCTGTCTCTGTCAAATCTCATTTTAGTTATGGAGGGTGGAATCTGGCGATTTTTGTTTGGAATTAAGCAGTGTAAAACAATTTAGATCATGATCAGATCATGACTGTGTTTCAACCAGGCATAATGTGAGCTGCTAAATAGTTGGTCTATTGTAACTTCAGTGTCTTTAGATTCTTTTTTGATTCATATTAATGTAATTAGGAACATGGGCTGGATGGGCAGAACTTTCATAATCAGCCTTACTTTCATAATCTGTAGATTGAGAGGAGAGAAAACTGGCCATACTTTGGTTTTTGATCTCCCACAATTCAAAATGACACAGCAGGCCCTAAATAAGTTCTTCAAGGCCATATCTACATTAGCTAGCACTGCAGCCTGTAGAGGCAGACATGTAAAGTGAAATACCAACAGTAGACACCTCTAGAGGATGTACTTTGAACTCGCTTTAGTCTGATCCTGCAGACTGATGCCTGTTACTGGCTGGAGCCTGTTAGTTGTTGTCATGGTTTAACCCTAGTCAGCAACTAAGCACCACACAGCCCCTTGCTCAGCCCCTCACCCCCCCCCCCCTGTTGAGATGGGGGAGAGAATTGGGAAAAAAAGTAAAACACAAGGGTTGAGATAAGGACAGTTTAATAGGAAGAGAAAATACTACTACTACTACTACTACTACTACTACTACTACTACTACTACTAATGATAAAAGAATGTACAAAACAAGTGATGCACAATGCAATTGCTCACCACCTGCTGACCGATGCCCAGCCAGTCCCCAAGCAGCGATAGCGATCACTGTTCTCCGGCCAACTCCCCCCAGTTTATATACTGAGCATGACATCATATGGTATGGAATAGCCCTTTGGCCAGTTTGGGTCAGCTGTCCTGGCTGTGCTCCCTCCCAGCTTCTTGTGCACCTGGCAGAGCATGGGAAGCTGAAAAGTCCTTGACTAGTATAAGCACTGCTTAGCAACAACTAAAACATCAGTGTGTTATCAACATTATTCTCATACTAAATCCAAAACACAGCACTGTACCAGCTACTAGAGAGAAACTTAACTCTATCCCAGCTGAAACCACGACAGTTGTGCTCCTGGAGAGAATTTCCAGGTTTCGTTTCACCTGAAATAAATCCAGGATGTGCACTGAAATGTCAGCTGAACTGTGGGAAGTGGGGACATTTGGGAGATTCACATCAGAAGTATACTTCTGATCTGAACTGAAGCATAGTGTAAATGCACCCATAGGTAGGTAGGTAGTCAGTAGTGAAGTTTCTTGTAAATGCAGTGTTTCCAGAAAGAGAGACAGAGGATTACGAGTGCCATTAGTGAATTCTGCAGTCTAAGACAGAATCTATATGCAGCAAAGCTGGAAAAGCTTAGGCAGCCTGAACAAACCACCTGAACAATCTAAACAAATCACCTTCGAAAGATGTATTTCCAGGTCTTTGTCAGCACTAGCTATTTGGCTTCTTTTAAATTAAAGCTTTGCAGTTTAATATTTTACTTATAAGAACAACTATGTCTTTTTCATTTGTCAATCTGTGTTTAAAAAAAGATACTTTGGATACAGCTTCGGATTTAACTTAAGCTTTTAATATTTCAGTAAAATGTATTCATTAGTTAAAACAAAATTGCATCACCTCTAAGTTAAATAAGGATGAGATTAATACACATAGATAATTCTGAACTATTATGCAGAGAATTGGTCTTGTCCATGGCTGTTCCCTTAGTGCTGAGGCTAATATAGCTGCAGGCACAATGGTGTTTTGCAACTGTAAATATAACCCATGACCAGATGAAAATAGAGAATATTCAGTAGAAAATTCACCATGGGAATGGCATAGTTTACATCAAGGTGGTTTTGCTATTTGAACTTTCCTTATTGTCAGAGTCAGTGTGGTTCCACAAGAGGTTGTTCAAGGTCTTTCAAAGAAATCATATACCAGAGTTTTTTTAAAAAAAATTTGGACTTTTGTTTATTGTCACAAAAAAAGTCTGGTCTCTCAAAGAACTCCTCTTTTCTGAAATAATTTCTAAGCATCTTAAAAAGAAATACCCTCTGTATTCTGGCTTTTATTTAAGTCTGATTTATAAATGATTAGTTTTGATGACTTAATTTCCAGTTTCATTCTGCACTCATTTGTTGTCATGAGCTCAGTGTAGTCCATGGTACAACCATATTTGAAGGCTTTTGTGCAAAGCCAGTATGAGCTACACTGTTGTGATGGGTAACTTAAGAGCACAAGTCTCTGAAAAGATAAGATCATCATACACGTACCAGCCAGCCATCAAAAGATATTCAATTCTTTTTAAATCAGAAAAAAACCAAGTTTTATGCTCCAAAACTTTGTTAGGTAAACAGTGTTCTTTTGTGCAATTTGGAATTTCCTTTTTATTCCTTTTAAATTTCTGCAGAAAATACTGAATGCTTTTGCAGAAGTGCAGTGCAGGTTTAAAGCTCATTGTTCGTAGTGAACATAGGCCATATGGAAAACTACAGAAAATAAAATTCCTGCTGATTCTGGTATGTTTCTTGTGAGAGGATATTTTATTATAAGGATCAGTTTACAAATTATGCTTTAGTTTAATTCCTTTTTTTTTGGAGACAGGATTCTATATCTATTCATTTTTTCACTTCATCCATGGAAGCTAGACTATTACAGCTGGTAAAACAGTGAGGAAAACCAGTGATATTAAGCCTGTTCTGCCTTTCAAATTTCAGTCAGAATTTTTAGCAAAATTAGAGTTATGCATTTGTACAGGTATGTGAGTGTAAAATGTTCACTGCTAAATGTACATAAATATAATGAATATGATTATTTAATGGATGAGTTGTCCAAACTGATTTTTATAACACAATGTTGCTCCTTTAAGGCTGAGTAGAGATCTTAGTTGATATGGCAGAATGTCAGCATGGGAAAAATAAGCATTGACATATTCTGCAAAGTACAATGTATATACAAGGATGTTATATTATATCCCAGTTTGTTTCAAATACATTAAAACAAACAAACAAAAAATTACAATCACAAGCATTGTCAAGCAAAGTTTACAAAAAAAAAAAAATCAATCCTCTTATCCAACATAACACAGAAGGCAATGATTACTCTAAGAAGGTATATGTATACACACATGGAGGAGCTCTGCCTACCTCCATTATTTGTGAGAAAATAAACATTCTTCACAAAAAAGAGTTGCTTTTTCTTAAGTCAGTAGTGGATTACTTCCCTTCAACACTACTGATGTGTGAAACTGTAGAGGGATAGTACCTCTATTTTTCCTTTAACCTAGCATATTGATAAATCACAGCTCTTTTGAAATGTTAATAATTGATGTGATAGTATTGAAATAATAATCATCTGCCAATCTGGGGAAGATATCAGCAAGGAACCCCCACCCTACAGATGTTGCTACTGTAATATCCACAGCCAGTATGAGTCTACTAGGTGAAATGCATGGAATGGGTTGAAAAATTGTCTCCTCATATTTTAGTAGCAAAAATGGTTAGAATAATTGCTTACAGAATTAGCTTATACTTTGTTCCTGCACACACATATTTATGGAAAGGAGTTCATTGTAATTTAAGAAAATTGTTGAAGCATCTGCAGGTCACACCTGTTTCAGCAGAAGTATATTTTTTCTTCCTTGGGGATCTGTTCTTTAGTTTGTAAACTAGTAGGTCCTTGGAATAGATGTTTCATGTGTTCTGATTCTGTATTTAATAAGATGAGCTCTAATCAAGGCCTGGAGTGAAATTGCCTACTGTTGCTACCATCAAAGGAAGAAATATTTTTGATGTTGTATCTATAAATTAATCTGAATTGCTCTGTTCCTAATTTCCCATTATAATGAAGAAAACTAGAGATAATTTGCATATTTTGTGTTTATGCGTATATTGCAAGCCTCCCCTCTTTAATTAGTGGTTGACAGAACTGAGTTGAAGGTGTTAAAGATTTGCATATCATTAGCAACTATCCTCTAAAAGTAGAATACATGGCTGGGAACAACAGTAAAATGCTCTACTTGTTTACAATACCAAATGTATTTGAAAAAGGAAGATCTGTGATGTTGGTGTTTTTGTGTCCTATGCCACCATCAAGCCTAAAGCACTCATGTCCTAGTACATGTGGCTATCCGTTGGTGGCTGGATTAACCATAGCTATGTTTCTATGGTTGTCTTTGGCAATCTATCATCTGTTTGTGAATGACAAAGAGGCAGCAAGCTCCATGCCGTCATAATTTTTTTGATCACAGTTATTCACAGGTCTTAGAGAACTGGTGGTGGAGTGAATGGTGGATGCACTCTCCTATCCTTGGAACTCACACAACCCTAAGTACAGCCAAAGGGTACAGAGGCTCCACTGGCCCTCAGTAAAAATGGTCCCTGAGAGCCAATCCGTCATCTTGGTTTCATATCCTACTTCCCTCCTGCATTTATTTGTCTTAAAAGTCCTTCCACTCCTGCTGCCTGTCAAAGAAATTTTGTTACAGTAGTCTTTTTATCTGCTTCACTTACGCAGTTTCTTCAGATTTGCAGAATAATATACTTAATGGTCGAAGTATGAAACAGTTGCTATCTTTCTTTAACACATAGTATGTTGATCACTTCATCAGTGGCAAAGAATGTCACAGTGTATGAAATCTTGGCAGCTTATCTTGTTTCTTCTCTTGTTGGTGGATGTGTCCTTGAACTCATCTTGTCTTGCAGGCTGCCTGGTTCACTTATGCAGGTGCAATGCTTGTAGCTGAATGGGAGTGCAAGGTTTAGCACATTTTCAAAATGCTCCTTTTGTACAGGCATGTTGTCATTGCAATTTGTTGTCTATTCACCTTTTCCAATGTTTGCATCACTGCCTAGACTGTGTTTCCATGTAATGTAATTTGACACTGTGTTAATAGTGTTTTTTGTTCTTAGTGCTTTTTTTAGCTGCTGAGCCTCTCAGTATATTCTGAATGCCCAATCTTTGTACTTCTGTGCTGAGTTATATGATGCTTTTATCCTTCTGTTTATCTGGCAGACCTGGATTATTTAATTTTCCCTGTAAGATTCTCATTTTATTTAATGTCCCAATTTTTCCCATTTTTTTCACAGGTTTTTCTTGTTTCCTCCATTATTTTTTGTATTATTTACTTTTTTGTTCATTCCCCATTTTATATAGACTATATTTGTAAATATACCATATATTTATAAATAAAAAAGTGGATCCTAACTTTGAATTTCAGGCAATGATATCAGTCAGTATGAAATGTTGTGTTGGTTGATTTCACCTAGATAAAAAGCTTGACAAATTGTTCAAGGTATTTCACAGACAATGCTTTGTATTGACTAATATATCTCATGAGGTATGCACTTTTGCTTGCTGGAAGTTGTTCCAAATTTCTAGAAAAAGTATTGTAAGCCACGTCAAAGAGTCAAGCTGCAGGACATGTTTTCTTGAAATTAATGGTTAGGACATAGAAACAAACAGTATCTTACAGATATTTGCAGGTATTTGCAGAAAGGTGGGAAGGAGTTTATAAATAATCTCTTCAGGAATAAATGTGAGAAACTATGAAAATATGGGGGGGCAGTGAGAAGGAGAGTGAACAACATGAAGGAATAGACAAACATTTATCTTCCTTTTGCTCTAATAATTGTTGGAAGGGCCAATAACTTCAAAATGTGAGGTTTTCTCTCAAACTCTATTTTGTCCCAAGATGCCCTGAAGGCCTTCTAGCTCTTACAGAAGACAGTGGGAGAAGAAAGTCTCCAGAGCATTCCCCAGCATTTTCAGAAAACTCAGAATAAAAATAACGAACAAAATTATCTCACCCTTCACAAATTGCTGTAAAAAGGCATGGCAAATGCCTTTGGCTTTCCAACATATACACAGTTCCTGTTGATAAACCAATGCACCTCAATCCACAGCATATCCATCAAGACCTTTGTAAAAGCAGTAGAATCAGAATCAGGCAGGTCAAACTAGTAATAGTAATGTAATGGTAAAATAATAGGAGAACACAATGAAGTTAAACATGAGTTTATGTAATTTATCAGAAAAGTATTTTCCTCTTCATTCTCAAGTCAGAAAAAGAGAATTAAATGAACTAAGAGGCTCTCACTCTATCCCTTAGTGTTCATGTTACTGGCTCTACCCCTGCTTACCTGGTGGTGCAGTTACTGTCTGATTAAAACATAAATATAAGGCAGAGATGCCTGAACTGATTACATTAGTGATGTGCATCACTTTTTCAAGATTCTATTCACAACTTTAGGAGGAATAAACTTTTTTTTAAAGGAAAGCTGAGGCTCAGAGCCTCTTAGAACTGAAGCCTATAGCAGGTAACAATTATACCTCCAAATAAATAGTCAAAATAAGATTACTGAAAGCAGAACTTAGATATTCTAGTAAGATTTGCATTTCTTTCTTGGGAAGTTCCAGCACATGAAGTACTCTCCTTACATGCAAAAATACACCTCCCATTTTGATTACTGCTTTAATCCAGTTGTGTTTCTCAATCTTCCTCATGCATACTGAACTCGGTTGCAATAACTGTTGATTTCACAGAGTTGCACTGACCTAAACCTACTGTGTCGTGCTGGTATCTCAGGCAGGTGGAGCCTGGGACGCTATTTTTTTTCTTCTTCTGCATCTGAATTGCAGACACCCTACTTCACTCTTTGCTGGGTCTGGATGAAGGGAACAGGAGGTTCCTGGGGATCCAGTTCAATTCCTATTGATGTCAATGGGAGTCTCTTCACTGCTTCAGGGGGAATATGATAGTACTTTATTAGAATATAACCTTTCCTTGTTGGAATCATATCCCTAGCTTGTTTGTCATATTCTGAATGTAAATGGATCAAGTGTGTGTGAGAGAGAGAGACATGGGGAGCCTGACAGCAGAAGGGCATAGTTTGCATTTCCCAACTGTGAAATAAACCTTGAAGTATCTTTTCTTCCAGTGAAGCTTTTTACTCCAAAACAGATGATAAACCACCACAACTTTAAAAAGAATTTCCTAAGTAAAAGTATAATTCATCAAAGAGCAGAAGTGCACTAGGTGTGAAGGCCTGTAGTCCAAACACATCCACTGACAATACAAGAATAAAATGTGCAGCAGACACTGTAGCAAATTTAACTAGCAGCATCATCTGTTAATTACTGATAAGTTTCATGGTAATCAACAATGAGTTTGGCATCCATTAAAAAAAAAAAACAACAACCCAAAATGTTTTGAATATGCTGCATCATGTTACACTGGACGGTTTCTAATGATAAGGCCTTGGCCATAAGTCAAGAGTCATGACTGCAGAGTGTCTCAGTACAATGTGGCAATGCATTTGGTGTTGGGGTTTTTTCAGCTTTTTATTTGATTTGATGCCAAACATATCAGCTGTTAATTTAGATAGGCACTATCCCACCTCTTTTGAATTTAAAAAAAAAAAAAAAAAGGAAGCATGGGTAATAAAAACAAAACTATTTTCTCAAATTTATAGGAAACTGAATGTTCCAAGGTCACTTTTCTGTCATTTTGCCTCTCATTTCTCCTGTTCTTTTGTTAAACGTAACAAATAAAGTGCTTATTCTCTTCTAGCTGTTCCCTGGATGCTCTGGTGCTCCTTGAAGAAGTGACAGCATTTGTGCCTTGAGATTCATTACCAGAACAAATAGTAAAGAAGTAGCCCTCAAACAAACGAATGCATGTTCCATAAAGCCACAGAGCTTTACAGGGGTACTTTGAAAGAAATGTTGTTAATGGTTAATCTTGAGGCCGAAAAGCAATAGTTTTAAGCTCTTTATTTTGATCTTTTTTTCCTTCCCGTTATGCAAAACATCAGTCATGACTGACTGCTTGAATTCTGAACACCTACTTCTTTCAACAATATTAATATGAGACCAAGAGATCTGACCCGCTTAGATGAATGACTGGTTTAATCCATTACAGCAGTTCCTAAGTCCTAGGCAATAATTTTAAGACATTGAGGCAGCTGTTTTCCAGAAACAGTCATATGCAGAGGACATAAGGCCCTTGAACCAAAAGCCAACCAATAATGTAGGAATAAAATATAGACAGGTATCAAAAAGCCAAAATAAGCTTCCCTCTAATCAGGTCATAAAAATGGAGAGGAAGATCCCACAGGCAAACTCCCATCAAAGCCCCTTTGTAAAAGGACAACAGCTTAATGGCTCCCAGTAGTAGCATTGGGGAATGACGCTTCAGTAAATACTTTCTCAAAGGGAGGGTGGAAAATAGCAACTTGAAACAAGAACTGGATGAATAATGGAAAATATTATCTCTAAATACTGGCTTGAATTTTTAAATATTTTTGTTCAGAGAACATTTATTCCCCTATCACGTTTGCTCTCAAGAATAATTCCACTGATAAGTATTAACTGTACGCATGTGTGTGTGTGAGGTGAAAAAAGGATTTCAAGACGAATTTCTGGATTTCATTCATTGAGAAGTCAAAACCAGTATCACATGACTTATCTCACAATGCAGTAATCTACTTTTAATTCACATGCTTGTGATAAACCCAGAACAAACCCATTCTGAAAGTTACTTCCAGAATGCATTCACAGAATCAATACATTACTGAAAATCAAGAGCTACCCATGAGCCTTTTGTAGGTAGAAAAAGGGTCTGAATTAGTCAAATAAATGCTTTCTTGTTAATTACCAGCTAGGCATTTGCTTAAAAATAGTTCTTAGACAATGAAGGTGGTATGGCACTTTTACCTGATCCAAATCCTTTACTGTCCTACTTTCACATTCATATCCATCCTTAGCTCACAACATTAATCTGTTCTTAACTTTCAAGGAAACTAAAATTAATACTTCAATTGAAATAATTTACAACTGAAAAATTAGCTACATAAGAGTAAAGAATGAAAATAATTAGTAGAGATGGGCAAACCTCAAAATTTCAGAAGAGTGGGTCAGAAGAGTATTAAAAATCTAATAAACTGTGTGCAGTATTAGAAACTTTTTTTTCCCTAAACCACAGTTTCTCATTGCTTAAAACAGGTCTCACATGTACTTCAAAGGTAGAGATGCTGCAGATTTCTCCATGGTATTTTCTGGCTTGTAAGCCTTTGAAATGTCAGTAAGAGTCACTTATATCAAAGAGAAAGTGATGTTTTACATTTAAAAAAAAACCCAAAAGCCTGCTTCTGATTTGATAGAATAATTTTATTTCAGGTATTGCGAGTAGTTGGATTTGGTGAAATCTCTGTGATGAAAAAAGGTAAAATGGATACAGCTTTGTGCCTGGGTTTATGGGTTTAGAGGCCCCAGCTATCACCTCTAATACAGTTGTAAAATCTGTATTAGATTGTTTGCAAATCAGTTTGCAAAATTGGTAAGTTCTTCAGAAATGTTGTGACATCTGTCAAATTGTCTGGAATTGTTAAATCTCTCTGATGATTTATTATGAAAATAAGGAATTAATATTTAACATATTGAGGTGTTCCTTCAGTTAAATAGAGTAAAATTTAAAATGAATTATTGTATTTTTCAGTATCTCAAAACTGTTACTGGAGAAATCAGGGAGAGTGCCCATAAAATGCTTTTTGCTACATTGAGTGTTTTGGAAATGAAGGGGAAAAACAAAGAAAAGAATTTACAGAATGACATTGCCCTTTAACATTTATTTTATATGTGTGTGTGTGCGCGTGCATTTACAGAGAATTTATTACAATTTCATGAATATTTAGATTTACATACCATCCCAGTGAAGCCAAATTACTATAATTCTGCAGCACATGAGTAGTTACACTCAGTAGGAAAATAATACAACAGTCTGTTCGCTTTCAATTGTTAAGGTAAGGATAATTAGATACACGTCTATTGATAAGCACTTTAAGCGGGGATATTATTCATCTTCCCTGACCAATCTGTTGTGCACTGTACTTAGAATACAGCAAAGTGGGACCTGAAGTCACTTTCCTACAGAAACTAATTCCAGCATACCAGCTTTCTAAGAAATTCTAAAAGGCTTTCCCATAAGAACAAAACTGTGTTTGTATCCACATTTTAGTTTAGATCTGCAGTTAAAGTTTTCTAGATGTTTTTAATTTCTCTTTATGAAAGAGGAAGAAGGAGAGCAATCAGCCTGTTACGGAAAACATATTAATAACGTTTATATAGTATAAAATTATCTTTCATTTTTCCAGGAATATCTAATGGATAGCATGCGTACTCTAAAGGCCTTGGTTTCTCATTGCATGGAAGTACAAAGCAACAGTTTCCAAGCAGATGAGAGAATGCCATGGTAAAGAGGTAACGAGCCATACTGTGTTGTGTGCAAGTTATAAAGTATATTAGGTATCAGTATATCTGCACTTTAAGGGATGCTGAGAAATTAGGTTATTATAATTGATGCTACTTTGAAATGTTTCCATTTTCTTTTTTTTTTCTTACATAGTTCTTAATCTTATTTTCCACAAAGAGGAGTGCTTAATCTCTAGAGGGAGGCCACTGTCATTTTATGAGGAACGTGTCTTTCTATTGAGTTTCAGGTATGCTATGTTGTATCACCTAACTTTAGTGTTGTTATTTCCATATTTCCAAAATTTTTTCCCCTAACATAATGTCATCAGGCATTTACATGCTACAACTGTCCAGATTTTAAAAGTGTCTCTCCTTATTTTTCGAGTCCAGTTGTGTCTCTCCCAAGGTATAAGAGAGTAAGTATAAAACCAATGTAAATCAGATGATACAGAAAAATGAGGGTTTGCTGTTTTTCCACCAGTGAGACAGATGTAAAATAGGATAAATAATACAAAGTACTTTCTGCATATATTTGGTCTCATTTGTAATAAATTTATTGTAAATATGCACATATCTTCCTTTGTATTTTGTTTAGGTCAATTTTTCAGCCGTGGGGTTTTATTAGTACCCATGTTTTCACAGAAAACGTATGCTAGTTTTAAAATAGCATATATAAATGTTCATTTGGATCAGTCATGATGAAGCAAGTAAATAGCTCAAATATATGGAATGTCATTCCCACCCTGTAATGAATAATAATCAAAAAGATACTAATCTGTTTATGTTTAAATATCAAGTATTTGGGGGAAATAAGTACTAAGGGAATCTGAAAAAGAGGTTATGACCGTGTCAAGGAAGCAAAGGGAAGTGAAATAACTGAATCAGTTCTCTGGGCTGGGCTGGCTTTTTGCAGTTCAAGTCTGTATGGTAACACTGGTTTTGAAAGAAAGGCATAGTGTATTGCTACAGCTTAAATCCCTAAATAATATATAAGATATATTAATTAATAGTTCTTGGGGGAAAAAAAAAAAAAAGACAAAAGTTGCTTGATCTCGTGAAAACAGAGGTAAGCCAGAGCCTACCAAAGTTTAAAATGCCTTTCCACTGCAATTCCAATTATCTGCACTAGAGATGCTGCTCTTAAATTGGATTGTAGACAAACGGCTTTTCTGAGCTGTGACAGCGGTTGATGCCCTCTGGTACTTCGTGGCCCGTTCCTGCCGAAAGGTCCTGGTAGCTGGTAGAGAGGCTGTGTAAACATGACCTAATTCACCTCAGACGGAGTGGCACGTTCTGCTGTTTTCATTTAATTGAACCGGAATGGCTTTCTCTCCAACAAACTTAGCACGTGAGTGAACTGCTCTGCCAGAAGATCAGCAGGGCTGGTATCCTGTAGTGCTGAAGAGTAGCTGGAGAGTCTCTTGCCTCCGTGCAGCTGGCACCAGAACAACGCGTCCAAAGGCCATTCCTGGCGTGCAAAACAACAACCACAGCCGCCTTAGGTCTGTAAGTATTGTGTGGACATTAGGACTTTTTTAGGCTGAAATAGGCCAGTCTACAAAGCTTTCTTTCTGTGAATAGTAGAAAAATCTGCATTTTTCTTTTCTGAGCACATGGATTAAAATAAGGGAAGAATTTGGAGGGCTATCAGCTCATGGATGGTACTAGCTGGTGTTTCTCATATGCAGTAGCCACAGTGGCAGCTGGCAAATGATGTAGCTGCCATTTTAGCATACAGCCTTCATAGGCTGGCCAGTGGAGTACAACTTGGGGTCATGCTTGAGTTGAAATCGTCATAGCTGCAGCAAAAATGAATTTTTGCAGGAAAATGTAAATCTTGTGATTACATGCTCAATAACAGAAGAATAAAACTCATCTTCTGTCTCTGTCCTTACCATCCAATGAACAATTCACTGCATTTTCGTAGTCTATCTCCTCAGCTAGTGTGAATCATTGAGTAATTCAGAAAAGCTATGCTGCTTTATACACAGTATATCGATCTTTCCTCTCCCTAGTCCCTTCATGATCTCTTTGCATTGTGGAGGTTAATTAATACAAATCTTTCTAAACTTTCTGAGAATTTTACATGAAAGATGTTGATAGACATTAAAATAGCTTTATAAAATTAAATTTTCTAATGTCACTCTTTCTAAAACCCAGGCTTGAAACAGTCCCTTAGTTTTGTTCTGGAAATAGGCTCTCATTCTCCAGAAAAAGACAAAGGTCAAATAATTATAATGTATTTAATTGGTGCAAGATAAACTTCTTAAAAGACCCAGCAAAGATGTAAACAGTGAGGATAGTTATCCACAAAAATATTGAAAGATAAGAGACTGTCCAATTTCAGCAGCATGGTAAACATTTTCATTGACCAATTCTGATTGCCGGTAAATATATTGCATACAGTTCCAGCATATGCAGCAAGAGACTAGAAACCTTTTCTCGGTGTGACAGTCACACAAATCTTTAATGACACTGAGAGCAGTTCTAGCATAGTTATCTGTAGGAACCCATGCACTAGTAAATTGTGTTTTATGATGTGTTATTGTTTCGTTTATAAGGTTAAGGCTACAGATCTAACCAGGTGTTTTCCTTTCACCTTCCAAAAAAGTGCCTAAGTTAAGTGCTTTCATTGTAAACTATATCAGACATCCTGTAAAACATCACTGGCTGAACAGTTTGCTAAATCAAAGGTTAATACCAGCCCATATTATAACTAGAAGTAGAATGTCAGATGAATAGCACTATAACTCTAATTATTAACAGAAAGATCATCTGTACTCTTATGGTTGGGTTGTCACACAGTGATTTCTACTCTTGTATGTCGTAGTGCTGGGAAAAAAGGGACAATATAGGCCTCCAGTAAGCTTAGTAGTTAAAATTTAAAAGGAAATAGAAATGCTTGACAAGAAGGATATTTCCCCAAGTTTTCTGTATTTACTGGAATAGGGCTACACAAACTGCTGAATGTTTAAGAAATATATGGTCTAGAACACTGCCTAGAATAGACTGTCTTAATGCATAACCACATAGTGGGCCATGGGCTTTTCTCTTTGCTTTTTGAAACTGGTACAACTGGGAGTTGTTATTGCCATCAATAATTTTAGCATTTTAATCCATAAAATGCTAATATTCTATTGCCAACAGCTGATTGCCTAAAGTGGATCATAATGAACAGACAGGAGAGCCAGTATTTATCAGCCAAGATGGGTATGATGGAACATTACCTAATAAACAATAATAGACAGTTAATAAGGAATAAAAATCAATACGCTGTCAAATAGGAAGCCAGTGCAATGCAGCTAGATTGAAAAAATATGAGGCCTTTTTTTTATCTGAGCAAGTACCTAAGCTGTTGCATTCCAAATGAGTTAGAATTTATGGCCAGCATTCTGGGAGAGACCTATAAATACAGAATTGTAATAATCCCGTCTGGACAGTAAAATCCATAGATCATGACTGTGCTGCTTTTGTGACCATTTAAATGCAGGCTGTTGAAGGTATTCATTTTGAGAAAAAAGCTTTTTTTCAATAACTAGAATAAGGCTGGTAGGACAGTGTTCACAATTCATAGCCTCCTACACCCATGTGCCCATCCTCCTAAATGGAAAGTTTAGACAGAGAGTTGTATAACAGCACTGACTAAAGTAAACCCATGAATTATTGTCATCCTGCTCATGCCAATAAGAAATCAAAGTCATCTGGTAAAATCTGGATGTACTCTATTAGGTGTTTTCATCCCTATGTAAAAAGATAGTTTCTCTCACAAAGTACATCACTTTTTCTAGATTTCAGGATTTTTAAAGCAAACTTTTAAATAGATGGAAATGGTGCAGTGAAAGCATGGGTTTTTTTCTGACAAAATTCTTTCATCTGCAGAAAAAGAGTGGAATAGGTCCTCTGGAATAAGGAATAGGTGCTCTGGAAACAGTACTTTTTTCTGGTTTTAATTTGTTGCTCCCTGAAGTTAAAGAAAATAACAAATAATGGTTTGATTGTAGATGAAAACTTGTAATAAAATACAGAGAAAATTTTTGTAATAGTTTTGCCGTTAGGCAAGTAGAAAAAATATATATCAAGAATGACTAAGGGAGAAAAACAATGTTCTCCTTCAACCTGTCCTTCCTAGTATTTCACACTTTCTCACTGGAAAAAAACCCAAACAAACCAATCAAACTTCCCCAGTGGGAGTGTTCCACATGAGCTTTCTTCTTGTACATATTCCTGTGGGAGAAGTTTACATTCTTATGACTGGCCTCAATGGATCTGTGAATCCACAAATCAAAGGCCAGTTTTCTTTCAAGAAGTATTGTAAGGACAACTTGATACATATTATCATTAAGCTTTAAGCCTTTCTTCAGTATAAATATCAAGACTGAAAGAATCTTCCTCTGTCATTATTACATTAAAAAACTTGAGGTTTCTCTGTGCTTTTTGACTGGAGTGGCTACAACTCCAAACTCTGCAGAATACTGTTTTTTCCTGACATGACAGTGCTTCCTCCCAAAAAAGAGAAGAGGAATATAGAGCAGGGAGCCTTTTCCCAGTCCCATAAGCTTTGAATTCACGTAATGCTTTTCACCCCTCCCATGAAGCTGAGGTGGTTTGGTCAAGGGGATATACTTTTTACCCCTTATGAGAGGTGTTGAGAGGTAAAGTGAGTGTAATGTGAATAACTGCTTCTGATGAGCAATTTAGCTATAGGAATCATCTAATTAAACAGGAACCATACCTCAGGATTGAAACAGAGAGACACTGTATGACTTGTAAATGTCAAATGGCAGATTTTATAAGCAAATGTACAATTCCGAATAAGTACTTAGTTGGAATATGTATTTGTGTAGATACATCTGTTCAGTATTGTCTCTTTTGTAAATGTGTTAATTAGGTGATACCACCTCAGATTGGCAAAGCAAGGAAACCACTACGGTTGCTAAATATTCTGGTATTGGAAATTGCCTTATTGCAAGTGCTTATACTGAATATATTACAAATATGTTATTCTGATCATTTGCTCTGTGTACCTCTCAGGCACCTATGCAATGTAAAATTATTAGTATAGTTTAAATACAGAATAAAAATGCAAGTAATCTATATATGCTAGTGACATGCCACTGTATTAGTAACTTTAAAAGACACCACTATCTAACTGATCTTAACTCTAATGAGAAAAAGTGTAAACAATAAACAGAAGAAATCAGAAATTCAACCAGTGTAGTGGTTTTTTAAGTCCATTTTCCTTAATGGATTTTCAAGTTATTTTCTTAAGGACTGAGGCACTTAGAATCCCTAAATAGCTACAAAATTTAAAGATTTCATTAAATATAGCCTGTAGCGATAAACAGGAACATCAGGTTATATTTGACTAGAGGTTGGTTCAAGGTGTGGAAATTGGAAATGGAACAAAACATCATCAAATTCAGGATCTGTGGGCTTGCTTTCTATGTCTCTCTCTCCCTCTGAGCCCTGTGCTCCCCCCCACCCCGCCTTCTCTCTTCCTTGCTTTCTTTCTTTCCAGATGCTATGACTTTGAGTTAGGTTCTACAAAGATTCATGGAGGTCTTGAGCTGTTCTAGTGATTTATCCTGTCAGCTATACTAACTGTCTCTTATTAACAGAAACAAAGAAGTAATAAAGTCAGAGAAGACAAGCACTGGCAAAGGGGAAAACATCGTGTAAGGTTTATATGCAAGCTTTATACATATGTTTGTTACCAGGAAGGCAATACAAATCAAGGAAAGAGGTAGACATTAATTCATTGTATAGGGAATTGAGATAGCATTTGAAGCATCATTTATGTTTACTTTTTCTTGGAGGTTGTCACCTTATGTCTGTATACCTCAGTTTCTGCACTCTCTGTGACTAATGAGACTTGAGACTTCCCTTCCTACAAAGCACTTTGAATTCTGTTATGAAAACTTCAACATAACAGCCAAGTGATTTGTACACCAGGAAAACTATGCTATGGTTGCCATCACAGAAACATGGTGGGATGACTTGCACAACTGGAGTGCGGCGATGGATGACTATAAACTCTTCAGAAGGGATAGGCGAGGCAGGAGAGGCGGTGGGGTAGCCCTGTATGTTAGGGAGTGTTTGGATAGTTTAGAGCTTAATGATGGTGACGATAGGGTTGAGTGTCTATGGGTAAGAATCAAGGGGAAGGCCAACAAGGCAGATATTGTGGTGGGAGTCTGTTACAGACCACCCAACCAGGATGAAGAGGCAGACAAACTATTCTATAAGCAGCTGGGAGAAGCCTGACGATCACTAGCCCTTGCTCTTGTGGGGGACTTCAACCTAACTGGATGTCTGCTGGAAATACAATACAGCAGAGAGGAAACAGTCTAGGAGGTTCCTAGAGTGTGTGGCAGATAACTTCCTGACACAGCTGGTGAGTGAGCCAACTAGGGAAGGTGCCCCGCTGGACCTCTTGATCACAAACAGAGAAGGACCTGTGAGCGATGTGATGGTTGGAGGCCGTCTTGGGTAGAGTGATCACGAAATTATAGAGTTTTTGATTCTTGGAGAAGCGATGAGGGGGGTCAGCAGAACTGCCACCTTAGACTTCCGGAGGGCAGACTTTGGCCTGTTTAGGAGACTGGTCGAGAGAGTCCCCTGGGAGGCAGCCCTAATGGGCAAAGGAGTCCAGGAAGGCTGGACATTCCTTAAGGAGGAAGTCCTAAAGGCACAAGAGCAGGCTGTCCCCAGGTGTCAAAAGACGAGCCGGCGGGGAAGAAGACCGGCCTGGCTGAATAGAGAGCTTTGGCTAGAACTCAGGAAAAAGAGGAGAGTCTACGACCTCTGGAAGAAGGGGCAGGCGAGTCAAGAGGACTACAAAGGTGTAGCGAGGTTGTGCAGGGAGAAAATTAGAAGGGCCAAAGCTGAGCTAGAGCTCAGTCTGGCTACTGCCATAAGAGACAACAAAAAATACTTCTTCAAATACATTAGCAGCAAAAGGAGGGCTAAGGAAAATCTCCAGCCCCTAGTAGACGGGGGAGGGAACACGGTGACCAAGGATGAGGAAAAGGCTGAGGTACTTAATGCCTTCTTTGCCTCAGTCTTTAATAGCACGGCCAGTTGTTCTCTGGTTACCCAGCCCCCTGAGTTGGAAGATAGGGACAGGGACCAGAATGGAGCCCCCATAATCCAGGGGGAAATGGTGAGTGACCTGCTACACCACTTAGACATTCACAAGTCTATGGGGCCTGATGAGATCCACCCCAGAGTACTGAAGGAACTGGCAGAAGTGCTCACCAAGCCACTTTCCATCATTTACCAGCAGTCCTGGCTAACCGGGGAGGTCCCAGTTAACTGGAGATTAGCGAATGTGACACTCATCTTCAAGAAGGGCCAGAAGGAGGACCTGGGGAACTACAGGCCTGTCAGCCTGACCTCGGTGCTGGGGAAGCTGATGGAGCAGATCATCCTGAGTGCTATCACACAGCATGTAGAGGATAACCAAGGGATCAAGCCCAGCCAGCATGGGTTTAGGAACAGCAGGTCCTGCTTGACCAACCTGATCTCCTTCTATGACAAGGTGACCCCCACTTAGTAGATGAGGGAAAGGCTGTGGATGTTGTCTATCTAGACTTCAGTAAAGCCTTTGACACGGTTTCCCACGGCATTCTCCTGGAGAAACTGGCTGCTCATGGCTTGGACGGGTGTACTCTTCACTGGGTAAAGAACTGGCTGGATGGCCAGGCCCAAAGAGTGGTGGTGAATGGAGTTAAATCCAGTTGGCGGCTGGTCACAAGTGGTGTTCCCCAGGGCTCTGTGTTGGGGCCAGTTCTGTTTAATATCTTTATCAGTGATCTGGACGAAGGGATCGAGTGCACCCTCAGTAAGTTAGCAGATGACACTAAGTTGGGCGGGAGTGTTGACCTGCTTGAGGGTAGGAAGGCTCTGCAGAGGGACCTGGACAGGCTGGATTGGTGGGCTGGGGCCAATTGTATGAAGTTCAACAAGGCTAAGTATAAGGTCCTTCACTTGGGCCACAGCAACCCCATGCAACGCTACAGGCTTGGGGAAGAGTGGCTGGAAAGCTGCCTAGCAGAAAAGGACCTGGGGGTGTTGGTTGACAGTCAGCTGAATGTGAGCCAGCAGCGTGCCCAGGTAGCCAAGAACGCCAATGGCATCCTGGCTTGTATCAGAAATAGTGTGGCCAGCAGGACTAGGGAAGCGATTGTCCCCTGTACTTGGCACTGGTGAGGCTGCACCTCGAATACTGTGTTCAGTTTGGGGCCCCTCGCTACAAGAGAGACATTGAGGTGCTGGAGCGTGTCCAGAGAAGGGCAACGAAGCTGGTGAAGGGTCTGGAGCAGAAGTCTTATGAGGAGCGGCTGAGGGAACTGGGGCTGTTTAGCCTGGAGAAAAGGAGGCTGAGGGGAGACCTTATTGCTCTCTACGACTACCTGAAAGGAGGTTGTAGCAAGGTGGGGGTCAGTCTCTTCTCCCAAGTGATAGGACAAGAGGAAATGGCCTCAAGTTGCGCCAGGGGAGGTTTAGACTGGATATTAGGAAATTTTACTTCACTGAAAGGGTTATCAAGCATTGGAACAGGGTGCCCAGGGAAGTGGTTGAGTCACCATCCCTGGAAATATTTAAAAGGCGTTTGGATGAGGTGCTCAGGGACATGGAATAGTGGTGGTCTTGGTAGTGTTAAGTTTACAGTTGGACTTGATGATCTTAAAGGTCTTTTCCAACCTATACGATTCTGTGATTCTGTGATCTTCTGTGTATTATGTCTAGTGCATTTTCTGAGTTCCATTTGCCAGAATAGAGATGATTTCTCTAAAAAAAAAAAAAATCTATTTATAGGTTTGGCAATGTGAAGCTAATCAATATTTTTCTATCTTTTCTTGAGGGAAAACCCCTTAAAATTCCTTAAAATATCACATACATAAAGACAGCATACTGGAGGAGCATTGTACTATTCACTACTCAATCTCCTATTGCTAAAATCTGACTTTGTATGCTCAGTTCCAAAGTTCATAGTCAGGGATGCATTCAAATGTATACTTAAGCTCTATAGAATCTGAAAGCTCTGTTTATTTTCAAAAACAAAATGACTTTTCCAAAACAGGTATATTTCCATTATAAAAGGATAGTATGGCAACTTTGTGATAGATGAGTGGAATATATCTACGTCCACGCTGCTGAGAAAAATTGACTAAGAAGTTGACAAAGTGGCGAAAGATTATTCTTCTGCAGAAGTTTATGCCTCAATTATAGGAGGACATTCTTCATAATATGCCAATGAAAGAGAGAGAGAGTGATTGGGAGCAGCAACTTGATGTGAGGATGCTTGCTATACGCTGTTGATGTGCTTATTTCTTTTCAATGACTGCAGAGGGAGTCTAGGCAGTTAGATGGCTGATGCAGATACCAGGTTTGAATACAGTTAATACTTCTTCGAGTGCATACTCTGAATGACCCCTGAAGGATTTATCAGTCTCCACTAGCTATACCAGGAGAAGAGACGGACTAGCGTCCTAAATTAGGCATGGTTGTGTTGATGCTGTTAACACCTTTCATAGTCTCGAGACAAATTCACTTAGTATGTTTTTGAGTAGCAGGGGAAGACATATATGTAAACTGACACAACCTTACCCTATTCTTAGAAGCTGGGACTCTCAGGTGCATCTTTAGCTTTTTGAAGGTATTTGCTGGTACCTAAGAAAAAAAAACTAGCAGCAGCTTTATTAGTTGTCTTGGAGAACAGGTGGTCCACCTGAAGAGATTTGATGGAGATAATTTGTTCTGTGGCTTGTTTATTTGCATAGATACAATGTGTTCAGTAGAGAGGGAAAAGAAAGATTATTTAAAAATAGATGTGAAAGATCATCTGGTTGATCATGTTGAAAAAAGCTCCTTTTTGAGCTTCACTGAAAAACTGTCATCACGTAAGAGTCAGCATCATTGCTCAGGATTGTTTTCTCTGTGAAATAAAAAGAGTGCTCAGGTAGTACAAACTTTAATTTAGTATAACGGGTATGGCAGCTGGGTTCTTTAATAAAAACACAGTTGGATTTTAAAATGTTATATTACCAAAAAAAGAGATGGAACAAAGCATTGCACCATGATCTTGCTCTGTCAGCCATCCTTCTGTAAGTTTCTTTTTGGGAATTGGTTACTATGAGATGTCACCCTCATTTTCTAATTAAATTGGCTGATATAAATCAACAAAACTCTCTGTAGAGTATAATATTAATCACAAGAAGTAAAGGTGGCAGTCCAATCCCACGTTATAGCTTGATTGTGTGAGATATTCAACATCTTCAAATTATACTGACACTAATGATAATAAAGCATGTTATACCTCTGATAGATGTCTTTAGTTCTTTTCAAGGCGGTACTTTTGTTTCAAGTGGTGTGTTTACAATGTTTATGATGAATGCAAGAGATAAGGTTGAATCAAAATGTGGAATACCAGAAAAATTTTGGATCTAGAATGAAAGTTAACATAACAGGGCCATCTGAAATTTCTCTCTCCCCCCTCCCTCCATATTTGTAGTATTAAGGGCACAAAATGTTACAAATCAGACCCTAGGGTATAAATTCATAAAGTATGAAGTTAGTTTTAATTTTGCTATTAACTTTGTGGAACACGAGAGGAAACACTAAAGTTAGACCTTATGCAGAAATGTAAAACGTATTGGAACAGCATTCTTTCCTCAGTAGAATCTCTTAAAATTTTTTAAAACAAGTTTATTCCATTTTTCTTCTCATAACTACCTTTATCTATGTATGAGATGCAAAATATGATAATAAATCTTAGAACAGGCTATTACAGTTAAGTTGGTATTGATCGCAAGGAGTGAAATTGCTATATTACATGTTGTAAAACTTATTCATATCCCACAAAAATATCACATTAAAAGTATAATAAATTGCAATACTTTAATCACTTGGCAAATGATTTGACTCTTTCTGTTCAATTTATAATATCATTTCAGTAGCACCTGCTTCATAAAATGTGCATATTACTGATACTACTCTGATGGCTTTTATAGGAACATTATTGGAATAATTTATGCAATTGCTCTTTTTAACTAATAATTCTATTTTTTCCTTTTCCCCACATAGCTCCACTTTTACTTTTTAGAAATCTTTTATATTATCTTATCTTATTTCTCCTCATATTCACCATTGTCACTTGTCGACCTAATTAAGTATCTTTTCTTCAGGTAACTTAATCTTTCATTAGAAAAAAATCACAGTTTTAATATTTCTACTTGCCTTAATTATAAATCACACAAATATAAGTTTACAAAATATGAGAGTGTCTGAGATTACACTTCTGTTTCAGCTTTATGGTACTACATCTTTTATTTTTAATTAAGTTTTTATTGAATTTTCCATTGAAGAGTAACAAACAAACCATAAGCTTTAAATTATACATGAGCTGAAATATTCTGCATTAGTCAAATGGAAACAGTTCACACTTATCCAATATATATTTTTCTCCTAAAGATTATAGACAGAATACTACCCTAAAAAAAGATATGATCTGTTCCACAATGTGCATTTATAATCTTGATTTCTCATCCGTATTCTGAGGCATGAAGAAATAGGACAGCATGATCTATGTACAGCTGCATTCAGATTTGATCATGGCCTTCTAGAATAACTTCAGCAACATGAATACCATAAAAACCCTGGAGACCAGTTGAAATAGGATTATGCCAAAATCCATGGACCAAATACCAGAGCCAGAAAGAACTCAAATCTGGCAGGAGAGTACAAAATACTCCTCTGATCACTGATCAGTTAGGTTGCTCTTAAGAAAAGCAATAAGAAGTATATCTTATTTGGGGTGAAAATAGTATTTGTTTGAAATTATTTTAATTGTCTGCAAAACAAATATCAAAACTAATGAAATATATATATAATTTTTAAAAATGCAACCTATTTAAATAAAAATAATGTTTGAATATCCTTTTGTTCTTTCTCTTTCAACAATTTTTCCTTGGAGTTGGGGTAGAGGACAGAGAGAAAGGAAAGAATGTGGTCAGGACACCACATTTTCACTATAATTCTCCTTATCTCAAAACACCTTATCTTTAGAAATGATTATCTAAAAAGCTGAAGTGCATGACATGCACAAAAAGGGATTCCTTTTTATAAACCTGCCCTATTCAAATCCTCCAAAAGTCAAAAAGAAGGAAATAAGTTATTTTGTCCTACCAGTGAGGCTTGATTTGCTCTGTCTACAGGACAGCCAACAAAACTCCAGTAATACATATTTTTGAAAAAAGCAATGCAGGACCTAAAGGGAGAAACTGTTTCTTCTTATGGTGCTAAGAAACAGTGATTCCTACTGTAAACAGGGATTTTCAACCAAACTAAAACCCCAAACTGCTCTCATTGTTATGAAAGGGAGAGATTTGTTGAAAATGAGGACACATGATTACACTTCTTACCAAGGAATTAGAAGTATAATTTTGAGAAAGTGCAATTTTTGAAAAAATTACCCATATAATGATCAGTTGCTATTATTTAGTGTGATGGAGTTATACAGAGATGAGAGAAAGATATTTTTGCCTACATAATTCTTTCTGCTGACACCATCTAATTATATTTTTGACTATAACTATATGAATACCTCAGGAGTGGTAATGCTCTTTGCCTTGACACACAGTCAGCTCTGTCATTGCATTTAATAACATAAAAGGAAAGAAGAAAACATACCAAGTAATTAAATCACACAAATTAGGCAGCCAAGCTGGAGTAATTGAATATTTCAATTAATCACAGGAAACATGCAGAATATACCTCTGATGCTTAGTCTAGTTGTGGGGGAGACATGAAGGGGAATTTGAGGTTCACTAAAGGATATGGATTTTACCATTTATTTATTTAAAATAATAACCGTTTGAGTGATTAATTCAGCATAAGTAGGATATGCACATATAAAGAAAAACCCTGATAACTATGGTAATATCTTACACATATAAGTCCCTCTAGTACTAAAATCAGGCAAAAGTTCCCGTATTAAATACACTGTGAACATAAGCAGTTCCACCATAGCACTAGCTCTGTTGGTGTGTTTGAAAATGTTTACATGGATAAGGAGTTATCAAATTACCTTCCTCTCAAGATGAATACACTTGTACATACTGTTATCTACATGTTAATAGATAAAATTAAGCAGTTATTATTAATGAATAGAAGAATATTGTTCTAAATAGTACTGATTACTAACATCTTAGCTTTACATGATAAAAAAGATTTCTGATAACAAATTGTGGTAAAGCCTCAGCAGTTCTGTTATTTTTATGCAGAACTGGAGATAGAAAAAAGATGGCAGGAATAGACCTTAAGCAGGCCTTCAAAATAGCAATAGCCAAAATTTTAAAAAATTCTAAGGCTATTAAGTCCTTGAACTGCGATTCTTTAAAAGAGAGAGTTACCAACAAAGAGGCTTCAGTACAGTCTGAAAACTCTTTCTCAAAAATAAGAGTTCACCAAAGGCTAATGAAAAATTTTGCTAGCAAAACTAAAAGATGAAGCTGGTGGTGGAAAACAAGCAAGTGAGGGAATATCAGAAAATGAAAGATGATTGCACTTGTACATAAAGAAGGAACTATTCCTAGCAGGGAGAACCAGTGTGAAAAAAAGAAAAAAAGATTAGAATGTTCTAAAAATGAGAGAAGATGACAAAGGAATAGCAAGAGAGAGCTCTGAACAAGCTGTTCCCATTGCAAGTTATGAAAGAATGGAAAATGAGCCACATTCCAGTTTGAATGTGTTCTGACATCAATGAATTTATCTGGGTTTATGCTGATGTAAATGAGATCAACATTTGGTCCATCAAAAAAAGAATGCTGTTTTCCCTCTTCTGTGACAGAAACAATAGCATCACAGACAAGACAGAAAGTATATGCGTTAACAAGGCTACAATTTAACAATTTAACACATTTGGGAAGTTATCTAGAATATGTCTCCCAATGTTAGTTAACCTTCTTTCCATAATTAGCACTATATATCACTCTAACTGCTTTTCAATCTGTGTTGGATTAATTGTTTGCACATAACACTGTCTGGTTTTTCTGTACTGGACTGTCCTTATGTGCTAATAACCAGGTGAAAAATAGAGCTATCCACAGGGGCTGGTTCTTCTCTCAAACTTTTTTTGCTACCATAGTTCCACTGACATTAGTGAATTTAGAGTGCTTTTGATTTATAAGCATGCAATGAGAAAAGAATTGAGAATACAGTTTCCTAAAATGAATTTTCAAAATAATTTGTTATTCTTTTGTTTCTTTTCTTCTCTTTCGTCATGTGAGGAATTCAGGTGACAAAATTTGGAAATGGAACTGTGGGTCCAAAATGGGAGTCTTCTGAGCATCTTCCCTAGTAGAAGATAATTTGAATGATAACAGATAATAGAAAATGCAGGAATATGCATTCCAGTTAAGACATTTTCAAGACACACAATCAAACATGGCTCGATTTTTAGTGCAAAGAATGGGTGTCAACAATCAATCTTTTTCAGAATTGTTTAAACCCTCTCTGATGCTGCAGGAACTGTCAAGCAAAGCTAAATACTAAGAGTATGCCAGTTTTGACATTTTAAAAGGTGAATAGGTAGACCTTTACACTACAGATAGCTCTGTCTCAGACTCTCATGTCTGTACTGCAGATTGCAGTGTCAGTTCTGACAGCAGTTTTGATGATGGGTGAGTGATGACAACCGATGATGAGGGGCTATAGCTGGGATGGAAATTCAGCTGAGTCCCGTAACACTAGCACATGACTCAAGGAACTCAAATGTGTTAGACTTATGTACTATGACTAACAGAAAATACATCTGTGACTCAGGTTTGTGAATTATGTGCTAGGTGGGAGCTGGATATTTTAAGTTCCATTTTTTTCCCAGACAAGTATCAAACCTAAATACTGTTTCCAATGTTAAGAAAGCTAACACGGTAAATGAGTAAACACAACACTTTTCAAAATTTTTTTCCTCTCCCTTATGCTAAATTACATTACAAAAGTTTTTTCTGCTCCTTTACGTTTTTCTGGCTATTGATCCAGAACAGAACATGATAGAAGCTTTGGGCTTGACCCTGCCTCAGTATAAATCAACAGAGTCCCATTGTCTCCATTAGCACTATGCTGATTTATGGGGCTGATGATTAGACTCTTCTTCCTAGAAGAAGAAAGAACTAGCAGAGCATTGTAGAATGTTACAGGGAGACTTTAAAGCAGAAGGATCCATCACTTTGAATTTACTTTGAATTAAGGTTTTCTGCTATCTCTAATAATAGATAATTCTCTTAAGGAGTTTACTACGTGTGTTTCAGCGACACACTTAAAGTCTCCTACGTGGAAATTATCCTCATAAAGACCTGATGTGCCTGATCAGACAATCCAGAGAAAATGAGCAGTAATATCACAAAAGAGGTAAGAATTTAGCTAGATTTTGTTCTGAAGCTTTAGAAAATTGCTATGGAACAGACTTAGAATGATTTTTCATAGTCATTTATTGTGATTTATAATGAGTAAATGAGATTGATAAATAGGAAAAAATAGGGTACTTTTTTTTTTAACGAGTCCTACTTTCTAGATATGTTTACTTTTTATAGAAACTTTTTTTTTTTTTTTTCCCCAAGGAGCCTTTCTGGTGATTCATTCTTTCAGTTGGATAGCAACTAAAATTCATAACTTCAATATGGTTGTTTTTTGCCTGGCTACTGTAGCTTGCTCCTTCCAATTGGTTGTTGTAGTACTCTGAAGGTTTAATCCTTTTCTTTAGTTTGTTTCTATTCATCAGGAGAGTTTATAGCATCATAGTTACCATTTGAATTATTTTTCTAGAATATTCACTTATAAACAAGCAAAATTTGCTTAATCAAATCTTTTAACTACACTAAACTTTGGATTCTAGCTATACTCATTACTGATGCTTTTAAAAGAGCTTGCAAAACAAGAGAAGAAAATCATGGAGTTATCTGTTTTCTTCCACTCTATGTAACTGAAAGGTTTAAGTGGATTACATAACTGAAGGTCACTGGATTACATATCAATCAATATCACATGATTCTGTCTTGAATGTTCACCTCTAGAAATTTCCAGGTAGTATCAGAAAAAAATGGCTTTCCATCTTAACCATAAAAGCAGTTTTGTCATACTAGCATGGTTTGTTTCTTAGCCTGGAAGCCACTAAAAATAAATATAACCTGTTGGAGTAGCTAGGAAGTGGTAGAAACTGATCTAATATTTCTAAGAATGTGACTTGACTTCAATCTGGTGCAAAAAGCTTAGAGCAAGATACCGTGATATGTAGCAATAGGAATAATAGGAAGGGCTGGGAGGCAGAGAATGGGGGACACACACTTGAAAAAGTGTTAAAACCAAGCATCTTCACTATTGGGAAGACACAACAGACTTGGTGTCTGGAGCTGATGTCTGTCAAACACAAGGTCCAAGTCAAGACTTCAGTCTAAGTGGAATTGAAATGGTGGGAAGTTCTGCTCAGCTCTGGGTTGCAGTGCTGAGCTCAAGGCCCATTCTCAGTTCAAGTCCTGCCAAATAAACTTACAGATTGTTCTTTGGGATTCAGGGATGTTTCAGCACTTTTGCCTATATTTCCTATTACCATATATGAATTGTGCAAAGAGCAGGCAGCCTTCTGAAAAAGGAGGGGGATGGAGGTCCTGTAATTGTTAAAATCTTACTCGTCTTTTATATGCACAATTCTAAATAGTTATATAAACCCACAGAAAGCAAAACATCTTTTTTGTATGATGCCCATTGATTATTCTTGCAAATTTCAGCTGAAGAAAATTCATGTAATAAGAAAAAAAGAGTGATCAGCCTTAAAACTAAATTAAGCAGAAACCATTTGTTCCTTAATCATAGCTATTTGTTCTGTATAAAATGTCATATCTCCAGCAAGACACTAGGGCAATTTTTTATGAAAGCAAAACACAAAATATATTCTTGTTTAATGTTTTCTGGCTATAACCCAGCTTGTGGCTGCATATATTATCTAGATATGTCACTCTGTTTACCATATTGAAAAAGAAAAAGCAGGTAAATTAATCACACTGGATTTGAACTGTATGCAGTCTGAGCTATTTCCTTACAGCCCAGCACTCAAATATGCTTAGGTGAGACAATTGATTCACTGCTGGGTAGAAATGGGGTTGTGTGATTTTTAGGCTTCTTTACTGCTCTCCAAAACATACATCAAGACAATTCTTCTGTACAAGGTGATTTACTATGTAGTTCATCTCTGCATTTTGCTGAGAACAGCACCTGAGAAAACTTCCATCTCCTGTTGATAGCAGAGAGGCTACACTTCGTACTGATGAAGAGGTTGGGGTGCTCCACTGGTCCGTTGCTCACCAGGGGCATTCTCAGACCTGCTTATACTGCAAAACGGAGCACTATGTAGAAATAACTCAGCAAATAACCACTGGAGCTAGCAAGTCCATGCAACAGTGTAGGGAGTAGTATTTTGGTCCCTATAGCAGCGTATCTGCCTGGATCTCTGCTTCAATGTAAGTTATCTGCTGAGGTGCAAAGCTGTGCTGAAATAGCTATAGTGCTTCTGGTTCTGGAGTAGGCATGGCCTCAGCTTTCTTTAAAATCTCTGCACTGCTCTCAGTTGCATGGTACCCAAATATTAGCCCTTATTTTATTATAATGTAGATTATGGCATGAGTGCTTTATATATTAGTAAATATATATGCCATTACACGTGGAAGGTAATGAGCAATATAGAAAAAGACTTTCAAATAGCTAAATAGACCTTAATTTTGTCTATGAAAATGTTTCCTTTTTAATGCCATGTAAATATTTACATTCAAAATCAGTTTTATTCATAAATACAACTTTACATGTTACAAAAGCATTAGAAGTTCATCTGCATTTATTTTATCCCATGTGGCATCACATACAGTAGATATGTAAAATCAGTTGGTTTTTTTCCCAGCTTCCTCATTAGTAAAAACACATTTAAAAAAAAACCCCAAACCTATTCTAGTCCTCAGGGTTGCAGAGAAGTGGCCTTGGCATAAGGTAGAAGTAATCTTTACTGATAACACTAATAAATGTAACTAAAAGAGTGAGGAGATTCAGGTCTGAAGTTTTTGGAGGAAGGGTGATAGTGAAGGAATATGCCTTCTGGAGCCCATATTCCCTGCTGCTGACGTTCTTTATTGGGAGAGGATGGCTGTGTGTTGCTTGCTCTGTCTATGAACTGATATTTGTTATAGCATCCTGTGCTGGGGTGGCACCCGCTGGCAGCCAAGCATCCAACCAGCCACTCACCAGCCCCCACCATCCAGCAGGACGGAGGAGAACATAGGAAGAACAAGATTGAGAAAACTTGTTGGTTGAAATAAAGGCAGGGAAATCACTTGACGAATATTGCCATAGACAAAACAGACTTGATTTGGGAAATTTAATTTAATTTATTGCCTATTAGCATAAATATTTAATTACTGATTAAGGTATTGGGGGAAAAAAAAAACAAACCCAAAACCATCTAAAACACCTATTCCCTTACCAAGGCTCAGTCTCATTCTGAGCACCTCTCCTCCCTTTTTATTACCGCCACAGATTGGAACAGGCTGTGTGTGGCCCAGGGCAGAGCTTGACCTTTTCCCATGGATGCCACCCCTGCAGACCCTCCCGCCTGTCCCCTGCTACCAAACCCTTGCTGCCTACACTCAGTACACACCCTGAGCTCTACCTGCTGTCCCTGAGAGTCTGAGGATTACTGTCAAAAGTGCTTGACAGTTATCACTTTATTAACTTTGGGGGGTTCTTTTCAGTTTCGTCATGCATTTTCATGCTTTCATTGGGCTGGATCATTACTTATAAAATGGAATTTTATAGCCTAGTCTTAGTAAATACAGAGGCCATAAGACAGTTAAAAGAAGAAGAAAGCTTTGTGATTTGTAGGATTATATAGTTTCACTTGCTCTCTCGATCTCGTTTTTTCTGCCTATCTCTCTTCTCTCAACAGATTTTCAGATTTCTCGCCTTCAGAAGGCAACAGAGTCTTCCAACCTTGACACGAGGCTGGCAGTTTTCCCCTCTTGTACCTTATATCAGTTTCTAGCCGGCTCAGGAAACTAGAAGCTTCACCCTAGCTTACACTAGCATTTATTCTGAAGTTACAGCATTAATGACGCTATACTATAGCGTATTTGGGCCACATGTAGTAAATTATCTTACTTTGGATCAGTACTACTTATACAACTTTTAAAGAACCACTGCTGGCAACTCAGTGGATTTGGAATACTGCATTTAGTTCAGCTTCCATGTTTAAATTGTTTGCTGTCAGTGACTCTTTCCCCTGAAAATGACCCAAGTTCTAATCAGGCTTGCACACTTTTATAACGAGAATCTAGAGCTTTAGTGTTTCAGCCACAATCTAATGCAACTCACTTTTCTATATTTGTATATACATTGTATATGTGTGTGTGTGTGTGTGTGTATAGTTTCTATATTTGTATATCTGTATTTGTGTGGAATGGGAACTAAAATGTAAACAACGTTGTATTTTCAGTGTTGCGTTTGATATATGCTGAAATATTAAATTATCTTTGTGTTTTCCAGAGGTTAATATTTCTTAGAATGTTTGAACCTATAAGAAGACATCCAGAGCAACAAACAGGTATGCAGGTGACAAAGCTAATTGTATGTATTTATTTCCTAATTTAGTCTTTTCAGTAATAGCTAGTTAATTAAAAAATCCACTAATAGAATTTAAATATAAATGTGGTAAAAGTAATTCCTATATCTAATGTTCCTATGTAAATAGCAATCACTAATCCTTAAACAGTTTTAGCTTGATCAAATTGCTTTTAGATTGATTTTGTATTATTCATTTCACCCCAAGCATGCTCTTTGGTTTTTATTCTAAATCATGTTATTGAATCCAACTGATTGAATTGAAACATTTGACATAATTTGATTTAAATGTTGTTGAACTGTAAATTAATCCAATATTTTTTCCCAACTAACTAAACTGAATGTTGCTTTCAAGACTAAAACAGCAGAAGGCAGCTATTTAAATTTACATTATTTTAAAATGGACTTGAATCTCAGTATAACACAAATAACCTGTGAATGGGGAGTGTGAAAAGCATTGCTACAGTAATTCTTAGAAACTGAACTGATGGTGTTTTCCAGTCTTTACTTTGACTGACACTCCTGTTTGTAAGATCAAGTTCTCGGTTGCTTATGACTGCCAAACTTGAGATATTTGGGTTGAAATATTCTGTGCTGGGTGTCTTCCACAGGATGATTTTTGGGCAAGTATCATCAAATTATTCAGATAGTTCTGAGAATGGAATCAGGAAAAAATATATTACTTTGACTATGGTAAGAACAACTTATACGAGCTTTCACTAAAAACTCTCTTGTCCTTTTCTTTGAAGGAGGGACTGAAAATGTGGCGATGCATGAAGGTTCTGAATTTTATTGCTCCTGTCCAAATGTTGAATCTTCAGTAAATTTTATATGCCTGTTAAATTTTGGCCAAACGAAAAAAATAATCCATGTGCACTGAGCATCATCTAGTCTTATATGGCTCCTACACATAACTGTTCTGAACAGGTATTATATCCATGAATAACTGGGTATGAGCCAGTCCAAGGCAGAAACAGCTGGGCAGAATTTCCCAAGTAAGTTACTTGCTGCGGGCTGCTCAGGACATATGCAAAGAAACTGAAGAAAACAAAAAAAATTCAGCTGGCTTTTCTAAGAGATGCCATGCTAGGCTTGGGTAGCTTGAAAGAAAACCAGTTTGACTTTTCCACGGAAAGCACAGGGAAGAATTAGTACTACGGCGTTAGGATGGAAGTAATAGTAGACTGGCACAGAAGTTCAGTCTGATAAGGACTGGGATTGGCATAGCAGTATCGGGATCAAAGCTCATGGGGAATTTGAATAGCAACAGTTGGTGGGGTGAGTGAGATTTAACAAGAAGCCAGGAAGAGAAGCTATCATGGGCTGGACAGTCAAGTACCAGAAGGTGTCTGACACTACTCTGTGGCAACTAAGTGCCCAAGTTTTGTTCCTGAGGTGTAGCCCCAAGAATACCACCAGCATAGATCAAAGCCGGGATCCTGACCTGGGTCCTTAGCCAGAAGCCCACATATTGACGTTTCTGCGCTACAGTACCTGGAGCTAGAGTCCTAATAGAAAGCTGGGAATTACTTCATAGCTAGATTTTTCATCAGTTGTAATTAATTTTACTGACCTGTCACAAAACGTGTTCACAGATTTCAGCTTCTTTAAACCTTAATTAATATTTCTTATGCTACAGTTAATTTTTCAAAGCTATCTACACTCTGCCTAACATAAGTATTTTTGGAAATATGAATTTGCAATCCTTTCTGAGTTTCCTACTGGCATTGACACCTTTTGTCAAACTCACTATTATAACACGTGAATTGACCTTTTTCTTTTACCCAAAAATGGAAGTAGCCTCACTTTTAGGAATTTCTATGAAGGCATTCAGTTTTTATGATAAATTGATAGAAGAGTGCATGAATTAGACTGAAGGCATACGAAAGACAGAGAGTTTGCTTGGGCATGTAACTTTAGCATAGGCTTTGCTCAAGTCTTATGATGTAAACTTTCACTGAAGACTTATGATCCCAGGTCTGCTCTGAGACTCCCAAACTCATTCAATGATGCAAGAGTTCAGAAAAGATCCTCATGGATCCATGCATGCAAATATGTCTCCAAAGAAACTTATATATTTGGATTGGAAAATAGCATTCATAGCAAATATAGGTCCAGAACAGCCATCCGAGACAATATAGACAATATGCTTTATCACTGCTTATTCTGTGACTGTTTCAAGAACCGGCCTTTTGCAATAATTAAATTTCAAGCTATTTTTGTGCCTTCAAGGACCTGTCTTATCTACAACTCAGATCAGCAGTTTGTTAGGATATCAAGGGAGACCTTTGATTGTGAACAATCCATGCAGTGCTATCAGTTTTACCAGTTTTAACCTGGCAGACCAGGGACAACATCAGTCACTCAGCCTTAATGATCACCAGGTAAGGTAAGACAAGGTAGGGTAAGGTAAGGTAAGGTAAGGTAAGGTAAAGTAAGGTAAATTGTACATACTTTGGGGTATCATTGGTTAAGATGATAACAAGTTCCTGGAGGCCTAAGCAAGATCCCAAACTGGTTTGAGCAAACAGAGCAAATACGATTTTAAGGCATCTAGGATCTTTTCTGTGGCTGTGTGGGTGATTGGCTGCTGGCTGGGGTCAACCCGCCACATGTCTTAGTGCTGTGTAAAGGTACACCTCTGCATTGTGTTCATTGGCTAACTTGATAAAAATGAGACCATTTTGATCACTTCTGGTTCAGATCATGTTTGTTCAGCTCTTGCGCTGGACAGATCTGGTATTGGTGATTATGGGACTTTGGCCCAATGCAGAAGCTGATAATATTTTGGAGCAAAGGTTGTCCTTTCAACCAGATAAACCAAAATTAAGCTAACTTTGATCAGACAGTGACCCCATGGTTAGGAGAGCAAACTGGAAGCTGCATGAGCACAGAGAAAGCGGAAAAGTTAAATAGGAATTTAGGCTGAAGTTATTATTTTGCTGAGACTAGTACATTTTGTGGTGGGGAAAGGGTGATCTGTTTTAGAAATCTATGTCAAGTCTGTGCAGGGACTATAGCTGTACGTGCTCATGTTAAACTGGATGAAGTGTCTGTGAAAGCTGTTTGTGGTGGTCTTGGAAAGGGAGGCACAATAAAGTGTATACCATCACTCTTGGTAACCTATGCATCATAACACACAGGAAGAGTATTTTTATGCACAGAAAATGTGTTGTGGTGCTGAATCCCAGTGAGGTCAAAGGAAGATTAAGTACGTGAAAGATACATTGGAGAAGAGCCTAACATAGCCTTGGGATGCTCATGCAAACAGAGGCTATAAAGTGTCCTGTTCTTGTAAATGATCTTTCAGCCACTGTAACCTGACAAGAAGCCTACTGAATTCCCACCTTTCCCTGAGCTACCTTGATGGGGAGATAATAGATACACGTGCTCTGAGAGTTGGGAACAGAGACCAGAATGCATTCACTGGTGGGTTGCTTTTACAATGGTTGTAGGTTTTTTATTTCTAAATTCTGTTCACAGTACAAAGGGGTTAATAATTTCACAACAAACAAGCATGTGGGAAACCAGGAAAGTTATATTTGCTTAAAATGTTAAGACCTATTTGGTTCAAGTGGATCACTGTCTAGATAACTCTCCTATAAAATTCAGACTTCATTCCATGTGTTCAAATGAAACTCAGAATGCTGGGGGGAGAAATATCTTTCCAACCTTTGAAAATATCAAAGACATTACTTTCTGCCTGATCTTTGAATATGAAAGTCCCAGTGAGAACTGCAAATGAAAGAAAATAAGTCAGCAAACATCGGGACTAGCATTTGAGAAGCTAGATTTGGACCGTGAAACAGAATGACAGCTACAGATGGTTATTGATAAACTTGAATCCCACCATGTAAGAGAATCAAGATCATAGGACCCTAAACAGATCTCAAAGGAAATAAAGCAGGCCAGGAAAAAGGAATGACGGCACTTTATTTCGTTCCCTTAGAAGTCCATAGATTTAAAACACACACTGAACTATTTATAACAGCTAAAGGCCACTGTACCAAGAAGCTTGCTGCTGAATCCTGATTGCTGGATTTGCTTCTTTTTCTCTTCCATAAAACAGAGGTTACTACTTCTTCCATGCTGCATAAGAAAGAAGGAGCTAAACCAGCTTCCTATCATAATTCCTATCACTTGAATTGTGATTACATTGAAATTAGTGTAATCCCTTATTATTTTGAATTGAAAACCTTCTATCATTTTTCTTAAAAGGGCCTGGAAACAGAGTGGCCTGTCTTTGTATACTGTCACCTGAAATACTCTGAAAATAGATAGGTATCTTTTGATTAGATCCAGGAGAATTATTTGCAGCAAAAAAATATTTTCATAAATACTGAGCTTTTTACTGTTCATTAATTGTAAGCAAATGATTACTTCTTCCCAGAATATTTTCATTCCTTGGAATTATTCAACAGCTATTTTATGTGAATATATTTCAACCTATAGATTACTGAAAAATTGTTTGCTAAGAATATTGCTTTAAGTATTTTACATTTACAATTTAAAACTCAAGCTGTTTAGATTAGATACATACATCAGTGTTCAAATTCTGTTTAATAATTTTATGAGAGTAGACCTCAGAAACAGGTTCCTGTGTAACTTTAAAAATAACTGTGACTTTAGGTATGCTCTAACAAAGAACATTGGAGAAGAGGAAGACTTTCATATTGTGTTTTGTATAAAGATGAAGGGTGCTTTTCTTTGCTGATGGGGTTTCTCTCTGCACTAGTGGAAGAATAAATTCCAGAAAATGGCTCCCAGTAATGAAGTGAGAGTCCATGACACACTACCAAAATACACCATTTCCTAAAAGAGAGTAACAGTGCAATATATTTATAAGTGACTAATTTTCCTGCTAGATAGTTTGTTAGACTGTGAATTTCAATTAGAGATAAAAGCTAAAATTATATTCAGAGGTAGCCAATTAACTGTTTGTAGGTGTTTAATTTTTTTGAGGAAAAGAGAAAAACAATTTTACTTATTTAACAAACTTGATAAATTTGCCTCTTATTTGTCAAAATGTAAGCTTTGTACAGTAATGTGTATGGAAACAATCTTTCTAGTTCTTAAATATGGATTCAGTTTACATTAGTTTGGTTATCCATCCTGAGTTCAATGAATAGCAGTGATTAGTGCACAGAAAGTGCACAATTAATAGTTTTGCAAAGTCAAGGTCTATGAAAATAAGCAAAAATAAACATTTCAAGGACTCAGGTGCCTAGGAGCACAGTGTTGCAGAGCTTAATTTTTGGCTGCCTGGCCTCAGAGCACAATGTCAAACTCTGCAGATAAGTCGTCCAAATGTTGGTGAAAACTGGCCTGGTGAGTCTCTTGAGCCATGGTTGGTCCGAGCCTGAGCCATGCATCCTGGACCAATCTCAGCTAGCTGAGCTCCCTGCTGGTGGTGCAGAAGTTGCTGGGGTAATGTCAGAGCTAAGAAATGGAGGGAAAGATGGGGAAAGGGAGCAAGTCGTACCTTCTACCTCCTCCTCCTGCTCCCCCTCACGCCTGCATGTGGTGCTATCCTCACATGTATGCCAAATGGCTTGGTATGCCAAACAGCTTCTAAACTGCCAAAATTTGTCTCTTCTTGACCCTGAGGGCACTAATATGGCCATCTTGGGGCCCATGGTGTGCATTTCAGCTCAGGCCAGGGCGGACTCCCCTGCCCAGAGCTATATTGTCATTGCCTGGGGCACAGCCCTGCTTCCTGGAGGGATCATCACCCACCCCAGCGCACCTGGCTCAGGCTCCAGGGGATCACGTCCCATGGGTGAGGACGCAGCCTGTGCCTGGATCACCTGGGCTCCTGGCCGAGCTTCCCCCGTGGAGTTGCGCTGCTGGCCCTGGGCCTTGATGTAGACCACCAAAAAGAGGTGACTAATCCTGTCTTGCTGAGTTCAGGCTCCTGTGGCCCCTGAGGGATTCCAAGTCCTGAGTCAGAATATTAAAAATCTGTGAGTCAAGTTAGGGCTGAAACCCTAGCTCTGGCTTGGGTTTACCATGCAACATGAACTCACCTGATGGCAAGGGTCTAAATGGGCCAGTATGTCCCTGAGCAGGAGCTGCCTTGTGTGGGCTTAGGGGGTCGGGTGATGACAAAGGTATACCTGCGGCTCCAGGCATCTCCCAGCTCCGGCTGACTGTTTGAACCACTAATCTCCATTAATAAAGCTTCATCACCTCCAACCCCGCTTTACATGGAAGTGGTGGCTGCAGCTGCAGTATGTAAAAAGCCTCAGCATCGCCCAAGGGTCGGGTGTGCCTAGCAGTATGTGTCCTCAAGGGGGCATGTCATGAAGAATGCTATATTTCTGGAATAAAAATGGATTTCAAGGATGAACTCAATGCTTTGCCCCGTCAATAATGGACATGTGCAAAGGCACTAGCTAGTCACCTGCATTTTAAACTGAAAAAATAAAGCATGTGTAGAATTTAGAAAGCAGTTGATCAAAGGTTTTCATGGTTGTAACTTTGGATTCCCTTGGTCTGTCCCACTCTGGATAGCCCTCAGGTCATCCCCAAAACATGATCCATCTGGTTCTTGGTAAACAAAGTGCATCACAGCAAAAAGAGTCGGTATGAAACTGATCACTTCGCATAACACATCTAGTGACTATTGCTTTCCAACTAGCATGTTCAGCCAGGTACTGGGAGGAATCTGTCGGTCTGAACAAACAGCTGAACTGCAACTTTTTTTTTAATATATATTTAGCTGAATTCAGGGAAAAGTCCTCTGGCAAGCTTACATACAATGATTAAAGTGAGTATTTAAAACAACAACAAAAAAGTCATTCTTATCCATGACTCTTCTGTCAGCAAGAAATATCTGTTCCAAGAGTGATGCTTTAAAAAAAGCAATGATAGCTCCTTGGTAGTCTCTGCTATTTTTAAAGATGGAAGACATGGAGCATATTTTATGTCTTGCTGTAAGAGTACAGGCATGATATGTCATGGGTACGTTGTCAGGAAATGGTGAGGGTCTAATTGTGAAGAGAAGATCTTTGGCTCTTTGCAGATTGTGTGGGCTCAGGCTTCCATGTTGACCATTTAAAGAGTGACGTTAAAATCTGTGAAAAGAGAAGGAACCTGCATTTTTCTGCTTTTTTGCAACATGTAAAGACATGTGGGTGAGGCAGAGACGAGCGCAACAGAGCCTCCATCATCTGAATGCTCTTCAAGAGGAGGGGGAAAAAAAAGGTGTTTGTGAACAGAGGCAGCAAGCTAGGGGTAAGATGTCTTGAAACAAATTAAAATACCATAGGAAAAAGCACCTCTGGGAAGGAAAAAGTAACTTTGGAGCACAGAGCAAAATATACTTCACATGCAGGAGGAACAGGAAAAGAGGGAGCTAGAGGAAAATTTAGGCAGATAATTTTGTAAACTACTACCTGCTCCAATAGGTGGGCATCAGGTGGGCACAGGTAAGATGTGGATTATAACCCAAACTACTTTCTGGGACAGACTTACTGATGAGTAACAGAAGTGAAGGCTGATATTATAACCATACTCAGAAACGACACAATTGCTTTCTAGCATCAGGGTCCTGGTGCTAATTTGCTATGGCTGCACGGACAATGAGTGCACTAGGTAGGACCACCTGCTTTTGGCTTCCTTTCTCTTTCTGATTATGCCTGGCATAAGGCAAACACAATTTGCAGGGCAAATATTTTCAATGGGACTTTTAAAATCCTTCACTTAGTACTTTCCAATGTTACATAAGAGAGCTGATCATATCCAGACAGGTAAAAAACCCCAAACAATGGAAGTTCGGATATAGTCTATTAATTGTCATATGACACAAAGAAAATAAAAACTTACCTTCCTTGAATCACTCTATCCAAATATAATATATCTGTTTATAAACAGTTATTCATTTTTCCTTGATTTTGTAAAATAATACTGCAATATAACTGTTGGTCTATGACTACATTGTTAACTGTACTGCCTAGCTCCTAAGATAAAAAGGAAAAAAGAAAAGGTAGTGGGTGATTGACCTAACAAGAAACAAAGATATCCAACAGGTTTCTAGAGATGTGGTTCATTCTTCTATGTACAGATTTTCTTGAGGCCGGCATATATTTTCATCAAGGCATTGTTTCGTAATTAGAAGTGATGAGCAGCCCAGGGACTCTCACCACAAAATTCAGGAGCTGGAGAACAGCAGAGAACATTGTAAAAATTCCCTGTACAGGCAGCACCTGCAGTTTTGTGCAGACTTACTTTTGCTTTTGTTCATCAAGGTTTTGGAACAACATATGTACAGCAATTTGATCAGTGAAGACTTACTTGTAGTGTTTGATATGCTGGCTCTACTCCATCTGCAACAGAAATATCACTGTAACTGTGTAACTACAGCATGGCTTTTCATATTTGTGGGAATAAGTGTTAAGCCTTTTCACAGTTACTTCCCATAATTGCATGCAATAACCATTGCTCTTTTCTACTCCAGTATATACAGAGCAATATTTTCAAGCTGGGGTGCCAATATCTATATTTTGAAACTGCAGCACAAAGGCCTGGCTCACCACAGGGCTAAACACTCGCGTTGGTATGACTAGTCAGGCCTCAGCTGCTGCTTCTGCACCTGGAGTTTTCCACAAAGGAGATGCCATATTCCCAGCAAGTCTTTCCCATCACATTGAGATAGAAGTGTCCAGACTGAGCACAGCTCACCTGTCTAATCTTGTATGCACTTCTCCACCATGCATTGCTCGTGTCCTAGAAATCATTTACAGACTGACACCCCTAAGCAAGAAATCTATCTTCAATTGGTGTGCCATAGTAGAGCAAAAGACACGTGTACTAAGCAGTGTATGGCAAAGGAAGAAAGGAAGGAAGTCAGACTGGTTTTCTGTGAGGGTGACCATTCCCAGTTTCAGTGTTTGTGCCTCTTTCGGCAGTCCTACGTAAAGCTGAAGGCATTTGTTTTTTCCAAAGGAGATGGAAGGAAAGCTGTGTACATTCTCACCCATGTGAGAACAGGTCAGCAGCTGGTGGAGGAACAAAGGGAAGACCTTCACTACTGACTTCAACATTCACAAAAATACGGATTTCTTCCTGGATCAGCAGTAGACAAATGGACAGACATATATAGACTATCACAAAAATTATTATCTTTTTCCCACAGAATTATATGCTATAGTTTTACATAGAAAGGTTTACAGAAATTGTACTACTACATATTACAATAAAACCTACTATGAAATTACTTAGTATCGTTAGCCACTTTTAAACTGTTTGAGTTAAATTTAATACAGGTGTTTTTAACAGCATGAGCAAATAGAAATTTTGTCTTGTCTGACCAATTTTAAAATTGATTTGCATAGGATTTAAATATCAGATAACTTTGGTTTTTTTCAAATACAACATCACTGCAGCTTTACTCTGAAGAACTGTCACAGGCATACTAAACCAACACTTGCATAAACGGAAGTGCATTAGTAAAATATGCATGCAAGTGATTTATCAGTTTCCTGTAGCATTTATGCCATCTACATATAAAACTACACAAGAGTATTTCTAACCCGTTAAAGGAACTGTTATGGAAAGTTCCTTTCTTAATTTGCTAATTACTGATTTTTAAAATGCTTTTCTGTTAAGACTAATTCTGCCTCCAGGCCTAATCACCTATGTTTCTGATGTTTTCTCTGGATAAAAAATAAGAGGAGAAACCAGCAGTGTTTATATCATAGGAATGCAGAAATAATCCTGCTGTATTGTTTAGGAGAAAAATATATCTAATAACTTACCTGATGTCTTCCAATATATTTGCGTTCCTAAATGCCTGATGTATCAAATATATTTTGTGTTTGTTTGTATTAGGTGCTTTAGAAAATAAAGCTATGAGAGACTTGTGCATTGGGAGTATATTAGTTTTGCTAATTCATGTAATTTTAAAACTGATTTCAGTCATAATTTCTAATCCATTGTTAGCAGTCAATCAGCTCTTACACTAAGTGGGACATTCTGGCTCATCCAGGGAGTTGAAGCTTGCCTAAAATACAGTATTGATTTACTGAAATGCAATTTTCATTGTAGAATGCACACAGTGGGAAGATATCATGCAGCTGTATGAATACTGGATGACAATAGCACAGGAAGACAACATGTGAATATTATATAAAAAAATTCATTGTAAGATGCAAGGAGAAGAAAAACAAAATCCTTTTTATGAGGACAGGAGGCTAAACAACTTTCCCTTGGTCAATTTGTCTCTTAGCAAACTTTCTGGGATTTGTCTGTGCGTCCTGGACGCATAGGAATCAAAGGGATTACAGCTAGAAGAAACAGTGCTGATAAAACAAGAAGTGACCTGAACTTTAAATCTAAAATTCAAAACAGACTTGAACCAAAACACTTTAGATAACTGAGACAAAAATGTTTTTCGTTATTCTTTATCCTGGATGTTTTGATTTTAGCTGGAGTCAGAAGCAAAAATATTTTTATTGTGCAAGTTTATCAATTGTTGTTTTTCTGAACTGAACCAGCAAGTTTCCCAGTGAAACCTAAATGTCAATCTTTTAACATGATTTGCTACAGAGTTGTTTGAACAAGGTGCCCTGTAGAAAGGTGACCTCTATTTGGCCCTTAGATAGATAGGAAGGCTGCACAAGGATAGTAATGCTTTCTGCAGAAAAACAGAAAAATCAGTTTTCTTACCCAATGGCAAGTGTTGTGCCTTAAAGAAGTTGCAGTGGAAATATGGTCTTATTCAATCCTTTCTCAATTAGGGCTCCATAAGGAGAACTAAACAATTTCTGGAGTAACAATCTTTCTCACTCTGTGGATCAATACTTATTCTTCAGTTTGTGGACTGTGTTCTGCTTTATTTTTCCTCCCTTGAGAACTTTATTCCATTATTAAAATGCTGTATTTTTTTTTCCCTGTAGCTAGGAAGTGAAGGAAGGGGTGGCCAAGAGGAGAAATAAAGAACCTTGTCTTTGATATGAAACTAATAATGCACATACTTGGCCCAGCCATTGTTCCCAGACAAAAGGGTTTTTTTAATTTGCAAAAAACCCCAGCAACCCTTCATTAGTTATGAAGAAAATACTTAAGATGGGGCAACACTGGTAGAAAAGGAATCATGAAGAATAATGAACAGCTCATATAAGCCATTAAGATTACATTGACTTTGAGTGAAGTGCTTGTTTTTTTAGCATGCCAGTTTCATAGTGTGGCCATTGAGTGTGAGTGCTGTTGAAGGCGAAGACATTTGCACTAGGCATGGAAAGCTCAGGTCCATTCTTAAGGAGCTGAGCAAGAGACAGTGAAATCACTGTTAAACCAACTAAGCACTGTGAGTAAAGCATCTGCTCAGTTCCCATGGTAGCTGCCTCAGCCCTTTGTGACTTTGAGCAAACTACTTAAAGATAGAAGTCCTTTATTCAGGCATGTGACAGTCACTGGATTTAACCCCAGAAACAACGCAGTGTAGCTCACCCTGAGCTCTGTATTGATGTGAGTAACCTTTCCTTCAGTATCTGATCTAGCTAAGGTACCTCTATTGTATGCTATAGACTGTTATTTTAATGTGGGTCATATAAATGTTGAATAGAAAGGGACAACTGGATTCTTTATGTCACTTTAAAACTTCTTATGTTTCAGCTTTTATAAAGACACATAATCACAATGGGGGAAAAATATGTATCTTGACCAGGTACTAATATTGTAGTCGATGAAAAGAAATTGGAAGAATTGTCTGAATCATTACTTACACTTTTAAGCACAGCCTTCCTCTTTCTTGTTCTACTCAGGCACAGGCTATTTTTTAAACGAAATGTCAGATACAAAGCCCTAGTGCTCTCCCTGTTGAATCCAAGACAGTGTAATACTATTCAGCACTCCCAGAATATTTGTTCTCAAAAGGATACCTCCATTTGTCATTTCAGAAACCACAATATGACTGCTCCTTCTCCTTATCTGTAAAATCATAATTTGAAACACTGGATGCGTAAATAATGGCCTAGGGAAACTGCTGACACACAGCTGACACTCTGAAGCAATTAAAATTTGTTATCATCAAAATATTTGGAGAGCCAGCAGTTCCCTATTAGACTTTTGCACTGATTCTTCAGCATGGCTTGTGTTACCAAATTAGCCTCCATACTTGAACACAGAGGACAAAGAAATAAGAATGTCAGGAAACAAATATGCAAACTTAGAATGAATTCACAATGGCATAAATTATAGTGTTTAGGGATTCTGTCCTTTTACTAATAATTATTTTGGGGGTGGGTAGCAGCAAGAGCACTTCAGTACGGAACATTAGGTTGGAGTTCAATAGCAGCACAAACCCACCTGGCTGCTGGTTGTAATGGCTCCTGCTTTACATTGACTCTGTGGGCCTCCCTCCCCACTTGGAGCTGAATCAGTGCACTAATCCATCAAACCAACCAGACAAAACCGGATTTTGGGATGGCTTGCCATGCTGGAAGGGGCTAAACAGCAAAAAATGAATGGCAGAGCTGGTGCAAAGGACAGGATGGGTTTGTGCTGCAAAGGGGAGAGCAGGGCTCTGGCAACCAGTAGTTAGACTGGTGTAGGCTGCTGTGGAGTCAGCCTGGCTGGATGGGAGAAGGGGAGGTGCAGAAGGAACTGCCTGAAACATCTAGGTAGGAATTTAATCCTTATTATTTATTATTTAGTCTCTAGCTGGAGCCAACTGTTCCAGAAATTTTATTTTTGGTTTTTTTTGGTTGTTGTTGTTGGTTTGTTTTTTTTTTTAGATACTGTGCATTAAAGTAATGTGCATACTGTGTGTTAAAGTAACATGCATACTGTGCATTACAGTCTTTTCTCCCTGGAGAAGAGAAGGCTTAGGGGGGGACCTCATCACAGTATTGCTGTACTTAAAGGGCTGCTACAAAGAAGATGGAGGCTCTCTCTTCACAAGAAGCCACATGGAGAAGACAAGTGGCAATGGGTACAATTTGCACTGGGAGAGGTTTCATCTCGATATAAGAAAATTATTTTACAGTGAGAACAATCATTCACGGGAACAACCTCCCCAGGGATGTAGTAGAGTCTCCATTGCCAGAGGTTTTCAAGATGCGATTGGACAGGGTGCCAGATAACCTCATCTAGGCTCCCTTTCCCATGAAAGATTGGACCAGATGATCTTTCGAGGTCCCTTCCATGCTGTTCCATTTGGACGTCCCATTCTGGGCTGTTCTATGATTCTATGATTCTATGATTATTTTGATCTCTTAAAAATATGATCTCTTAAAAATGTCTTAAAAATATGATATCTCTTAAATATCTCTTACAATAAATCTCTTAAAAAACTCTTAAAAATATGATAATATTTTTAAGTAGAGAAAAACAAAACTGAAGAAATGAAAGAATACTTATACATGTTTCAGCAGGTATAGTGAGACTTCTTACAGGCAGAGTTTAAACTGTATTTTTCTACTGGGCTATTTGCCTATGGTAGAAGAACAGTTGGAGTTGCTCAGTTTTAATGCACCTTTAATGTGCTTCTGATGCTTCCTGTGTTTATCTCTTTCAGATGCACGTTTGCAGCTTTTGAGATTTTTTTTCTCAAAGCCCTGGCTCCTAGATACTTTGGATTGCAGAATAAACTCGGCTTTCACTTGAAAACTGCGACAGATAAAGCTCTAGACTTGTGGTTTCTGCCAAGCAGACTAAAGTTTACCAGGAGAAGGGGAAGACTGTAAATAATGCCCTGAATGGCCCTTGCCATGCTGGAGGGCTGACTTCATTGACCGCCTCCTGCATCATGGACTTGCAGTTACATTGCACAAAAGTTTTTTCATTGCTATAGCATCTTCTACCCTTCTCTTAGCTCAAAAGCCTTAGGATATGCCTAGTGTTTTTCTTTCAAGCACAAAGAAGCTTTATCTAAAGCCCCTTCATGAATTCTAGATTTTAGAAAAGTGTAAACTGTTCCCCAAGTCTTTCATAAGACATGGGCTTTTTTTCTCCTTGCTCTGTATATTGTATTAACAATATTATCACATTTTCTTCAGGGTTACAGTTATCTTAGCTGTTTATCTATAATTCTTTTCATATTAGCCAGCAACGCTAGAGTACTCCTCAATAGGCTGTGTTTCATAGAGGCTTCAAAAGTTTGGCAACTGCTGTTAAAATTATTCTGAAGTTCCAGACCTATCCTTTCATCCTAATCATTTTCCCCCACAGGCTCCTTTGAAAAAAAAAACCAACCAAATTTAAAATGCAGCACTCAGGATACCCACTGAGACAAAATGTCCTGTTTCCATAGTAAAAAGCTGTTAAAGTTTATTTATTTTTCTTTAAACTTATAGTAATGAAACTATGAAGCTACAAAGATAATTTTACCCCCTCTTCCTTCCACACATTTCAATAGCTTTGGGGTAAATGCCACAATGAGTTCTAAAATGAAATTACCTTTCATTTTCAGAAAAGAATAACTTCTAGCCATATCAGCCATCCAACATTACTTTTTTTTATATAAATGAAAATTGAATATGATAAGGAAAGACAACAATGCCTGAAGAACAATACTGAAGACAAAGAAATAATTGTGCCATTGGAGGAAATGACATATAATGTCTGGTTTGTAAGGTGTGATGTGCACTTTTTTGAAGCTGAAGTACCTGAGACCGACTGAAAATTGTTACATAAATGGTAGAAATAGTGGATGGTGACCATGCATTGAAGTTGTGCGACATTTTCCATTATAACAGATTCTTGGTTTGATTTCTGAGTTACTCCAGCTTTTCCAGTGATGGCCACAAGCCTTTGGGGTGGTTTTAGTTTGTCACATGAAATTCCTTTCCATCTGAGCTATGTAGCTATCCCCTCTGTTGCATGTATTACCGAAAAAAGAACATTATGCAGACAGCAGGCACATATGCGCTGAATGATCAGACTCTACGTCAGACAGCCATGACCTTTTCTAGTGCAGCTTTCATGGCTGATAAATTTTGCTGCATTCACAGGGCAGACAGAATGGGCATCTGAGCTCTGCAAGCCGACCCATCTCTTCTTCACAGTGAAGAATCACACATGGGACTGAGGCTGGAGAAAGGAGGTAGGAGAAAGGAGAGCCTGAGGGCCTCCCTCACCACAGCCCTGCATGTGGCACTTGCGGTAGGCAGTGCTGCCTACTCTTGAGTCTGGCCAAGAAGATCTGGGCCATAGCCTCTCTAAGCATGCAGACCCAAGAGGCCTGTGCTGCCTTTCCTCTGAATCCAGTGCAGAGTGTGAACATATTCTCCTCTCTAAAATAACAGTCCTTCTGCTGCTAGTTAAAATAGCATGACACACATGTCGCTGCAGCTGTACATAATAGCTATGCATTTGTATTCCTGTGAAAACAAAAAATAGAAAATGGCATAACTCTTCTTCTCCCCTGCAGAAAATTAAAATAATCCCACAGCAATAACTGTGAAGAATGGCATTAAAAGAAAGTTGTGATAGGTCAAGTTCACGTTCAAGCTGCTGCTTGCAGTCAGTTACCATGCATCAGCTGAGCCACAGTAGCTACATTCTAAGCTCAACGGAAATAGAGGGTAATGGCACTTAATGTGGCCTGTGACAAAAGACAGTCGAGCTAAGTCACATTACCGTTCATTTGACACAGCGGAAGAACAAAAGACTCTTTGGCTTAGCTGACATCATAACTTTTAATTGGTGGAAGTTTCAAGCTGTACTTAAATCATTGTTTTTCATTAACATGCACTTGAAAGAGAATGCCAAGATTTTGCTTCCTGTGTGCCCCTGCATACTTTATGATATAGTGCTTAATTGTATAATTACATATTACTTTTCAGGCTTGGGCTCTCCCCTATTTCAGTGTGCAGGACAAACCTATAATGCAGAACGAAGATTTAGACAAAGTAAAGGTTCCTGCTTCACAGCTGGGGAGCTCTGCTGGCTTGGGAAGGTGCAAAAATACACACTGGTTGCTCTTCCTAGCAGCTCCAGGGTAATTTGCACTCTTGTAAGAGTGCAAGGACTGTCACTTGTGGGTGGCCAATGTCACCCACATCTAAGGCTATCTAAGGACTAAGCCTTAGCGGTGACATGGTGACAAAATGCAACAAGTTGCTTTTACTTGTCAACATGCTAGAAGGAGATAGAGAAATACTGCAAGCAAACACTGTCGTCTCAAAATACATTTTTCCATTCCCACAGCAATAAAACTAGTATTATGTATTCATTTCTCAGACTCCACTTCCCAGTTTGTTAGTACATTAGAGGTTTTTTATTTGTCTTATTTCCAACACAAAGCCTATCATTAACTACCAGTACTGGTGTGTTAGTAATACCTTAGGGGGAAAATATTTGTAAACTTAGTGGGCATATTTCAGAACATAAATGTTCCAATAGGAGGAAAGATAATGACTACTCTGATGCAGTACATAAAGTATATATATTTATATATTATAGGCTGACTTTCATTATGATCTGTACTTTTGCTTCACTTATCACTTTTGAGAAACACAGTTTGTCTTGAGAGGCCAATTTTCATGCAGAGGTGAAAAAAGATTTCTGGGTTGTGGTATTGACTACCAGTGTACAGTAAATTACCAAACTCTTCTGTAAATAGAAAAGCTTTTGAAAATGTACGATATTCACTCTATTTAATTAACGGTGGTTGCTATGGATAGTGCTTTTTCTATTTTTTTTTCTTTTCCGTGATCAGCATTAGTTAAAAATAGGACACTTCAGATGCTGAAACTCTTGAGTCTTTTCTAAAAGTCCCATATTTTTATCTACATTCTGTCTTTTATTCTCAGCAACATAAGAGACAGAACAGCAGGATTTAGGCCTGAATACAATTTGAAAAAGAAATTTTCTGGATTTTTCAAAGGAGACTTTAGATTATAGGCACCCATATCTTATTCTGTTTTAATTTCATCCAGCTCTTTTAAAGTTGTAGCTTTAGGTGACAATCCTTTTAGTCAACACCAATTACATAAGTCCTATCGTTGCTCTGATTTCAATGAAAGATTTCACATTTAATAGTTTTCTAGAGTAGGAGAAAGTATTCATGAAGGATGTATTATTTTTTCTTATCCCACAGATGTATTGGCAACGCTTACACTTAAAATAAAACATCATTAAAGTCACTGGTTATTCACAGAAATTTTCTTAGCCAGATTACTTTGGGCTGCTTTAACTCCTTACAGCTGGAGTTCTTGCATGACCCATGGTAGAAATGTGTGTGTGTGGGTGTGTGTACATAGATTCAGAAACAGCCTTGAGCAATGTTCTTTCTGAAAGTATGAGGAATGCTTAAAAACATATTTTTCTCCCATTTGGATAGGTTGTTACTTTGATTTTGTGCTTGTCTGAGAATCTGAAAGGCACTCAAAGAGGCTACAGTATAAAATATTTAGTAGCTTAACTTTCAGCTGGCTTCCTTATGTACCACCAGCAAACTTCTTTGAATGATAGATGTCACTGTCCTAATTCAATAAGGAAGCAAACAGAATATTTTTACAATTATCTCAATTAATGAACAGACTCTGGACATTCCCAGAATTGGAGTAGCACAACCACTACACATCACATCCAGTGTATCAGGAGGTCATCTCAGAGTGCTTGTTTTATTTTCTTCAGCTTTTCAGACATTAAAGAATCAGAACATTGGCAAATGCACAGCAATATTTTAGCAGAAATCAATTTTCCTTAGTAAATGTCTTGTCTTGACATTAAGGTGGTATGTTGTTATGTCACAAGAGTTTAAAAAAACCCTACCAACCCAGAAAATTCTTTTAAAATGTGTGTTTATAACTCATTGCTATGCTTTGAATCAAAAAAAAGGGAATGCAAATAACCATATAAGTGGTAAGTAGATGGGAAACAGAAATCAAAAGGATCTAAAAAGGAAGGGAAATGGGAATTTCTAGACAGCCAACAAACTACTGCTACTGTATTTTCTTCTGAAGTAAAGAGAGAAGATGAAATATTACAAATACAAAGAAAAAAGATAATGATTGATTCTCATCTTATACCTGACAAAGGTTTAAGGTAAGCACTTAAAGAGAATTTAACTGTGACCAGGTGAAATATTCCATTAATGCATTATTAAATGAGACAAGCCATGTGATTAGAATTAACACATACTTAAATAATGTGTTGAATTAAGCTTTAAGTCTTAAATACACAGTAATTTAATAGTCACATTCAAAAGCAGAAAGCTTTGTTTGAAGACAACCTGGAAGAAATCTAGAAGACACATTTCCTAATGGAAACCAGGCAAAATTATATGGATGCCAGAAGCATAGTTCTACTTTCTAATTAAGGCCCCTAATTACTCAAACTGTTCTGCACAGTCATTTTCCTTTCCTTCCTATAGTGCTGGGAAGTCACAGGGGGTTCTGCTCACATCCATCAGCTTGCTGCATTCACGTCTAAAATATGGCATGGCCTACAAAGAAAGACAATTCTTTCTGCTTTCTAATTAGCATCACAATTGGAGACATTAGATTTTTGCTCTTTTCCAGCCCCACTTCTGGCTTCAGACCATATTGCCAGAGTCAGCAATTGCTGCCAGAAAGCAATGTCAGGAGGTATAAAACCAAGTATTTGGTAGCTACTGCAGGAATAGAATAGCTGCTTTTTCCGGGAAGATTAAGATTGTGGCCATGCTACAGCACTAAATAGAAAAGGGCCCCTTTTGATAAAAGGGTTAACGGAAATTGAAGGAGGAACTGCTCACAGAGCAAGGAGAAGAAGTGACAGAAAGGACCTGGAAGTGGTGTAACACCACTCTAAGTAGCAGACCCAGCTAATTACAAGGCCTGCAGCAAGGGGTAAATCTTCATTCCTCTTCTGTATGTATTTTACTCGGAGCTTGTAAGTACGTACCTGGTTTTGGATGTTCTTGAAAGTTATGAGTTAGAAGCCTCTTTTGTAAGTGACTGCTTGCAGAACAGTGTCAGAAAATAATGCTTTTTCTTGTTTTGCCTGATTTGCATTTGAGTCTTCTCAGGAAGGGAGTTAGAGGAAGGTGGTGAACCTATGTTTTTAACTTCCCCTCTGGTTTTCTGTGGCTGCGGAGGTCTGTTCTGCCGTGTCTTTGGTGCTAAGAATTATTGTTTTGAATCCCTTGAAGAATTAGGTGGTGAAGGGCCTTATTTTTTGTGTTTAGGTTGGACTTAAATGTAAGCTGAGCCTTGAGCTGCTTATCAGTAAGCATGTGGTACTCAAACCTTGGTGTTTCCAGGGGCATAACTGTAGCTCATGAGGGAGACACAAAGCACTTGCTGTAAGCGTCTCCAGAATTAGTGAGTGTGAGGTCTTCTCAGTTTGCTTTGGACTTGAACTGTTAGCAGTAGTCGAAGTCCCAGGTTAGGTGCTGATGGCTTTCTGTCATTTCTAGAATATTCTCATGGGTTTTTTTGTCATGTTAGGCTTGGTAGGTGGGATGTGCCTGATGCAACTTGCTATAACAGGCTTGGCTAGCTGTAAGTCACCACTGCAACCTCAGAAAGAGTTTGCAGGTGGTGTAGGTGCTCAGGTGGTGGCTTGAGTTTGTTGTGACCCCTGTGTGTCACTGCGAGTGTGCAACCTGAGTTAACTGACAGTCCTTAGCAAGAGAGCACCTCCAGAGACTGATCAGAAGACCATCAGGGCTGTACTTGTGTGAGTAGCTGGAGGGAATGTTGACAGGGCTATGTCGTGTCCCTGGCACTACGGAGTGCCTGTATGCTGCTGTGTTCTGTGTTGACTGGCTTTTATGGGGTGGTAACTATGGAGGTAGGGGTGGTGATGAGGGAGAAAGCGGTGGGATGGGAGGTGCCACAGCAGAGACTTTAAGGAAGAGATTCCAGATGTAGGAATTCTTACTAGTATGTAGAAGAGGAGCTGTTACATGCCCTGGGAAACTTTCAGAACAGCAAATTATTCAAGGCATGCTGTGGCCTTATTTTTTGTCATTGCTTATGAACTAGGCATAAGCCCTTTAATAACAACTGTCTGGAGTTTGTGGTACTGAGCAACAATATCTTTGCTTTATGTTCCCCAGTCAAGAGAACTGTAATTGCCTATGCTTTGAAGTGGAAATAGAACTGACGTGTATATAGCATATAAATACTGATGGCATAGAGCGATGGTTGCATGCATGGACAGCATTGTATCTCTGTCTGGAAAGCAGCTGGTTTGGTGATTCCCACTTATGGGAGCAGCTCCAGGAGAGAGAGCCTTATTCCTGGAAGGAGTGACGGTGGTGCATATGGATTCATATGCAGACAGTATCCGGCATTCTTTTTTGGTGAAAATAATAATTAATTCAAGTCCTACTCTAACCTGATTCATGTCTGGTTTAATACAATTATTGCATATCAGAGATAGTGGATCATTTCCAGTATATGTCTGACAGAAATCTGCTGAGTTATATTTCCATAGCTGGCGTTGCTGGGCTAGTGTGGATATGAAAAGCTTGAGAAAATGCCTGCTTTACTTTTGACTCTTAAATTTCTTCTTCCCTTAGAAATGGTGCATAACCTTGTTACGGCTTCCATTTTAATTCAGACTCCTGCCAAAAACAATCTTCTCTCTCAGGAAATTTTGAAGACTTTTTTTTGTTCTGAGATATAATGAATGCTGATCAAAACTGACACATAAAGTTACAGGATAAGAACAAATTCAAACTTATAGATCAGGTATAATAGTTTACATGTTTTTACCTTACTGACTGCTAGTGATGTTTTTAAATTCATGTCATCGACTAGAAGTTTCTATAAATGAACAGTTTACATTTCATTGTTGTCTTCCTTTATTAATGACAATTTGTACATTAAAGTGAAGACCTTTTTGGGTATCACCTCTAATTAAAGTAGTAAAACTACAAAAAGATTCAGCTCAATTATTTTGTTTTAAATGTTTCTCCCATTCTGTACAACATCGCATGTACATTCAATAAAAAAAAAAAAAAGTAGGTGGTTTCCATTCCACCCATTGCTCCTGAAATGGCACCTCACAAGAATTACCACTGGCACGCTACAGTAATAGATGCAACAGATTTTACTGGAGTAATGAGTTTTGGTGTTTTTGAAGTCATGAAACTGAATTATTCTCTGCTCGGTTTTGTCAGTGTTTCTCTGGCAGGTCAATAAAGCAGCAGCAGGAGCACCAGCAATGGCATGCCTACCTTTCATCAGGTAACTTAAACAGTGATGTACATGGTTACTGCCTCGCTCCCAGGACGCCAGAAATGGCAATTCACCTTTGTGCTGGAGAGATGTGATAGGTGATCTGCTCCAGACAGGCAGTTCCAGCTTCCTGTGTCAGAAACAGGGAGAACCTGGAGGCTTATCTGAAGGGTCTCTCTTTACTAGATATGCTAGTGAGCATTCAAAGAATCTTCACCTAGTATTATGATGTGGCAAGGGAGAACATCTTAGGGATTCCAAAAGGAATGGCAAGAAGAATGAGGGAATAATTCAATCAAAGAGAGAAGGTAGCTGAAAATGTTAACTAACATTCAAAAAAATGGAGATCTGGCCAAATTCTTTGTAAGATTTAATAAAAAGAGGCAATCTCATGCTTACCTCAGATTAAATTCTATTCAGAGTTGACAATTATTTTTTAACACACCATTGTACACACTTTTGATTTCTTATTCCTAACATACTTTGAATCAGTTTTTATAAAAGCATTGGCATATTATCTTTCCCTGCAGTGCTAGAAAAGCAATCTAAAGTTGACAGTAGCAGAGCAGATGGGGAAATCAAGGAGGCAGACGGCTTATATTAATGAGGATCAGGTTCACCCTGGGTGGGTAGATTATGAGAGGAGAACTACAAACTACCATACGTTAACATTATCAGCAAGTGTCTGGTAGTTGAAATTCAGGAGCAGGGTTTGTACAATGATACTTTACTGCTTCTGTAGCAGTTATTAGCTGTCAATAACGGGCAGCTCATTAAAACAGAGAATTATGATGGGTATATAGACAACCAGAACCACGTCTTATAAATTGGCATGCAAACAGACTAAAAGGCAGTGTTTTCTTTTGCAATGTTCTCTCCAGGTTGTTTATCTGAATTGTCATTTTTCTGTCCAAGACTATTTTTGACACTTAAGCTTTTAAAACTTTGTACCCTTTAATTCCCAGTGCTTAATGCAGCAACAGGAGGAAAATAACTTACTAGATTTCATTCTTGAAGCACAACTAGAAATATTTCATTTTCAAGACAGTTGTCTTTGAACTTTGGAAACTAATATATAAGGAAACACAGAAGGTAAGTAGAAGTGTCCAAAGGTCCTTTTTGTTTTTTTCAAGCAGTGATTCCATGTTCATGCTATCAAAATGTGTCTCCTGTCCCCTTCAAAAACAACGAAATACCAGTTTTATGTGCTAGCAATCTCTGAATTTGCACGACACACTCATTGGAAAGGGTAATGTGCAGTTGGCTGGTGAATGATTTTTCTTTTTTTTTTTTTTTTTGAGAAAAAAAAGACATTCTGCTGCCACAGTAAGTGACTGAAGATGACATGATTGTGTGTTAATACCTGTCTTGTACTTTGAGCCACTCACAGTGAATACTTTGTAGGTAAGTGTAGTAAGAAGAATTAGGAATGCTTGAAATAATATCCATTTTAACTGAGTTTTGAAGCCCTAACTAATGGGACGAGTTCTTGGAGAATAAACCTGAAGTCTCTGTAGCATTCTGTGTGAAGGTGGGATAGCCCCTAAGCCTTGGTTTGAACTCTCTCTGGGGCTACAGCATCCCAGCTGGCCCCAGATTGCTTGGAGGTGCCCCCTGCCTGCGTAGCCTGGAGTCGAGACACAATCAAGAATCTGCTCCCTGGGAATATAATTGGACCGAAGTGCCGTTACGCACTGTGCAGATTAATCTTTCATGATGGTTGCTGAAGCACAGGACAAAGTGCTTGCTTCATTGATTTGACACAGGACATACTATTCTCATCACTGTATGACACGTTCTATAAAATAAAGGATGGATGATTGGTCCTGGCAGGAGAGATGTTCACGAAGTGCCTTTCTTCCAGCCCCCTGCCTCATCCCTGCTTTTGAACTGAGTCTTCTCACTGGCAACTGCATCACAGCAGCTCCTGCTAATGCAAGATTAAAGACAGAAGGCCCCCTTTCTGCTGTGTAAGTGGGTCCTGTATTCTAGCTGTACACAATCATTCGGTATATGCAGAATGGCTTCTCAAGTTCAAGTTGAATTTGGGAAACCATATTTTCCACTGCCTTCTGAATGCTATTTTTGTCAATTCTATTTCTTTAAATCTGTTGCTTCCCAAAAGTCCATTGCAACTATACTTGAACAGATAATTATTTGCGCCCTATATAGTAATTTTCACCAGTGTAGAACTGCTTATTTTGACAGCGTTGGTAAATAATGAGGGAGCAGGAGAAAAATATTCTTGTCAGGGAAAACTGAGAAAAAAAGGCATTTTCTCTTAGTTAACTGATAAAAGTCAGCAGGCATTTGTACCTTTTGAAAATCTACATTTGTTTTTCTTGTCTTTGTTCATTATAAGTCTGTTTTTAAAAGTTAGTACTGAAAATATTTAGATTGTTTTACCCACAGAGAACTGGGAAATACAAGATCTAAACAAATATAACAAACTGCAAAGTAGTCAGAGAGGCTCACTTTAGCTTAATGAACTAATCTTGTGTGTATTCAGTAGAGAAGGAGTCAGAAAGCGAAGGTCTGTTTTAAGGGTGGTAGGGAAAAAGTTATGTTTGTGTTGGGTTTTGGTTTGTTGGGGTTTTTTGAATTGCATTTAGACAAAAAAAAAAAAAAAACCCAAACATACAAAAAACCCAACAAACCAAACCCCAAACAACCTTCTCTGTGGACTGTAGGGAAGCCAGAAAATCTTTGAGAGTCCTTGTCATATTGCCTTATTCCAAGACCAAATGAGTATGAAAGTAGTTATGATACTGACTGTAAATTCACTTTCACAGGCATGACTGAACTTGAATATATGTTAGTGTGAAGAGTGTTTTTAGGGAAGCTTGGTCTCTGCAACATCACCCACTTGTTACCCTTGAGTCTTTACTAAAAAAATAAAATGATTGAATACTTTTCTGTTGAAAGATGTTTAAAATGGTTTTTGTAAGTGTCATGTTGAGATTTCTTATTGTACATGACTGATGTGAGATTTAATAATATTTCCAATGGCATAGCCAACAGGTAAGTAAAAAATGGTTTTGCGCATAAACTGAAAAATTGGTTTTTGCTTCAAAGTGCTAAGTGTCTCTGTAATTGTATCAAAATGAAATAGAGCTGCAGCTACAGTAAGATTGTGTAATGAAACACAACTGATTATTTTCCTAATATTAACATTATTATTCAAATGCAAATACTTGTGTATCTTGTGGGGTATGTAGTAATGCAACTAATTTATTTTATCTTCTGAGTGCTGTGTCTTTTAATTCAACATTTGCTATTAGATGATATTTTCAGATACCAGAGAGAGAAGTCCCTGCTTTAGAGTAATAGATTTTAAGGTCAGAAAGGGACCATAGACTATTAACCAGCAGCTCCTGCATTCAAGCACAGAGGCTCAAAGAGAGGGATTATTTTCAATAGCTAGTCCTTACAGATTCTGTCTAATAGAGAAATGAATAATTTTGTACCAGTTTTCATGCTAATTGCCTATGAGGCCAGTTTTTCTAGTTTTCTTGCTTCATTGTGTGTGTCCTTTTACCTAGACAGAGTTGTGTAGCTGAATAGTTCTCAGCTGTGAGGTTGGTCTCTCATCTTTCTTCCTTTCTTACCTAGTAGCTGTACTAATACCTGTGTCTGGGAGGGAAGGAAGGCTTCTACAGGGTACATTTGTCAGTATTTGCAAACCACGGTAGAAACCTAGCCATCTAAGCAGTCAAATGTGTAAAAACTCCTACCCTAACACTAAGACCAGAGAAACGTGTCCATTCTGAGCAGTTTTTACATGGTGGCTGAAAGACTCGGATAACCAGTAAATGCTATGTATTGCCTTGGTGCCAAACACGCAGATAGATGGCTGGGTCCCAGAGCAGAGCTATGAAACCTGTGTGAAGCCACTGGTGTCTCTGTTGTGGGGGTGGCGGCGGTGGCGGTGGTGGTGGGGAAGACTTCAGTGCTTTGGGGCAGATGGATGAGTCGGATGCTGTCAAGGAGTCACAGTCCTTGTGTAAGTGTGAAGTGCCTAGAACAAGCTGTCAGGGAGGCAGCATGGGTAAGCCTGAGACACCTTGGGGTCAGGGTTTAATACAACCTCTCAAAATGGAGCAGTGACTGAAACCAAATGAGATCTGCTTTTTTCTTGACAACTTTTTCAATTGACATTACTTGAAGGTTTGGGGTTTTTAATTAGTTTTTTTATTTTGTTTGTTTGGGTTTTTTTGCTATTCTTGGGTGCAGAAAAAAGGAAAATAAACCCCTTTTGTGGTAATATAAATTTTTACTTTTCTTCCTACTTGCTGCTGTGCTTCTCTTCTTGCACTTCTACTTTCACATTCTGGCTCCCTCACCTGAAATCTCATAAACAGGATGACAACAAATTTTACTGCTGAACTACTGGACCGTAGCACTGAAAAAGTCCATTTTGCCCATCTGTTCCTTGCTGATGGGAAAAAAGGGTGGGGCAATGTGGGCAAAACTTAGAGAGAATCAATTATGGACAAAGACTTCTTAATACACAAGACAGCTGTCTGAAGAACCTTCATAGAAGAATGCATAAGGTGAGATTTTCCCTCTAATCAGCTTTGTAAGTCTAGAAATGCATTTCACAGCCAATATTGAGGACCATGTGTCAAGTTTCTGGATTTGCAGCTAAGACTTCAATAATCATGGCCATGAGCAAACATGGAAAGAGGATTGTGGAGTGGAATATCTCAGTATGGGCACTAGAATGAAACTGGACTGTGTATTTCTCTCTGGTACTATTTGGTATTGCCACAAGTTGAGAAATGAGGAAATATGCAGGTAATACCAACAGCAGAAGGGCAGTCAGACTTTTTGGAGTATCTAGTTGTCCTGGTTTCAGCTGGGATAGAGTTAATTTTCTTCCTAGAAGCTGGTATAGTGCTGTGTTTTGGATTTAGTATGAGAATAATGTTGATAACACACTGATGTTTTGGCTGTTGCTGTGGTGTTTACACTGGTCAAGGACTTTTCAGCTTCCCATGCTCTGCCAGGTGCACAAGAAGCTGGGAGGGGGCACAGCCAAGAGAGTTGATCCAAACTGGCCAAAGGGCTATTCCATACATCATGCTCAGTATATAAACTGGGAGGAACTGGCCAGGGAGCAGCGATTGCTGCTTGGGGACGGGCTGGGCATTGGTCAGTGGGTGGTGAGCAATTACATTGTGCATCATTTATTTTGTATATTCTTTTATCATTACTATTATTATTATTTTCCCTTCCTTTTCTGTCCTTTTAAACTGTCTCTATCTCAACCCGTGAATTTTACTTTTTTTCCTGATTCTCTCTCCCATCCCACTGTGGGGGAAGCGGAGTGAGTGAATAGCTGTGTGGTGTTTATCTGTCTGCCGAGTTAAACCACAACACTAGTCTTTGCTGATTATATTAATTATAAAATATTCCCATAACAACGTAAATCCTAACAAGACAAAAGAGGAAATAGGGAATAAAATCAACTGGGGGTGGGTGATGGAGGGGGTGGGAGAAAAGGATAGAACATGATGCTTCAGTATTTTTCTTGCATCTCACTGTCTTTTTCAGACCTCAGGAAATAATGTTACAATGATTAGGGAAGGTGTCCACAGTATTTACTAAATGCAACAGTATTTAGAAATCAAAGTATTTGTTACAGGAACAAAATACAGATTATAAATTGGCAACATAAAGTCAGTGCTAATGTAGAGTTGCAAGATGAAGACTTATCAGTATAACAGACAATAAATTAGATGATAAGAACAGATAGGAAGGATCGCTTACCAATGGGGAAAGTTTGAGGAACAGCCAAACAACAATTATTCTCTACTGGGGTTGAAAGTAAGTACTGGAGGTACTTGGGGGCATAGATCCCCAACTGTATATTGAATTTCAATAACTGGATTACCAACACATAATATCATCTATAGTAGTCAACTGGGAATCAGTGGATATAAAAAGAAAAAGGCATTCAAGAAATTTTCTGGGATAAATTAATATCAATTAGACTGTTTAATAAAAAAAAAAAGAACTTGATGGGTAAGCTAAAAAAAATTGGTAAATTGGAGCAAAAATTGCAGCAAGTGGCAAGCACACTTTTCTGCTGTGTAGGCTTTAAAAGAGTAAAGATGACAGGCTAAGTGGGAAATCTTTGCCTTTATTATGATGTCTCTAAAGTAGTTAGAAATATAAAAGGGTAAATTTGGTCATTAGCTGTAGATATGTTACTGAGAACCTTTATATTTTATGAATTTTTTAAGGGCATATTGTAAGTTATGTAATACAGGACTGCTATATCATAGTTGTGATGAAAATAAAGTTCTTACAGCTTTCACATCCAACAAGTTTGAATTATGAAGCATAAGTACATGAAATGTCTGCAGTAGTATAGTGTAGCTTGCTAGAGAAATTAAATACTCTGAATGACTGAGTGGTTGGCTTCATCCTTGAAATGGCATAACTATTCCTGTTTTGCTATCATTAGAAGGAGAGAGCAAAAATCAGTTCGTGTTGAGCAAGAGTCCATGGAAAAGGGTGAGAAGCAGTTCTCTGATGCAGTGACTACTAAAAGCTGTCCCCCTCCATCTTCCTTTCCTTCTAAGCCATTGCACTGCATGTAATGGTCAATCATCAACAGAAGATGTTCTTCAAAGCTGAGGCACAGTAAAAGAAAAATCCATGGTGTTTTCAAATATGTTTATGGTCCAAAAAAGTCCAAGGGTACTTGGGCTTTGCTTTTATAGTGGCTGATCTTAAGGATTCTACACAAGTCAACTTTAACACAAAATTGAGGCACACAATTAGTAACTCACCCAGCTAACAAATATCTGCCTTTAACTGTTTCTAGCTGGGCTTATGCCTTTCTGATGATTAGTGACCTATTTCAGTAGGTTGGAAGCATGATGCAGTCCTCTTGGTGGTGTTTTTTTTGGGTTTTTTTTGTTTTTTTTTTTTTGTTTTTTTTTAACATTTAATAAAAGCTGTGTCCATGGGTATATATTTATGGAATGAACAGAGACCAAGGACACATTTCTTCTCTAGAAAAAAATGTAGAAATCGGAACATTGTATTTCAATGAAAGAAAATGTGTGAGTAAGCTGCACTCACATCTCACCTTCACCAGAGTCACGGAACTACTGGGGGAGGAAATCCATAACAGGGAGTAATTTTTTTTTTTTTTTTTAGAAGATTTTATAGAGTACCCTCTTATAGCTTGTTGGAGAATTTGCTCTAAAGGTTTCCAGTGTAGGATAGGTAGTTAAAATTGGTCATTTTCATCCTTTTTCAGCTTAAATGGAAGGCAAATATAGGTGTGGTCAGGAAGATCTGTGACTGTTATAGTGGGGAATGGGTGAGCAGATGTAATTTATATAGGAAAGGCAGAATCTTTTGCAGGTTTGTAGACTGTGATAGCTCCACTAATGCAGGTATGCCTTCTAGGGATCTGACTCCGAAGAAGCAGGTGCAGGAGAAGTTGGTTTAGTGAACAAAGCAATAAAGGTGTTGATAATTGAACATAAGGTGTAATAATCTCTTAGAATAGCTGCAGAAGAGTACTGAACTTGGTTTTGGGTGCTAAAAAACTAACAATAATGAAGACATTTTTTACTGAGAGCTTGTGCCAATGTACAATAGATCGTACACCTTTGTATTTATCATTAAGAAGTCAAGTGCAACTGTAATCACTTTAATCATAAGTAGTAAGTGATAGCATAAACCAATTTATTAAGGAATCTTCATCTAATTAACTTGTATCACCCTTGTCCAATGCATTATGCTATATATAGATTCTGTGTTCTAGGATCAACACCAGCAGCTGAGTCTTCACTATTAATAGCAGTAAGTGGCAAATAGATGGTATGTGCTAAAATGAGGCAATATACTTCTGGCTTTTTCTTGAATGTGCACATTTTGACACTCCTTTGAATTTGTGTAGTGCATCTACTGAAAGCAAGATATAACATAATGCATCCTCTTCTTTTGCAAGTTATCAGTTATATATGCACAGTTCTATAATTCTGTTATCTTGGCTTATGCAGTGGGAAAGATAATAGATGTAAATGTCTTGAGTTGCTGGAAATGTAGTTTGTCTTCTAGAAACAGTGCCTTCCAGAAATGTATTAATTCTTTTCATTGTGCATTTTCAGTTCCACCTGTGTGATGTTTTGGTGTGGATAAACTCATCTTAAATACATTTAAAAATTATTTCACTTTACAACATTAAGAAAATTGGGGGTTTTGGGCATGCTAATTCAAATTACACAGAACACCCCCAGAGTCTTCCATATCAGTGTCTACATAATCTGATTTTTTTTTTTAAATGTCTTCCCCTTCATTTTATCATTAGTAATGATATCACCCTATCTCATCTCATAGTATTTGTATCCTGGGTATTTAGGTTTATCTCTGTCCCCGTGTCCTGCATCACATATTAAAGCATTATTAGGAACTTGTATACTGCAGAACTCGATTGAGCTTCTCTTCTGTTAAGTGGGCAGAGTGTATGAACATAAACATTGTGGTTAGGAGAAGTAGTTTGGATTTTTTGGAAGAATGTTTCGCTATTGTCCCCGCTAAACTGCATTTTTGTTTTGCATCCTGACATAGTTCTGGGGTGAATGTGTTGGGTTACTTTTGAATGAAGCTAAATCAGATGATGTCCTTCAACTGCTAAAAGGGATTCAGTCCACAGGGCTAGACTCACTAGTGAAAAGTGAAAACCTCGAAATACTTATCATGTGGATCATAGGTCCCCAGCAACAACCATTTCATTCTTTCTGTGGACTCCTGTTGCACTGTGCTAATGTAGGCATATCTTTGCACTCTTCTTGTTTCTGCTTCATGACTGGTGTTCAGTATTGATAATTTAGACTTCAGTTACCTGGAAGCACTCGAGTAGGGCTTTTGAATATTGTAACTTTGCACGTAGAACTTAAGTGCTAATGAATATATTTGACATCGTATGGAAAGTCTGTCGGAGAAGAAAACTCAGTGCTGCTCTTTTGCTTCCTACCTTAACATTGGTCAAAAGTGGTGAACAATCCTGGTTTGTCACAGATGCTTATAATATAGCCTATTTAAAAACTACAAAATCAATAGCAGCAATAGGAAGGGCATGAAAAGATAAAGCAAGGAAAATATGTTCTATGTTATCCTCCTGAAGTTTACATCCTCACTTGCACTTCTGATTGTATTATATTTTTTAAAAAATGAATTCTGTCATGAATTTTGTGACTATGTGAAATGCAAAGGAAAAGTTATAGAAGAAAGAATGAATGTGTGAAAAATTGTTATTGTTTCTCACTTTACATCTGCCAGAAGAAAAACATCTGAAAGATGGGTGGGTTTTTTCTCCTACTTTGCAGAAAATTATCTACAAATATTAATCTGATATCAGAGTACAGTGACATAGAAAACTACATTGGAAGTAACTGAAGTGCTTGTTTTACTTATGTGTTCCCCTCAGTTTCTTTGAACAAAATGTTTCCCTGCAACTTATTTCACAACAGTTTTCAGGCCAAAAAGCGCTCTGCTTTCTAGATAGGAGACCTAATTTTACAATCAGATACATTGTAAGAGCCTTCTTTATTTTAACAAATGTTCTGCAGGTGTCTGGAAACAGATGTTAATCCTTATAATTTAAAAAATAGTCATAGTTTTCTACTGGCAAAGCAAGCAAACAGTAGTTTGTTATTTTAAAAGCAATCCTGCACATGCAGTGGATTCACTCTTTGTTTTGGATAAGTCATTTAACTTTTACAAGCATTAGTGAAAATGTCAAACCACATTTAAAAGAAATGGTTTAGCTAAATTCAGCTGTTCTTTGACTATGTGGGGAGGCAAGAAAGAGGGCCAGGAAAAACCCATGCTGTAATCTTGTAAATAAATATTTTTTTTTTACCAAAGCTCAGGTGAAATTTCATTAACAGAATTGCTGTATTTGATAGTTTATTCAAAAAATCAAACATGACATGACTCAGCTCTGAATCTGAGGTCTTAGTAAACTTGAGCAAGCTTTTTAAGAGCTCAAACATCTTCACTTATGGGTCCAAATTAGTGTTGCTTTCCTACTTCTTAGCTCATTTTTTTTTTTTTGAGAAATCAAGATAAATTTCTTTAGCATGTTTTGTTTGTTTGGTTTGCATTCAGCTGAAACCAGAGAGCAGTCCTGTCTCTATTGGCATTGGAAAAGTTTGGGCCCAGTCTGGGCTTGAAATTTTGGGTTCTTCAAAACTAAATGCAAGGGACATAAAATGAAAGGCATATGTAAGCAGGGGAAAACATGAAGTTCAAAAAAACAGGATGCAGGATTGCTTAGGACTGTGAAGTGTACAGTCCCCCTTTCTCCTTTTTTGGGGCGTCTGTTTGTTGTTGTTGTTTTTTAAAGAATGCTTGACACTTCTTCCCCAAAGAAATAAGTTTTGATATAATTTCAAACACCTAGTCCTTGGAGACAATACATGCTTATTGAAGAATTTGTTAAACAACTTGCTTTCTGAAAATGCAAAATATCTGATAGATGTTATTTTACAGTTGATTCAATCTTATGCAGTGTATGAGACTTCCACCTCTTCTGGAAAAATGACATACATAGTATAAGAATGTGTTGTATTGTATGCTATAGACTTTTCTAGTATAAATGATGAAATGGAGAAAAGTCTATTCTGGAAACCAGTTCAGGAAGCTTCTTCAGCACACATGATCTTCTGTGCTTGAACAATGAAAGAAAGTGATTTAGCAAACTAGTATCATATTGACTTTAAATCAGCTGCTCCAGGTACTTAATCCCATGACCCTATTTGCATAATCTTATGAACTTTTCACTGATTAAAGTTACTCATGCTTTCAAATGCAATACCAACCTTGGGCCTTGTTTGAAGTTCATTTCTGTAATGTGCTGCTCCAAGAGTCATCTCTGTTGGTTTCTGTTGACATTCACTGTGGCGGAGACTATCCTGGGATTTTCAGGATGAGCCTTTAATGAGCAAGGGAGCACTAGCACTGTCAATACAGTCTTACAATAGTCCTCACTAGAATGGGAGAAGGACTCTTCATCCAGCTATTTCTAACAAGAATTGAGACACATTTAGCAAGCAAAGTGAGTGGAAGATTTTTGGCACAGGATTTCTGAGCTCTCACCTGACATTGATATAAGGAGATAGGTAATAGCTCCTAACTGAAAAGCAATTTAGCATCTTTCCCTAGAGTAAAAGGGTGTTAACTACATTCACCAGAAAGCCTGCAAAAGGCACTACTTATTAGTAAGAAATTGATTTTGCAGAAATGCAAAATCTCTTTTACAATTACTTTAAGACACTTATTGACACAGCAGGAAGAAGTTGGCTTGATATGCAGAAGACAAACACAAGGCCAAGATCACTTACTTGTTAAGGAAACAGTTGTTCAGAATGAGAATTGAGTTCCTAAAGCCTTTGTTCTGGCTGAGTGAGGTGGATTTCACTTTTATTTTCTGATATGCAGGCCTCATTCACATTTCTGTGCTTCAGTATATAAACGTAGCATCAGATCAGGACTAGTGACAGGGAGTCATTTGCTCTACCCAACACAAAACAACCAAATCTGTTGTCTTGGCTATCCCTGTTGGTAGTGGAGATCAGCCTGTCCAGGGCACCTCAGTTAGATTACGTCTGCAATAATGAGTGAATGAATCTTGGGATACTACACTGGCAGCTTGGCCAAGTTAGGCACCTGACATAAAATGTTAGGTAATGTGAATATTCTTCTTAATGGTTCAGCATTAATACAATAAACATGATTTCCTGGCACTGTAGGGGTTTTGTGCAGTATGATAAAATAGAGCTAGCTGCTGGGTTTGAGCCAAGGGATAATTGATACCTGTGAATCATAACTAAATTTTATAGCTAATTTCTTTGGTCAGGACAATGCTCATTCAGCATAACATCTATGACTATGAAGAGATCAGGAAAAAGTATTCTGAAAAATGAGTATGAAAAAGAACTAGATACAAATTCATTAAACTGTCTCAAAAATTCTGCATTTAATTTGACCTAATATAGAAATAGAATTTAAATTCATTGCTTCTAAATATTTCATATGCTTCTAATAACCTAATCTACAAATATACACTGTGCAGTGCCACTTCTCTCACCCAGATACATTCACAGAAATGTGCACCTGTTCTTTTTATTTTGGTCCTTCCTATTTTTACAGCATATGCTGTTATCTTCTTTTCCTAAAGCAAAACTGCTTAGGGCTGTTCTAGGGACATTGTTGCAAACTTTTTAGTTAAGCTGAAACATACTTATTTTTTTAAACTATAGTATATTCATCATTTGCACTCACATCTCATCCTCTATGTCCAGTTAGCTTCATGTTGTGGTGTTCTCCGTAGATTCTGCTAGATGAAGAAGGATGTGGCCTCATTCTGATCTTCTCCAAAGACCACCAGAATCATAGGGGAAAGATGCTAGTGACATGAATTGGCTTTGGATCAGTCTCTTTGACTGAAGATTATTTTTTTATTATGTCAGATTTTTTTTTCTGATCAATAAAATATTCCGATCTCCACTTCCTCCACTGTTTGGGATCTCAGAACCTGAAAATTATTTAAACCTTTAAAAACTTTCTTCTTCTGTATTGGTAATGTTTATTGCAGAATTCTTTTTGTTCTCATTAAATGATAGTCCTTTTTAACATTGTTTTGTGTGCTATAGTAGTAGATTAAAGCTCTCTATCTTCTAGACCTTTGATAATGTTAGTTTCAAAATTCTTGGGCTTTTAAGTGATCCTTAATGGTGAATTTTGAAAGCAAATGTTTATTGATTAACATCAAATGTGTGCCTCGGCATTCTCTCTGTCAAGTTTCACCTGCCAAAACTCATGTGAAGCTTCTATTTTGGGAATTCAGCAGCCACCTTTATTCTATGCTAATGAGGAAAAATATAGTCATTAGGGTGGCTATTGTTTTTAATATTTAAACTAAACGTTGAAGGGATTATTGTTGTGGTATTATTCTTTCTGGCAGAACCCACTGCTTAACTGGTTAATTGCTTCCTCGGTTTCATTTTTATTGGTACAAATTACTTTCAAAATTCAAAGAAGAGGTTGGTTGTAAATCTTCTATTAATGCTGTTTAAGTCTGCATGTAATGAAGACACTGCTTTATTTAAAATTTTAAGTTTGACTTTCTATTTTCAGACTTGTGTCCTAAAATACTTGGTTGTATACTAAGTAGTTCACCAAAACAATGGAAACTATGGGCATTTTTAGAAAATTTAGGCAATTTACAGAAAAAACTGTACCTTGGAAGAACTGACCATTTGTGATTTAGTTCCTTTCAGCATGCATGTACGTACATTATCTAAAGCTGGATGTAACTGAAACTTTCTGATCTGCTAAATAGCTCCCCAGTTGAAGAATTGTTTCTTACAGCTATTCAACAACATGCATGCGTTATGTCTGATGAAAAATATTTTAGCTTTATTTAAATAATATTGTAACTTAATGTGCCATAACTATAACATAACTTACCGTCATTAAAATACAACTTTGCTAGGGTATCACTGGTACTGTAAATCTAATGGGGTTTTTTAAGACACTCTTCTAGTACAAACATGTAATGTTTGTTTTAATCCCATTCCAAAGTAAGCCAAAGAAATAGTTATCTTTTAGAAAGCTAAATGGGGAGCAAAGCAGGTATGGAAAATCCTGTATTCTCTGGTTTTCTTACTTATTAAGAAAATAGAAATTTGACAGTCTTCACAGTAATCTTACAGCAGTGAAGGAAAGCCCTACATAGCCCATCACCAGGCCTGACCAGATCCATTGTGATTGAGTTGAGATGAAAGTATATTATCTTGAGTAATTCCATGGACCTAGTTTTGCTTTACAAATGTTAATGTTTGTCTGCTTTGGAAATGAACTGGTACTACTCTGCAGCTGCAGTTATAGCCTTAAAGCTATTGTGTGGGCAATTCAATCTGGAAGAGTTTGTAGCATCTTGCCAAATTAGCTTAATTTAAGATCTGCTGATTTAACAATAAGAAAGTTGATATAGATACGGAGATTTACACTGTTATATAGTCATTAAAAACAATTATATCAATTAATTACAATACAATTACATTTTTCTAAGAAAATCCTTAGTTTAGAGCAGCCTTAGTTCGGCTGCTCATGGCTTGGACGGGTGTACTCTTCTCTGGATAAAGAACTGGCTGGATGGTCGGGCCCAAAGAGTGGTGGTGAATGGAGTTTACTCCAGTTGGCGGCCGGTCACAAGTGGTGTTCCCCAGGGCTCGATGTTGGGGCCAGTCCTGTTTAATATCTTTATCAATGATCTGGATGAAGGGATTGAGTGCACCCTCAGTCAGTTTGCAGATGACACCAAGTTGGGCGGGAGTGTTGACCTGCTTGAGGGTAGGAAGGCTCTGCAGAGGAACCTGGACAGGCTGGATCGATGGGCCAAGGTCAATTGTATGAGGTTTAACAAGGCCAAGTGTCAGGTCCTGCACTCGGGCCACAACAACCCCATGCAACGCTACAGGCTTGGGGAAGAGTGGCTGGAAAGCTGGAAAGCTGCCTGGCAGAAAAGAACCTGGGGCTGTTGGTCGACAGCCAGCTGAATAGGAGCCAGCAGTGTGCCCAGGTGGCCAAGAAGGCCAATAGCATCCTGGCTTGTATCAGAAATAGTGTGGCCAGCAGGAGTAGGGAAGTGATCACGCCCCTGTACTTGGCACTGGTGAGGCCGCACCTCGAATACTGTGTTCGGTTTTGGGCCCCTCACTACAAGAGAGACATTGAGGAGCTGGAGTGTGTCCAGGGAAGGGCAACGAAGCTGGCGATGGGTCTAGAGCAGAAGTCTGATGAGGAGCGTCTGAGGGAACTGGGGTTGTTTAGCCTGGAGAAAAAGAGGCTGAGGGGAGACCTTATTGCTCCCTACAATTACCTGAAAGGAGGTTGTAGAAAGGTGGGGGTCAGTCTCTTCTCCCAAGTAACAAGCGATAGGACGAGAGGAAATGGCCTCAAGTTGCACCAGGGGAGGTTTAGACTGGATATTAGGAAATTTTTCTTCACTGAAAGGGTTATCAAGCATTGGAACAGGCTGCCCAGGGAAGTGGTTGAGTCGCCATCCCTGGTAGTATTTAAAAGGCGTTTGGATGTGGTGCGTAGGGCCATGGAATAGTGGTGGTCTTGGCAGTGTTAGGTTTACGGTTGACCTCGATGATCTTAAAAGTCTTTTCCAACCTATACAATTCTGTGATTCTGTGATTCTGTGATAATAGACAAGATGATGAAAATACTGTATAAGGAAGCTGTATACAGAGCGCATGGATATTTGGTGTGGGAACCGGTGACACTGTTCCCACCAGTGAGCAATGAATAAGAGGTGGAGATGGAGAAAGATTTTATTGTTAAAAAGCATTTCCCAAAGAACAGGGAGTACAACCTGAGACTCTCAACTTACAACATTCCTACTTCAAATTGTCTTGCAAAATGTATGCTTCATCTGACTAGGTGAATAGCTTACCTTTACAGAGGATGACAACTTATTACAGCTGTGTGCCACATTTACTCCGTTAGCCCGAGTGGCTGATATCCAACTGTGCAACGAATTCAATGACTGACGTTGAGTATAATGTAGATCATTTGCAGAATTTCACTTGTTTGAAAATTATGTTCTAACTCTACTGTTTGTTTTCCTTGAAAACATTGGAAATTAAAGAACAAGATAGATGTAAAATCATACATCAAAGATATGCTACAGTTGCCTAGTCAAATATTCAGAAAAGGAAGGGAAGGTCAGACAAAATGTGGCCTATGTATAGCTTTAGCTCTGGTTCCTTAACATTTTACAAATTTCTTCAAGAGTAGACAAACACGTTAATGAATTCAGTGTATGTGAAAAACACAGTTTGAATAATGTAAGTGGGTAAGATATCATAGTCATATGTCAGAATTTTCTTCAAAGGCAGAATCTCTTTGTCAGCGGCAAATCAAATTCAGTATTTTGTCAGGAAAGCATTAGCATAAATATTTTTAATTTTCCTGTATTGGAATTAGCAACTAAAGTGAAAGGAAGAAAGTACTACGGTTTGTAAAGAGTCTTCATGAAACAATGCAGATTAAAGGAAGTTAAGTTTAGATTTGGGCTTACCAACAAAATCCAAAACTAATTAAAAGGAAGCTCAAAATCAGAATTCAAAACAGTAATAACTATGACATACATGGTATATTGATAATGTAGGTAGCTTTAAAGTGGCTTGTATAAATTATTCAGATTTGATTTACAAGAGTATTCAGAGATCTTACCAAAGCTCAGAAACTTATTGTGCAAAGCACTTGAGATAAAACTCAAGTTTGCTTAAAAATATATATTAAAAAAAACATTTTTTTGAAAAGCTGCAACATTTTATATTTGTTAAAGACAAAGTTTATTTCTTTTAAAAAAAAAATTAAAATTTCAAACTAACATTTTGTAAGAAAGTGTCAGTGCTCATTCACAAAATGTAGAGGAAATCTGCCCCGCTATAACCCCCCCCAAAACCCCAGAAATGTCAGAGGCCTTTTTGTCACTCACCATGCTCACTTTTAAAATAGAAAATTTAGTCAGAAAGCTATTTAGTTTTATGCCTTACACAAGCTTGGAGGAAATCCATCTCATACAAAAGCTGCAAGTCAAGAACTACCTTGATGGTTACCTTTTTTTCCACTCCCTTCCCCCCCTTTTTTTTTCATCTGTATGCATGAAGAGGTCAAGGGTTTTCCGTGGGACAAACTAAAACAGTGTAACAGCTTTCATTTAATAGAAGAATCAAGAACTAGGGTATGCAACTTTTAAACTCATGCACACTCTAAGCATTATTCAATTTTTAATGGCTAGACAGTTTTAAAACTCGTTTAGCTTCACATTATACAGTATAAGCAAAAACCTATCAATTTCCCCTTATCTCTGTATAAAATGACAATTATTGCTTCTATATGACCTTACGTAGGACACAACTTACAATTTGTGAGAATGGGAACTTGTAAAGGCAACAGATTTTACTCAAAATTATAAGGTTTTACTGTTAACAGCCAATAAAAGGACTTAGGCAAGCTCAACATAAAAATACATCCTTTTATAAACTTCTGACTGATCCTGAAAAAATAGTAAGCTGCAAAAACAACAACAACAAAAAAGACAACAAGAAATATAAATATCCCCTAAAGCACATTAACTTGTTACTGAAAAGAAAAGCCAGGACTCCTCTTTCGCGCATCCCACAGCTCTTCTCCATCATGCATGCGTGTACTGACCCATCCTCAGAGTTGCAGCTTCTCTGTTCTGTGCAGCATTGTACCAAGGGACATGTCGAGGTTGTCTTTTGAGGGGCCGGGGCCTTTCTTGGTGCAAGCTTAGAGGGCACCAATGAACTGGCATTGCAGTTATATTAGGAATATTAGGAAATTTTACTTCACTGAAACGGTTATCAAGCATTGGAACAGGCTGCCCAGGGAAGTGGTTGAGTCGCCATCCCTGGAGGTATTTAAAAGATGTTTGGATGAGGTGCTTAGGGACATGGTGTAGTGGTGGTCTTGGTAGTGTTAGGTTTACGGTTGGACTCAATGATCTTAAAGGTCTTTTCCAACCTATACAATTCTGTGTGATTATGCAAGAACCCACCTCTGAAACACATTTTGCTTATAGGTGTCTATTCTAAAAAACAATTTTTCCAGTTATCAATAATTCATAGATCTCTACATATTCTGGAGACTAGTTAGGGATGTTATGACCAACCAGGAATCCACTTACTTGTTCTATTCAATGTTTTATTTCAATGTCCTTCAGGTCTGAGGGAGTCGGAGGGGGAATTCTTTTCAGAATCTCATGATAAAGTTTCCAAAGTTACCCATTAAAAAAAAAAAAAATTGAATTCTTAAATTCTTAAATTGAGTACTTACTACGACGCTGCTGAAAATAAGTGGTTTTGTATCTCTTGTGAAGAACATACATAATACCATCATCTTTTTTCTTTATTTGCCATTCCTTTTTTTTATATAGTTTTTAATTTTTTTCCTATTTTACTCCTGTTGAAAGTTCAGCTTTTACTTTTAGCCTTGTATTGTACTACTGCTTAAAATTTTTAACTAGCTGCTACAACCCCGTCAACAATATTTCCTTGTGGTTTCTCACCTGTATGTTTGTACCCAGTTGTCTTACAAACTGTATGCTTTTCTAGCTAAAAAGATGAGTCTTGCTTGAAAACTGACCAGTAAAATGAGTGTGTCATCTGTCGTTCAGACTTATAAGCACTTCTACAATTCATATATATCAGAGATGAATACTGTAGTAATTGAGAGAAACAAAAAATAGAAATGTTCCAAAAACTCTTAAAAAATTACAGTCATGGAAACAATGGCTTTGAACACCTAGCAATGAACATAGGTGGATGGCGATGGTCTCCACTTCGGGAATAGAGCAGGACAAAATATCTTTCCAAATCAGTCATGTGTAATGGGGTATAGAAGCCTTATTTAGCCTGAGGTTGGCTACCAGTACCTCCCTGCAGCAACCATTGATATGATATAATAATGATGAATAATAATGTATGAACCACAAGTAGACTTATTTATGCATGGTTCTAATTTGTGTCTAAAGTCACAATTTGATTCCAAGGAAACTCATGTTTCTGAGCAAATACCAGGCCAAGTCCAGAAATTTTATTTTCAGCTGACAAATATTTTGTGGGTTTTTTTTGATTTTTTTTGTATGTTGTATATCCTAAAACAGATGTAAAATTTTTCTATTAGCCTTCACACTTCCTAACTCCTCTTTATGTATTAGCAAAAGTGTACATGGCTGACTATACTCAATATTGAGCCTCAGCAGTGTGAAATTTGTATTCAGCCTTTGTCTCTTCAAGCTAAACTGAATTCTAGTCACTAGAATGCAGTGGCTTTGGCTTCCAGACAGCAATTGTTTCCAGGTAGAAATTTACAGCATTGCAATGTAGTTGGTTTACCTTCAGGGTAGAATCAATATAGGGCAGTTTTAACTCTGTTGTGCTTGTTATTCATCAAATATGGGGATATATTTGTTACAGCAGAACTCCTTTAATCTAGAACATTAGCTATCTGTAGTATCTCCCCCTTTCACTAAGGTTGTATTTTATTGGCAAACTTGATAATATTGCAAGGGGCACAGTTATTTATGATTATTCAGACATCTAAAATAGGATAATGCCTTGAGTCTGGTTTTTTTTGGTTTATGTTGTATATTCTTATTTTGTGGGACAAGTCAAATTATTCTGTTAAGTTGATTAGAGTGTGAAATCCAGTTAACAATAAAGCATATATGCCTGTACACTCAGTAGCCCCAGGTGTTTGTCATTTCTTAATTAAGACGTAGCAAGGGTTTTCAGTGTATCCAAATACTTTATTACGTGGAGCATATTTTTGTTCAGCCAGGAAACCGTCTAATTTAACTTTGTTCTGAGCAGAAGTTACTCCAGATTTCAGTAGCACTGGCTTTCTTATCCTGGGATTGAAGGATTCAGAAGGAAATGAACAGTGAGGTGAATGTGGCTTGCCTGCTGAGGAAAAGACACAATTACTGTAGTTATCTTCTTAACTGTGTGACTTCAGAATTTGTGATTACAGAATATAGAAGTATTCTGGAATGGTTTCCAGGATGTTATCCAAGTGAAGCTAGGGCTTTTATGTAAAGGAGCTCACAAAAAGGCTTAACTTGGTCATCTTTAGCTGCTCACAGGAAACTTTCATTGCGAGATCAAAGCCAGATGTAGGTGGGAAGTTCTAGTGATAATTTTGATGATGGGTTTGGGGTTTGTTTCCCCACGCCCTTCGAATTCTTGTTCAGTTTAAAGGGGTGGAAAAAAGGTCAGCTATATGAGGTTACCTCAGTGGATTCACTAAGGAGAAAATAACTATTAAAAGTTAGCATGACAGTACATGACAAAGATGTAGAGGTACATGCATCAGTCCTGACAAAGGACACAGACAATACCAAAGAACACCATTTTGAGTCATCATCCAAATTTAAACTTAATTGCTTGGTTTGAATCCATCAATATAGTTAGAACATCAAAAGATATGTTTGATATGTAGACGCTAAACTAAACACAATTTTTATGCCTGAGCAGTAACAGTAAATTACTTATTCAAATCTTGTAACTAATGTAGTTATCGGGAAAAGAAAAAAAAAAAAAAACAAACCACCACCTATCGTACTACATACTGTTTAAAGTGGATTGAGTTAATTGAGGCATCTATTTATATGGTCTGATTCCACCCACCCACCCCCCTTATTTGAGATGTGTGAAATCCCATTAACTTTCTTGGATAGACACATAAGGTACCCCAAGTGGCTTATAAAGTAGTTGGAGTTATTTGTTGGTCAACCTGTTCCTGAACCTGTCAGAGGTTGTAGCTTAAATCTTTAGAAAGTGTCTTCTATGAAAGATTAAGTTGTATTTGTGTTAGTGCCGTGCCACAACTGTTCAAAATATTTTGATGCATGTGGTAATTTTTACTTTATTTCACTTGCCAATATTCATATGCACAACATCTGTTCGAAAGAGTTTGCCTCTGAATTGCAAAAGGAAGTTTATTTCCAGGTGTCCCATAGGCCTTCATTCATTTGTGTGTTGTGTAAACATTATGGCTGTGGTCACATAAGATTTGATTCATAGTCTATAATATTTATAATGTCAATAGTAATGGGTGAGGTATCGAATTCGATAATTTAAAGTTATGTCACTTTTGTTTAGAGATTGGTATTACTTGTTGGTTAGATTAATGTGTATTGGACCTGTTCACAGTGTATTTTCCGAAGCCTGAATCTCATGAAATCAAAGCAATGTTTTGTCTAGATAATTGTCAAAGGTTATCAACCTGTGGCCTAGCATACTAGTTACAAATAATGTAACTGCATTTGCTATTGTTTTCATTGAGTATTACAGGAGATTTGTCTTTGGTGTCATTGTGAAAGGGTCTGGATTCTTGGAAATCTAGGTAGTTTCCACTTAAAAAGGAATGAAATAAAAATATCTTTATTCAATACACTGTATTTTCTTTCAATGAACAATATCCTTTAGCTTTTCAGCATGTTACTTAAAAGGGTGTTTATGGTATCTCTCATGCTATAGGTCTAGTTAACCACATCCTTGCTGCACTACCTCTTTCTATAATAAACAACCTTCAGAATAGACTAGTGGTTAGAGCTTAGGGTAAATGACACTGTAGATGGCATGAACTCTATGGGACATAATCACTTCCTGCATATGTACAAACTTGATATGGAACAAGTTTTTTCTTCTGTCTAAGGGCAATTGGAGATTGTTATGCTTATTTATTTATCTGCAAAAGAACACTCACCTAATCCACTCATAATGCCGTGTTTATGCTGGAATGACTTGAAAAAAAAGAAATTCCTCAGAAGAACTCCCCAAAGAATCTCTAGTAACTTGATTGTACTTCAAGGACTGATTTAAAACCTCAAGAATTTCCTTTTGATCTGTTCACAAAATCTTTCACTGTAAGCATTCTAGTCCACTCCCCTCTGAAAGTAATATTTTTCAAAAGGTTATCTCAGTACTCTCTTAATAAAAGAGCATTTATTTTTCCCAAAATAGATCTGTTTACTCTAAGCCACACTGTAAAATGATTCAATGGCACTGCTAATTCCCTGTTCATCTAGGTGACAAAACTCTCCATTCTCCATAGTTCTCCTTGTTTTCAGTGTAGATCACCCATTTCACAGATTACAGGGATGGCTACATGAGCTATTAATACTTCAACAAAATTAGATGGCTCATATTTCAAGAAATGTACAAAATCTACATGTCAATAAAAACAAAGATAAAGAATTCATAAATGAATTAAAAAAAAAAAAAAAGGCTTCTCTACTAGAAGGAACCAGCCATCTACTAGAAAGAGGCAGAATAAAATGCATAGATGAGAAATTGACATTCATGCATTATGGTGCCTAAGGAATTTTAGTAAATGCTTCTTAAACAATAAGCCATTGCATGCAATACTTGTTTCTTACTGGAGTGTTGAGAACAATTACATTTCAGGCTGTCTGGATGTAAATTACCATGTGGTGATGACTAAGGCTTTTCTTTGGGTTACCACTACCTTTCAGGATTTAGCAAAAGCTAAAAAAGCTTTTCACAGATTTATGGGCCCCAAGTTCAGTTTTATCTTTGATAAGATCTGTGGTGTAACATGAACTACTCGTGAGAGCTATTCCCAGGGGAAAAAAACCCTCTGAAATGTGAGATTTTTTTAATTTGATTTTTTGTTTTTGTTTTTTTTTTTAATCTTTTCCCTTGGGCCTGTGCTGATGATAGCAGCAATGGAATTCTGAACTAGTGGATTTTGCCTTTAACTCAACTTAGTTTGGGTCGAATCGGCATCTAAGTTTCAAGTTGGCAAACCACATAATGATTTTATGAGATGTCATAAATCTCTGTTTCTGTTATGAACTGACTGTTTAGCGAGTGTTTATTTCTCCTAATTTTTCCCAAGTGAGCAGATTAAAAGTCAGAAAGATGACAGCAGCATCCATAAGTTACGGTTGCAAAGATTATATGCGTGACATTTCTATTCTGCTTTTCAGTGGTCTTATATGCTTGGGAGAAGAGACAGCAAGGCTGTGGGGTTGCAGAATAGAACACAATGTGGCTACCGACTGGATTTTTAGTGCTAAACTTGGCCTTTGCTTCTGTGGTAGAGCAACTGCCTCCATTTGTAGAGATTTAGCACTCGCTGCTTCGTCTCTTGAGATATCAAGTAACCCCCAATGCTATTTACTAAAGCATACAGATGGCTCCCAGAGACATCTGCAGGAAATACACGCCCGACTCTAGAGGAAATTTGACTTAACTCAGGAGGACAGTTCACTGACTATATAAATTGAGGTTTCAGAGAGTGGGTTAATTTTTAGTTTAAAAACAAACTAATCAAGAGACCTTAGAGGCCGTGGCAATACAAATGATAAGATTAGAATCCCTAGTCTGTATTGCTGTCTATGTCTATTTTGAAATCTTTTATCCTAAATATTCCTGTTTAGTTGTGGTTCATAGGCTCATCTACTTGGCATTCAACCCAGAATGTTGTTTAAAACGTAAATTTTCCTGAAATGAGAAGGATGCAAGAGTGCCCTGTGCATTGTCACTTTGAGCCCATACGTTTTTTTCATACATTGAGCATTTCACTGAAATACTTATTCTTACATTACCATAAATAGTGCTCCCTGAGTATCTTCCCAGTGACTTCTTCCATAAAACATTACAACTAATGCATTATGCTTCCGATTGTTGATTATGGGTGATGTTATGACATGTCCCTTTGGGTTGTGCATAGCACTTTAATTTTTACATGAATTGGCTTTGCACAGAACACGTACACTTCTAGGCAATCTATCAGCCTGTGAGGATAACTTGCCATGTTGTGAAGGAGAGTTCATGTTTCAGTTTCTATTCTGAAATACTCCTTGTGGATGTATATGCGTGCATGAGCTATCTTGGAGAATATTCAACAGAGTAGAAGAGAACAAGAACAATTTGTAGGTATTGTGTGGAAGGAAATGTGGACTATAACCTGAAGAGGTATGAGAAGTTCAGGACAAATCTGGTTTTGGCATTTCTGTTTCTTCCACTGTCCAGCCAATTTCTTGTGTCTTTTAGTTCTTCTATTCCTGTTTTTGTTGCTTTTCGCTCTTATACTCCCCAGGAAAAACATGTCTCTTGCAGCCAATTCATTTTGCCAGCCTGATACCAGGGGAATAGAAGATGAGCACCAAAAGCTGTGACTTGTTGGGGGTGTCAGCTGGAGTGACGTCTGGCTGGGAGAGGGTGTCTTCCAGCTATTCAGTAGAAGCCAAACTGTGCATTCATATTGGCAGTGACACCAGCATCTTTGGCAGAGAAATGCGCTCTCTCTTCCTTAGAGAAGGCTAGGTGTGCCAGTTATGCAAGGCAGCTGTGGGTAGCTGGGTTTTGGAAGACAAGCTTGTCCAGGGGAATCCCAGTCTCTACAGTCTCTGTCTATGCAGAGGATGTGAAAATGAAGACCAGGTGAGCACTTGGTGTGCAAGGACAGTGTTGTATTTCTGCTTTGATGAAAGAAGATTGCTAGGCAATGAGGAATAAAAAACTTGGATTGGTTTAGGATGGATGGATGGATGCAGGCAAGGAAGAACTGTGTAATGTCTGGGAGGCTTGCAATGGAGAGTATGGATTTTTACGTTTGAGAGACTCAAGGGAGCATCTTAAGGTTGATATAAAAAAACTTTAATGGCAATTCAGGAATTGGGTGCATATGCACGAAATGAGAGGGCAGGATAAGCAAAAGGGAAGGATATGTTGTTAGAAAAAAGGTATTGGGAAGGGAGAGGGGACAGCGATTTAAAATGGTTTCACATACCTGATATTTAACATGCCATACATGTAAATGTGTCATGACTGGTTTGAAGTCTGTATAGAGGAAGGGATGTGGAGGCATCCTTTTCTTCCTCCACATATCTTTGTATCTACTTTTGTGTCCTTAAGAACTACATTAGTGTCCCACACCCTTTTAAAAGTTGTGTAAGTATAATGTTTGCAGGTTTGAAAACTTGGATGAAAACAACCTGTGTCACCTTTGCTACCAAAAGCAAAGAAGCTGTGATCGTTTGGAAACACAAGTTGAGGTGGTGTTCCAGGTGCTTGCTGAAGGCTATTTCTTTGTCAGACCAGCTGTAAAAGCATTATCTTCTAAGTTGGGCCAGGTGATCAGATCTGCTAGAGGTGATCCAAGCTCATCAGTTTCTTGCGTGCTATTTTGTGGATCCAATGAGCTGTTTAGGCTCGATTTGGACCTTTATGGTGGGGTACTGCAACAAAGTTAGCTCCGTGCCCCTTCAGTTAGGGTTTCATAAGTTAAAAAGCTATGCAGATTGTTAGCTTACTTTCTGGAGAAGGGAAAGAATTAAGAATAAGTGTAACACATAAAATACTGTAAATAGTTCTTATTTGTAATAGACTGCTGTGAAACAGTCTTTATTTAGACTGTGTTATTACAGCTAATTTAGGGTAAATATTGCAAACATTTTATTTTCTCTCAGCAGACCAAAAACAAATTGCGAAAAGAATAAAACTTTATTGCTTTATCTTGAAAAACACTTAAAACAATGACATAAAAGGGGAGGAATACAGGCCTCATATTTTTAGTGTACTTAATGATACTTTATCTGAAAGGCAAAAGAATGACCTGTTGATATCTTTTAAGATTTATGCTTCAAGCAAGCAGGTTTTGTATCTCTAAAGAGGGGAAGTATTGTAGAACAAAAGGAAGTAAAAATACTGTGCGTATTTTATCAGTCTTTCATATCTGCAAGTTGATTTTTTTTTTCCTGGTATGAAGGTCATTGACAGTGAGAGACAGAGATAACCACAGGCAACAAAGAGTTAAGCAGAACATACAACTATTTAAACATCCAAGGGGCAGCAAGGGGAGGAGGAGGGATGAAAGCACTAACTAAGGTCTTTTAAAGTTGTTTTCTTTGTTCTGCCATTATCTTGCAGTTCTACTCATAGATAAGAGCAGCACTAGGGACAAGGGGGATAGAGTGAAAAGCAGGAAAGAGAGGAGGAAAATGGATGTGGTGTTCTGCATCAGGAATACGACATGGCTCCCTGTGCCTTGCCTCAGGAAGGAAAAGAGGTTACCAGAGGAGCTGTCACCCTGAAAGTGAGAAAGACTGACTTCTGTGGATGTTGAGAGCTTTTAATAGCAGGGGCTCAAGTACTGGGGGGGTGGACCCAAGTACTCAAATTGCATGATGAGTATATGGTGCAGTTTTCTGTCTTGAGCAATCCTAAATAAATAGATGTAGCAGGAGCTCTACAAATGTGTCGTTTCCCTTTATTTTCTGCTTACTGAAATGGATTTGTCTTCCTTTGAATGACTGACAATGGCTTCTGGGCCAAGCGTTACAGTTCTCAGTACCTCCCAAATTCCTGAGCAAGAAATATTGGGGATATTTGGAAAAGTTTTTGTTTGGTGGAATATGTTTCTGGAATACAAAAAATATTAGGGAAGGTGGCCAAGTGTGTGTGGGTAGTTTTGGTGGTTTTGGGTTTTTTTCCCTCTCACAGTATGTCTGAAAGATGCAACAACTTGCAGATATGAAAAGACCCTTTTGAATTAATGACTTTTCTTATGATTCTCTAAGTATATAGCCTCTTGCCTTATCATGAATGCTCATGTATAGTGTAATTGAAAAACTGAATGTATTTCCAGCAGTCCAAAAGAGAAAAGAAATTCTCAAGTAAAGCTACCACTGTACATACCAAGGCTGCTTGGTTTTGATGGTATTGAAACTGAGTTTTCAACCTCATTGTTCAAACCATGAAGTGCTATTGATACTGGTATATTTAACTCAGGTTACATTAGGCAGCTTCACAGCTGGATAGGTACAAATAACAACTCTTATTTATTGTTACCCTTTCCATCTGCTTTCTTTAAAATGTTTTACTGTGTTCAAAACAGATCTTCATAGTTTAAGAATACAAAGTAAAATTGTCATCTGATATAATAAGTAATTAATTAAGTATTACCTAATTGGTACTTATGAGATACTGGATAATGATTAATATGCTTGCCACCCTCCAATAAGTCACCTGACAAGTCTGGTTAGCCTGGCAGTCATCACTCAGCGGGGGAGATTGATCTCCATTACCCCTGGGACAGGCTGAACATCAGTGCTGCTGAGGAGCAGTTTTCCAATTACCTGCTTTTTTCCTTAGCGTTTTCACAGAATCACAGAATCACAGAATCATATAAGTTGGAAAAGACCTTTAAGATCATCGAGTCCAACCATAAACCTAACACTGCCAAAACCACCACTACACCATGTCTCTAAGCACCTCATCCAAACGTCCTTTAAATACCTCCAGGGATGGCGACTCAACCACTTCCCTGGGCAGCCTGTTCCAATGCTTGATAACCCTCTCGGTGAAGAAAAATTTCCTAATATCCAGTCTAAACTTCCCCTGGCGCAACTTGAGGCCATTTCCTCTTGTCCTATCACTTGTTACCTGGGAGAAGAGACCGACCCCACCTCTCTACAACCTCCTTTCAGGTAGTTGTAGAGAGCGATGAGGTCTCCCCTCAGCCTCCTTTTCTCCAGGCTAAGCATCCCCAGTTCCCTCAGCCACTCCTCATAAGACTTCTGCTCCAGACCCTTCACCAGCTTCCTTGCCCTTCTCTGGACACGCTCCAGCACCTCAATGTCTCTCTTGTAGTGAGGGGCCCAAAACTGAACACAGTATTCGAGGTGCGGCCTCACCAGTGCCGAGTACAGGGGCACGATCACTTCCCTAGTCCTGCTGGCCACGCTATTTTTGATACAGGCCAGGATGCCATTGGCTTTCTTGGCCGCCTGGGCACACTGCTGGCTCATATTCAGGTTGCTGTCAAACAACACCCCCAGGTCCTTCTCTGCCAGCAGGTTTCCAGCCACTCTTCCCCAAGCCTGTAGCGTTGCATGGGGTTGCTGTGGCCCAAGTGCAGGACCTTGCACTTGGCCTTGTTAAACCTCATACAATTGACCTCGGTTTTGTACCATTTGTGTTAGTTTTTCCTCTGGAATCCTTGAGCTACTGATCACCTCTGTCTCAGCACTCTTTCATCTGTCTTTAATTTCACCTTTCTTACCTGGTATGGCTCTACCCTGTTTTCTTACCGCTCTTGCTTGCAACTTAGAAGCTTTTCACAGAAGTTTGAACCAAGGTTACGCAGCTGTGCTGCACTGAAACTAGGCCTTCGATCACACAGACTGGAGTGACTGGGAGAAGAGTTGCATTATTTTCTGCAAGACTGGGGTCAGATGTCCTGTGATGGTTGTAGCTGAGTGATGGTGGGTTACTGCCCGCTCTCTGCCTTGATATGTCAAGATACCTGGATGCATACTTCTTTCCTGTCAGTCCAGCGATAACCTTGCTATTACAAGTGTGTATGTTCAGCTATGTGAGCTCATTTAGTGGAGGGGTCAGGGACAATTCTACCTGCTAGATTACTCATGCTAGATTATTAGGGGGAAGTGGTAACTTGAAAGGGAAGCAGTGGCAGGTTGCTAAGTAGAAACAGTAATGTCTGAACACTGCTAAACTATAGCCAGAACAACACTGAAGCCTTGCATCAGCCAGTGTTTATTACCTTTCCAATTTCCTTACCTTTTTTTACACTCCTAACCGTTGCTGAAAGGATTTCTTTTGTAGAAATATCATGAGATAATTTAATAATAGTCTTGTATGCATTGTCTTTTAATAATCATGTGATCTGAAGAGGTTATTCCAGTAAATATGATTAAATTTTCAAATGTATTTTTATATAGCCAATAGCTGAAATGTGCCTAAAAGCTTATGAGATTTGAGGAGATAATCTTATTTTATCTCATTTTTGCCTGCAATTGTGTAGCCTGTTAGAAGTTTGTCCTTCTGGAGGTGAGAGAAACTCTTTTGGTCTGGAAGGTGTCTATACTTATGTAGAAAGAAATTAGCTAAACAGAAATTTTGGCTGGCAAAGATCCCCCACTTGTACCTTGCCTCGCTCACCTAATCCACAGTAATTGCAGTGTTCTGTGTAGGCCTGCTGATGTCAGTGAGAAATCATGAAATTGTTCCCCTCATCCTGTTTCTTCAGAAGTATTTGCATTTCATTTTCTAATCACAGTTGCTAGCTTGAGCTTTGAACAAGAAAAAAGGACACACGTGGTTTGATGCAAGGAATAATTTTGCTCTCAAATCCAAACAAAATCTCTTGAGAAAGTGCATGATAACACATCTGTGGGCTAATCAGCATCAGGTTGACTGGACTGGCCTTGCCCTACTTCCCTGATGAGTTCCTTGATTAAAAGTTACTAATGTAATGAATAATGTAGAATCTTTTAAGACCTCACTCTACATGCACCTAAATATCCCTAATATTTGGGACTTGAAAATAGTTGGTGGGCTAACCTAGATGCAGGCTTCTTTGGGATGTGCTGTAGAGTTGCTGCACAGTGGGTGGAATGTAAAACAGAGAATTACTTGTGTTTTAAGGAACCACAGCTCTGGTTGTGATTCACTGTGTGCTAGAGCTAAGGTGCTACTTGTAAGTCCCCTTTTGAAGGGTTGAAAAAATTTTATTTTTGTTCGAGAGTGGAGGAAAGAATTCTTCCTTTTATAATTTTACCAGGAAAGGGAGAACATCAGTAAAATAGTTAATACCAATGAATTTGGGAGACTATGCAAGACTGATCTGACAGGAGGAGTGCTACAGAACTTGTGCATTTTTGCTTTTCTCATTTGCTTCTCCCAGCCTCTCCATTACATAAATCTGATTGTTGTTAATTTACAGTGTACAAGAAGTCTAAAACTTGTGCAGCTGTTGTATGGAGAAGAATGTATTAAAAAGAAGACTTCTTTTGTAATACAATTAAAGGGAAAGAACCTAATATCAAGGTTGGGATGCATGGCATATAGGCTAGTGTCAAATTCTACTGTTTCTTTTACTGCTTCGGAATTAGATAAAGATGGTTTCTAAAGTAATTTATAGGATTCTTAAATTTTTAATTTTGTTCTATTATTCTCTCTTCATCTTTCCCATCTCTGAACTGCATGTCTTTTCAGTAGCAAAATGAAAAGGGGAGGGAAAGAAGACTTAAGGGAGCAAAGTGTTATAAAAGCAAAAGAGGTCTTTCAGAAAAATCTTAGTCTGAAAATGAATGAAAATATTTCAAATCCTTCTCAAATTTTGTATCGGCTCTAATGAAAGTCAGAATCACTAGTTTGACTTCAAACTTTCAATTTGTGTGCCTGTATGGTATGCTTTTTTTTTTTAAGAGTGTGTGCATCCTTTTAAGAAACGTGATATAGTTAGGTTTCTGTAGCATTTATGAGATTACTGTTCATGCTCACTTCCAACAGTGGAATGACAAAGATTCCCATGGGCTGGTGGACCCAATATTGAAAACGTTTTTGGCACTGGTAGCTGTATGAGTCCAGTTGTGAGATGTGGGGGCTGTGCTCACATGTATTGGAGCCTTTCTCCATGCTCAGACTGAAACACACAGTTTTGCTTCTCAGACACCTCTCTGTGGGAAGCAAGTCTGTTCTCTGATCAGGTAACGTGTGGAGCTGGCTACTGAATTTCCATTTAGTGAAAGATCATGTGCAGAGAGGATAAGCTTTTGGACCTCCATTGATGCAAAAAAGGTAGATCTATACAAAGTATGAACTGTCTCAATAAAGTTGAAGATTTCAATACTGAAATTAAGGACTACTTTAATTGCAGTTGTTGAACTTATTTTGAGCTGTGCATTATTTTCATTATTTGAAAGACTTCTTTACTTAACAAAGAAGAAAGTGTATGAGCTAGCAACCAATGTATTGGAAAACCCCACTTCTTTATAACTCATGAATGCTTTTCCACACATTATAAATTCTGAAAGACTATTCTCATCCTATTAATTAGGTAAAGAAAACAACTAACCAACTTGATGATTTTTCTTTAAAAATAGCTTTTTCTTAGGTGCTTTCTCCATGCAATATTGGTTTATGAGCTAAGAATGCCATCTATAGTGTTATTATCTGTTTAAAAAAAAAATTAATATCAGGGAAATTAAAACCAAGCTAATAATTTAGATCCTAGTACAGCTAAAGTATAATATGCATCAAGGGACATGCTTAGCAAATGGTATACACTCAGCTGAAAGGACTGTATTGGTAGTGAAAAGTAAATTCACACTGCAAGACCTGGAACCAAATTTATTAAGAATAATCAGTTCATTTAATGGTTATGAAAGTAATACTAAAGGTAAGGGAAATTTAATAATATTTAGTGGATTTTTTCCCAATAGAACTGTAATATAAAGCAAATGACATTGTCTCAGAGGACATAGGAAAAGTCAGTCTTTTGGAATCAGTAGAGTAAAGAGAGTTTTCTGTTGCTGTTCTTTTTCCTCAGGTGTCATCCTCAATGCATATTTTGCATCACTTCTACAGGTAAAATGAAATGTTTATTCTTTTGTTAATGAAGGATTTCTACCATGAAAGTATACAGCCCCAATTCATCACCAGCTAGACTTGGTGCAGAACTGATGGAGATTTTTGACCTTGTTGAAAAATAAGTGCTGCCAGTGTAAGTGTTCTGTCATGCAAATGACTGTTGCTGGGTTTTCAGATGTCAGTTGCATAATTTATTATTGAATTTGAATAAAAAAATATCACTTCTGTCAAAGTTTTTGCTAAATCAGAGAAATAGGAAAGCAATAGAACAATATCCAAGGGCATGTTCTCTTTAACGGTTGTGACAGATTATTCTTGCTGCACGCTCATAGAGTAGCATTGGTTTGAATTCAGATATGAAAATAAAGCTTATGCAGACATATTGTGTGTCTATAGAGAATTTCAGTTGCATTGTCACAAAAATGGTTGTTTCTTTCAGAGACAGGAAAATAAAAAATAGTTAGTACTGATGTTTCATGATCTGAACATATGTCGTGGTTTAACCCGGCAGGCAGCTAAGCACCACACAGCCATCCGCTCACTCCCCCACAGTGGGATGGGGGAGAGAATCAGAAAAAAGGTAAAACTCATGGGTTGAGATAAAGACAATTTAATAGGACAGAAAAGGAAGGGAAAATAATAATAATGATAAAAGAATGTACAAAACAAGTGATGCACAATGCAAGCGCTCACCACCCACTGACTGATGCCCAGCCAGTTCCTGAGCAGCGGCCGCACCTTCCCAGCCAACACCCCCAGGTTTTTTTGATGTTATATGGTATGGAATAGCCCTTTGGCCAGTTTGGGCCAGCAGCCCTGGCTGTGTCCCCTCCCAGCTTCCTGTGCACCTCCAGCCTCCTCACTGGCAGGGCAGTATGAGAAGCTGAAAAGTCCTTGACTTAGTGTAAGCACTGCTTAGCAACAACTAAACCATCAGTGTGTTATTGACATTATTCTCATCCTAAATCCAAAACACAGCACTATACCAGCTACTAGGAAGAAAATTAACTCTATCCCAGCCAAAACCAAGGCAACGTATTAGCTGACTATCTAGCATCACCTTGTCAGGGACTTTATGCTCTACTTGCTCTTAGAAATGACATCAGTGGATGTGCCCAGGTAAGAGTCTAAAGAAACCAGATGGGCAACCCCTTCAAAAATTCTGCACTTCTGCAATGAGGAGAGAATTTCTGTCAGCAAGTGCAAAGACTGATGGCTTAGTTTAGCTGTGTTTGTCGAGTCCCTGAATTGCAAGTGCCCATTTGGAAGGATTTAAACTTCTTCACTCTTGGCTTTCCATGTCTTATCCACCACATAATACAGTGTTTTTGTAACTTTTCTTAACAGACACTAAGGGCGGGAATTAAGAGAAGGAACTCATTATTTGTTTGTGTTTGTTTTCATGATTGGTTTCTGGTTTTGGGGGTTTGTGTGGGTTTTTGTTTTTTTTTTTTAGAGGGGTGTGTTCTAAAGATTTGTTCTGCAACACTTTCTAAAACGTTTTTTTGTTTGTTTGAATTACTGTTAATCTGAAATGCAAACAATAGAATTAGACTTTGGTGGGTTGCTTGTGCTTACAAATGATTAGCAGAACACTTTGGAAGTACAGTGTTTGACAGAGATGGGTATTTCTTCTCAGTTGCTGTCCTGAATTCAGTTATTAGTAGGAATGCTTTAAAATGTTTATTACTTGATGCTGACGTCTGTGGGTTATTTTATGTCAAAGCATGCAGCTACTTTTCATCATCAGCCAAGTGTAAAGTTGAATTAAAGGAGTTTTTTGACCTTATCAGAAATAACTAGGTGGAAACACTCCAACAAACAAAAGCTTGCCGTCTTTCCAATCACTGTTTGTATAATGCACTGCTGGTCTGTCTAAAAGTCATATTACCAGTGTCAGTAAGAAAACACATTCTAAGTAGTGGAAGGTTAAAAAAAAAAAAGTGAAGTGTATTAAAAGTTCTGTTATGCACTTGCCCTCCTGTGTATTGCTGTTGAAATATGTTTTGCCAGCATTACATTTTCATGTCTAATCTTATCCCTTTGATGACAAATGATCTCTGCCATTGGTATAATCCCATAAATAGTTTAAGGAAATGATAGATTTCAACAATCATGGTAGGCTATACGACATTTTGAATAAAGCATTCGGAAAACAAATCAAACACAAATAAGAAACTGGCAACACATATCTCAATGGCTTTAAAAAGTGTTTTCTCTTTTTTTTTTTTAGTCTTCATCATGACTGCACCCCCCTTCCCTGGGGCTCTGAAGTATAAAAGGTCCATATTAGAGTAGAAACGATTGTTAACAGAATTCACCATCTCCAGTAAATCCCATCAATATATCTCATAGGACGATTTTCTGCTATTTTACTATTTTTATAATAAATGATATTCACTAGTGGTTATTTAAAAAAAAAAAGAAAAACGTTATTATTCATTTTGGTTGGGATAAGGGGAAATTTGCCTAGTGGTAGTTAATAGGTGTAGCAACTATGGGTGTGTGTGTGTTCTGCTTCTGATTCATTAACCAGTTAAGAAGTACTAGATCACCACTATTTCTAATTTACAACTCACTTTAGTCTCTAGAACACCTAGAATTATTGTGAAAAGTTTTGTACAGATACATGGCATCACATTTAAAATCACAAACTATAAAAATAAATCTTATCAGATTTTTTCAATTAGAAATTTAGTTGTATTAAAAATTCAAATACTTAATAAACTTCAGACATTTTTATTTTGTGATGTACACTTTCAGTTTTCTCTCCTTGAACTGAACCTTAGCTTCATTTAAAATAGGTACATGGTTTTTAAGAGTCTAGTGAAAAACCATGGGTGCTCTTTTTCTTTTTATGGTGAAATGAAACATTTTGAGGACCCACAGTTTACTTTTAAATTTCACTGTATAGGAATTATTTTCTAACTATTTTTGTATTTTGGAAAAGAGGAATCAAATTTATGAATGTTTAGAGAAGTAGAAAAAGTGTCCTCAAACACCACTTTTACAGACTTTTTTAGGGCTGTGCAAGGACTTGGAGAACTGTAACATCTCCTTTCATTAGAGGTCTCAGATACTCAGCTGAGGCATGTTAGTAGATTGTCGAAACAGTGAGAGAGTACTCAGAGAGTACTTTGCAACTGAATTTCCTCACAAGGCAGTGTTGTGCTTTGGACTGAGAGTGCACAACTTTTTAACTGTTGAGTGTCGCTTGATTTAAACACTTCAGTCCTTTTTGCCTTCTTCTGTCATATTTTGAGGACAAAATTCATAAAGCTTATGCTTTGATCTCTCTGGTAGTGTAGTGTGACTCTAAATGCACCTGCAGTTGCTGTTAAACTTTGTCTCCTACCTTACTCCCAAAAGAAAAAATATTGTGAAACATAAGAGCAGGAACTGACTTCAGAGAAAGAAAAGTCGCGTGCCTTGTAAAGGATGTCACACTTCTCCTCCATTCTACATGTTCTTAATCAAAGTCTAATTGTTCTTCACCCATATTCACTGTTTTATTTTCTCCTCTTCCTCCCACTATAGCTGGCAAATTAATTTCTTGGGTAAAAACTGCAGGATTATTTGTGCCTAGTAAATATATTTAGAACCTATTTATTAGAAACAGTAGTTAAAGGGGGTTTTGATTTTTTTTTTTCTCTATGGCCTAATGTAAATGGAAGGAAAAAAAGATTAAGTTGAGCTTCACAAAAAATCTTGTCAGGATGAAGGAAAGTCTTTCACATTTTGTCTAGGAAGACTTAAGCGGTCATGTCCTAGCTGATAACTCTGTATAAGTGGGTACATAAAGCTGGGCTGAAAGAGAAACCTCTATTTTTCCGTTACCGTGTCAGGGCACAGTGAGGCCACCACTGTGGGGCAGTTGAGGCTGGGCTGGGACACCAGCCTATGGTGGGGGTCAGGATCAGCCCGGTGAGGGGAACTGGGGTCAGGGACAGCCATGGGATGGCCAGGCAGGGCTACCGTGCCAGCCTGCGGGCCTGGCTCGGTAGGGTCCATGGTAGGCAGGGCTGTGGGGACCTGGAGACCAGCACTGCTGCGGTGCCGCTGAGGCAGGGACTGTCTCCATGCCATGAAGGTGCGTTGCTGGCTCATGTTCAACTTGTCCATCAGGATCTCTAGGTTCTTTTCTACAAAGCTATTTTCCAGCCAGTTGGCCCCCAGCCTGGTCTGGTGCATGGAGGTTGTTCCTTTCCAGGTGCAAGACTTTGCATGGTGTTCCTTTCAGCGCATTTCTTCAGCTTCTTGAGATCCCTCTGAATGGCAGCACACCCATGTGGGGTATCAGCCACTCTTCCCTGGTTTGTATCATTTGTAAACTTGCTGAGGGTATGCTCTGTCCCATCATCAAGGTCATTAATGAAATCTTCAACAGCAGTGGACTCGTTGACTCTGAGACATGCAGCTGGTGATTGGCCTCCAGCTGAATTTCGTGAAGCTGATCACAATGCTTTGATCCTGGCTGTTCAGCTGGTTTCAGTCCATCTCACTGTCCACTTATGTAGACCATGCTTCATCAGTTAGTCCATGAGGATGTTACGGGGCACAGTGTCAAAAGCCCTACTAAAGCCTTCCTTTCGCTCCAGCAAATGTCAAGAGGGATGTTGTAGAGCATGCACAATTTAAACTGTCATGACAGTATAAGCTTATTAGAAACTGATAGGAGCCAAGCATCTAAATTTTTTATATCCTGAGCCACATCATGAATATTACTGCTCAAGGTTTTGCTTATTTTGAGTGCTGTACCACTCTGAATAGTTCCTTTGAAATTAAGATACAGCTTTTTAAAATGGTACAAGTCTGCCCCTTGGGAACACGGTACAGCAAATTCTAAAGTCTAAAAAGTTAGAAGGACAAACTTTCTTACTGTTTTTTGCAACTGTTATGTGGCTTTGTACTGGTGGAATCAACCATACCGAACCCATCAATTGCCTCAGGACTCCAGTGGTTTAACCTGTTTGTCCACTCACCTCTGCAACACCTCTATGTAACTAGAGCACTGAAGGTGCATTTCAATGTTTGCCCACCTGTGGATTTTCAAATAGTCCCTGAGTGCAGCAGCATCACACTCTTGTGATACACCATGGTTATAGCATGCATAGCACTCTACCGAAAAAATGTCGTCTAATTTCGTTTTGCACAGAATAAAATCTTTTTTCTATAAAGGTTTTTCACTGTACATTTCAGAATGTTCTCATCTTTTAGGGTTGATGGGAAAAGAGAAGTTAAATTCATCAAGTTGCTAGCACTTTAACTTCCTAAAGAAACATGCACCACTGAGTGGATTTTCACATTACACTCCCAGTAGGGACTTTACATCTTGTAAATGCTTCAGTTTAACAGATATGAAAAAGAGATCTCTGTTCTTCTTTGCAGAACAAAACTGTTGCTCAGGTGTTTTAGAAGTTGGTTTGATCTCTTTATTCTGCACATAAAATGAAAGATTAAGAGTACTTGCCATACTCAGATGCAGCTGCTTCTCTGACCTGGCTTTGGGCAAGAGAATATCTTTGCATCACAGTCTTTTTAAAACTATGGATTCTGGATGTTTTTTCCCCCTCATAAAGTCAGAACCCCCCTCTTCTTTTTTGAAATGCATCCCAGTCTCGTTCCTAAAAGAAAAGATCTTAATAAGGCTTACAGGTATTACCTCGTGTTCTAAATAGGGGTTTGGGGGTTTGGTTTTTTTTGTTTGTTTTAAATGTTCATACATTTGTACATGGGTGCTCCACTTGCCTGCTCTTCCATGGAGGCTTGCAGATCTTCTGACAGCATCTCTTGCCTCTTGGCCTCTCTGTAGGGCAAATCCACCAAATCATCAATGACAAAATGAAGAGTCTAACAAGTGAGTAGAATGACTGTAGACTTTCAGGCCCAATGCAGAAGAAATAAAGGACAGATAGTTCCCCAGAGTAGCACAACACAAAGATCCTGTATAGCAGATCACGGAACAAAGCTGAGACTTGTCCCAGAAGTCTTTTATTTCTTCAACTTCAAATGGCTGTTAGGGATATATCACGTGCAGTCCTAACTTGAGTAAAGCCAGAGTGTGAGAGATGACACATATAAAGTAAAAATAGAAAGTGGGGGCAGGGGGAGGAGGGGAAATATGCTTTAGAAATAGTCTAGAATCTCTTAGGCATTTTTATCCATTGTAAACAAATGAAGAAGCAAATAATTTAAAATAATTTTCAGGTCACCTTTAACAGTAACAGTAATATCATTACAATATATGAGCTGAAACATAAAAGAGAAAGATCTGTTCATTTTAAAAGCTAAAATAGAGCAATTAGCTGGAAAGGATGTGTCATGCCTTACAATAAAAGTTAAATTACAGTAAAATGCTTCCCTGCAAAAATGCTCACTGTGTGCCAAAGCCCACACATCAAACCACGCTTTCTCCAACCTGCAACACAGTAGTTCCCCCCCACCTGCCCGACTGTAAGAATGCGAGAGACAATAAAGGTCCTGATTCTCTGCTGTGCTATGACAGCTTGATACTTATTAGAAGTCATCGACTTTGCTGGAGTTGCTCTGTAAAACTGGACTAATGGACTATGAGGATTTATGACTTCAAATAAATCTCTGGTCACCTAATGATTCAGATAAGCTGTGGATACTGCTGCCCATCTTTGTCTGACGGTCATACCAGTAGCTCTACATCACCAATGAAAATGGTAAAGGACCTTTGTCCACTCCTAGCTTGGTCTCAATTTTTTTTTTAACTTTCCTGTATTGTAATCTGTTCCACTCTTGCCTCCAACAGCCCATCTGGTTCTTTTCCTGCTGGAGTGTCTCAGAAACCACCTCAGAAACTCTCTTATCTAACCAAAGACATGCGGAGATCTATGTACGGTCCACTTTGCTTTATGTTCTTCATATGTTCCTGCAATTTTATCTTGTACTTTAACTCCTATTTGGCCCCCTAAAAAGAGTACTGTGTTCCATACATTACAGATGTCACTGCATCAAGGCAGGAGCCATCACACAGCTCTTGGATCAGTTCCTAGTTCTTGATCTGATGCCATCGGAACTGATCTCCACCTTGAAATCCTGTCTACAGTAACATTGATGGACATGCAAACACTGGCTGTGGAAGGTTAGGAGATAGCCATAGAACTCTTTATTTATTTATTTATTTTTATTTACTTAAGTAATATGCTAAACAATTAAAGAAAAAAAAAAGCCCACAGAAATACTCAACCCAATTAACTCAAACGTCCCTGAAGTTCACATTCTTGTTCTATTATTACTAGAATTTGCACTTAGTCAACAAATACCTTAAGCTCATTTTAATAGAAACATGTACTGCACTATATAGGTATATACTTGAAAATCAAAGGATGTAGTAGGAAGTTTCATTTTGTAGTAGCTATGGGGCATTATCTCTCACTTCTCAAAGGATGACTTCCCAGAACTAATTTAATTGAAAAAGCAAATTGCAAGGTGCTTTTTATCTGTGTTATGTGTGTTAAAAGAAACAATGGTTTGATACAGCCATCAAAACTTGCTTTCAGTATGAGAGTTTCAGGCATTTAGGCAGCTGCATCACTTCATATGGTGAATAACATGAACCAGTCTGAATAACATGAACCAGTCTGAGCCTGAAGAAGAGATTAATTAGGGAGGAAAAAACCCAACATGCACCTGTGCTTCTAGGGGCCAAGAAGTCAAGAAGATAAAAGACAAGACAGGTTATTCTGCAACTTCTTAAAATAAAAAAAAAAAAAAAAGAAAAGAAAAAGAACATCTCAAACATCTGGATTCCAGTAATAGCAATATATGGGAATATATAGACCTTTTGTCTAATGGAAACTGAAAAATGAACTTTTTATGCTTCATTCACTGTTCTTATTATGTGCTCCTTTAAAGTAAAAATTAAAGACAGTCATGACTGTCTACGGAAGGAAGGTGGGATTTCTCCTTCTGTGGAAGCATTTGCTAAGGAAGAGAGAGAGGCTTTCACAGGCTGTAGAGGACAGCCTCCTCAGAGGGGTCTGGAATCCTATGGACTGAGAAATTTCTTAGATTGAGAAAAAGGGATTGCTGAGAGTCAGGGAGCCAGTTTTCACAAATGAGGAAAATAACCTTTCTAAGGACAAAGGAGGACTGTGTAGCATTTGCTGCAACTCAAAGTCATTGATTCATCTGAAATCAAGCCAGGCAGCAAGGACTTACCAGCAAGGACACAAATGAGCAAGAGCAGGGACATCCTCCATGTAGTTCTATTCTGTCTGAACCAGTCACTTGAGATTTCTTGATTTAGAAAATTTATTCTTATTTTGCATTAGCCTTTAAATAAAACTTCATTCTTTTGGAATTAAAAGCTTTTTGGATGTCTTTACAGATGTTATTGTAGTGGTCTTTTAAGTCATAGGTGGAAATTACAGATAGATCTACTTCAAAGCTTTAGCTGATTTAGTTCCTGTCATGAAGAAAAATTATTAATTCTCCTTATTCTGTATGGGAATATCAAGTTTAAAAAAATTGTATGTGGTTACAGTGTGTGGTGGGTACATTTCTGTGCTCTTTCTCAAATAAAAAAAAATGAACTCCTCTGAGCTGTCTTCAGAGGTCAAGCTTTGATGAGATTTGGTGCAACATAAACAGCTAGACATTAGACTTCCACTTTAAAACCAGTCCAGCTCTAAAGTTAGAGAGCATTCAGGAGGTTCCTCTGTTTCTGAAATACTGAAAAATATTGCTAATTGTAATTATGTAGTTCTATTATGAGAACTCAGTGGCAATAAGATTTTTAAAATAGTTAATTTGGGATTTAGACAGTAGGGAAGAATGAGTGAGAGTGGTTGATATGACCAGAGCTCTTACATCAAGTGGTACAGCCAAGGGTTTTACCTGCTCTTGTTGGTGACAGGGCTGCCAGCAGTTCATGTAAGGATGAGGGTGGCAGGGCAAGTACTTACATATTGCCTGTGGCTGAGAAGGGCTTTGAAGATGCACCAATTCTTCTTATTTTGTAAGCAAGTTAGACCACGAACCCCTTTTAGAGAGGGTGTTGTCAACAATATTATCTACACTTCTCTGGGGGTGAGTCCTTCTCAGAGCATGGCAGTACAGGAAGAAGAGGAAATGAAATCTCTGAATCTTCTTTTAGTGCCTTGCAAACAATCCAATTGCTAGGGTTGGAAACTTTATTTCCTATCTGAATATTGTAGGAGAGCTGTAATGAAAGAAATGTAATTCATCATCCCTCTATATTCCATGGGCAGCATTTAAGTGATTTCACTCACTTTATCTTGTGATGTACTTTTCTCCCTTGTCAATTTCTTAATATCTCACAGCTTATTCTACAGCTTACCTGGCTCCCATGATTCCTGTGTAACACATTAATCTAGCATTTTATGATGGAATGGGAAAAATGCACTCCTTAACTATTTACCATTTGTGTAGATTACTTTTATTTTTTTTCTTATGTTGGAAGATGATACATGGTTAAGTTCATGCAAGTAATTTTGAGGGCAGCCATAGAACAGACAAGCTCATGCCTTTCTGCAGACTGTGGTGAAGAGCAGGCACATCCTTCTTGGTCTCTTGGGCAAGTTATCAACCTATTTTCTGTTACCCGCATCTGGGGAGCACCAAGCCATTTCCTCCCCAGAACTATTGTCGCATGCCTCGGATACTCTTATGCGGAAGGCACAGGTGCATCTGTACCCACAATACTCTTTCAACGTGTAGTTGTTTCATAGCACAGCTGGCATTGAAGCTCTGGGATTGTGGGAATGGAAAAGCTTTCTGGAACAGTTTAAAAAAAAAAATCAAAGAACACCAAAAACTGGAGGGAGGACTTTGTTCAGCTTTAGCCACCGTAGGCAGCACTGCCCAAATTCAGCAACAATGTGGTTTACAGCCACAGAAGAGGAACAGTCCTGTCTGGAAATGTTCCCCTCCTGCATCCAGCTGTTTCTTCTGGAAGGAAATGCATCAAAAGATCTGGGTTTGCTGCTCTTATTTCAGCTGATGAAAATTTAACTGTGTGATTAGGCCTACTCATTTGCAAAGAGGAACGAAAGCCAACGTGAGTGGTCCGAGCTGGAGATTATGAAACGGACAGGCAGTCCCTGGCATGTTTGAAATCAAGTTGCATTTTTTTCAGGGTGTTTATACATGCAGCTAACAGTTTAACATAAGATGTTCATACTGGAGAGCTGTGAAGCCACTTTTTGAATCAAAGGATGCTTTCATTTTCTTTCTTGAGAGTGTTTTAGGGAGGTGGGTATTTTATTTGCTGTTTTTCCCTATGATTTTGAGAGCGTTTCTGTTCTGTAATTACTGGATCTAGCCACAGGATGTTAGAAAATAAGCCAATAAATCCTGAACTCTGCAAGCAACAGAGGATTTTTTGAAACAAGTTCAAATTTGCCAGTTCTTCAGCTCCTTTGCCAATTTAGTCAATTCAGTAGATTAAGGAAGATTAGTGTCTTCTGACTGTTTCACTAATAATTGAGCCAATTCAATTACTCCTGCAGACTTTTTCATTTCCTCTTGTTTAGTAATGGGAAGTTAAATCTACTACACAACCATTCTCAGGAGATGCATATAAAGGTACACTAGGCAGTTACATTTTCTGGATTTACTTTTTGATTCATAGTTATTTTTACCGCGGGTGTTTTTATGTATTTCCTTGTACAAACATTTGAAAGAAACCATATTTCTGAGCTCTTAAAGAATTAATAGTCATCATGTAAGTTAAACTCAGAATCACTAGTGAGAGAGTATTCAAGACTGACTTCCTTAGGAGTAGAGAAGCTACATCAACAGCTGTTTTTAACTTTGATGCTAGCTGAGAATCTGACCTCATGGGTATCTAGATGGTGACAGTGAAAATCATAAAAGACGATCTCCACGCCCTCATGAAGTGAGGCGTACTGACTGTTGTGGTAGTTCCTCATGCAGACAGCTTACTGAATTAAACCTGTGTTCTTTAGTTCTACTAGTGCTGAAATGCGATTTATAGAGCAAAGTCCTATTCTGCTTGTTAGAATAGAATATAAGGAAGAAAATACAAGATTTTGTTCTGTTTGGCCATTCATTTACCACCGATGCATCGACCCCGGGCCAAGCTCTTTTATGGTTCCTAGTGGTTAGTTGCTGTATATGGAAACCTCAGTTACAGTTATTGGTGTAAATGCTTTGTCTGGTCCTTAAGAAACTCCCAGAGAAGTATAAGTGATAGCATCAGTAGTTCATAAAAACAAACAAACAGAAAACTGCTCACCTTCATTTGAATTAGTAAAAACACAGAACTTTTTACCTTGGTAATTTCCATGTGGGAAATTTGGCCAGTGAACACACCTCAGCAGACACCTGAACCATCTATTAGACAAACATGACCAGATCTGTGTTTTGTTCTGGGTCCTTGCTCTGTTAGCTGCTGTTCCTGCCAGCTGAGGGAGGGCTTGAGTTGGGGCAATTCAAGAAGATCCAGTGCCAGCTGGGATGCTTTAGGAAGAAAGGCTAGGCTAGGAGTTTGGGTGGTGGGAAGCAGAGTTTATTCTATCTTTAATATCTTGTATCAGAACTAGACTAGAAAGGTCAGGTCTCCAGCTGAGAAAATGCAATTAACTCCTTCATACTACATGTCTGCAGTGAAGAGACTGGACAAGAAGAGTGGTTTGAGTGTGCTGATCTGCTACTCCTAGTCATTAGATGTGTTTTTCTTGCTTTATGTGTTTGTAAACTGGCTTAGGGCAATGAAGGTAACTTTTTCTTTGATGGAGTCACTGTGCAACAAAGCTATCATTGTAAATAATGATGAGCAGGTGTCATCAAAGTCTTGTCATATGCTTCAGATTGCCAATTGCAACAATAACTACTTTAATTATTAAAAGGTCATCTTTCCTTTTTGTTTTATTTTGCAACTACCTAGAAAAACCAGACTGCATAATCTCAGGTATTTCTCTGCAAGTTCTGTTATTACATTGACCATTGACCTCGGTGTGAGTGAATGAGATACCTCAAAAGAATTCAATTTCTTGCTGCGTTGCAGAAAGTACATATACTTCAAGTACCATTTGCTAGAGACAAACACTTTTTCTTGATTGCTCAGCCAAATAGGTGAGTTAATGTGTATATTATTGCATGTAGTATTTCAACAAGGCAAGTGTTATCTATCACTTGTTTTTTTCCTTTCTTTAAGAAAATAAAAAGAAAAAAAAGAAGTAATTATGTAGCCTAATTCTGGCTAAATAAATATACCTAATTTTTAATGCATAAATTATGCTAGCAGCTAGAGGTTCTAAATAGGAATTAAGACTACTTGCTGCATATTAGCCTATATCCAAACAGCAAAATAGTCCCCCAAAAGTCACACAGGAAGCCTGTTATCTTCCTCTCCCTCCCAAACAGGAGAAAATCAGTAGCTTAATGCTTCTCATCTCGATACAGCATTACGTGTTCCTAGCTGTCACACCCAACAGTGCCTATTCTGTTGCCAATGTCACTCTGAATATTCCTATGTCAAGTCTCAGGAGAAGGAGCCTAGTGGCTCTCTCCTTTTATCACGACTTTTTGTCTCAGCTGAGCAGTCTGTAGGGAATTTCCAGAGTTACCTATTGGTGTCTGTCATCTGATAATGCCAGTTGTTTTGTTGCGATACTGCAGTTTCTGTCCCTAGGTAATGAAAAATTGTAAGGTTTTGCGAAACACTGGTTGGAGTGCTAAAAGGAATTCAGCACCACGATAGAGTTAATTAATCATTATCTATCTTCATTTGTTCACCCACTTGACTGAACAGTGCAGTATTAGACACTTTCTCTCTTGATTCTAGCAATTACGCTGTTCCCATTACCTTCCTCCATTACAAGCTATTGAAGGTGTAAGTGCAGCTATGAGAAAAAAACTCTTGAAAGCTTTTCTTTAATGGTAAAAAATTCTGAAAAGTGGGAAAAGATAGTTTTATGGGTCACTTTGATCACTGGTCTACTAACATTTGCATTGGTAAGCTGCTGTTTTGAACATCTGAGTACTCTGTGTACATGCTGAATGTGCTCGCTGGGCTTTCCGGCGTGTTCTTTGAACGAGCAATGAGAAATATGAGACTGATCACACACCTCAGGAATCATGGTGCTTTATAACATAACATGTCTGAGAAATACAAAGTAAAAAAATAACCTATTTTAGGGGGGAGGGGGGAGAGAGAGTTTTAAAGCTTATGTTTCTAAGAGTAAGTGATTTTTTTTTCCACATAAAAAAATTAATAGTGACAGGGAAACCTCAAAAGGGTTAGAGATTTAATGTGAAAACACATGCAGTGCTCTCAAGTGACTTACACACATCTGAGAAACCTTATAGTCCCAGATAGAAATTAGTGGCTAGAATTTTCTGTTAAATCATAAAATAATCTTTTGTTTTGAGCAGAGAAAAAGTAAAACAAAGGGTATATGGAGATGCACTTCAAAACTACATCTTCTGTCATTTTAACAAAAAATGAAGATCCAGATATAAATGTTCTTATCACAGCGGCATTTGTGATAATCAGAAGTACTTTCCTTGTAGATGAAAGACCACACAGAAATAAAATGCAGTAAAAGTGTCCTCAGAATTAGGGCCAAGAACTGGCAATTGTCGCTTAAACTGATAGGACCATTTACTTATCAAAAGAAGTACACCTGTTTTTAAATGAAAGGAGGTACTGGAGAGTATTGTACAAGTCTGTGGGAGACTCTCCGCTAACTGGCTCACAGAAGCTAGCCCAAAGTATGCAAAATTCTCCCTCACCTCTTGTGGATCAGCTCTGATTGCCCGTTGTTAATATTTTGGGGTGCTACATAGCTATTCTGTGTATCTCTAAAATTGACAGTTTCAACGTTCAGATATTTAACTTTGAAATACTTAAGCTAGGAGAGAATACCACTAAAATATGTAGAAATTAGAACCTGTATTACAAAATAAGCAAATGAAGACTAGTGAGAATATGTTTCTGTACTGAAATAAGAAAGCCCAGAAGTAACTTGTGAACTGTTATTCCAGAAGAATTTTTTTGACCTATGTAGAAGCTTGCTGTTAGGTAAATCCTGGACAGGTTTTCATTTAAGCTTCTTTACCTGCTGTTGGAATCAAGCAAAGGACAAAATTCAACTTCATTGGTTTTAAAAGCCCAGCAAAATCTTTCTGTTTTCTTAGAAATCCAGTTCCTTAGCAACAAGGAGTACTTGCATATCCAAGGCTTTTGGACTGTGTTTTAACGAAAGGATTTATTTCAATTAGGAATTTTTCAAAACCATGTCAGTTTTCAGTTGCATGGGATAAGCTTGGATTTACATCTCACATTCCAAATCTTCTTTTCAGATTCTAAAATGCTTTGGTTTATCCGTCTATAATTTCTTAATATAGTTCTTTAAATACAAATGTCTCATCTCTGTGTTAGTGTCTAATGATAATATAAAATTTTTCCCTTAAATGAAATTTGACCTCATCTTTTGAATAAACCCTAAGGAGAGAATGCTCCTTAAAATACCCATGGAAATATTATGAGCTACTGAGCAACATCTGGTCCAGTTTCAAAAGAAGACTGTTGCAGAAACATAATCTGTTCTAACTTTACAATTCCTCTGAATTTTGAAGAACACATTATTAGATGATATATCTTGTTCTTCCCTTGGGGTAACAGGTATCCGTGGTATGTTTTGTCAATTTTTTGGGCTTTTTTTTTAATACAAAGTATTCTTAATATGCGGTATCTATAAGAAACAGTGTATTAGACCCTGTCAAAATAATCAGGGAAGCTTATAAGGAAAGGGCTACATGCTGGCCACTAGATGGTGTGTTTATTTAATTTCATTAAAAATAAGTAATTTGAGGTGTATCATGCTTAGTAAGAAGGTATTTAAAAAGAAACAGTGAAATGTATTGGCCAGTAATCATTTATGTCATTTTCAAACAACTCTTCAGTATCTATAGTTTAAAACAGTAGGTATTCATAGCTAGAAAATGCTGTACTCTAGGGGAGACGCAGGGGAGGTTCCCGAGTGGATTACCACCTACGCTTTATAGTCAGCGCAGTGTTTTGAGCAGCTGATACATCACCAGCAAGAGAATCTCAGGAATAAATACCTTTCCTTTTAAGACAATGCAGTTTTTTATCAGAACTGTTGCAATAGGAGTTTTATTGATTTTTAAGGATTTCCTGCCCAACAAATAATAAAGGGGAAGAACACAACATTCTTAGTAAAAAAGATACTGTACACTCTCTTAGCAATGGAGAGAAATTCATTAATAGGAAAAGAAAGAATGTTTATAAATTATATTATGAGACAGGAAAGATTTCACACCTCCCGATTCCACTGGTCAAAAACAAAACAAAAAATCAGAAATGCAGAGCACTTGGTGGGGATAGGAGAAGGCCACATTCAGTCATCACATATGTTAATGCCAGAATTTAGCATTAATTTTTGAGCTTAGGTGAGTTCTCTGGGCTTGAAGAAAGGTGTTCAGATTGGTGTGACCATTAGAAACCAAAACTAGGAAGAGGAACCCAGACAGAAACATATGTGAATCAAAGGCTGAGTCCACTGTAGCAAGCCATCAACATTTGCTTTGGACAATAAGCCAGACCAGTGACAGTCAAGCCAGACCAGCAATCATGAAAACCAGGACCCAAGGAAACATTTTAGAAACACCCTTGTTTCTAATGTGAAGTGATTTTTCTCATCATGCTTGTCTAAGTAGTGTTCACAGTGCAACACTTATTCTGAAGTATAATTAGAGTCTAATCTTGTAGTGTCTAAATGTTGCTTCTCATGTTTACAATAGAATGATCTGTATTTCTGTTATCTCAGTGGAGACATAAATACTATTCTGGGTCTTTGGCTTTTCAGGTAATGCCTGGTCCACTATTCTATTACTCTTGTTTGAAATATATATCTGAACACTTAACAATCAAACCTTAAGTGAGACTGAAATACTAAAAATACTTAAAGTAATTTAGTTTTAAAGCACACATTGAAGCTGGCCACTCAAAATGGCACTCAGTATTCCAGACAACTTTTGAAAATTTAACCCTGTTACTGAACAAGTGAAAAGACTGAGTTTTCAGAGAATGAGAAGAGGAGGAGCTATAATCAGACCACCATTATAATTTTATTCATGCTTTACAGGCATCTCATTTTGTTTTGCTTCTGACGTCGAAACCTAATTTGATAACTTGTGTGTGCATATCTGCAGTAATCAATTTTTCTTTCTTATCGATATGTATCTCCAAAACATTGCCCAGAATGTAAGCATAGACCCCTAGAAACTTAGTATTTGAGGATCATGGAACTTTTAATTTTCGAGTATGAATTTTACCTCTTCAAAGGTAGTGCATTGCATATAGAGTTTCTGAGGGGAACGTTGACCTGTTGTAGCCCTGGATATGGCAAGTTGTAGACTCCTGCGCCACAAAGCCCTAGTTCAGGGCTATGTCTTGATGTCTATGTTACATTGCAGAATAACAAACCCAAGAAGCAGACCATGAATGTAGTGCTGATGTCTATACAATAAATTGGATTAATCACACACATTTTACACTTCGTTGCCACTCTGCCAAATAATCTATTCCTAAGTGAGGATAATGGCTTCCTTGAATGATTAATTTAATTCCCTTTGGCCCTTTTTTAGAAATGCAAAGTTTGACTTTCACCACTCACCAGCAAATATACGTCTTGTGTTGCATCGTGAACCAGACTAACTTCAAGGCAAGCTTTAATGTCCATGATATCATGACCCTAAGTAGGTATAAATTTGGGAAGTATAGAGAATGCAAAAGAAAAGCAGCGAGATTTTAATGGGCCATGCAACATTTCTTCGAGTCTTGGGATTCTGGTGAGATGAAGTACTTCCCAGCAGTGCTTTATGCATAGTACTCCTCATTGGTTATTGTTAGAGAATGAAATGGAGTAATTATTTTCTTTTTATTTTTTTTTTCCTAACTTATCCCTCATGATAATTAAATACACTAGGCTCTACCTATGCAGAATTGGGGAGAAAAAGTAAATGCACATCACAAAAAGTAATGCTTAAAACTAGAGTAATGCCTCAAATGCTAAATTCCAAAAGGAACGCTGTTGTATATGAAGATTTTATTGGCATTCACTTAGAATGACCTGAATAATTTATTGGTGCCTTTCTGCTTGTCTGCAATGCATTCTGATACACCCATAATAAAGCCTTAATGTCCTCACTGGAAATGGTAGTAGAAGTAAAAGTGTCTCTCTCATATTAAATATATTGTATGTTATAAAAAACTGAGAGTTTCATAGAGGTGGTTATAAATTATAAGTTATGAAAGGCAGACAGTTGATGACAAATGAAAATCAATGGTAAATTCTACAGCAAATAAGGATAAGGACAAGAAGAAGCATTTTAGTATCTCTAGGAAAAAAAGAGCTTAGCTTTGATTTAGATGGGTTGCTAAGACGGGAGAGCAATGATTCAGAAGGTAGATATGTTTGAATAAATACTAACTTAGTGCTTGTGGAGAGGCTCTTGCTGGTGTTTTCACATCTCCAAGTTGAATGTACCTTCTAGTTCATGAGTATCTACAGTAGGTATCAAAGAGCAAAGACTCAGGATGTGTATTTGAGGTCTTTAACAAAAAGGACTTAAATGCAAACGGAAGAATTATTTGGTTTCATGAGTCCTGAGATGCAAAATATTGGGGGTGGGGGTGAACTCATGTGCAGCTGCCACCTTGTGTCTGTTCTGGCCCTATCCCCTGTTAATGGGCTGGTTTTTTGGCTATGATCCAGGTCCCTTAAATCATGATTTCATGCATGCCATGCCTGGGTTTGGCCGCATGAGCAACTTATAGCAACGAACTGGTTAGGAACTTGTATTGCAGCCAAGAGTCTGTGGCACACAAGTGGGCACCCGTCCAACTGTCTGTCAGCTCTGCAGTGTTTCCCCAGTGCTCTGACTAGTGTGCTTCCTCCCTTTCTGACCTCCATCCATTGTTTAGGGAGCTTGGGACCAGGTTCTGGACCAGACAGTGGGGGCTAAATTAAAAAAAGATGCTACGTGGTTAGTTTGTTTCCCTTCAGATCTCAGGCCTATAGTTTCTTATTTAGCTACGAAAATAAAATAAATAATTCTGAAGGAATTTTACAGTCAAGAATCTCAAAAGAATTAGCAATGTAATTCTCTGAGTTAGTGCTGCCAATGCATAAGATGTTTTACAATCCTGATGATGTTCCAGATAATGAGAAAAAAGCTTCAGCAAGCTGAAGAGCTGATGTCCCAAGACGCTTCTGTCATGCTTTCTGGTTGTTGCCAAAGTGTGTTGACACAGCAGAATCGGTATAGAAAGAGGACAAGTTGCAACATAATATTATACAGTTTGTATCTGGCTTTTTTTCTTTTCTCAGGGCCTAGTTTTATCAAAACTACACATTACCGATTTTTGTGTTTTGTTAAATATAAATTATCTTTGACACAACTAGATGGCTATAGATAGCTTAGGAACTACAGCAAGTGATATTTCACAACCCACAAGGCAAGCAAAACTGTAAGGTCAAGGAGAGGACCTGCAAGACATTGTGGAAAGACTAATAAAATTGTAGCTGTTACCCAGTGTGTTTTGGTTACGTATGCCTCAAAACCTTAAAAACAAACAAAAATCAGCAACAACAAAATCCATTAAACTGTTAAAACATGTTAGGAAATTACTTCAGTTATGATCGCTTTCAGTATTCAATTTATTTATCTTCTAATGCAGTCTGTAAAGGCACTGAGGTCTGACTTGAACAGGCACTACTGGGAAAAATAAGTCTTCTAAGAGTATTCAACTATAAAAGATTTTCTAGCATTTTTGTCAAATATTATGGGTAGCAGATAAGAAAAGACTTTTGCTATTGTAACATCTTATCGCATAAAGTCAATGTTCAACTTCAAATTACCATTCTTAGTTCAACTGTGGAAAAAAACTCTTGATAAATGTATTCAAAGTATCTTCTAAATAAAGGATATATGATAAAGGAATTATAGTAGAATTCAGTTCTGCAAAATAAAATTAATTAAAAAACAATGAACCACTGACTATATTTCAATTTAGTTAAAAAACCCCACACAACTGAATACATACAACTTATTAGAGACTTACAAATGTGCAATTTGCATAGCTTTTTCTTTTTTGTTGCTTCAGCACACTGGAATATATTGGAAGACAAGTAGATCTCTGCCTGGGAGAAGAACTGAGTGAGTTTTAGACCACTGGGATTGTATAGAGGTAAAATATTTTTTTTCTGAAGTATTGTGCACATGAAATGAAAAGAGCAATCATTTTACAGAGCTGTAGTAGAGTCCACAGATAAAACTCTTAAGAGCAAATTTGACTTTTTGGGGGCATTCTAACCAAAATTATTAGAATTTTTAGGATCTGAGTAGTTCGAGGTGGGTGACATCAAAAAACAGTGGTTTGCTGTGGAATTTAGGAAAAAAAGAGTGTTCTTTTTATCTACCACAGTCATGAGGAAGGTAACAATGTAAATATCATAGAAAAATGAGAAAACACAATTGCAAGAACAAGGTTTAGCTGAGAATGTTGCACTTTGTAATTGAAACCATCCCTGCTATACAAGGAAGCGTAGACAGTAAAGGGTCTGCAGATGGTAAAGAAAAAAGATTTTTTCATTACTAAAAGCCTTATACATTTAATCTTCTTTCCTCAAAAGCCAGCTGTAAAAGGAGACTGAGAAATGCAAGAAGAAGCCATTTTACCTCTCTGGGGAGCAAGATATGCATAGACAGTGATAGTAAATTCTATGCCAAGCAACAAATAAGGAAAGCATTACACTTTCCTGAGTTTGAAAAAGATTAGATAGGAGTGCCATGGTTAGCACTGACATGCAGAACACAATTTCAACACTTGGCATCATGTCTGTCCTCCTTTATAGTGCAAAGCAAGAGACGTTCACTATCTAGATCAAATGTGGCTGAAAGGTTACTAAAAATTGTGTTCCTGCTTAGAATTTTAGGATATTATTTTCTACAATTGTGTGGAGTGGTGGTTTTTGCTCCTTTTGTATACTTATGGCCTAAACTTGTAAAGGATGTGTTATATAATAACAACCTTGAAATAAATTAAATTGCCCTCTACAGTTATATAGAGATGAAGCCTTAATGAAAAGAAAAATAGGATCAGATGTTTTCTTTTCTTCTCATGCTGCTGGAAGTGTTGTCTTTCTCATTTCTGGAAACTTCGTTATAATTCCAGTGGTATCTGCTATTGGTGAAGGTACTAGGAGCTGTCCTCAGTTGTGCTGATGGTGAATAAAACTGGTTTCCTTCGGATCTGACATAATAGAGAATGAATGTAACAAAATTGCTAATCAAAGTTGATTAAAAAAAAAACAAACCCAAAACATAACAGTTATTTCACCACTAATTTTGCATTTTAAATAGCTAATTTTGTAATACCATCCCCACTTCAATGTAAGTGTGAACATAGTGTTGGAAGAGTGTGTGGGGGGTGTTAATGTCTTTGTCCAGGTTAGTGTCCTTCAATGAGGTGGATTTTTTTAATGGAATTGCAATCCATCCAGCTTGTGTAACTGTAACGGCTTATGCTTTTTTTTAAGGCCACTGTTTCCTTCCATTATCTGGAAACTAATTTGAAATCTCTCCATTTCCATCTGGTTGTTCTGCTGCCTGTTTCAGCTGAAGAACTTAGCTACCTTCAGTTGCCTTCCTCTGCTCTGTGCTGTGTTACACCTTGGAGCAGAAGCATCAGAAGAACTGGTATTTTCCCTGTAATTTTAGCTTAGTGTATTAATGTAAACTGAACTTTTAATACAGTTTAAGTAAACACCCTGGTCTATGAACTGCAGCAGTTAAGTGTGATTGGAATTCTGCTCTGAAACCATAAATTATTCAAAAACTAGTTGTGATGAATGGTTTTTAAAATACATGGATGACCAAATAAGAATGCCAGTGGTTGATTATATACTGTAGACACAATGTTATGCGTATTGTAAACCCCTAAGTGTTCAGATATAAAACAGAAATATCAGACATTCTGTGAATCTTATTATTCTACTTTCAGTTACCTACAGCATATAATAGTCTGCTTGGAGAGCTGGCAAATAGATCTTTTTGGAATGGAAATATTTTCTAGTAATGTTTCCTCAATGCCCTTTACATGCAACCATTAATCATCTCTCTGAATTGCTCTTTTGGGAGATAAAAGAAATTTTGCTGTGCGCACCCTGATTTCATCTCTATGCTTTAAATAGCTTTTGTTTTTCTTTTCTGAACATTGCTTAAAAATATGCCAAAGAACTAAGTGATCACTGTGTTTCTCATGTATGCAAGCTGAATTCTCAGGAGCATTTTCTATCTTGTTATAGAAGAAGTTATTGACAAAACTTCTGACATTAAAAAAAACCCAAAACCAAGTCTCGCTGTCTGTAAAAGCCTTTCATTCTGTGTGTCGTGGATTCTCCTTGGGTTTAATTGACAAATCATTAGAAAGAAGTCTTATTTCTATGGGAAGAGACCTAATACTACTTGTCAAGATGCTTTTTAAACTAGTGACTTTAAATAATGAGCTACCTCTGTGCTTTAATGGTACTTTGGCCTCATTGTATGAGGGGAGGTGTCATGGTTTAGCCCTACTCGGCAATTAAGTACCACACAGCCACTTGTTCACCCTCCCTCCCGGTGGGATGGGGGAGAAAATCAGAAAAGCACAAGTACGAAAACTCATGGGTTGAGACAAAGACAGTTTAATAGGGAAAGCAAAAGCCGCGCATGCAGGCAAAGCAAAGCAGGGAATTCATTCACTCCTTCCCATGGGCAGGCAGGTGTTCAGCCATCCCAAGGAAAGCAGGGCTCCATCACACGTAATGGTTACTTGGGAAGACAAACGCCATCACTCCAAATGTCCCCCTCTTCCTGCTTCTTCCCCAGCTTTATATACTGAGCATGATGTCATATGGTGTGGGATATCCCTTTGGTCAGTTGGGGTCAGCTGTCCCAGCTGTGTCCCCTCCCAACTTCTTGTGCACCTGGCAGAGCATGGGAAGCCGAAAAGTCCTTGATTTAGTATAAGCACTACTTAGCAACAAGTAAAACATCCCTGTATCAACACTGTTTTCAGCACAAATCCAAAACATAGCCCCATACTAGCTACTGTAAAGAAAATTAACTCTATCCCAGGCAAAACCAGCACAGGAGGGTAATGAAAAAAGTCTCTATTCGATGCATAGGAGTCATTCAAAACATCTTTTTAAAATGAGTGTATAAATACTAACAAATTGGAAAAGTACCCTAGTTTTTCTAATGTCAGATTTCTCTTATTAATATCACAGACCAACCATTTAGTAAACTACCAGGCTATGAAGTTTCTCATTTGAATTTGTGACATGTGAATCCTAAAGGTGTCAAATTTAAGAAAAGAAGAAATCCTCTCTGCAGTAGAAAAAATGATCCTCCTCTATATAGAACAAATTAACTGTCCTTCCTTAAGCAATGAGTTCTCAGTCATTAAAGACTTTCTAGTTTTTGAAGACAGATTGAGAACACATCAGTTTTAAAATGCAAGTTAAGGTTTGCTGGAAGGTATGCTTTTACCCAGTAGTCAAAGCTAGTTAGGAATAGAAAATATACCAAAGCAAAATGACTAATTTTACACTACTGTTCTTAGGAGAAGAATTATTTTGAATTTCACACAATATTTTCAAAAGTCACATAGTCATACTTCTTTCAAATTTCTTACAGGAAAAGATTAGACGAAGCAGTAGTGGCATTTTGAGAACTGCCCAGGTGCCCAGCTCCAGTGGCAATGGACTTTAAACACAGAGACAGAGACAAGATAAAGATAAAATAACCTATCCAATCACCACATATCTTTTCAAAGTTTATTGTTTAGTTTTGGCTGAATAATACTGTAGTACTCTTAACCAGAATAATGGAAAGTATGGAAAGTTGTTCTTAAAGAGAAACAAGTTTTTTTCCAAACTTTTCTGTTTGGTTACAGATAACAATCCTATTCACATCAACAAGATTCTTGTGCAAGCTCCTGTAATACCTTCTTGGTTAAGCTGGACAAAATTTAATTTTGCTGCAAATTTATTGACATCTGAAGATGGAAACTTTTTCTTCTCTGGCTTGTGTTGGTTTTTCACTCAAAACAAATTTTATATATTTATCCAAAATTCAGTTGAATGTGATAGAAAGCTGAAAAAAATTTTAACAGTGATCAACCTGAGATAAAGTTTTCAACTGCAAAAATTTGTGGACATCTATTACCCATGTTTTTCCCATCACAAAGAAATGCGTGGGGTACAATTCCTCCTGAAAGAGATCATAAGAAAGGTTTCTGGTTTTGTTTGACCTTGTAGGAAACAAACCTGCCATAACTTTTAAGTGTTGCATAAACTAGGTCAGCGTAAGAAACAATAAGTCCATGAGAAAGCTGCCCGGGGTGACTGCATTTATTGCAGGGGTCGTATTTACCTAGTTGTCATTGAGTTACTTCAGTTAGTTTATTAAACTGTAGGTTTTCAGACTGCTTTAGCAACCATCTTTTCACCATCTTTTGTGAACACACGACATGGCTCCACTCTTAGCTCTCATCTATGTGTATTTGAAGTGTAAGACCCATTGCGGTCTTTGGAGGTGTGGGTTTTCAGTGAAGTGCCGGCTATGCAGTCTCTACTTGTATAAATAATACTATTTGGCACTTTAATTCCTAAAATTTAACACTTTTGATTAAAATTAATTGTACTTTTGGGGATGGTGGGGAAGACTAATGTACTGATTTTTTCTTGTTTCCATGCTTTAAGTTGGAGTATATATTCCTGTTCTTTCCAATGACTCTTATTACTTCTAAATGTTTTTAGGATTCAGATTATTTTTCTAGTATAGCAGTAATTTTTTTAAAGCATAAAAAACTGGCATATGTTCAATATTTATGATGTTTATATCAACAGCAAACTTCATTGTTGAACTGAAGAATTAACAGTCAAGTAGGCATTTTGCTCTTCCAGCACAGACAATTCAGACACCCATGTTTAGTGCATTCTAAATAGTGGGGGAAATAGCAGATAACTGACTTGCAATTTCTTTTTCTCCTGCTTTTTCTGGTTTTTTTCTTCTTTTCAGTTGATTTGAATAGCAGGCAGAAAAAAATATTATGCAACTATGTATGCTTAGGCTTTAATTGCTACTTACTTTTGACTATTGCAGATGCTATTAGGAATAAAAAAGAATATATAAATAGATTTCATCCAAGTTGCAAGAAGGTATAGGGTTGGTAATAGTTATTTTAGATTGGAGGAGAAACCAAACTATGTTTTAACTAAGGTAAAAGGAATTACATTGATGTTATTGAGAACAGAGAAAGCTTTAGTTCTCACAGGCTCCTAAATTCCCAGATTAACCGTGCTGTTTTGTCACTAGATACCATCTCTCATAAATGTGGATTGGACCACAATGGTTCTGCAAAAAGCTATACCAAGCTTGATTCATTCATTACAGGTGAACTGCATCCTTAAGAGTGCAGCAGCTGTGACTTCAGTGCTCAGAAGGAATAAAAATGTGTCTGACTCGCATCCCCCTCTTTCTTCCCAAGAGTGTGCAGGTGCATTAAGAGTTTTTTCTGATTCAGTGCAGTGCTCTACCACTTTTGCTCTCTCTCGACCAGGTCTGATGGAGCCTATACTACCTGTCCTACCTCTGGAACAGCAGTCTGCACATGCTTTCACAGCATGCCACCAACTGGTTTTTTTTCAGCAGAAACCAGACTATCCAAAGCATGTACCAAGCCTGAAATCTCTCTGTGTGCATAATTTCCTTTATGCCAATGTTTTTTCTCTTTGTGTGATACTAATCTATTTAGACTTGGTTTGCAGTAAGAGCTCTGTCTAACTCCATGTTCGACAACAGTTGTTAGATGCGTGGTGCTTTTTTTTGTGTAATCAAGTAGGGGACATTCTGCTGGAAACAATAGAATAGGGCATGCACACACATGAGAAGTATACATCTCCACTCCACATCTTACATGTAGAGTGGAAACTCAGCTTTTTTTATAGGTTGTCATGAATTCACATTTGGGCTAACACAAATATTTCATGTTCTCATTTGGTTAGTCAGATCAGATTCTTCTGTGAGGCAGCTGTTTTCAAAAATATGTTTTTCTCTTGTGTCATACTTTTATAATAATGATGGAGTGTTTCTTTCTAGATATACTATGTCTTATTTACTGAAAGTTGGTTTTATGTAATGTTTCTAGAAGAATGGAGAAGGTGACATGGACTTACAGTTTAAACTATAGTGGTATCCATCCCAGTGCAAGTACAAATGTATTCAAATTAAATGGTCTTTGCTGATTCTCGGTCACAAACAGTGGCTCTTCTCTGTCCTGACAGCTTTTCTTGGAAATGTAAGGGGAAAAGGGTTTATGAGGTTGGAATTGTCCCTGGAAACTCGGTCACATACAGTCCATTCATTTATGTGCATCTTGCAGTAAAACACTCCTGCACTAATCTGTAGGTGTCAACGCAGACATTCAGAATGACCGCAGTGAGTCTTCAGCTCAAGATGTTTATAGAGATAATTTATGTGGCCAGTCAAGGAGACATAAGCGTTGGTTATTAAAGTGGGGGGAAAAACTCAGCCCCTCTCGGTAAAGCTTATTATAAAGAGCTCTTTGGCCTCTAGATGACACTGCGTACCTAATACTGTACTCAGTCTCTAAGCCAGAAATTCCAGTCCTTCTCCCCCTTCCCTTCTCATTGTAATTAAGAGCAGTTGCTGTCTGTTTTGAATAAGCATTCACAACCCTGAAAGAAGTAAATGGAAGAATGTTGTTGTTATTCAAAACAATTTAAAAAAAATACAAAAGGGTAAGACTGAAAGGTAAAAGCCAGGAGTGCTATGATCATGGCTATACAAATGCTTACTTACAGCTTTATCACCAAATTTGGGATTGCAGTAATTCATGCTTTGGATGACATTTCCTCCCAATGTCTGGGATGACGTGAGGCTGCAGAGAAGGTTCTCCAGCGTTTCTCTGTCTGAATGCATGTTTACAGCCTGGCTTTAAAAAAATCACTTTGAGCCAAAAGCTAGCATTCAGGAGCAAAGCGTATGTGTAAATATTCAAAACTCTTATTGAAAACAGATGGGTTTGGGGGGATTTTGCTTTTGGGTTTAGTTCATTTGTTTCTCCTAAGCTACCGGTTGCATAAAAAGTAAAAAAAAAAAAAAAAAACAAAAACCAAAACCCAAAAATATCAATGTGAACATTTTTGTAGAATTTGTCCGTCTAGTTCACAATAATTTTCCCTACTGCATTAAAGAGGCAGTCCTATGCAGTACTAGGACTGCTGCTCTGTACTTAACTACTTGTCAGTTATATCGGAAAGAGATAGATTGTAGAGGGCAGCATTTAGAACTATTATTAAAGTGTGGTATACGTCACTTTTGGTATAGTGACTGTAAGTTTTCTAAGAAAATGAAAGCTTAAGCACTCATTTACTCTGTGTTACACCAGCTGTAGTTTTATCAGGGCAACTAACAAGTCTTACATCCCTCCCTCTCTTTAAAGATAGCTGGTATAGTAGACATGCTCCTGGATACATGATACTGGAAAAATCATACAGTTGCAGCCCCCTTTAGAGTTTGCACATACCCTGAAGTTGTGTTATAACAAACTTCATAGCTGATTTCAGCTTTTGTGTGTGTGAAACAGAGAATATACTCTGGCAGGTAGTTCAGTCACTAGTTTGTGGGTGTTGGGAAATGTGAAGCTAAGCTTCTTGTCAGAGCCCATTTAGGCTTCTGCAGGTTTGCGTGAGAAGGGCTTCATAGTACCTAGCTTAGATCTAGGTTTAAATGTAATATCTAGCATTTTTGCTGTAGTGGAAAGTAGCAGTTTCTCCCTGAGTGAGAGGAGATAAAGGAAGAGTTGAGCTTTCATACCATACTAAAGAATACAGTGTGTATATATATGGCTGGGATATGATTTTAGTTAGTTTTTATTAAATCACTCCTCCCAATTTTCTTCCATGTGGTGATGGGGGGAGAAAAGAATGGTTTAATATTGTAGGATAAATAAAGGAAAATAATGGACTTTAAGATGGTTTATATATATTAAATCTGTTACAACATTTAAAATACAAACCAGATAAGACTGTCTCAGTTTTCATGATGGACACTGATTCAGAAATGATTTGGTGACTGATGAGTCAGTAACTCTGACCCTAAAATGACTGAAATTCTGATTTAATTTTTTTTTTTAATCCATCTTTACTGCTGAAGAAGGGGAGGAAGTCAAAAGGGTTTTAGACAGCTAGGATGAAATATGAAGACCTATTGTGAAATATTGTTTAACAACAGATAAGAAAAGACCTGGAAGATATTGAAAATTTTGAACACGTACAAATTAGTAGGTCTGGATGACATAGATCTTGTGATACTGAGGGGACCAGATAATGAGTGTGCAGAATTACTGTGAAGCATGTTCAACAAGTAACAGAGAACCAGAATACTAAGGTAGACCTTAAAGGGTGAAATAGAAATTAAAAAATGGGAATACTGGGATGTACGATCAATATTTTCCCTTCCTTCCTTAAGAAGATAATGGAACAAATATGAAAACAGAAATGGGTAACCATCTCTGTGGTAAAAAGACTGTAGAGCAAAAGGTTAATATAGTTTCATAAAACCTAAATTTTCCTTAATAAGCTTATGGTGCAGGCTTACTGCTTATTTAGCTCTTTGAATAAAAGTAACATTTTTTTAATTAAAGAGGAAATACCTTGGATTTTTTCTTGGAATACTTTACAAAACTTTACTGGTTTTTTTCATAGACATTAGTATTTATATGGTATTTCTATTTCAAATGACCTTGGCATAACAATGAAGCATGTTGTCATATTTGCATACTATAGACAAAAGGCAGAGGCAAACAGAATGGCTGTGGGAAAGTATATCTAACTTCTACAAAATCTCATATTAATAAGTCTTATTTAATATCTGTTTGAACGATCGGGAAAAGACAGCAGATTTTGAATGGAATGCCTGAATGATACTAAATCAAGAGCCATCGAAGATATTGCTGAGGACAAAACACAATAAAAAGGATTTGGGGAGATTAGAAAGATCAGCAGGAAAAACAACAAAATGAGATTCATCTCTTGAAAATGCAGACTGTGGGAAAGTGGCACAATCTCAGTGGAAGGCAGGAACCTTGGGAACTATGGTGACAAATGAGATTTGTGGCTGATAAGGGGCAGTAAATTAAATACAACTTCACAATGGTATAGGTAGGCCTCCCTAGGAGGTACTGGCATATTTTGCAATGTCATGGTGTAGGGCAGTAATAACTCTATAGATCTTTGCTGCTTTTCAAGTGAGGCTGGTAACCTGAATGCATTTAAATTGAGCCCCAAATGGGAAGGGGCACACTACCGGTTTTTCTTACAGCGAATGATATATCCTCGTAAAAATATCTTATAACTCTTATGAACTGCTTTTTTTTCCTCTTCCCTTCTTGATCTTTTTGAGTGATGAAAGTGGATAAGAGGAGAGCAACCTCATCGCATATCATCTTTTTCCCCTCCCATGTCATCTTAAATTTGTCACTCTTCCTTCAGTTATATTTTTAGTTTTACTACAGAGTCACTGGCTGTCAGCACTTCTAGTGCTAGCCCTGTCAGACCTGTATAGTTCATATTTATGGCTCCTTCTTAGGACATAGTGTTTTACCTGATTGCACTGGCCATATTCCCTGTGGCTCTGCAGCACCTGGAGTTTGAATGCCAATGCCAGTTCATTGGTGCCCTCTAAGCTTGCACCAAGAAAGGCCCTGGCCCCTCAAAAGACAACCTCGACATGTCCCTTGGTACAATGCTGCACAGAACAGAGAGGCTGCAACTCTGAGGATGGGTCAGTACACGCATGCATGATGGAGAAGAGCTGTGGGATGCAGGAAAGAGGAGTCCTGGCTTTTCTTTTCAGTAACAAGTTAATGTGCTTTAGGGGATATTTATATTTCTTGTTGTCTTTTTTGTTGTTGTTGTTTTTGCAGCTTACTATTTTTTCAGGATCAGTCAGAAGTTTATAAAAGGATGTATTTTTATGTTGAGCTTGCCCAAGTCCTTTTATTGTCTGTTAAAAGTAAAACCTTATAATTTTGAGTAAAATCTGTTGCCTTTACAAGTTCCCATTCTCACAAATTGTAAGTTGTGTCCTACGTAAAGTCATATAGAAGCGATAAGTGTCATTTTATACAGAGATAAGGGGAAATTGATAGGTTTTTGCTTATACTGTATAATGTGAAGCTAAATGAGTTTTAAAACTGTCTAGCCATTAAAAATTGAATAATGCTTAGAGTGTGCATGAGTTTAAAAGTTGCATACCCTAGTTCTTGATTCTTCTATTAAATGAAAGCTGTTACACTGTTTTAGTTTGTCCCACGGAAAACCCTTGACCTCTTCATGCATACAGATGAAAAAAAAAGGGGGGGAAGGGAGTGGAAAAAAAGGTAACCATCAAGGTAGTTCTTGACTTGCAGCTTTTGTATGAGATGGATTTCCTCCAAGCTTGTGTAAGGCATAAAACTAAATAGCTTTCTGACTAAATTTTCTATTTTAAAAGTGAGCATGGTGAGTGACAAAAAGGCCTCTGACATTTCTGGGGTTTTGGGGGGGGTTATAGCGGGGCAGATTTCCTCTACATTTTGTGAATGAGCACTGACACTTTCTTACAAAATGTTAGTTTGAAATTTTAATTTTTTTTTAAAGAGAAATAAACTTTGTCTTTAACAAATATAAAATGCTGCAGCTTTTCAAACAAATGGGGTTTTTTAATATATATTTTTAAGCAAACTTGAGTTTTATCTCAAGTGCTTTGCACAATAAGTTTCTGAGCTTTGGTAAGATCTCTGAATACTCTTGTAAATCAAATCTGAATAATTTATACAAGCCACTTTAAAGCTACCTACATTATCAATATACCATGTATGTCATAGTTATTACTGTTTTGAATTCTGATTTTGAGCTTCCTTTTAATTAGTTTTGGATTTTGTTGGTAAGCCCAAATCTAAACTTAACTTCCTTTAATCTGCATTGTTTCATGAAGACTCTTTACAAACCGTAGTACTTTCTTCCTTTCACTTTAGTTGCTAATTCCAATACAGGAAAATTAAAAATATTTATGCTAATGCTTTCCTGACAAAATACTGAATTTGATTTGCCGCTGACAAAGAGATTCTGCCTTTGAAGAAAATTCTGACATATGACTATGATATCTTACCCACTTACATTATTCAAACTGTGTTTTTCACATACACTGAATTCATTAACATGTCTGTCTACTCTTGAAGAAATTTGTAAAATGTTAAGGAACCAGAGCTAAAGCTATACATAGGCCACATTTTGTCTGACCTTCCCTTCCTTTTCTGAATATTTGCCTAGGCAACTGTAGCATATCTTTGATGTATGATTTTACATCTATCTTGTTCTTTAATTTCCAATGTTTTCAAGGAAAACAAACAGTAGAGTTAGAACATAATTTTCAAACAAGTGAAATTCTGCAAATGATCTACATTATACTCAACGTCAGTCATTGAATTCGTTGCACAGTTGGATATCAGCCACTCGGGCTAACGGAGTAAATGTGGCACACAGCTGTAATAAGTCGTCATCCTCTGTAAAGGTAAGCTATTCACCTAGTCAGATGAAGCATACATTTTGCAAGACAATTTGAAGTAGGAATGTTGTGAGTTGAGAGTCTCAGGTTGTACTCCCTGTTCTTTGGGAAATGCTTTTTAACAATAAAATCTTTCTCCATCTCCACCTCTTATTTATTGCTCACTGGTGGGAACAGTGTCACCGGTTCCCACACCAAATATCCATGCGCTCTGTATACAGCTTCCTTATATAGTATTTTCATCATATTGTCTATTATCACAGAATCACAGAATTGTATAGGTTGGAAAAGACCTTTAAGATCATCGAGTCCAACCGTTAACCTAACACTGCCAAGACCACCACTATTCCATGGCCCTACACACCACATCCAAACGCCTTTTAAATACTACCAGGGATGGCGACTCAACCACTTCCCTGGGCACCCTGTTCCAATGTTTGATAACCCTTTCAGTGAAGAAAAATTTCCTAATATCCAGTCTAAACCTCCCCTGGTGCAACTTGAGGCCATTTCCTCTCGTCCTATCGCTTGTTACTTGGGAGAAGAGACTGACCCCCACCTTTCTACAACCTCCTTTCAGGTAGTTGTAGAGAGCAATAAGGTCTCCCCTCAGCCTCCTTTTCTCCAGGCTAAACAGCCCCAGTTCCCTCAGCCGCTCCTCATAAGACTTCTGCTCTAGACTCGTCGCCAGCTTCGTTGCCCTTCCCTGGACACACTCCAGCTCCTCAATGTCTCTCTTGTAGTGAGGGGCCCAAAACTGAACACAGTATTTGAGGTGCGGCCTCACCAGTGCCAAGTACAGGGGCACAATCACTTCCCTAGTCCTGCTGGCCACGCTATTTTTCATACAAGCCAGGATGCCATTGGCCTTCTTGGCCACCTGGGCACACTGCTGGCTCATATTCAGGCAGCTGTCGACCAACGCCCCCAGGTCCTTTTCTGCCTGGCAGCTTTCCAGCCACTCTTCCCCAAGCCTGTAGCGTTGCATGGAGTTGCTGTGGCCCAAGTGCAGGACCTTGCACTTGGCCTTGTTAAACCTCATACAACTGGCCCCAGCCCATTGATCCAGCCTGTCCAGGACCCTCTGGAGAGCCTTCCTACCCTCAAGCAAATCAACACTCCCGCCCAACTTGGTGTCATCTGCAAACTGACTGAGGGTGTACTTGATCCCTTCATCCAGATCATTGATAAAGATATTAAACAGGACTGGCCCCAACATCGAGCCCTGGGGAACACCACTTGTGACCAGCCGCCAACTGGAGTAAACTCCATTCACCACCACTCTTTGGGCCCGGCCGTCCAGCCAGTTCTTTACCCAGTGAAGAGTTCACCTGTCCAAGCCATGAGCAGCCAGTTTCTCCAGGAGAATGCTGTGGGAAATAGTTGGAAGGTGGGCCAGGAAACATGGAAGATTGAGCTCACATCATACTCTAAAACAGCTACAACCAAAATTCTGCATCTTTTGCTGAGAACACATTCTGCAAGGACCTTGCACTTGGCCTTGTTAAACCTCATACAATTGACCTCGGCCCATCGATCCAGCCTGTCCAGGTCCCTCTGCAGAGCCTGCCTACCCTTCAGCAGATCAACACTCCCACACAATTTGGTGTCATCTGCAAACTTACTGAGGGACATGCACAATGCATACGGTTGCTACCTTTCCAGGGAGCCTGTGATGGGTAGTATTTGTTTTTCTTTATATGTTCACTACTATGTTATATAACTTCAAGAGAAGAGAGATCACATTGTCCTGAAATGGCTGGTGGGAAGAAGATTGCACAATATCCTCTGGCTCCTAGGGAGCTCCCTGTCCCTCATCTTCTAATGTCTGGCCCTCTGCTTCTACCTCTGTGCAATGATTCCCCTCTGTATGTTTTCTACGTGCTTCTATTGTGACACCTTCTGTTTCTTGGGAGCTTTTCTGCCTACAACAATCTTGGATGCTCTCCAGAAAATGAGCAAAGTTGTTTGCCCTGCAGGAAATCACAGATTTTACTGAAGCAAAGCTTAGAAACAAGTGCTCAGCTGCAAAGACATACTGGTCCCAGGGAGAACTGATTTTAAACCTGCCTCACTTCCCCATATTCTCTCTCACCATGTTGCCTCGAAGTCTCTCTCTTTAAAACCTCAGTTTGCCAGTATTATGGTTTACATTCTAATATTTTTTGGTTATCCATGAGGAAATAACTGTAAAAAAAAGTTCTAGGTAGGCTTACTTTACAGCTCTGACTGACATAGGGTCTCATTACAGATTCAAAATGTTGTACTGTGCATACGGATATAAAAAGTTTCAGTGGTTGGTAGCTAGGACAGACTTTTGTAGGATCATGTGCCTCTTTGAGAGGAGGATGAGTGCCCATTCTAAAATCAAGTCTCCCTTGCAGAGTGTGAAGTGCCCACATTTAGCAAACTAAGTCATTCTGAGAGCTGGACAGAACAAGATCTGTTTGCATCTGGACTGTCTTCTGCAATGTGCCATGGTGTGCTTCAGGGAAACTGGAGACTGAGGGACTCTTTGAAAGTGATGTCTCTTCTGTTCTTCTGACTTTTGTATATCCCTTTTCCTTTGCATGGAAATCAAGGCATTGAGATAGGGGGAGAAAACAGTACTTTGCTGGGTTTCATCTTGAGTCACAGTCATTATGTGGGTATGCTGTGATAGGAGAGGGAATTGAGGCAGATATCTGGGTATGGAAAATTTTGTCTTAGATGGCTTAATTTACCAAGGTTTTATATGCATCTAAGAGTAGGATCTTATCAAGAAGAGAGCAAGACAGCTCCAACTGTTCACATTTTTACCTATCTTCTCGATACCTATTTACATCCTCTAGGTGGGTATAAACTATGTGGCTGATCCAGGCAGAAGCTGAAACATATGCTTTTTAGGTGTGTGAGTAATCCACCATTGATTTTGGTGAGACTCAAAACACCTGAATGCTTTTCTGGGCTGGAGCCTCAGGTTAGAATCACAGTCTCACTGAAGTGATGGTGAGTGCATGCACAATTATGTTTCCATATCAAACGGAAATAGAAGAGAACATAAAAAGACACTTGGAGAACAGAGAGGAAGGTTTGATTTTTTCATTTCAGCTGTTTTCAACTACTTTGTTACTGTTTCCTGGGTATTACTGTTTGGATGTTCTTTCCTTATTTATTACATCTTGTTCTAAATAATATTTTAACAGTCATTTTTGGCATTTGAATCAAAAGACTGGAATTGAATAGGTCAAGAACTTTTGCCTTATCTTCAAATCTAAGTAATTCTGAAATTCTGAAAGAATGTGTTAAGAAAATAGTACTTTTTGTGGTGAAAGAAGGTATTCTTATTTCTTTACTAATGATCCAATTTACTAGTATTCTTGTGTTCCATTAACTGCACACTGAAAAAAAGAAAAAAAAGTGGTTTTGTGAAGAAAAACAAAAAAAATCCCAAAACACCAGGAAAAAAACCAACCAACTAACAAAAAAACCCACACTGTCAAACAACAAAAAGAGATTCCAAAGCCAATTAGGACTTCACTGGCAGAAGAAACCTACAAGGTAGGGTTAGAATCACCTACCTATGCTTAGACGCTGGAAGGTAAAAAAAATCACTTTTGAAGGATCTTTCATAAATTAGCAAGATGCAGTATAAATTGTAATCAGGCATCTTGTCAATCAGGAAATAATTATGATGCATTGGCTTGATTGAAAGCAGCATTTTTCTGTCCTAGTTTTCCGTGATGAATATGAATAAAATGCCAATAACTCTAAAACACATAGGCAACAATTTAACCTTCTAGCACAGGTTAATACGTCTAAAACTAGTTTGTTTGCTTCAAAGCATAGTAAATGTGGTAGATCAGTAATCAGTTAATTCTTAATGTAACATACATACAGATTTATTTTAGAGGGATAAGCACTGATTGGGTCATAAGACATTGGTATCAATTTATATTATTTTCTTTATATTGCTTCTGTAAATCCAGAGGTACTGAGACATCATCATCCTTAACTGAAGGTCAAGTTCTGGACTATCAAAGTCAGTTGAAGAAACTTCCACTGACTCTAGCAAGGCCAAGATTTCTCTCAGTATGTTTAATTTATCTTAGAACAAATTACTTGGCAATTTAGTCACAGCAATATGTATATATTAATAACTTAAACAATCATCCCTAAGCAGAACGATTTCTGCTAATGCAAGTTTATCTAATACAGAGCTACTCTGAATGCTGCATAGACATGGTCTTACTAGGCTTTTATCACTTTACATGCAGTACCTATTCATTTTAAATAAAAACATTGTGTGTTATAGAACAAATTCACCTATTATATATTACCTAAATTTTCATTAGGTGATTTAGATACAGAGATGTATCTGTTTATGTCAACTGAGGATCTAGGGCTAGCTTTATTTTTCCTCTCCCTATATTCACATCATTTTAATAGAAAATCTTTATAGAAATAAAAATTATGAATGTTTGTTACATTGCCACCAATAGGTAATAGGGTAAAGAAATGTGTAAACTCCATAACAAAACAAATAGAAAATGCAAACCCATCTGTCCATGTGTGATTTACCTAGTAAAAGAGAAACAAAAACTTTGTATACATAAAATCCTAGGTATTGCTGTGATCTGTGGCTTCCAATACAGTCTACAGCGTGTGGTTGCGTTATTTTTATTCCCTTTTTATAGTCTGCAAGTTCAGCTAATAAAGTCTGAAAAACTTCAGTTAGAAAAACTTCCACAATAATTACATAGCTATAGTGTATAGATTCATTGTGATTGCTTTGAGTGTCTTGGCCTTTACTTACAGAAGGAAAAGAAAAGAAATGATGGTGATATGCCTGTTATTGATACCCTCTTTCCTGGGGTTTCTGGTGACTTAGAGTTATAAAAAATACTTATTGATAAGGTGCAAGCACCGTATCAGCTACTAAGCTTATTAGACTTCAGCTAACCCCACTGCAGAGCAGTTATTGTGCACAGCCTGGAGGGAATTAAAGCAGTCTCCTGTTCTGTATGCACCTCTGGACTGGCTCTGGGGATCTGAGCACTATTCTCACCCAAATGTCTCTGTGAAAGGTACACCTGAGTATCTCCCAAGGACATGTGGGTTCATTTTGTTTCTTTATGTTTTTTCTCCAGTCTCACTGAGGGGAATGGCAACCTCTGCAGGGCAGGAAAAATACTTTTCTATCTATTTGTATAGCCCTTAGCACATAGGTTGGCTACACTCCAATGGTATTTAGAGATACACATACTTGCTGTTATTATAACAAGTAAAAGAAGTAGTATGAATACCAAAGCTAATGAAGGCTGGTGACTGCTTATCTCTGAGCCTCATAAGGATGGGTTTTCTGATATCGCTTAAGGGGCAAGCACTGACAGAGATGTTACTGCTCAAGACATTCATGTAACATCTTTCCATGGTGTCCCAGAAGGATGACCTTCAGCTTTTCCTTCAGTGGTAGAACTGTTAGGGTTTTTCTTGCCTTATTTTGTCAAACTTGAGGGAACTTCATATCTTAGGGACCTCAGCGGATTATCTGATTTGATTGAAATTTGCTAACAGGCTCCGAAGTGATAAGAGGGAGAGCAAGTGTGTGCATGCATGCACGTGTGCTGAGATAGAGAATTCATGGTCTCCAAAGCTTATGCAAGGAAATCAGGTTTATAAATAAGCTGACATCAGTGTACCCCTTGTACCTGAGACAGCATATTTTTGAATTTGTTGTATCTCAGAGGTTTATTTCATTGGCACACTTGTAAATGCTTGCCAGAGAATTTCTGGCTAAAATATCTGTGGTAACTCAGAAATACTGTGTTTCATGGTTTCTATGTACTGAAACTATATTATCTCCTACCATTTCTGCAATGGGTTTTTTGGTTAGAAACTCTGCAGTTATTTCAAATTCTAGGATATCGACCCAGTTGTTGCTCATTTTCTTTTAAGAGAGAAACTGTCACTTTGAAGTGTTATGAGTTTTCCACATTGAAAAGGCTTCAAAGCAAAATGTTTATACTAGTTCATGATTGCTGTCTTACAGCACTTGTTAGATGTAAAAGCAGACCACAGACTTTGCTGGCAGACCATTTTAACTTTGCCTCACGGGGCATGGAGAAAACTGCTGTTCACCTGACCAGTTTGAGTCTAGATATAAAATACTACTTCTTACCCCCTAACAAAAACTTTCTTCGTCACTGGCATCTTCCCAGCATCAGACTGTGATTGAAGGCGTAGAGCAGAAAGAAAGGAGGGATGGACAAGTGGAGAAAAGGGGGAGGAAAGACAAGCAAAAAAAGCAGTCCTCTCCTGCTACCCTCTCTCCAGTCTCCCTTCATCTGAAGACCAGGAGAAAAATATTGTACAAATATAGCTCCTAAGGGCACAAAAAAATACATCTATTTGTTCTGTGGCATTTAGGTAAAAAGGGAGAGTCTTTAAAAAGTTTTTCAGAGAAATGGTTCAATAAGGTTACGAGGGCATGGGAGGAAGGGTTAAAAAGGTAGAATTCTGAGTGAATTTAACTTCAAGTATTTGAAAATCTTTTGTAGGATGCTGTGTCCTTCATATTAGAAGGAGGATGGGCACATGAAAGGAAAGTGAGGCAAGAGAACTGTTGGAAGAATCCAGACAGGAAAAGGACTGGAGATGACATTTAGCAGGCACAACATTACGTTTTCGGAAAAGGTGCTATCGTACCAGCTGGACCTTGTTCTGATTCAAAGCTTCTGGAGATATATCTGTTGCCATCAGTGGCGCTGGATGCAATAAAAATAATAATAATAAAAACCCCAAAGTCAGGTTCTGGTTCCACCATCCCAAGAAACTCAAACAGATGAGGGGATGGGGGGGAGTAGGGGGAAAGGGGACGGGGAGACAGAAAAATTGATCCCCAAAAGCAATGTGATTACAAGAATACTTAGTTTTTTCTCAGAGGAAATGAGTAAGGCTGACATAAGTGTGCCAGGTCAAAATTCACTGTGCTTTATTCAGTAGCAGTGTGTTCTGTAATGTGTTGAAAAAATGACAACCTGCTGTAATTTGAAAGGCATACACTTTCCTTTTGTCTGTGAATAGCTCGTGTTCACATACAAATACACATAGAAGGAGAGGATGGGTCAATGATCTATGGAGTGGAGGGACAGAAAAAAACCCCAACAAAATCTCCTTTCACATTTTACTCAAAATGTTATTTACCACACAAAAGCTGCTTTTTATTGTATGCAAGTCTTTCATAAAAACAAGTATCATTCAGGAAAAGTAGCATATATATTTTTTTACCAAAATAGATAACTTAAGTTTTCACATATATTATTTTTCCTACCTTATTTTGCAGATATAAGATTAGTCATTTTGCTTTATCTTGCCGGGGGAGGGGGGGGGGGGGGGAGAGGGGGGGGGAGTTCCCGAGATTTCAGGTTAGATTAGGGAAGACAGTACAAGAGGCGGCCTGAAGTTTAGTGATGACATATCAGGTTTGCAAGACTGCCTTGAAATTTACCTATAAGCTAACGTGTAGGTGTAAAATAGGAAGAGAGTTTTACATAATATGCAGGTGATCGAAGGCTGTATGTAAAAATACAGTATATCATTGCTTTTGTATAAACTTGTAGGCATTGAGGAAATTTGAATATATTTTTGTTTATCCAAGTTTGGGAGAAGGGGGGCTGAGAATGACTAGCTCATTTTAGAGAGAGTATTATAATTACAGTAATATGAAATAGTTTTTTCACTTCATTGGCAGCACAAAAACATCAAAAGTCAAAATTACTTTAGATGAACAGAAACATTTTATAGGATTCAAAAATCTTTTGTTATGTTTTGCATGTTTAAGAATAAATGCATGTAAATTTAGTCTTAAAGCATTCTGAAACAATAGGTTAAATGTTCATTTTAAGAAATGTTACAATGAAGCTTCCCTCCCTGCCAAGCCCACCCCCCCCCCAAAAAAAAAAAAAACAACCCAACCAAACCTAAAAAAAAAACCAACAAAAAAAACCCAGCCATGAAAAACTTGAAGTCTGGGAGGCTGGGACATCGGAAATAGTGACTACATTTGTAACAGACTGGGCCAGGCTCATTTCTGACAAACCATATCTTATCTTTTGGTATAGAAATTTTTTCTCAGAAATTTTTTTCCCCATGTCTAGTTACTGCTCTTGCAACCATTGAAGAAGGAATAATTTATTTGATTAAAATCACAATGAAATGAGGAATCGAAGGCTTACACAAAAGTGAAGACGTCCTTAGGAGTAAAAAGGAAAATCTGAGTTGCATTGTGATTGTGTATATGCACATGTGTCTTAGGCCAGGAAACACAAATGAGACAAATTTGCTGCCACTGTTCTCTATACTTTAAAGCAGAAATTAAGATGGGATCAGAGAGTCTGCATGTCTGGAGGTCCTGGGAAGAACCAGACCTTGGGGGCTCTTCTCAGAGTACTAACCAGGAAATATCAGGCGCTAAAATCTACAGGGTGCATGCACATGTTGAAACCGAAGTGCATGGGACAAGCTCTGTGTCTGAACAGAAAGTGGTGTACGTAGCTCTTCAGCTGCCCTCCTACGTGCCGGAATTGCTCCAGCGTTGTGGGATAACATAATGTCAGACAGTAAGCAGTCTTGGGAAATGTCTGACTGAAGGAGAAGCGGCCAGTGTGGTGAATTTGCTAAGGAGTGATGGGTGAAGAGAAGATAATGTGGTGAATGTTACCAAGCTTGATTATAGTGCAACTGTTTTGCTGCCCCACTACCTACTAAACTGGAAGGAAAGAAGGGTTTACTGTGGTTGTTAGTGGGATCAGGGTCACAGGTGTTCAGAGGTTATGTGGAATTCAAAAGAAATTATTGGCTGGTATTTGGCAAGAATTAACACTGAAAAGAGTCTTCAATATAACGTGCTGACAGTGTCTTCTACAGCCAAAATATTTGTTTGGATAAATGAAAGAGCTAAACATTTAATTCATCTCGCTGTGCTAGCATGCTTCTGGCAGTGAAATAATGGAGCCTTCTGCAGTGCTAATTTAGGGAGACAAATGCTTGGACTTGGGTCTTGAACAATTAAAACTTAAAGGAAAGTTAAGGCTCTCACAGTAGGTTCTTCTCTCACAGTAGGTTTGGGCACAGTATGCAACATTAACATGGTCATGGTGTGCTTTAAGGGGACCTTATCACAGAATCACGGAATCGTATAGGTTGGAAAAGACCTTTAAGATCATCGAGTCCAACCGTTAACCTAACACTACCAAGACCACCACTATTCCATGTCCCTAAGCACCTCATCCAAATGTCTTTTAAATACCTCCAGGGATGGCGACTCAACCACTTCCCTGGACAGCCTCTTCCAATGCTTGATAACCCTTTCAGTGAAGTAAAATTTCCTAATATCCAGTCTAAACCTCCCCTGGCGCAACTTGAGGCCATTTCCTCTCATCCTATCACTTCTCAGCTGGGAGAAGAGACCGACCCCCACCTCGCTACAACCTCCTTTCAGGTAGTTGTAGAGAGCGATAAGGTCTCCCCTCAGCCTCCTTTTCTCCAGGCTAAACAGCCCCAGTTCCCTCAGCCGCTCCTCATCAGACTTCTGCTCTAGACCCTTCACCAGCTTCATTGCCCTTCTTTGGACACGCTCCAGCCCCTCAATGTCTCTCTTGTAGTGGGGGGCCCAAAACTGAACACAATATTCGAGGTGCGGCCTCACCAGTGCCAAGTACAGGGGCACGATCACTTCCCTAGTCCTGCTGGCCACGCTATTTTTGATACAAGCCAGGATGCTATTGGCCTTCTTGGCCACCTGGGCACACTGCTGGCTCATATTCAGCCGTCTGTCAACCAACACCTCCAGGTCCTTCTCTGCCAGGCAGCTTTCCAGCCACTCTTCCCCAAGCCTGTAGCGTTGCATGGGGTTGCTGTGGCCCAAGTGCAGGACCCAGCACTCAGCCTTGTTGAACCCCATACAACTGACCTCGGCCCATCGATCCAGCCTGTCCAGGTCCCTCTGTAGTGCCTTCCTGCCCTCAAACAGATCAACACTCCCACCCAACTTGGTGTCATCTGCAAACTTACTGAGGGTGCACTCGATCCCTTCGTCCAGATCATTGATAAAGATATTAAACAGGACTGGCCCCAACACAGAGCCCTGGGGAACACCGCTTGTGACCGGCCGCCAACTAGAGTAAACTCCATTCACCACCACTCTTTGGGCCCGGCCATCCAGCCAGTTCTTTACCCAGAGAAGAGTTCACCTGTCCAAGCCATGAGCAGCCAGTTTCTCCAGGAGAATGCTGTGGGAAACCGTGTTGAAGGCTTTACTGAAGTCTAGACAGACAACATCCACAGCCTTTCCCTCATCCACTAGGTGCGTCACCTTGTCATAGAAGCAGATCAGGTTGGTCAAGCAGGACCTGAATCACAGCAATGTACTTGACATCCTTGTTTGTCAGAGCACTGCCAAGAAAATAATTTCATTAAATAGCTCAGATGAGAATGACCTGCTGATAAAGGTGAAGTGAGAGGCAGAGGAGAGGCTATAACAGAGCTGCATGGTGAGAAGGAACATGGCAGCTATCTTTTTAAATCAGAAGTCAGGTGGTGGGTGATTAATATTGCTGTAGGTACCCAATGATGCTGATAGAATGAATTTTTATAGTCTGGTGCTTACATGGAGTTGCCATAATATTAATGTGAGATATGTTGAGGTTTGAACTGGATTTCTGTGGTTTATTTCATTCTTGTGTCTTACAGGTCTGCTTTTAACTGTCAGAAACAAGGTAGTGTTAGTCTTTGCCACATTTGGTAGTGTAGAAGATTAAAATGAAAAAGGCATGTGCACTGGTGTGAGGAGAGTAGGGCTTCACTTCTAGATGATGTACCAGTGCTTATCATGCTAATCTAGGATTTGCAAGACTTGGTTTATTCCCCTGACTGATCACATGCTCCCCATATAAACAAATCACTATGGGTGATGTTCCATACAGAAATAAATAGTGGAGCTGGGATGCTTAGAACAGCTAATTAACCCTGCCTGAGTGCAGTACTAATGAAGCTTATCTGACTTGTAGTAATAAAGCTAGCTGCCATGTCTTATTTGTAATTACCCTTCCCATCCAGCCCACCCTTCCCGACTAGCAGGTCTATGGAAAGTGGAGCGCCAGTGGTGCTCTCTTTCTGTCTGTTTTCAGTGTGTGGCTTTCGCTTTCTCAAACTATCTGGCTTTTCACCCTCCCCAGCCTTTTCCATGCAGGCCTCTGGGTGTCTTGTTAATCCTTTGCTTTGCAATCCTGCTCTTTACTCTTCTCCAGTTACTCTACCTCATCAGCTAATCTGAGCCCTTCAGGTGTATCCAGATAGATCTTGATGCAGCTTGTGAGTGATTTCGGTTCTCAGACTCCCACTGTTAAGACCCTTCTTGGTATGCTCAGAAAGAAGCAGTAGCTCTGACATCATGTGCCAGGGGATTTTGCATGCCTGTAGAAGGCTTTTCACAATTTCACTATTAGATACTTTGCTGAAATTCCTCCAAAGTCCTGTTTTGGGGTTGGCTAGCTTTGTTCCTCCCTTGTCTGTCTGTGAGAAGAAGTGTTATCTGTTACATCCTTTTACCACAAGGGAGTTACAAAGCTAACTAAAAAAATGATTTTGTTGTGATTTACAGTTAGCTCTTTGCTTGATCTTGGGAAGGTACAGCTTTTTTGAAATGTATGGTTTGTTTGTTATCAATTTGGAACTGCTCAGTTGCTTAAAGCTAGTCTTTTATAATATGCACCTTTTGTTGCACATGTTAAAAGAAACAAAAATCAGTGTACTGTTGTTTTCTAATCGGTGCCATACAGGTGCCCGCTGTACCTACAGTTAATGCTTGTCTACATGGGGAAGCTAGCCTCTCTGAAATATCAGAGGAGTACTGTCTGACCTCAAAACGTTCTTGACTTACTTTACTCTCTTCAAGGATGTCTTCTCACGAAACCTTAGTTCTAGTATGTTTTCATAGGAAAAAAGGGAAAAAAGGAAGGGAAAAAGGAAAAAAGATTGCTGTCATCCTGTCATGTTTCCCCCACTATCCTGAAGCAAATTAAAGATAACTTATGAATTTTACCGGCAAGATATCTTTTCTGTTTCACCTTTGAGCACACTTTTTCTTTCTCTTGTTTACCTCCACAGATCTCTTCAACTATTTTCTCATTTACACAGACACTGCACTCTCCTTTTAGGAAATATCCCAGAGTGGCATTCCTTTTCTCCCTTGTCATCTTTATTCTCTATGTATTTTCCTTAGAAAAATATAATTATGAAGAGGCTTAGGTAGAAATGGAATCTAGTCAATATTTTAAAGCCCCAGAGGGGTTGCCAAGAGGTAACTATGGAATTAAACTCCCCAAAGTTCAGCATTATTCAGCTATGAGAATTTTGTTCAGGACCATCTATCTACTCAAGAGCTTTCTTTTGCCTTTATAGAGTGGTAAGTCACTAGAATTACACCATTGTGGAACCACCTAAAATGAAAACAAAGTCTCAAAAAAAGTAGCCTGTTTTCCATTTACATCGTATGCTTTATTTTCTCTTGAAGATTTTTGCTATTGTTGTTTTTCTTTTTTTAAAGAAATGGAATTGTTAATTTTCATTTTTACTTCTGAAAATGTTTCTTTTTTCTAGGACAGCCATTCTAGTATATCTACACAGCACAGTCATCTCATGCCACATTGTAAGTCTCTGAGCTGATGCTGAGCCATGAAGTAGATCTCTCTGTAAAGCATCACCATACTAGGAAGAAATGCTGGCTCAGTCACAGATTTCTATAGAGTCTGAACAGCCACATTAATTTGAGGGCTGCACTTATGAGGTCCAGGGCTAATTACATCAGGTGTAGACTTGCTGTGATTCAGGCATGCAATTCTCCACACTCAGCTCCATAGGGGCTAGCTGGAAGTTCTTCAAGTAGTGCTCCATTCTGCACTACACAGTGACTGAACCTGGGAGGCACTTGCTGGTTAACTCAGGAGAATTTTGCATTTTTAAAAGGATAATAAACGTAGTCTGTGTTGATTTGGTTTTGCTGCTATATTGCACCAAAAGCCTGCTTAACTTATTCCCCACTTTCAATCCTGGATCTCTTTCATTAAGGGTACCACCACAGAATGGGCACTGTAGAACTGAGAGCCTCTGAGATTTGGCATAAGATAAATGATTCCTGCTGCTGTTATGAAGTTGGATAGTCCTTGTTAAAGATCCCAATCTTTGGGATGTCAGTTTTATTGCACTCCTTCAGTCCTTTTTAGCAATGCAGACAATTATTCCTATCAGCTTAGTAATGACAGGAAATACTAATAAAAGCTTTGGTAGCCATGATTTGACCTCAAGCTGCACTTAGGTCTTACTTTAATATTTTTAAAAAGGAATCACACAACTTTGCTCTTTTGTGTGGCTTTTTACATGCATTTTATTTCAAGTGAAAGAGTTAATAACCGGTATATAACATGAGCTGTGAATACGTGTAGTGTGGCTGAAGTTTTCCAAATGAATTCATAGTATCATAGAATAGAATCATAGAATTGTCCTATTTCAGATGTCTTATTTATTTCAATTATCTTATTTCAGATTCATCTAAAATATCTTAAAACATATTTACACTGATATGTAGGCTTGGTCTAAGGTCTCAACTTGGAGAGTTCTTCTGTGGCTGTTATGTTAGTGCATATGTATTAGAACCAGAAACTGACTATATTTATGAAGGCCAAACAGTCTTCAAGCAGTGTTTATGTAGCTATGCATAGTGCCAGATGCTGCAGTAGAGTTCATATTATGGTATATTGTGGGATATATCAGGCTATTGCAGTTACATAAGAACCGAATGATTTTTCCTTACCTAATTAACAGTGACCACCTATCCTGTCTTTGTAAGCACTTTTAGACTGTTTTACTGTGAAGTTGATGAGATTAACCTTAATCAAGAGTTTCAAACCGCTTTAAATGGTGAGTTTAGGTAGCCTTTTTAGCCTAAACTAAATTTAAATGACAGGGAGTGTTCATGCAGTCAGATGTGGCATCTCAGCTGGGTGGTGGTAATTAACAGCCAAGAAAAGGACAGCTTCTTAAATAATTGCTCAGGCATAACTGACCTGTGAATCTAATCCATTTCAGTGCAGCTGACAGATTGCACAGCTTCTTGTTGAAAATATATTTGTTTTACAATAATAAACATTTTTCATTGTTGGACGTTACATATACATGACTAAAATATAACTAAATAAAAATACCAACATTTTTAGAAATTATTTGAGGCACACCTTTTCACCAATGCAAGGATAGTACTTCAAAAATTTCCTTTAAGCTGTAGGCCAAAGTCAGATTCTCTGCTTTTCCTGGACTCAAATGAGTAAAAATAAAAATTGCACAGTAGTCATGCAACAACTTCTCAGAGAGTGACTATCAGAAAAATGGTATAATATATAGTAGTCTAGTTTGTAGTGCATGTTATAAGGATTAGGAGAAGGTGGGGAGTGAGATGATAACCTGGGGGTGGAACTTGTGGGGAAGGTTTTCTGTACTAATGTGATCTTTCAATGTTTATTCAAAGTAGAAAAGCTCTTGATTTTTAACATTTTGCATATTACATGTATTGTTACTTATTTTACTGACATCATGATTAGTTTTACTCCGATGCCAAGTCTGAACTTTAACTTCCTTGGAAAAAAGTGATTTAGCTAGGTTTCAGTTTTCTAGAAGAAGATGGGTTGGAGAGAAATTCCTCAAAGCCTGTAGCAACAGCATGAAATTACATTAGTCAAAGGAAATGATAGCAACATAAGCAGATTTTCTTATATTGCTAAATTATTATTCTAAAATTTGTTATTTCTCCCCTTTTCTTCTCACACTTTGAGAGGATTGGGAGGTGGGGTGCTGGTAGGTTAAGAATTGTCTAAATTAAGAGAGGAAAAATATGAGCTTTGCTTGTGTACTGATAACCTGATAGGATTAATGTGTGATCATACCCATGAAAATTACTGTAAGAGAGAATTGCTTTCTTCTTCATCTCAACTGATGGGACTTAAAGTTGCATGTTCCAGGGCATGAGAGAGGTTGTTTTGCTGAGTAAGGTCACTGTGGGATGAAAAGCTAAAAAATTACTTGAAAGTTATGTATTGGCTTACATGCAGCTGTCAGCTGCTCTACTCATCCATACAGACACTGAGCAATAGGGAAAAAAATCTCTTTCTATATCATGGGGTTGTCAGTACTGGAAATGACTGCTGACCCTGCTAATGCCAGGCTATTACCGCAATGTAGAAAAACAGTATTTTAAAATAATTGATATTTTGTAAGGTAGATTGAATTTCTACTATTTTTTTCATTGCTTACCTACTTCAGGCACCAGATTATTTTTTTTATCAAGAAGCTTCCAGTCTCTCTCCATCTCTGTCTCTCTCTCCCCCTCTCTGTCTCACACATGCACACACACGCACACAAAATATTTGAAAATTACTAGTACCACCATCAAGCCAAGGAGGCTGCAACACTTTAATTTGTAAGCTGCTATCGTTTTCATACCAAAGACAGCATTTGAGGTAAAAGAGCTGTCTATTGATTTTCCTGTTTCAACTTGCTTCTGAAATGAACTGCCAGTCTCCGGGATGGGTGCCCTATTTGCAGGACTGTCTTGTGAAGGAAACAGCAATGTGTCAAAACTCAGTAAGCAGCACAATAGTCCTGCTTTCAGTGATGGTGGAATCTTCTCTAATACAGGGGGCTTCACACCTGACTTGAGAAAATTTAGATAAATTTGTGTTAGTATTCAGGAAGCCATTCATATAACCTCCCCTCCAAAAGGAAAAAAGTTTTTTTAAAAAAGAAATCCAACCTCTCTCCACCCTCACAACCCCTCCAAGAAAAGCACAAGCCTGAGAAGATTTTTATTATCTAATATGTACTAATGAAATCAGTTTCCTCATATGCAATGTTTTTAAAGGAAATTCAACCCTTCTGCAGTTTGGGGTTTGCTAAAATCTTAGAACATAAATAAATTTGTTTATTTATAAATTAAAAAAACTCACAAAACCCCCTTTAATCCTAAATTTATAGAAGACATAACATTTAGGCTGGGGAAAAAAATCAGACACAAACATCTGTGGTTTATTCTGTTGTAAAGGAAGCAGTTGAAACTCTGCTGTTATACTGGTAACAGAATACAAGTAAGTAATGGAGTTACTCCAGATTTCTGACTGTAACTAAATGTTAACTTCAGCTGTTATGGAAATGGGAGTACTGTGAGACTACATAGACCAAAGGAAGTTTGGATACAGTCCCTAGTCAGTGAAAGCACTCTATTTTGCATAGCTGTAATCCAGCACAATTTTGGTAGAGTCATACTATTCCTGCTCTCCTCTTTACAGCTGCAAAATCTAAATCCAATCCCCAGTTCATGAATGAATTTAAATTAAAATGTTTCCTCTTTACACTTACTCAAACTGTAGTCACCAAAAAAGTGAAGTTTGAGAGTTCTGACTGCTCTTTTATCTTATAAAAAGTCAGCAAATATTATGTTTGTTAATTTCTTACAAAGTCTGTGTATTGCTTTGATGGGAATTGTTTCATGCACTCACTATTGCAATGTATGCAAATTGTTTAGAAAAACTGAGATCTAGGTAGGCTAGTTAAATGATAAATAATCTCCTTTTACTAGGTCCATCTTAAACTTACTCAAACCTGCCAATAAGAAGAGCGTCAACTTTCTGTGAATCAGATATCATGTACCGATTGAACTACATCTCCTCTTCCTCAGACTGAAGAGTCTCATCATGTACTCGTAACCCAGCCCAGTTCTACTAATTGTAATTGACTGACTTTCCACTCCCTGCTCCCCCCTGCCCCCCATCTTTTCCTAGACTGTATACACGCAACTTTTGAGAGAGAAGGTCTTGGCCCAATTGCAAAGGACATGTCATCATTCTCCTTGTTAACGCTGTGGGGAAAAGATTTACAAGAGACTGAGTCAATGAAGATCTCTTAGTCAGGCATTGGGAATTGGCGTGACATCTATGCAGATTAAAACTTTAATCTTTGCAACTTTTTAAGTAAGGCATTGAGAGTGTACAATTTAGCTAAATACTAATATACAACCATTATATTTGGAATTGATTAGTGCTATGCTAATGTGAAATACACTACATATTAATAAAATACCAAGGGAAGAATAAGGAATTATGCAGAGTAGGTGGATAGGAAATAAATAATATATTAGAAGTAGCTGAGGGCTATCTGAGGCGCAGGGAAATTAAAATGTATGGTTTTAAGAGAATGTTTGAATAACTGATGGGAATAGATGGCTACTGCTTGTTAGGATGAGCTAGCGAAGACAGCAGGAAGGGGCTGAACTACATTGAAGTTTTCAGGGAACGTGTGTGTAGATGTTATAGCGGCACCTTGAGAGACCTGGAGGAGGTCATAAACAGTTGAGGATGGTAATTTTGTTCAAGATGAGTAATGTGTGGTGAAAAATGGAAATGGCTGGAGAAAAGCCATGGTGTCAGGAAAATAAGATAAAAATGCCCTTGGCAGGCTCCAGGTTACAAGTACATGTACCTGGGCAAGAGTTAGGGTTGGTTGGAGAGCTGGGGCAAACATACCCTGTTGTCCGGAGGATACAGGCAGGTAAGAGTGACCAGTGGAAAAAGCCGACCAGTTTACTGTGTGGAGAAATCTGGGCTGATATTAAGCATTTCTGAACTTCTGTCCCAGCTATGTCTGTGTACACCTTCTCCTCCTAGATGCTTTTTGTCTGTCAAAATCAAAAGGGAAATAGTAAGAGCTGAGCTCTCTGGCATTTTGGGGATGTCAGCAGTGAAAATGTAGGCCAGCAGCATGCCTGTCATTCCGTGCTAGATGTCATAAAAGCAGATCAGCCTACACATGTGAATACCCTGTGACGTGTCTGAGACCTGGAAACTTAGTTGTTGTTTTCTTACTTCATGAGTGGGTTTGTAACTGCTATGCTGTCAGTCTGAAGTGATTTTGAAAATGTCACCGTTGTAATTAGTAGGTAAAAAGGCATTTATTCAGCTTTGGTATCTGCTTATTGTTCATGCAAAACATACAGCCAGCATCTGTAACTCTTTAATTTCAGATGCTTTTGATCTTGTGTGTGTGCATGCATGCAAGGAAATGATGGAGACGCACACATTTTGGAATCTTTTTTGTGATTTAGGAAAAAAAAATCTATTTAAGAGTAAAATACCAGAATAATAGCACCATTTTGAAACTGAATGAGTTACATTATCAGGCAATGGAAACTTGTAAACAATGGAAACTATGGTAACATATAAAAAATAGAAAGGCTCCAAGAGAAACTTGGTATTATACTGTTTCTAACTGAGAAACTGAAAATGCAAAGAAATCCCTGGAGGGCAAAAAAAACCCTCAAAACCACAAACCCCAATATTTTATAAAGTATTATGCCTGTGTTTTCAAAGACAGCCCATAGATATGTAGCCAGAGTTCAAATGCTGGTCCTGTATCATTTCTTTAGGGGATGAGAAAGTCCTAAGCTCCCAAGTCACTAGGGCCAGCTACTGCTAACGAGTCATGATCATGCACTAGAAAGATTTTTCCACTGCTGTTACAAATTGGTGTTGTAGAAAGCTATGAATGAAAAGTATGTTATCAAAGATTTCACATGGACTTTTCAGGCAAATTAAACTCATGTGTTGCCTAGGTCTTGAAAGTACAAAGTTGCCAAAGTTGCTCAAATTATGAAATGTTTCTATCCTGCTGCACTTTCCTTCTCTGCTGGTTAAATTGTTAATTAATAAGTTAGCAAGCATGTAGTCATGAAGTTGATATACAGCAATATTTTTTGAAATCTTGATTTACTATCATGTGAGAACAATAAACCATTATTTTTATAAGAGGGCAAGGATGTATCAGCAGGAATCTCTATATTTTTGCTCTGAAAAATAATCTGTCATATTTTTCAAGAGGTATAAATCAGTAAAGCTTTAAACCATTTTTGTAGTCTGCCAGTGAACACTAGCGGAATATCTGTCCCACTTTCAACCGGAGCAAAATAAAATGTATGGAAAAAGCTGCAATCTATAGACTATATTCCCTCTTTGAAATGCTGGAGAAATAAAAACAATGAAACATAAATTTCTGGATTGTTGAGAAGCCACAAATACGCAGATATACAGGGTAGTATAGCTTCATTTTTTATAATACTGGGCTGAATTTTTCAGCAGATATATACTGATGCTATTAACCTAAAATGAATTTGTGGTTGATTTCTTAAGCCTTTCACTCTTTATAACTTTTTGTGTCTAAACCAAAGAAGTACTTTTAGTACTTGCTCGTTTATCTTCTGTTTCTCCTTTTCTTTCATCTCTCTCAATTGCCCTAGCTTTGTCACCAGTAGAAAATGAACATTATTTCATGGCAGAATCATTGGTAGGATGTAGACTGGGGTTGTAGTTGCTGACTGGGGTTAAACCATGACAGTAATTTTGGATAAATTAGTAAAAGTCTGTGGAAAGACCAGATAATAGATTGAGTCTCTTGTCTTTATTTGCACTTCGAGTTGAATCTATGCTGAAATCTTTGCTGTCATTGCTCATTTTTCATATAAACCCAACAGAACTACTGGATTGAAAAAAATAATGGAGCTGACTCACCCGGTACCAAATAATAAGCATATTAATTTTCAAGATTACATGTTTTAAAGCAATCTAGGACTGATTGATGGTTATTATAGCTGAGCTGACTTATAAACATGAATCAGTTACAAAAGGCCAGATCTTGCCTACTTTTAGGTATACAAGCATGAGAGGTGGGATTCCTGTGACTAAATGTTCTTGTCTCTATTGGACCTATTCACCCTGAACTCTTTCTGTAGTCAATGACCATCCAGTCAACAGAATCCAAGCTATGGTACGCCTTACCTTGAAGTGGACTTCTAAAACAGGCCAGATGAGCCATTCCTTAAACAAGGCTGGTTCTCTTTTTTTGTCTTGAAGGAAGACACAGCTTGACTAGATTAGTTGTAGACATTTACTTCAAGTGTTTAAATTAAGCTTAGGTGTGTAGAATACTGTTCTGTTAGTGGGTGTACAATGTGACAAATGTCCTTGTGTAGATACATATCTCTGGTCTCCCTAAACAGAGGCACTTTTGATGATCAGTTCTGTAAACCAGGTACTGAAATTCTGCATGGCTGAAGCTGGGTAGGATCCTTCTTCCATGCACTTACTTTCTGGGAAAAAAAATGGCACTATATTAAAAATGCAATCACTTTGTACCAAGGTGAATTTCATGCCATTGCTACGTTTTTTTTCCCTGAGTTCAGGAAAAGTATAACCACAGAGCTATTTTTGTCCCATTTTGGCAATCATGAGACCACAACAAGTGAAATAATTCCTTGAAAAGGTGTTTTTAGAGCTCTCCTATTCCTGCCTTTGTTTCATGTTTTACTAATATTAGTTGCGGTATGGAAAAGACGTGTGGGGTTGCAATTGAAGTAGATAGGATGATTCGCATTGATTTCAATGAGGTTTGGGTCAGATATATTTTAAATCTGTATAAAAATAAATGCAGATTTCCAGATGTTGTTTACCTATATCTTAAAGAAGTAGTTCCAACAACACTTCAGAGGCATTATCAAAAATTAAATTGTAGTTTCATTGGAGGTCCTTGAAGGGAAGTTGATTAGACATCACTCACCTTATGCAAGTCAAAGAAGTTCAGTGAAGGTCCATCTGAAATGCCATAGTCTTCCATAGAATTATCATGTCAGTGAATATCCTGCAAGCACAATTAAGTTGTATTGTGTTTTAGAATAGAAACTCAGAAATATTAATACAGTGGCACAGCTTCAGGTTCTGACTTCATCGATATTGCTGTAAATCTTGAATGACAATATAGCTGTCAGTAGAGAATTTCATTAGTATAAATGGGATTTGGGATACTCTGTAAAAATGGATACATAATGGAACTATTCATGCTTACTGCATGGAAACTGCTTATCAGGGTTAGTTTAAATATTAGCTGGCAAGTCTGCATCTCTAAGGCTGCAGAATTTGGTTTAAGTCTTCAGGAAAATAGTGACAGGAACCTCATTGAGAACAGCTATGTTTCTGGCCAGAGCACATGGAATGTATCAGCCAGAAAAGGGAGTGTCTAAAGGGCTGAATTGCTGAGTAGCCTCCAGGTAATCTGTGCTTTTGCTTTCCAGATTGTACAGTGAGCAGCAATACTACTGAGCTCATCAAAGATTTCCTAAGGAAAAAAATTGCTAATGAGAAAAGCACTGCTGGGAAAAACAAGGAAGCAAGCAAAAAAAAAAAAAGGATCACCTTTCCCGAGCTTCCCAGGCATCTCCTAAAGATGGGGGTAACTAATGACTCTTGATTTAGGATAGAAATGCCTTTGATGCCTTTAGCTGCCTTTGATGGATTACATGTATCCTCTCTGCCTCTTTTAAACTCCCCAACCAGCATTATTTGATTTTTTTTTTTTTTTGGATGGAGTCACCCAGAATTCCGAATTGAACAGATTGCTTATATTACAGCAGAAATTTGTTTGAAGGTTTTTTTGTGGGTTTTTTTGTTGATGATGTTGTTACTAAGCAAAACCACCCTTTGTTCAATTTTTAATGAAATGCCAAGCCAACTTACGCATTGTCTTTTTCTGTTCTACTTACATCCAGGGTTTTCCCTCCCAGCCTTGACTCAGGGTAACACTTGCAGGCATTTTGCTTATGTCAGAGGCATAATTAGTCTGTGCTTTACAGTTCTCCACAAGCATGCATACACAAAGTAACAACAAATCAGGACTCTGAATTCAAATTTCTGGACAATTTCTATGACCACCACCTAACTCTAGCTCTTGAATTGTGTTGCATATGCCTTGTATTTTTTAGGATGCCTCTTTTTATCCGTCTATAAATTAAGAAGTTCCTTCAGTTTCTCCCTGCATTAAAAAAACAGCACTTATGAACATTTAGCTCCATCAGGGTTTCTCTCAACTCGCATACCATCTGTGGTTTTGAAAATTTGGACACAACTTCATTTTGCCCTTAATCTAGCAATGTTTCAACTAAGTATCAGTTTTGTTTTGTCATGCAAGAAACTGTGGTGCATAAAGGAAGATTGTTTTGGCATTGTTATGACCTAGAAGTGTATTTATTAGCCTTGTTAGCTGACTGTTTTTTATATAGATGCCCTGAGATACTATCCCTTTTCATAACTTTTGAAATAAAAAATAAAAATGTTAGACAGTTGGAAATGAGAAACCCTTAAAACTCCCCAACTGCATGACCTGCAGCAGCTATTCACAGTGTCACCAGTAATATTGCTAAGGATTGCAAAATGTCATTCCCAAAATGAAAAGCTGAGCACTCTGTGTCCCCTAAGTTGAACCCGCACAACTATGACAGATGTTCACCAGCTGGAGGACATGATTTTGACATGTATCTGTTGAAAGAAATAAGAATATAAAGTTTTTTCCTAGTGTGATATTAATGAACACGGAGAGCTGAAACAGTTTGCAGAGAAACATTAAAATTCTGCATCTTATAATTTTTTTAGTAGTCTTTTTTTTTCAAATTCAAGGTCATTAAAACTGATCATTCAGATATTAATATTTTCCAGTATAATAATATATACAATTAAAATACAGTCCTTTATTTGTTCAGAGAATTTAGCAGGGCTAAGAGTAGTTTTGTTTGCTGCTATGTGGTGTTTAAGGAAAAGAAACAACAATTATGTTAAAAATAATAGTAAAAGCAATAAGCCTTAGTGTCTCATGGGAAATATCTTCAATCAAGTAGGTGAAAGAGCAGCACAGAATTCTTTGGACACAGAAAAAGTACATATGAAATAAAAACTGATTTGGAATCTGGAGTAATTTGACCTAAAGTCTTAAGTGCATTAATAACAATTTCCCTTTCATTACTAGTGGAGACAGGCTTTTCAGCACCCCTTTTGCTTTTGTAAAGTGCCTATCGGCTCTACAAGTCCTTTACAGCAGGACAGTTCTGTACAACTCTATGATAAAATTTGCTATGCCAAATGGAAGTACCTACCTTCCGAGGATAAACCCAAGGTCTTGAAAAGCAATTTCTTCCTGCAAGATCAGTGATACTTCAGAAACAATTTGCATCATTGAGCTGATTGCTTGAATTGAACAAACGAATCTTTCTCACAGTTTGGCTGTGACTAATAGATACATCATTCTCTCTCTCTTAATGTTGTGTATGTACGAGTTTCCCACCCTGTGTTTATGAACTCGGTATATTCTAGTTTATGAACTCGGTATATACAAAATCAGTATAATAAATTGAGAAGCCTGGAGCCAAGTTCTGGTGCCCTTTGAGCCTCGGTATATGATAGAATATGATTTAATTCACCATTTAAATGGGCAACTGTTCTTAAGATGCTGTAGCTGACCATATAAATACCCTAGAATAGCAATAACATAATGTCTGTCTGTAAACTTGCGAGGTGGACTTTAAATCAAACCTCTACTACTGAAGTTTAAGCTAGCATGTTTTTTCTTTGCAATTGTATGCACAAAGGTAGCTAAGGTGCCTTAAATTTTAAATAATAACATATTATGCTGCTGTAGCTTGACTACATTTCATCATATGCTAATAACCTTTTTCTTACTGAAAGGCACAAGTGTCAATGTTATTTATTGCTGAAATGGAAGTGCTTGCCACCAACCCTAGTATGAAGGGGCCAAGCTCTCTGTATTTTGCTCTGAGTTTAGGAGAAACTTCCATTTCCTCAGGCTTTGTCTTTTTATAGCTTTTTTTTCTTGGAACTTTTTGCATGAATGGATTCAGGGAATTTTATCTTTATCAACTGGTCACTTCAGTGAAAGTTAGGTACTAATTTATAGCTGGACTCGGCTAGTAGATTTGTGCTAAAGAAGAGCTGAAAGGGGCTATCTTTAGTGTACTGCTCGTGTAAAGATATCCAACGTGCTTATGTTTAGTGCACAATATTTTGTTCTCATTTATGATTTTATTACCTTACAAACTCTTTCCTGTGTTTATAAATTAAGGGTAAATATAATGCATTGTAATGACTGAAGAAGGCAAAAGGTATTTCTTTTGTATTCTTTACGTATCATTGCATCTGCCTTCTGATTGTTCAACAAGCTATCTTAATGAATAAGTCTGAGGAAAAGACAAAAGTGCTCTGTGAATGCTGAGAGATGATGGCTGTACTAATCCCCTGTCGTTTCAATACCAGCCCATCTACCTCACTTGGATAGCTCTCTGGGATTCCAAACAAACCAACAGGAATTTAGTCCAGACTATGATTTTATCTTTCAAAAGTGTCTACATTTAAAATGTACTAAACTCACTTGTCCAAATGATGTTTGAAAGAGTTAATCACTCTAATCCCTAGAAATCTTTTCTGTCAAGACTGATTGTTAAATGCAATGTTTTCATTTTTCCTTACCTGCTACACTAAAAACTTAACACCTAAAACCTGGAATGAATTCTGAAAGGTAAATCTGATTTACATTTTACTATTCAGAGAATCATAATGTAAGTTCTGCCGTGGGTTGGAGCAAAGATTTGTTTGGGTTGATATGCTGTCTCTGGCAGTGTCTGCTGGCAGGTGTAGATGTATTCCTGGTGCATGTACATCCCTTGGTAGACCTTTCAAGGTCCTGGCAGGCAATGATTTAAGCTAGAGGTTCCCTAGGTTATTGTACTTAACACTCCCAGTGGATCTGTCCTCGGGCATTTGATTAGTGTCTTCTGAATCTGTTTATAGAGTTGGTCCTCACTATTTCCTACAGCAATTGGTCCCTCTGTTAAAGGGTTTGCATGCTGCACCAGTACACTACTGATTTACTCACAGGTATGCAGCTATTTTCTGTTTGATCACAACCGCTTTGTTCAGGTAGCAATAGCTGACTTTTCTGGGGACGTGAAGTGGCGCTGCCAATTAAACTGGCATTTCAAGGATTTTGTGACGGTCACCCTGTGATCTCTTTCCTCGATGATAGTAGTTTACGTCTCCTGACTGTGTATGTATGGTTAGTGCTTTTTTTTTGCCATGTGTTTCCCAATAAAAAAGATTGAGTTTCATTTTATCATCTAGTCATTCTGTACTGTGAGATGTTCTGCAGTACCTCTGGATGAAATTTCCTTTTGAATGTCTTAAACTATTTTGTATCATCAGCTGAAAATTTTGTCACATTTTCTAGATAGTTTATGAACTTTTTTGAACACTACAGGTGTCAGCATGAATAATTGTGAACACTCCTGGTAACCACCATCCATTGTGGAAGCTGATTGTTTATTCCAACTATTTGCTTTCTGTCTTTTGACCAATATTTAATCTGCAAAACATACCTTTGCATTCCATCACAAATAACTTCATTTAACAGTTTCTGGTGAGGGACTTCATCAAAAGCATTTTGGAACAGTACTATATGATTAATTTTGTCCTTTCCCATCATGCTTTGCAATTTATTTAAAGGAACTCTGATGGACTAATGAGACAGACATGCACTTTCTTTTAAAAAAACCCAAGTGAATCTTTCCTATTATACTACATTTATCCTTAAGTGTGTTAATTTCCTTCTATATATTTTTTATAATATGTTATAAGCATATATACACATAAGAATATGTATAATACATGTATTTTAATAATAATGTTATGGTATGGAGGTGAGACTTACTGATCCCAGCTTCCTTCAAGGGTTGTTTCCAAAGCCTGCTTTTAAAATATGGCTGTCATATCTGTTACCTTTCGTTCATCTACCATTGGATCCACATTAAGCAAGAGTTAGTATACAACATATCCCAGTGAGAGGGTTAGCATCTGGGAACTACCAGCTGATCAGCCTTATCTCAATTCTTGGGAAGGCTATGAAGCAAATCCTTCTGGAAATTAAATGACAAAAGGCAACTGGAAACAGCCAGCACAGATTTACCAAGGATAAACTGGTGCCTGACCAATGTGATAACTTTCTATAATGAGGCAACTGGCTCTATGAATGAGGGAGGAGGAACGGATGCTGCTTACTTTGACTTCAGCAAGGCCTTTGGCATGGTTTCCCATAGTATCTTGTTGCAAGTGAGACATGGACTGGAAAGGCAGACTACGGACTGTGTGGAAAAAACTAGGTGATGAACCGGTCTCAAAGGAGTTAGCAGCAGCATCAAGTCCAGCCAGAGGCTGATTACTAGTGGTGTCCCTCATGTGTCAATATGGAGCCACTACTGGTTAATGTCCTGCAGCCTGGGAAGAACTGGGCTTGGGGAAGCTGGGGGAGGAGTCAGACTCTACTCAAAGGTATGCAGGGCGAGAGATGGGAAACACAAGTTGCAACCTGGGAAAAGCTGAATGAGTGTTAGGAAATGAAATTTCAAAGTGAGGGTAGTCTAACACTTGAACAGGTTGCACACAGAGGCTCTAGAGTTGTCAACCTGCTCTAAGCTGGCCTGGCTTTGAGCAGGGTTTTGGACTGGAAAATCTCTGGAGGCCTCTTCCGAAGTGAATTATGCTGTGATTCTCCGTCTCCATAAGGGGAAGCTGTGGTGTGGGAGCTTCCTTGGGTTCTTCTGTAACAAATTTCTGTACAAACAACAGATTCAGCTCTCTGCTTTGGCTTTATCTTCTTTGCACTCTCCTTTTGGTCTCCGATATACTCACTGACTCTCTAGCAGAGTTTCGCTTTCCAATGTTACCCTGAAACTGTTTGTATCTCTGAAAAGTTACTTCAGAAAATGTTTGTGACTTTCTTTATTATCTTTTTACGTTTCAGCTTAATAAAAACTGAAGGTTTTTTTTTTTTTAATTTCTATAATCGCACATGATTTCTGCTTTCAGAAAGCTTTTTCAACTATTTTTTTCTACTTTTTAACTAGTGTGTATTTTTGAGACACAGAAGGTTTTCTTGCTGATGACCTACATTTATTCTGAGCATCCTATACAGGTTTTCCAAACAGTCCTCATAGCACCAGAAACTGTTATTTTTGTTAGTGCTTTACTTTTTCTGGTTTTGTTGTTTTTGTTAAATATCATTGCTAAACAATGGCCCCCTTTTCATGGGGGAGGAGAGAGAGGAAGTTTTATAATGAAGTTGAATTCAAATACAGTATGGTCTCATTGGTAGTTACCTCTTAAACTAGATTTTAGGCCTAATCCATGATTCAGAATTTTTTTTTTTTCAGTGTACTGGGGTGGGGGGAGAGCATGGAGAGAGGGAGAGAGGTCAGGCATCTTTGAACTTTTTTTAAAGAAGCAATCCTGTCTGATCCCTAAAAATGTATGCTCTGCATCCATCACCTAATGTGGCATTTACTTAGTCTACACAAAGATATGTGCAGCTTTCCCCTAGTACTGTTTCTTGCCCTTCTAATCTCTTTTAAATTTTTATAGTTGTTTCCTTCAATCCTGGAAAAATGGTCACGCTTACGTGATATTGAGTTTAATTGAGATGCAAAGTCAACTTTTCATTTCATCATCCTTTCAACATTTGTCTTTCTCATAGGCTAATTCAGAGCCATGGTGTTTTATATTTTACACAACTTAATTCCAGACTTTAATGAATTAACACTGTGGAAAACAGAATTGTATGGACTCCCGCAATTCACTTTAATGTACAGTTTCATTATGAGATCAAGCACGCAGCAAGTCTGCTTTAGATAGCTTTGGACTTCAGAAAGCAAGGTAGGAAATAGTGTCTTAATACTTTTCAATAGGATCCCTATTTAATTTACACTTCTAATGATTGACTGTGGTTTGTCTTAGCTGGCATCAGTTAAAAGGGTTCAAAAACAGGTGAAACAATGAGAATATTTCCACATTAATTTCCTGGTATTAAACCTACACTTATGCAATCACTGTGTTTTCATTCTGATGTGCACCTTTTCTATGCCCAAATCTGGTAATGAATTCAGTTAATGTAGAAAACAAAACAAGGAGAACAATTCTACCATCAAAAATCTGAAATTTTAGTTTTGCTGCCTTTTCAAGATGCCACATTTCTAAGATGAACAGAATATATCATAAATATGTACAAGCTCTCTTTCTCTAAATTATTCTAAGCACTTAAAATTCTGTAGTGCTAAAGTGGATACAGGGGAAAGGTCCTGAAAGATTAGTGATTCATTGGCAGTGAAAAAAGTAAGAGGGTTAAAAAATGTACATGTCCTTATGTTAACTAAGTCTCGGACATAAAGATAAGCTCTAATGTATTCTATTGAATTTGCATTTAATTCACTGTGTTGTGGAAAACCTTTAATTTCCAAAGAAATGTTCTTTATAGAGCAGGAGTGAGTGACCTGTGGGAGAGGGGAAGCAAAGATTGAAGGGAAGAGACAGCCTGCCCTGCTCTCAGTCTTATTTGCCTGTCCTTCATAAGTGACTAATGATTGAAGGAATGTCGGCAATTTTAGGAGGATCAGTGCCCAGTATTACTAGAAACCATACACAGGCTGTTTCATGTTCGTGACCAAAGTCACCAGCCACTTTAAGCAAAGCATGTCCTTTAAGTTTTTCCTACAGACTAGGCGTAGACTAGGCTAGAGAAACAGGAAAGACCTTCCATGTACACAACTGAATTACAGTTTAGAGGTTGCCCAAACTGCCCATCCTGTGATAGTGCAGCAAATCCGTGGACTCCTGCAGAGCTGGGTGGCCATACAGTTTCAGACAAGATAAAAGCCCAGAAGCACGTTACTGCACAGCACTCACCAGGCACGGAGAGGGCTCTTCCCTCCTACCTCCACTAGGACTTCCCTGAAGGAACAGCCTGCTCGGTCACAAGGGCACAGCCCTACACTGCGAGGATAAAGACATGCTTTCCTGAATGCTGTGCCTTGCCTTAGTTCTGAAAGATTTATGTCAGTTTAACTGAGATCTAACCTGAAATATTTCAGAAATTAAGACATAATATGCAAAGAATTTCTAGTGACCTCCCAGCTGGGACTTGCTGACAGGGTAAATATGATACCACCCAGTGCGGCATGTGCTTTGCACTTATGCGGTGCAATAATGTCCACAACATCCCGCTTGTTAAGACTATGACTATATTTGGCCCCGTTCACCCTCAGCAGACCCACAGTTTCCACAGATGAGGCAAAAAATAAAATAAAATTTTTAAAAAAGTTCACTTTTAAGTACCAACTAGTTTCTCTAATAAGACAATTTCAAACTGGAGAGCCTGATTTTTCCCTCATTACTCCAATCTCACTCTGGGGTAGACTTTTTGAGTTCTGAAGAGCTATTATTGATTCACGTACCAGCATATATGAAGAAAAGCTAGGCCCAGAGATTGTTCTTTGCCCATGTCAGATAACATTTGAGCACTGCCACCAACTAATAATATGTGCTCACAAAAAGGCTCAGGCTGCTGGGATAATAGATAATTACAGCCACAATTGTCCAAGCAGAGAAATATCCAAATCTCCTGTAGGAAACTGTGAATACATTGGGACCCATGAGTACAAAATTAACTGCCTGGCTTCAATAAATACGGAAAGAAAACTTCTTAAAAGTTTAGCATGTCATTAGCGTGGGATCTATTGAAGGATTTTTTCCTTCTACTTTCTCCAAAGCACACCTATTTAAGACTCAGAACAATCCAGGGGACTGCTGCCACAGTGTGTGGGTAGAGTTCAGAATGCAAAAGCTCTCTTAATTTCACAATGGAAGTGGAAAATAGAATTTCTGATGATTTTTCAACCATGGCACTTTCTTTAGGACAATGTATAAAGGTGAAAATATTACTTCAGCAGCTGTCCTTTTTTTACTTTTTAAATAGCCATGAAAAGGAATAATGACAGCTTCTACTTTCAAGGTGAATTGCATATAATCTTTTTGTTTTGTATTATAGCTCAGGTAGATCTGTTCATTTTTTTAGTCTTCCTTGGGGTTCCTGAATTGGTGTTTAACATTGCCAAAAGAACAGCAAAAAGAGGGACAAAAATGCAAAAAGGAGGTATAGAAAAATAGAACAGAATCATAGAACATTCTGAGTTGGAAGGGACCTATGAGGATCATTGAGTCCAACTCCTGACTCCACACAGGGCAACCTAAAAGTTAAGCCATATATCTTAGAGCATTGTCCAAATGTCCAAATGCTTCTTGAACACTGGCAGGCTTGGGACCATGACCACTTCCTTGGGGAGCTTGTTCCAGACTGTGTCACGGGCCTTACTAAAGTCAGAGTAAATGGCAGTCACTGCTCTCCCCTTGTCCCACTAGGACAGTCACCTCCTCAAAGGAAGGCTCGTGTTGGTCTTGGCACAACTTGTCCTTGGTGAAGCTGTGCTGGGTGATCCCTGATGTCACCTTGTCTTTCATGTGCCTCCAAGTAATCTTCTGGCAGATGCCTGAGAAGGGCAAGAGCTTCTTCCTGGAAACCTGCCAGAAGGCTCCAGTTCAGGAGCTGCCTGTGATTATTCCAACAAAATGGAAGAGCTCTTTCTTGGAATGGGTAAGCAAGAGACCGCAAAAGTGGTGAGAAGCTTTGTCCTTCATACAGGTGAACAGAGCAAGGGTGCACCTCAGACTGAACCCACCCCCACCTCCAGGCTCCAGGCACCTCCCTCGGTGGCCTCCGACAGGCTCCTCACGTCGTGCTGGCACAGCAGCCCAAAGGACGCCAGGCCCTCTCCTCCCCCCTCCCTTGGGGCTCTGTGCAGAAGAGATGGCACCTCTCCATGCTGCAGGGGCAGAGGACGGGGAAGAAGGGCCCACACAACACTTGGCAATCAGCAATTCTTTTATGGAGTCCTGGCAGACCTTGTGCAGGCCAGTTGGGGTGGGATGTCTGGATGCTTTGCCCCCTCTCAGCCACTGGCGAGCGTGGGGGGCTGTGCCACTTGCAGGGTGCCGGCTCGGTGGGGGGTCACTGAGGACCCCCAGCCCTTCTGGAACATTGTTGCCACTGTCTCATCGAGGGGACCGCAGGCATGGGATGAGGAGGGGGCTGGAGTCCAGGGCTCATGACAGGAGGTGGAGGGCGGTCCCTGTGCCCAAGGGGCAGCAGAAGGGCACAGGGGAGCGATCCCCACGAAAGGGGCCCTCAGCCCCCCGACCCTCCTCCTTCTCCCACAGCAGGGCATCTTTCAGGCCACAGAACCCCCAGTTCCCAAACCAGCCATAGTTGGCTACATGCATTGGCCACATTCACAGTCACCAATTGCAGTGGCCTCCTGCTGTCACAAGCCTCCTGACTGCCTTTTGCTCCAGGTGAGCCCTATAAAAACAAGGTCCCTGGCAGCTGGCTGACAATCCACTGAGCTTTGAGGGTCTCTGATACCAGATGTGCTTGGAAGGAAGAGCAGCTGGAGTGGCAAGGCAGGTGACTGCCCACCTTTGCATGGGAAAGCAAAGAGGCAGTTCATGGGAGAGGGAGAGAGGAGATAGTCACTTCCCAGGAGAAAGTGGAATCAGCAGAGGAGGAACACCACCCAAAATGACATGAGAGCGATTGCTCATGCTTACATGACCAATGGTGTGCAGTACATGGATGTGGCTCTGCCAGGGAACAGCATGGGGCCCAAGCATATCAATCTGCCAAAGAAATGGTGGAGGAGGAACACCACCTATTACATGTGAGTGATTGCCCATGCTCATGTGACTGATGGTGTGGAGTCCATGGATGTGAATCCACCAGGGAACAGTGTGGGGCCCAGTTGTGTCAATCTGCCAAGGAATGGTGTGAAGCCCAGGCATGTCAACCCACCAAAGAATGGCATGGAGCCTATGCATGTCAATCCACCAAAGCATGGCGAGGGACCCATGGGTGTCAATCTGTCACAGAATGACGTGGAGTCCATGGGGCAAGATCCACCTCAAGATGAAGAAGAACCAGTGGAAGTGGATCCTCCTGTGACAGGGCTCATCTGGCATGACCCTAGCATGCCTGGGCTCCCTTCCATGAGATCACACCAATGGCCATCAGAGGAGTGCCCGGCCAGCTCACCACCAGCAGCCCAGCCTCAGCACCCAACATTAGCTGGGAGAGGACAAACTCTATGGACATCCTGCAGGCTCACCTGCAAGATCTCCCAGCAGTAAACAGTAAACAGTTCTTTTGATTTTTGTCAAAGATTGCATGGGCCCTTCTTCTCCCCCCCCATGGTTAGCATATTGGTTAGCTATACTGTACTTAATGCACCCCAGGATGTAGTTGGCCATTTTGAATGCCAGGGCACGTTGTTGATTCATATTGAGCTTACCATCAACCCCCAGATCCTTTTCTGCAGGGCTGCACTCCAGCCTCTTGTCCCCGGTCTATATGTACATCCAGGATTACACTGTCCCAGGTGCAGAATCTGGCATTTGTTCTTGTTAGATTTCATACAGTTGGTGATTGCCCACTTTATTATCTTTTCCCCTAACCCTTGATTAGCTCTCAACCACGTCATCCCCAACTGCAAGTGCTGCACAGTCCAACCCCTCCTTTATGTACAAAGCTACCTCTCCACATCAGCTGCCCTGCCTGTATCTACTGGAAAGCCTATAACCATCCATCATAGCACTGCAGCCACAGGACTTTTCCCACCAAATCTCACTTATGCCAGTGATGTCATAGCTCTGGGACTGAGCCAGATTTTCTAGTTCCTCTTGTTTATTCCTCATACTGTGTGCATTAGTATACAAACATTTCAAATGCGCTCCAGTGTACTCACTACATTGTGAAGCAGAGTGAAGGCCCACACCATACACCGTCCCTCAGATTTCACCATGCTGTCTCATAGCTTATCACTAGTAAGCCTGATTTTATCCTTTTCCCCCTTCAAACCTAGTTTAAAGCTCTTTCAAACAGCCCTGATAACTCGAGAGTAAAAATACTTTTCCCTCATTGAGAAAAGTGAATCCCATCAGGCCCCAGAAGGCCTGGTGTCGCATAGACTATCCCGTGATTGAAAACCCTACAATTCTGCTGGTAACACCAGCCTCAGAGCCCGGTATTGATAAGCTGTGTCTGCTTGTTTCTTTCAACTTCACTACCTACAACTGGCAGGATAGAGGAGAATACTAGTACTAGTACCCTAGTACTGCTAGGGTAGCTTGGTTTCAGTTAGTCTGAGTAGTCAAAAGGGAAATGTCTGTAACTGGTGGCAAGGAAAATGAGATAGTAAAATATAGCTGTAAATCTTCAAAATATGGCTCTCCTGTTAAATGGTCTGGCTTTCTATGTTTCAGCTAGATGAAAAATTGGAGATTGGAGAGGAAAAAACAGTTCAAATGAATTGCTTGTTGCAAATAATTCTTTTTTCATTGGAATTATTTTGGTTACTGATACATGATTGGTGTTTAGAATTACTGTTAAGAATGCAAAGAAAAGATTTGGGAATTAAACCTAAATGTTGCAGAGGTTTCCATGCTACCAATGGTAATAGAAAAAGAGTCAAAGGCAGAAGAGTTAAGACTTTCAGTGTTGCTCAGCTAAGAGGAAAAAGCTCTTAAGAGGGATAAACTATCCTCTTTTTCTTGAAATATTTATATTTCTTCTGGTATATGGGAAACCTAATGTGTTTACGTCTCTATTGGCTTTGGTAACTGGGCTTGAGTCTGGGTTCAGATTTTCACAGCTAAGAGATTCAGATAGTGACATCTTCAGATTTTGTCTATGGCAATGGAAATGGGCGAGGATGCGGGCTTGAGACTTAAGCTACGTTGCCTGTCCAGGTGTAATCTAGACTCCTGAGATAAATACTTAATTTGGGAGGGATGAAGCCGAACCAGAAAGCTTCTGACTTGATAACACTATTTGAGATCAGCATGGCCATTTCTAACTTGCTTGTAAATCTCTTTTGAAAGAGAAAATTTAAGTGGTGAAGACTCATCTGAACTTCTTTCAAAGCAACTTTTCAACATTTTGAAATAAATTTTAAAGAAATATATAAAACCTTTACCAGAAAAAAGTGATTTCATTTCAAAACAATAATCTTGTTCAAAGTTACTCTACAGTAGTTACCAATCATTTTTATTAAAGATAAAGGAGATTTTTTGACATAGTAACATATTTTCTACAGGCAACACATATCAAAAGCAACTGATATAAAGTAAATGAGCTTAATACAGAGACAAAGATGTCTTTCCTGCAAAAATATATTGCAGAATTATACGCTGAAAAATAATCAGCTTAAAGTTAATTTCAAGTGCATGGCATTTCTACAGTGGGTTGGTTTGGTTGGTTTTTTTTTTGTTACACTGTTAATTTTTATTACCATGTAGGACAAAACGAGTGTGTTTGTTAGATTATTTTATAGACAGGCATCCTGCAACGGCTGCCTGGGTGAATTGTGTGATGTCACACTAATATCTGTGAAACAGATGTCTCTGCTGAATGCTTGGTGGTGAGGAGGCAGTGTGCACCTCTGAGTGGGAGCTGGTTTGTGCAGAGACTGTCAGGATTTTTTCAGTCTGAAGCTGTTAGCTGTATGTATGAGCAGCTGCAAATCCTATCCTCTCTATGACTTCCTATAACTAGTTTATGTAAGAAAACAGTACTTTTGTACTGTCTTGCCAGAGTTGTTTTGTGATGTGATAAATACCAGCACAGATCAGGCTTAAAATTACCTTTCAAGTTTGCAACAGGGAAAAATTGAAACAACAGTTGAAAAAATCCTGTGTTTGAAGGTGGCTGGGAGATACTTAGAGTGATTTATTCATTTCCTTTGTGTATAACAAAGAAATGAAGGCTTCTGCACTAGCTGAGAATGATTTTTCTCCTCCACATCTTAAATTCCCCACGTTTTCATTACAACAAAAGAACCAGGAAGTGTCTAGGGAACTTGAACTGGGACCTTTCATGTGACAACACACGGCACTCTTAAAATCAGATAAATGGCTTATGGCTTTTGAGGACACCTTTGTTACTGTTTTAGATACCTTTGGCTGTTTAGATTCTGTTCTGCAGATTTATATTTCTAGATGAAGTGAATAGAGTTATCAAGAGATAGGCTGATGCTCATACTTCTAGGTTATGTGGATCCATTTTCAGATGTCCATTTTTGTCCAACACCCATAGAGAGAATAGACATTCTTTTTCTTGTCCCTGCTGTACTTTTGTCTTCTTACACAGCTGCTCATTAATCAAGTAGTGCCTGCACTCAATTTCAGTAAATGAGATTTTCCATATTTTGACCTATTGTTACACTGCCATCTTTCTAGTTATACTTGGTGGCTTGAGAAAAATCTAACAGGACAGAGGTGGAGGAACTGATTTTAACATTTGTTGTAAAAATCATTACTTTTTAATAGTACCCTAGTCAAAACAAAATAGTCAAATTTTGTTTTGAAATTGTCTGAAAAAAATATTTTGATATCAAAATATCTTGACCATGTTCTCTCAGCCCCTGTCACAATAAAATAGAAAGCACCATTGGGATTGTTGATATAAATTTCAAACATGTCTCCTCCATTGACAGGAATGCTGTTGAATAAACTGCTGAGAAAATGGAAGGATGTGCACATGAGTGTATGCAGTAAATAGTACCAGCTTCATTGCCCCTCCTGCCCCTCTGTGCAGGTTCCTTCCTAAAGAGAGCACCACAGGACATCCTGATAAGAGTGCATTCCCAGGTGTAAGGTACTGTTTGTGTGAAACTACTCAAATTGCTGCAAAGCAGATATAACATTGTGGTTCTTACTGTGATTTTATTGTGTTACTATGATTGCAATCATGATTTTGTAGCAGTTTGCACTCAGTTGTGCAGTACTAAATAAGAGGCAAATTCGTTTTCCTTTGGTGTGGACAAAGTGTGGTGTTTTAAGTGATCTAAGCATAGCGATAACCTTTCTGTGTGTGTGTGTGTACACATGTATGTATATACATAGAGTAATGGTTGCTGTGTGTGCATATTGCTGTCATTGCTACTTCTTTGTCTTCTCCTGTCTGAAAAATACGAAGGGAAGAAGAAGATCTATTGCTTCCGTAGAGAATGTCTGTCTCATTCTCCTGAAAGAGAGAAAAGAATTACTGGGAGAAGTATTTTCTAGTTCATAGAGGAAAAGATTTAATAAAGAAAAAAGAAACAAGCACCCAGCTCCAAGAGGATCCCCGTGGTAAAGGTTCAAAGGGCAAGAAGAAAAAAAATGAGGAGTCCTCCATTGCTCTCAAAGAAGATGACAGAGAAAGGAAAGGCTTGACTTATTTCCTCCTGTCCCACCAAGTATGTAGTAAGTTGACCTTTTCCAGCCTTGTCAGGACTGGAGAAGGAGGGGTTTGCTGTATAAGCTCTTACATGACAAATGTGTCAAAACCCTGAAGCTGTTGGGGGAAAAACCATCCTTAAAAGGGCAACAAAGAGCCTGACATCTGAAGCTCTGTTCAGGAATGCCTGTGCCAGTTCTGACATGAAGACCTTCATAAGTTTAGGGTGGAAGAAAAAAATGATTCAGTGAGATAAGGTAGTAAAGTTCAGTAACTTCCCCTGGAGTGTGTTCAGGTTCAGATTCCTCCTTTGACTCTTTTTTCCCCTCATTCATTCGAGAGTCATTGAGAGACTTGAATCTCAGTCCTTCTGATCATGCTATCATCTCTCTTTATAAAGAAAAAAATGCTTTGAAAGAACAGGCTTATTCTGATATGAAATGGGAGGAGGGAAGAGGAAGACATCTACCTTCTTTCCTTTCAAATCATGAAATCTCAGGTCAGATAACATCAGGATCTACAAGAATATCAAGCATGAAGTGGATACTCTCTGCAGGCTGTTGAGCAAGAAGGAGGTTCCAAGAGAAGACATTTCTTATCACAAGCTGGGAAAGGACTTTCGTGATTGGGAATAAGCTCAGTATTTTTGAAGTTATTCTATGAAACTTTGTAATTGCTTCAGTGTGGTATACCAATGAGTTAAAGACCTTTAAAAGGATGCTGTAAGAATGGCTAGCTGAGTCAGACCAAAGCCTTTCACTGTATCTCTAATACTGGCCAAAAATGAATGCTTAATATAAGAGTGAGGCCAGTAGACAATGGAATATGGAGTATCCTCCAAAGTAAATCCAATTCAAGGATCAGTGTGAAAGGACTTTTAGAGACAGAATTATTTTTCTGTATTTTATAGCCTTTAAAGGATTTTTTTTGTCAATGTGTTTCTTTGCTGACTAACTGAATAATGTCTGGTACTAAATTTGTGACAAGTATTTTTAAAATGGAGAAACATAGATCTAGCTAATATTTTTCTGCTGATCTTTTTTTATGGTTATGAGGAAGAAGAAAGGGGATTGTTTGTATTTATAAATGTAGCCTGATTTCAGAATAGCTTGACTAATTTCTAATTATTTCACTTTGGGGGAGTTGATCTCGGAAGACATCCTGTGCTTCTGAGCTGGAATTTGACTCCTCATTTTAAGTTAACTATGCTAGTGGTAAACTCTATTTTGATAGCGTCATTCTCTGAAAAGGTCAACATAAAAGGTATGGTAAAGCCTGCTGTTTGTTAGAGAGGAGCATCATAGTCTGCAAGGTTATTAAAGTTGATAACCAAAGGGAATAATGAAAGATTCACTTCTGGAAATAAATGTACAGTTATATTTCATGTATTATAATAGTTTGGGTTCAACATATCTAGAAATTAAAATATTTCATTTATATGTTTCTTGGACTTGTAGCAGTCAGAACCTGAAAGTGAGGTATCATGAGGTAAATTTTCTGGTTTTCTTTCATTGCTAATTACACATCTATATTCTCAAATCTGAGTAGGTTTATTTTACAATGAATGCATTAGGGACTAAAAATGTACTGCCTCATTGTAGCTGGTCAGTTTTTAGGTCTTATTTTGTAAGGGAATAAATCCTTTCCTGTAATATAATTTTTTATGCCCCAAAACCTGAGCTGGAATTTTATTTGTAGATTCAGCATATCCTGTGGATGCATTTTATAAAATATTTATTTTCATTCCTTCAAAAAAGCTCTGACATAGATTTGATGATGCATGTGTTTGTTCAGCAGTTTGGACTGTTACTTATATTTTCAGAAGCTGCTTCTTGAAGGGACTCAGTTTTATAGATTGCAATCCATGTTGCTGTAAATTAACCTAGGATTCCCATGAATTTAGTGTCACATTCGGGTAGTAGATATAGTTGGACAAATGTAGTTCGTATCATCAGCTGCACTCCACAAACTGTTTGTGCAACTACAAGCAATGTGTGGGAACTGCATATTCTTACACTGGACATCTGAGCAATAAATCTTTGATATAAGACTTAGCAAGTGTTGTACATCTATGATACATCTGGAGACAGACGTCTGAGGCTTTATTTTTATCTTCCCAGCATTCCCAACTGCTGGTGCTTGCTCACAAGCAATGCAGGTAACATGGTATGGAGTGTGAATCTTGGGCTCAGAAATGGAACAGTTATTTCATATTTTCATTTACATCTATTCCTCATAAAAGAAATTCAAACTATTTCACTAACAAGGGTTAAATGAATGGATTCTCAGCACCAGATGAGTTGATAGGAAGTAACAAAGGACCCTAACTGCAGATACACAGTGAAACACTGAAAATCTTGGTTCAGACAGGTTAAAAAAAAAAAAAAGTTGGTATAATTATAAACAATATTCCAACATCAAAGAATAAAAAGGACTGGTAACTTGGAGCTGAGCCCTTACTAAAGAAAAAAAACCCAATACAGATATTCCAGTCCTGTATTGATTTCAACACAAAAAAAAAAAAAAAAGAGGCAATTCAAAAAACCAAGATATACTTTAAGCTTCTTTCAAAAATTCTTTTTCCTGTATATGCTATAGTTATGTTACATATATAATAAACCGTAATGTCACCTGTTCCACCCAGCTATTAAACTGAACATGACAGAGATTATAATCTTTCTATATGGTATATTATAGTTTTTGTTTTTGATAAAACAAAAACAAACAAAAAATCCTGTCTGGAAGGTATTTGGTGATCCCATGAAATTATTCTGAAAGATTATAGCATTTAGAAATTTAGAAGAGTTTTGCATGGCCTCATACAAAAAGGAAAAACTCCAGGCAGAAAGAAGAGACAAGTGTGATCTGTTTACTAGCTGGTTAAAAATAAGAGATGTGATTAGGAATGAAAGAAGTCCTACGGTACCCTTGCCATCAGCAGAATTTTCTATTCCAACCTTTTCAATATATTTAGCATGCATGAGGAAGAGCAGAAGCATGTCAGGAATGTGCCTATCATGACTTGACCATTTAAGTGGAAATCAAAACAGCAACGTAAGGACAGTAAGGCTGGTGAACTTTTAGGAGGAAGCACTGGCCATTTTAGGAAGATTTAATGTGACATTTCAGGGAATAGACATGGAATCTGGACAGCTACATCATGAAAAAATCACTTAATGGCTAGAATCCTAACACAGAGCAAATGGAGCGAGCTGGGCATAACCCTTAATTGGTCAGAGAAGGAGTGAAACAGTTGTCCTTGGAGATTTGCTGGATCAGCATGAATTACAGGTGTTCTGTGTTTTTCTTAACTTGCACCAAGACTGGTGCACTATACAGCACCAAGACTGAAAGAGCAGAGAGTCTAGGCTCTACCTTTCTTGTATTTTTCTGCTTTCCTCTCTCCCTTACTGCAGTGATATTAAGGATTTCAAGTTAGGTCTATGTAAAGACTCCAATAACTTGCAAAAAAAAAAAAGTTTTATTTTTGGGTAATCAAACAGAACTAGGATGAGGTAGATTCAGACAAACCAGAGGAGGTGGTTCTTCACACAGTGGGCAGTAGAGCTGTGAAACTCATTGCCAGAGGGTGTTGCAGATGGTGAAAGATTACCTGGACCCAGAGGTTACTGGACAAAAGCATGAGAGATAAAGCCATTTAAGGATACTAAATATAAATTGATACCATGTATTTCATAGAAATACTAAATATACATCCTACTGAATAAGTGCACCTTATGGAAAATACTTGGAGCCTGGCAGAGCACACAAGTAAATGGGAAACATCCTTCACTGGTTCTGTTTTTACTCTCTTTTAATCATCTGCTTGTGACCAGTGTTTGAGACAGAATATCAAGCCAGCTAGACCTTTGTCTGATCTAGTGCATCTTATGTTCTTTAGATTTTAACACACCAAGTTAGGCTCCTTAGCATACAAAGATCTGTGGCTGCACATATAAAGATCTGTGGCTGCCTGCAATATTCTCAGCTGTACAGAGATATAAGGCTTTTGAAGGGTCAAGTGAAAAGAGGAGGATCCAAAGCCCTTATATTTATGGCTTAACTCTCTCTCAAGTTTTTTCCAGTTTTTTCTTTTTTTTTTTCTTTCTTTTTTTTACTTTTTTTTTTTTTTGAGGGGTGTTGGTGGTGAAGACTGAAGGACAGGATGACAGCATGATCTTGTTGGTAACTTTTTTTTTTATGTTTACTATAAAATTTGTAAAATATATAAATATGAAAGAAGATACTCATCAAGCTTTAACAGACCACAGTACTGCTTGGTGGAAGAGTTAAACTTCTGCTGAGGTATGTGAATTTACATTTGTATGTTCACTTTTGGAAAGCAGTATTCACATCACTTCAGAGATGTGTGTGCTATTTCAATAAGAATGACTCACAGAAAGGTCTGCAGTATTGTTAGTTGTCTGCAAAACAAGTGGGAGCATCTCATGTGCATCTAAGTAGAAGCAGGAAGTGTCGACAGAGGATGGTAATTTAGAACACTTGGCTGGATTGAGTAAACCCTGAGAGCACATGTGTCTGCTGTCCTGATCCATGAAAATTGCTCAAGATTGGGGGTAGGGAAAAAATGTAGAGCATTGGTGGTAGGGAAAAAATGTAGAGCATTGGGAGTAGGGAAAAAATGTAGAGCATCTTATCAGTATGAAAGTTCACGAATCTGATGCAGTAAAAAAATACTTTCAGAAACCAGGAGTTTGAATGACTCAGAGAGCAACCAGAGATGGGGGAAAACTCACAGGATTACACAGCCACTTAGACTCTTTGCAGACGTACTTATGTATGTAAGATTACTGGTAAAAGTAGGAAAGAGTACTTTCAGAAAATCAGCAAGAGGACGTAAGGCAGTTATGTATGTGATTTTGAATCCCTATCAGTGTGAACACAGCTGTGAAAGGCAGCCTCCCATTGATACCACGCAACATAGTAGTACTATAGTCTTTGCTAGTGAACCTCCTAGATGCAAAAGGTTCCACTTCATAAAGAAATACATATATTGTCTTTTATTCAAAATCCTGACTTCATGCAGAAGTGAAGAACGTAAGTCCAGTGTTTCTAATGGTACACTAAATTTTATCCACAGCAGTAGTGGATTTTCCAGCAATCAAAGAGCAAGCATATTCCAAAGACCATATATTTAAGGAAAAGGGAAAAACCACACAAAGCCCTATAATAACAGGGCCAGTCAGAAAGCTAATGACTTCACCTGTGTGGGTACTGTGGGCTGCCAAAGAGCAGAAGCAGGGAGAGAACTGCAGAGAACATGCCATAAGGCATGCCTTATGGAGGGTTGACAAGAAAGAGAGTAAACCAGTTGTATGTCTTTCCTCAATCCTAACAGGAACAGATCAGCATGTTCATGTATGGGTCCAAAGACAGAGGAAAAGGACGCATTGAGAGTGTGCAAAGCTCACTTTCAATGGGATGGGGGAGGGGAAAGAAGATGGGGGACACACAAATTGTCCAAAGGGATATTCCATACCATATAATGTCATGCTTAGCAATAAATCAGGGTAAGGAGAACAGGGCGGGGCTTTTGTCTTCCAAGGTGTCCGTTGTTCAGAGACTAGCTGGGCATCAGTCTGCTTGTGGGAAGGAGTTTGCCTTTGCATCTCCCCCCTCCCCCGCCCCATCTTTCCTTCCCCCATTAAACTACCTTTATTTTGGCCCACAAGTTTTCTTGATTTTTCTCTTCCTGTTCTCTCCCCTGTCCTGCTGGAGGGAGCGGGGTAGTGAGCAAGTGGCTGTGTGGGCATCTAGTTGCTGACTGGGGTCAACCCATCACAATATCATTAAGTTATTTAATATTATATCAATGTGCACTGTAGCTGACTTTATATCTAAATATATATCTATGGCAATATATATTAAGGTAAAGACAGTATTCATGCCACAGATATATGCCGAGACTTCCAGCTGTTAGATTTTATCTTATTCATTTAAGTATCTTAAATTATTGAAATTAATTTCTAGAATGGAGTTACATACCTTAAGACACATTAACAAAACCCCCAGAATTTATAGTAATTGTTAGGCTGACTGGAACACAGCAAATTTTGTCCCATCTGGGAAATACTACTTTTTTTTCCCCTCTTTCTCCAGTCTAAGCATTTTTATGCTTTCTTCCTTCAATAAGGCTAAAATCTGTGGATTTCAGTAGAAAAGCTCCCGCTGACTTAATTTTTTAAAGTACAATCACAAGTAATGAAGTACAGCCTCAGCAGTTGTATAGAGCTGCTGTTTTAAAGAAGGTCTATTAGGGCAGATTTTCCAAGATACAGTCTTGTACTAAAATTACTAGAATTATCTAGTTCTATTACAAATAATTTACCTGAATGTTTGAATTTATGACTTAATATGTTTACATATCTTTGTCCAAAGAAGAGACTGCATCTTAGCAACTGGTAATACATTAAACAGTTATTCCTTTATGTTTCTGTCTCCCCTGCTTTAAAAGGAACACATCAGTGAATTTCTGTCAATGTCTTCTTCAAAATGCCGCCGAAGAATGTGGCTGGGACTTTGACTTTGAATCTCTGTAAGAAATAACAGAGATGTGGAAGGTTCATTAACAAAGGAGGAAATAATAATTTATTTTATTACAAATTTTAAACAGCCAAAACATTTACAAAATCAAAGCTCCAAAGTCACCTGTAAGTTTATAGTGCTAAGCGTTGACTTACAAAAACAGTGCATTCGCCTGAGCTGAAACTCTTCTAAATTAATTCTCCTTGTTATCTTTGTTGTCCATTTCTAGTCAACAGCAAATAAAAGGACTTTTTAAAGTTTTTCTTTTTTTCACAGCATACATTGACAAGTTCTAACAAAAAGTACCTGTGCTTGACAGAGGGTCTTTTGTTTCTTTTTCCAGCTATAGGAAAAATGTTATCTCTCCATTAATATTTTGCCTTGCTTACATCCTCCACTCAGGATAGTTACATTAATGTTACAGGGGGGAAAAAAAAAGATGACAAACCACAGTTAACTTTGTGGTGCTGTGGTCACATTTGGTATCTTAGCTCTCTATTTTAATATATCTTAAAGCCTTCTTAAGCCAGAACTTTCAAGATGAGCTCTGGTGATTTGATCAGCCACAAGGAAGACATGGCCTGGCCACCAAAACAGGCATACAGTCACTTACAAACATTTGGCAAAACTGCTAAGAAAAACACCTGCCGTAATATGTTTGGATTCTAAGTGCTTTTAAGGAATAAAGCTATATGAATAATGAACAAGAGAGCCTGAGTATATGTTACAGTGCCACATCTCAATTGTATTCACCAGTGCATTTAGTTTGTCAGGGCATATTCTGCAAGCAGCTAGTAGCTAGTTAAGAAATCTTTGAAAGAAGAAATATCATTAAACTAAACTGCAAGCATGATTACGTAACATAGTCTACTTGACTCAAGTTATTGCAGTTGTACATTGGTTTTAAGTGTGAAATAATGCTAAGTTTCTAAGTCTCCTAAGTCTTACTGCTTATCCAACAAACACAGTTTATATAAGTTTGTCAAGTCACAGCCTGGACTTGATGGCTTTAGGCACCTGAAGTGCTTAAGTTAAGGATCTTCTGCACTGGTAGTCAGAGCAGAAGTTTAGACACACCTGCAGAGACTGATGAGGAAAGATCTTAGAAGCCTCTCTCTGCCTCTGGAGAGGACAGAGGCAGAGGAAGCCCAGTACCTTGGCTGATGACGGGACTCCACCGACAGTCTGGGAGTTAGATGTCTGCTATAAACCCAGCTGCGTAGGTTCACTTGCAGAGAGGGGAATGATTTCCCAAGTATCCCTGGATGTTCATACCAGTGTGCAGAACAGGGGAAATGGGAGGCCTACCTCTCTTAATGGACTGTAGCAGGAACAGGCAGCAAGGGTAGGTCTGGTGCCTGGCTTGGTGCCTACGTACAGGGAGCTAGAGTCTGCACAAAGAACTGCAGGCCCCTCCTGCTAATCCTCTGCTACAACAGTGTCATAGTGCAGTGCCTGTGCATTGTTTCCTTGGTCTCTATTTAAAGAACTGTAATTTACTGGAAAATATATTCCTGAATATTACTGTAATAACCCTCTTGAGTGTCTTATATCACTGGCTGTAATTGAAAGGGCAGATCTTGATCTACTGTAAATCACGCTAGCTCCATTGATTTCAGTAGAGCTATATTGATTTACTGATGCAGAGGATCTGGTCTGAAATATTTCTGTGGTATTATGTGCATTTAGAGTTAGAAGATTTATGGGTTGTATAATAAAGCTAAGAAGCCTCAGCATAACCATTCTCAATGGCCAATGTATTTCTTTGTCTTAAGGAGTATATAAACAATTAACTTTACCAGCCCTAGTGGTGTAAAGTAGGAAATTGAATGTCTGGGATAGTGCATTGATACTAGCTGCTATGAAACATCTTACTCAATGCTAATAGGAAAAATATTTCTTCATTTATGTGTATTATACTGACATATTCAGGATATAGGGTCATACTGCAACTATCTGGGTCTCAGAATTAGAAGGAAAAAGACACACTTCAGTGACACGCCTTCTAATCAGCTGTATTGCGTATAGCTTTTTACACTTCAGAGTAAATGCTTTTAATGATAATTAGCAAAGTTATTTGTGCAAAAAAACATATGCTGGATGCAGTGAGAGGAATGAAACTTTAAGTGTTGATAACTGGTTCACTAACAATTTTGAAAGGTCATTTCAAGTGCCATAATGAATTCCGCTTAAAAGCTTGTTTGAGTGTATCCTTTTCTCTTTCTCTGCAGATGGAAAGAATGATGGTCATTGTAGGGAACAGCAATGCACCAGACTATTTTATCAGAACTTTTAAAACAATTAGAGTGCAGATGAGAAGGTGTTAGTCACAGCTGCCTAAAACCACAGGTAGGTATCTTGCGAAAGTGGCTTAATTTGAGATATGTCAAATAGTTGCAATTTCCTTTGGCTTTGCTTGGATAAGATCTGGATAACTTCTGTATGTATGTATGTAGGGTGAGACAAGAAAAGCTTAGCCAGTGTAAAACCTTACCTACAGAACCAGTGGTACTGCCCTGCACCTTGTCCTTCTCCTCCTGATACTGACTTTTTTTCTTACGTTCATAGAAATTTGGAACTCAAATAGTTCATTTTAACTTCAGCATTGCTAGCTTGAAAGTCTTCTTGCCTTTCCCCTTTTTTTAAGGCTCCTTCATGCTACTGGAGTACTTAATATGCATGCCAGTTCAGCTCACTAAGCTGACAGAAAACTCAGTGGGTGGGAGGGGGAGAGGAAATAGTTTTCTTTTGGCTTAGTTGAGGTGTCAGAAGAAAGGCAGAAGTAGTTAAAATGTGTGTAGGAGAATATGACAAAGCTGTGAAGACAGACAAGGCCCACCTTCTTTAGCAGAAATTAACTGGCAAATAAGCTCAGTTGTTTTATCTAAATCTGGCATCCTTATGCAGTATATCCTAAACATCCTAGACTGAGCATTGAAAAAGCGCTATTGTTTTGAGTCTCTGAATGAGTATGTACATCATTTAAATACTCAACAATGTTCCTGTTGGCTTAGGATGTATTAGGAGTTGCAGAAATATATTTAAAATAATTAGCACTAGAAAAAAAAAAATTCAGAACTGGAATTCATGTTGTTCCACATGCTGTGTTTCATAGAAGCATGGGAAACATCTGTATGTAAACATAAGATATTATCATGGGCAATGATGGTCCTTGCCGGCTGTTGTACTACAGGTGTCCAAACAGCATGAATTCACTTTTTTTCTTACGTTCATAGAAATGTGGAACTCAAATAGTTCATTTTAACTTCAACATTGCTAGCTTGAAAGTGAACAAGTCTTATGTTTTATCACCTGAAATGATCTCTGCTGATCCCACCTGCTCATTAGAATTCAACTACCTTTCTTCTGAAATTTAACTACCCTAGATTGTCCTACTGTACAAAGCATGTCATCGAAGATAGCTGTCTGTTGAGGGAGGACAAAGAGAAAACGCAAAATTAATCTGAACGTAAAGAGGAAAAGCAGAAATTTGCTAGGAGGTCATAAACTAATCCTTGACAAAATATAAAAGAAAATTACTATACGTGTTCTCAGAGCGTTATACCTCTGAACAGATGAACTATCTAAATGGCTGAGAAAAGTCAGATAATCTTGCCCTCAAGCTAGAAAAAAAAGTAACTGTAACTTCTGAGATACTCAGACTAATGCCTGTATTGTCGTGTAATGTATTGTCATTTTGACTGTAGTATGGGTGAGAAATCAGATGGCATAGTTTGTTGTTTCTTTATTTACTAGAACAATAGATGTCTAGTTGCTAATAAGTTGAATAATAATGTTCTTATTAAATGTGAATAGCAATGAGTGCTTTTCTGGATGATGTTTATGTACAAATGCTATAACGACTCATATCTTAATTTAAAGATCTTAAGATCTGGGTAAAGAATGTGATACCTTGTGTCCTGTGAATGGAGTTTTAGTTGCAAATGTGCCATCACAATGTGCGATAAGCAACGTGAGGGCAATGAATGAGTTATAGCTGATCACAAAGGTGCAAAACTGTACAGTGGAATAATGATTTAGAGCAGAACAGAACAGGATTTTTTATTTTATGAGATATTCTGCAATTTCATATATAGTTTATATTTCTAAAATGGAACAAAAGAAGAAAAAACAGGAAAAAAGTCTGAATTGCTTTGGTTAACAGGAACAACTCTGGTAAAACTAAAATATCTCATTTTCATGTGGGCCCTTGTATTTTTGTCTTTATATTTATATGCATATAAATATATTTTTATGTGTGTGTGTGTTATATGCATGTATATATATTTAAAAATCCTTTTTTCTTAAAAAGTCTTCCAGCTTCAAAAATTGAAATGCTTCTTTCTGGAAGGTAACTCATATGAATGAAATATGTCAACTGAATTGAAAACAATTTGGAAAATTGATTAATGATTCAATTTTTTTCCAAAATATGTTAGTAAAAAATATAACTCTCACTGTTCTGAATAATGGTAAAGTGCTTATCAAAAAAGAAATGTGCTCATCATGGGAGCAAGCTTTCCCTTATTTTTCCCTCTTGCTGGCCTCCTAAACGCCTTCATATGTCTGGTGACACAACCTGGTATAAGGATGATAACATGCAGAAATTTGCAAGATAGCACATTAAACTTAAAAACTGTATTATGCTTGTCACCTGAGTTACAGATTCATCTGAGGCAATGTAAATGCCATCAGCTTTGTTTTTCAATGGTTTTCTCATACTGTATTTTTGGGCCAATATTGCTCCATGGAAGAGGCTACCCATACAACTCCATGGATCCACAAAGTGTGCAAGACCTGTTGACAAGTATGGAAGACCCAGTCTTTTTACTGCAGCCTGGCTTGGACAATCTCCCATCACTTCCTTGTTTGTTGCTGCAGGAACACTGAAGTGAAGGAATCTGTACACATCCCCCTCTGCCCTAAACTATTTTTCTTTGAGAGCTCCGTTTGACCATGGCACTGCAATTTTGTGGTGACAGAGTGCTGTGCCAGCTGTTTGGTGCCTAAATCATTCTTTGTGAAGAGTGTGCATCAAATTTAGCAAGGTGGTGGGTATTTTCCCCCCAAGGAAAAAACGAAAATATATATGACTTTGTATAAATATCATGCAGTGTTGTTGGTTTTGTCCTATCTTTAAACAAATAAATAACTTCTAGAACTATGAAATGCATTTGCATTTTTCTAGCCAATGCTGAAGAAAGACAAAAAATGAGATTTTTACACTGAACATGAATGTAATCCACTGTGTAAATATTGGCTATATGCCATGTAGTAATATCTTTCACCAGCAACTTGCATGGTGAGTCAAGACTGCTAATATGTACTGGTCCTAATCCTACACTGCTGAACACAACAGATCTTAACTGAGGCTTAAAGGAAGTTGAAGAAACATTTGGAAAATGTCACTGTGAAGCTACCATTAATATTGTCCTCCTCCTTGTTTTTTCATTATAATACTAGCCTGAAATCACACTGGGCTTTTCTCTTTACTTCTAAATTCTGTTTTCCAACACAGTGATTCCCAAACTTAGGTCTTTGTGATTTGTACTGCCATGGGAAGTGGTCTAGCTGGCTCATGAGGTTTAAAAGAAAAATCTGCAAACTGTCAGTTTCAGTGCCCGTGTTGATCTTGCAAGAAGGGAGGGTGTTTGAAAATCATTCTGTTTCAGATTGGAAAATATGGGAGCTGCTACTTAAAGGGCAGGAATAAAAAAATGCATAAAGCAACAGGTTAAAAATTTCAATACATCAAGCAAACCTTTCATTCCTTACCCAGAAACAACAACTGTGCGAGAACCTCTCAGGTGCCTGTAATAACTTTCCTGATGGCACTACTGAATATTTTAAGAATAAAAATCATTGATGTCTTTTTTGGGGGAGGGAAGTGGGGAGGAGAGGGAGATGGGAGAACTGCTGTACAACTTAACAGCAATTTTTCTATCTCAAAATAATTTTTTCCTTCAGTTCTGCAGCTGAGAGCTGGCATTTTATCATTTCAGCATGTCATATTGTTACATTGCGCAATGATGTGATGCATTGAAATGTCAGTTTCACCTGAAAATTGAAAGTTATGCCACACACCCATTTTCAGCTAATAAGATGGCTGTTAGTTCATATAGCAGATTTCCAAGGCAATATGAAGAGATGAGCTTGTCTGAGCACTGTTATGTATTATTCACACATCTCAAAATACACCTCATTTGCCTTCATAAGTTTTGAATTCAACACTTCCTAGATTAAAAATTTTTGAAGTTTTTTTTTTAATTAAAAAATGTAATATGTGTTTGTTTACTTAATCTATTAAAAGTATTTTGTCTTTGTTCAGAATAAATGAGGGTGCTTTCTCCATGGTTGAATTGTTTTATATTCCATAGCCTAGTAAACAGCAATATGCATTGCTTCTTAATATTTATTTCCTGGAGTTGCTTAATAAATGTAGAAGGTGACATTGTGTGATTATGTCTCATCCAATTCTGTGTATGCTGGAAACAAGATTTGAACATGGAAAATCCTTTCCCTGGCAGTGTCCTTCATCCTTTTTCCTTTCCCTAGGGCTAAGCTGTGTGAGGGCCCGTCAGGAATTGGGGCAGCCCCAACCATTTATCACTCAAATGTTCAGAGTCAAGAATGAAATAAATCTGTGGCAGTTTTGCTAAAAGGGAGTATGTAAAGCATGAAGGTTTCAGCTGTACTTCTTCATGTTCTCAACAGTTTCTAAACTCATCCAAGGAAGAGCATGACTAATAAAGCTGCACCATTCCTCATAGTTTTTATTAGACTCAGTGCTAAGAATGTGTCAATTTTGTGGATCCAGTTTGGTCTGGGCTTTTGAATAAACTGTAAGATTATTTAATGCTTATGAAAATTACTGTGGAACTTTCTTGTAAAAACTCTTTGGTGGTACGGGTTATGAGTACTGGAATAACTAAACCAATCCCAGAATCTCAAAAAATCTATCTTTCAGTGCTGCAATACAGAGGGAAAGGAGAGGGAATGGAGATTGTAACACAGCTCAAACTATGGATAAAAAGCTATAGATCCTCCCCTCTGCAGGCTGATTGAAGCCTTGCATTTTCTCCTGGCCTTTGTGAGTAACTTTGCTTTCACTATCTTTCGTTTCCCTAAGTTATGTCCTCTTTTGTTGCACTAAGGGAATGAATTAATTTCCTTAAGATAGTAGTAGTGAATTGAAATGGGATGGTTTGGTGTATCTGAGTTCTTTTAGCAATAGAAGCTGTCTTGGTTTTTGCTTTTTTTCAGTGAAAATTGTTTTGGTTTCTTCCACAAACTTTCACCACTGCTTTTTGGGGGTGGCAGCAGTGGGAGTAGGGGTGGCAGGTTCAGTGAGAGAGAACATAAGACCTACTGATTGCATGGGGTGTTTCTTAGTGTTTTAGAATGCCATGTTGCAGAAACACAAAACTTCTCTTCTCTTCTCTTCTCTTCTCTTCTCTTCTCTTCTCTTCTCTTCTCTTCTCTTCTCTTCTCTTCTCTTCTCTTCTCTTGCCTTCTCTTCTCTTCTCTTCTCTTCTCTTCTCTTCTCTTCTTCTCTTCTCTTCTCTTCTCTTCTCTTCTCTTCTCTTCTCTTCTCTTCTCTTCTCTTCTCTTCTCTTTTCTCTCCTCTCCTCTCCTCTCCTCTCCTCTCCTCTCCTCTCCTCTCCTCTCCTCTCCTCTCCTCTCCTCTCCTCTCCTCTCCTCTTCTCTTCTCTTCTCTTCCATTCCGCTCTGCTCTGCTCTGCTCTGCTCTGCTCTGCTCTGCTCTACTCTACTCTACTCTACTCTACAGTTTTTTTCCCCTGGAAGGAGTCATGCGTGATGCAAGGTTAAATACACATGCTACCAATATGGTTGGATCTCTTCACTATTGTAGAGCACAACCCAGGCAGATCAGTCAGTAGAACCGGCACCTTTCAGTGAGGTTCTTTTCAAAATCATATATATAATGCATATGTACGTTTTGACTGAGGCCACTGAAAACTGTGTTTGTATGCCTTTGATATACAAATAAGATTCTGAAGATTAGATTTGGAAAAAGACTTTCTACACAAATGTCAGAACCCCTTTTATATTGCATTGTTTCTCCATGCACGTTTAGTCTGAGATTTTTGGATGGGTACTGCTTTAATTTTATATTTTTAAAATTTTTTTTTCATCGAAGTAGGAGAGTACACTCATAGGTTATTCAGTATTGTTTATCAGTTGTTTTGCACATTGTATCCCTGTACAGAGATGCAGAATACAGACATTCATAAATGATTTTCTTTACACCTATATTTCAACTTAGTGTTATCTTATTCCAAAGAAGGCCTTACTGAACTTTGTGTGAACTACTGAAAATGAACAAAGCACCATAGTCTGTTTCTGCGCTGCTTAGTCTTCAGTCAGAGCTGAGGGGGTAAAAAAAAGGAATTGCTGTTTTATAGGTGATCCTGGGTTGTGGAAGCTTTGGTTTGTTTTACATTGGAATGAAATGTCAGCAGTCTGGAATCTCTGGCAAAGGTGAATGGTCCGTTTTGGCCCATCTGTCTGCTGGAGATCCTGAACACCAGATGGGAGCCTGGACATCTGGGGAGCTGGAGAGCAAGCTCAAGCTGCTCTACCAGCCAGCCAGGCAGCCAGAGTGCAGACCAGTGGCAAATCAAGCAGCCAGCAAAAGGATAAGGCATCTGGCCAGGGGGAGGATGGTGGAGGCTGTCAGGAAGCTGGGAGCTGGGCAGCAGGCAAGCTGGGCAGGAGCCAGCCATGCTTTTGGCCAGCTGGCCAGAATCCCTGCTTGCCAGCTTGATATCTTGCCAGATGTTTGCTTGTCATCCAGCTAAAAGTCATGAGGCCATCTCTGCATTTTAGGAAAACTGTGGGCAAAAAGGTCTTATTTTGGGTAATTTGTTTTATTGTTCTTGAAAGGCTAAAGAGGGCATTTTCCAGATTTTCCTAACTACTACAAAATTTAGAGATTTACTAACTTTTTAAAAATGGCAATTAAGAATATGAGGTAGGCCCAGAGCCACAACTTTGAGGAATCGTCTGCATTTTAAGTCTTGTAGAACTGGGCAACTATAAATAAATTTCAGATAAGTTAGTTCATTTTGCAGATCTAACTGCAAAATAGCTTGCAAAATACAACCACAGATAAAGGCTTAAAATGACCTATCTTTCCAAGTACTTTCTGCTTGTAAATTCTGAATGTGGGCTGAATGTAAATTTGAAAACTCTGTCATGAAAACAGAAAATAGAAACTTGCTTGAAAATTGATGCAATATTTTCATATTTCTGTTCTTTCTTTGGGCAATTCTGCTTTCTGGAAATATTTACATGAAATCACTGGTTGGGCAATATTTGTTAGTGGCAGCTTTTTTAATTGGACCTAATGGATAGAGTGAGGAAAAAATGCTTATAAGCCCTTCTTGAGATCTAAAATAAAATCAGTAACCTTCAACGGTAAATACAATTTTAAATACATTATGCAGCATGATTCAGGATAAGCATTAATTGACTAGTCAGCAGTCCATATTCAGCTGCTTGAACATTTGTGGAGAACACACTTGAAAACGTGCAAACTCAGCTGAAGTGAAATCACGTACACTTCCTATCTGCAAAATGGTTTTGGTAGTACTTGGCAAATTCCATTTAAGAGTTTTCGTATAATATTAGATTTAAACTCAGCCTCATGCCTGGAGTTTGCAGTTACAACTCTACCTAGATCATTCTGTATGCATGGGAAAGGTTAGAGTGAGGCAGATGGAGATTTCTTTCGAGTGTAGAACCCAAATCTTAGAGAGCTGTGGCAAGTTTGATTAATCACTCTGCATCCTACTTCAAAACTAATACTTATGGTTTAAGAATAACTGCTTTCCTTTGTCCCTGCTGCAGGTTGGAATATAAAGATATGTGGTGGTGCACACTGTGCATGCAAGGATAGTTTCTGTTTTAACCCTCCACATGTGTCTGCAGGTTCTCTTTAACATACGACATCCTGAAGGACAAGCAGATGCCAGACACTGCAGGTTGTAGCTTTGCTGCAGTGACAGTGTGAGCTTATAGGGTTAATATTATTGTTGTATTTTATCATCCACTTGTGTTCAATTTTATTATTACGGTGATGTGTAAATTTAATAATGGGTTTACTTCCAGCCTATTTGTGCTAGTCATTTTGTATATTCTTCATGTGAAACAGGAAAAAAAGAAATCTAATCCTGTTAAAATCTGGATCCCTGCTATGTAGGTCAGTCATTTGCAGCTGACAATTTAAAACAAGTCCACTGCTCCAGCATGGATGATGATAATCTTTGTGTCCGGGTTTGGTAGATATGCTAGTCTGACCAGAGCCATCTACCAGAATGATTGACATGAGCAGTTTCTTAGGGCAGCAAAACAGCCCTGCTTGCTTTGTCTCTGACATTGCCTTGGAAAGTCAACTTTCTTGCTGCTGAGAGAGGCAGAGACCTGTGGAAGCAGTAGATATTGTTTGACCAACAAGGGGAGACATATCCCAGTCATAGATCTCCATGCAGGACCAGCAGGCAGGAGTAGGTCTGGCTTTCCAGGACTCACATTTTGACTCCTCCTCCTCCTTCTTTTCCCACTGACCTCTTATCTTTAGGATGGCTATGTTCTGCTTTGCCTCTTCTGAGAAGTTGTGATATGGCTTTGAGTTCAATCATGACAAAAACAGCTGACTGATCTATGAATAACTGTCACGTAGTTGAGTTACACTGTTGAGTATACAGCTGAGTTAAGCTTTGTCCATATGACTCCATTAAGACGGAAATGACTGCCAGGTATTTTTTCCTGTTAGGTTGCTAATGGCAGTACTGTAACAGCTGAGAAATTACAAGTGTGATTTCTTCATCTTACATATATTTTAGACTAACATAGTAAGAAATAGCATGCACTATTGCCGGAAGAGTGGTAGCGTGGATAAATGTTCTTTTAAGTCTTTGAAAATATCTGTCACGTCTTTTTAATCAAGAGAAAAATATGTTAACTGGACTGGAAGCAGTTTATGGCTTATTCGACTAAAGAATGTGGTCATCAACATGCAAATGAAATATATTAGCCTTCCTTTTGCTATTAGCATAAACAGGATACTGGTTTTAGTTACAAAGAAGTGGCACAGCAATGCTGAAAATTTTGTAGGATGTTTTAAATAGCATGTTTAAGGTAAAATGGAACATATATAAATATGAGTAGGGATTAGCAGGGTGAAAGGAGATAAGCCAAAGTTCAGATGACAGGCAGGTATTTGACATCCCAGGGTAGAGGCTTATGGCTGACTCATTTCTGTTCTAATCTATGCCTGTGAAATCCTTCCTGGTACTACAGTACAAGGCATTAAAAAAACCTAATGCAAAATTAGTCCAGTACTTTGTGTGTTCTTCCTAACAATGTTCTCTGGCATTGTTTTGGGCTTTTCTTTCCTAAACTGCTTAAGGTATATGCTGGTTAAATAAAAAATGATACAATCTAAGATAGTAAAAGTAAAATCCAGAACAATCCAGGTATGTTTTTCTAAGCTGGCTACAAATCTTTGGAGAGACTAGTTCAGTCAGTACAGAAACTTCTGACTGGGGCCTCCTGCTAGTTCGGTATCAGGTGTGTTATGTATAAGAATTCAATATTTGGTATCTATTTGAAATTCTACAATTAAAAAACCAACAGTGATTAAATAGACATTATTCTAGGGTAGCACCCAAAAAAGAACCCTATTGCCCATCCAGGAACCCGAATATAAAAGATAAAATCCTGTTGCTTATGTGGTTTTTTGAATTAAAGATTGTAAGTGACAAAACAAAAAACAGGTTGCTTTCAGCTCTGATCATGACCTTCTAATACTCGTATCTCTTTTCATTCAACACCTATTTCTGGTTATTTTGTACTGAGCAGGTGTCGGTTCTTTTAGGATCTCCGTAAGAAAGGCACTATCACTCAAAGCTGATTAACTAATTTAGTGAGTAAATGATGGAAACTATAAAAAAGGTGATAGCGATCTTACGTCCCTTCTGATGCTGGGAACCCCTGCTGCATGGCACACTGCACAGGGTTCCCATCCCCAGCTCAAAGTCCTCCTGTACTCTTGTAGGGTCTTGCTCATAACACAGATTCATTGGTTACCGATAGCAGTCAAATCTGGAATGTGGACTTAGAGAGGCCGTTGGACAGAATGCTCCCGCACCCTTATCTCAATAAAGGTATAGTTCCCGAACAAGTGCATACAATATTTCAAGTAGACAAGACAATGCGCTATTACGTATAATGATTGAGTGTGTATTGAATACATGCACTTTGCTTAACTATGCACTGATTACTTCTACATGGATTAATTATTGTATAGAGCAGTTGCACAGTATCCATGGTACAGAGGCATGCACTTGAGTAATCATGGATACTCTGCCATAACTGGTTGGTAAGTGCTGATAGACTATACAACATGAAATCTATATACATGAGAAGGAGACAAGCATGTGGATCGCAAACTTTTCATTCAGTAGTCTTCTGGCTGCACCACTACCTTGGCGACTTGGGAATTTGGGGTTATTTGGGGTTGAGTAAAGACAGGAATTGCAAAATTAAAGGATCCCAAGGAAAGCGATTTAGCAGAAGTGCCCTTCCTGATACAACATAGTTCATTTTATGATATGTCTATTTTCCTGCAAAAGAAAGGTGGCTATTCTGATGGATATACAATCATTTAAGACTTATTAGGAGAAATTCAATGTCCTAAATTCACACGCAAATTCAAACGACTTACAGACTTTGCATCACTCATGGTTATAATGGAAGACAAAAATGATTAGGTTTGAATCTAGCTTTTGCAATATGGAGATATTTAATGTGCATTAAATATTATCCATTGCATTAGAAAGTACTGCTGTTTTGTGTGGGATCAAAGACATGACCTCTGCATTGTAATGCAGCTACAAAACGTATTTATTATATTATGGTTGAACTGATATTTTTCTTTTCTTTAATCTATTATTTAAATATGGATGATACTCTCCATTCTGAAACATACATAAAAATGAAGAAAAAAGCACAGCCAGTATGTAAAGCTAAAGTCACCAAACCTCTGCAAAGTCTGTGATATTTGTATCATTAACTGTGAAAGCTTTATAATCTTGAGGTTATTTATGACATAATCCTTGTGTGGGGCTATTGAATTGTTTTCACATGATTAGTTTTAAGTACATATTTTCAAGATATATTCTTCATGCTGTTTGTAGAGTCAGGTTATTTGCTTGTTGATTGTGGTGACACAAGCAGCAGTTTGACTAAAACATTTTTATTGACTTTGGTCCGTTCATCTGTGAATTCTCATTCAGTAGTGTACATGTCTTATTTGATAATCAGGGAGCACTAGAGTAGTTTTACAGTGCTCTGATTAGTTCATCAAGAACTCCATAATGGAGACCTAATGGAACACTGAGAACCCAGTTCTGTGCAGCATGTGAGCAACTTGCATTTGACTTGAAAACAAATCATGAACATTCATCACTTCTCAATATCTGATCATTAGGTAACGTCTCATGGTTTCAAGGGTATCACCTCTTCTCCTTCCCACTGCATTTTTTTATGTTACCTCATTTAAACAGAATATAGTATATGGACAAATGTAAATTACAGACCCCTCCTCTTCCTCAATATAGTCCACATGATGGGGACATGACTGTATGGTGGATTATATGATGAGGTGCTACCCACAGCCAGAAGTTTCCTTAGGAGAAGACTCATGCTTCCCTATGCTGGCATGGTGCAACAGCTTGTCATGGGCTTCCTGAACCTGCAAAGTGGGAATGCCAACTCAGCACAAGAAGAGGTGCTGCAGTGGTCATACAAAGTGTGCCACGGCACAAGACTCAGAGAAGGGAAAGTTATGCAGCAGGGAGAACACCTCACTTACTTAGTTATTCTTCCTGGTAAGGAAACAAAAGCATGAAGTCCGGTATAAAGTCAAGTGTATATATATGGATGTGGGATTTGTGCTGTACAGATTATTTTATTCTATCAAATATCTTTCTTAAGGTAAAAAGGGGGAATAAAACCACCATTGTAGAAGCAATTTATGCCTGCTCAGAGAGATAGTACAAGACATGTACATCATCTATAAATCTGAGTGACATGTATGCCTTTAAGTTTTTTGTATATTGAAAGACATATAAAAAGAGCATAAACTCAAAATTGGAATTTGGCCAGGAACACAAGCCAATGATAATTCTGAAATATGATGCATTTTTGCTGTCATTTGGTTTTAATGCAGATGTAGTACTATCTGCAGTATTTCTAAAATTCAGATTAAGCTCCTTTTTCAGCTGAAGTACAGTATTTCTAAAAGCAGCTACTAGATTTAATTATGTTCATTAAAGTAAGATTCAGAACTATAATTCTAAGCGTTATTATGAAAATTCTTCAACTTTTTTACATGTTTAGTTTTATGATGCAATTAAACATTGGCTGTGAAGTTTATTGTCATCCCATGTAATGTTTTTGTCATTTTAAAACAAGCTTATAATTAATGTGGGAAGTAAAGACATGTGAAGTAGATGAGCAAAAATGCAACATAGTACCTATAAATCTAAAGGTGTTTACCATCTGCAAGCATATCTGTGCTATTTCTCTAGTTAGATGTATACTACATATGTTGTTTTTAGGATATATTGAACATAACCAGTCATTCATATAATATGCAAAATAGCACAGTATCTGCAGTTGTAAAAAAGACATGTTTCCAAAGAAGATTTCATGACTACTGATTTTTTAAGAGATGACGGTGTAGGTGTCTGCATGTTTTTACATATTAAATGGAAATTTTTTTTTTTTTTTATTAACTTAGCATGTGAATAGTTTATGACTGGAAGAATTTACAAAGCCAGGTTTAGTGTTTCTATTTTGTGTGAAGATTCTCTACTGTCAAATAATTTTGTTGAGATCAGGCTACAACCTGTTCTTTCTTTTGGGGCATCTGCTTGACTACCTGGTTTTTAGTTTTTTTTTCCTGATGCTAGCAAGGACTTTTAAAGCTCTATCCTAATATCAAACTTAGCTAAAATTGGCAACAAAGTTGAAAGTTAAAGGAGAAATGGATGACAGACCTGAGATCAGTATGACTACCTAAGCTTTTATTCTGTTTGCCTTAGCACGTAGCAGAGACATTAATGATAGCTTTCACATTTCTAGAGCTGCCTCATCCAATCCTCCTTCGCTTGTGTATTTGTGTGTACAGTTTCTCAGTGTGACAATGGTTAACACAGAGGAATGCTTTTAGCTCCACTGAAACTTGAGTGACTTAGTGTGAGGGCCTGTCTACATACAGCTTTCTGCAGACCTGTCTTTCCGTTCCTCCAAGTACCCACTGACTTCAGTTTCATCTTTCTTTTTTTTTCTGTTGCATTCACAGATTGTCACCTCATTCAGTTATTGATCTCTCCTGTGCTACGAATTCACTCAACACTGCCATCCCTGCCTTAAAACGATTTCCATGGGGGAATCTTGAATCTATTGCTTTGAACTTAATCGACTTTTAAATTGAACTGAAGGAAGGAATAAAGTTCCATTTCTATTCTAGCTGTTTTGGTTCTTCTGAGCTAAAAGGAGAAAAATAATTTATGTCGTCAAAAACAGGCAGGCATGATGCTGAATGCACTTGGACTGGGTTGTCAAGTGCATAGGTTATATTTTGCAATTTCTTCATCCTAATGTTGCTCTGCCCCTACCTGTTCAAAGGTACAAGTTGTTTGGGAAGTTTGGTAGTTTCTTTGTCAAATTCTCAGCTATTGCTTCGCAATTCTGTTCAGAAGGTCACACTGTATGTCTGAAGTCCTATAGCATGTGGCGTGAATAATTTCCCTCTTGGACACAGTGGGGTTTCTAGGTACAACTACCTTCTCTTAGGCTTTCCTAAAGGGAAAAGCCTGGAGCACTGCAAAGGTTAAGTGAGCTGGCCTTTGGGGCACGGCAGGAAGCTTTCCGTCTGTGTTTGTCTGTTAACATCCATCGAAAATAGTCCTGCTCATTGTTCTTGTTAGCTTCTCATTCCCTGAAGTTCAAAAGAACTGTCTGAACTTCAGGCACAGATACTGTGCATATTAACATGACAGATAACCATTTAAAGTGGCTGTCTGATCAGCTGAGGTGTCATTGATTATATGCTCTGCCAATACCAGTACAAATTTAAGAACTTTACTCTAAGTTGCTAGCCATTTTGGCTATTAGCCATATCCAGCCTGGTTGTGCAAAACACCATCTGGTGATCATTTCAGCAGTCCTTCAAGTTGAGGCATTTACTTTTCATAAAAAGAACTGTAAACATCTAGCTGTTTCGCAAATTATGCCTCGGTTTCTGTGGGGATAGCACAATTCAGTTATGGCAAGTAATTATGGTGACAAAATTATATCTATGTAGCAACTGCTGTATTAGGAGGCTAAAACATTTCTTTTTACTGCCTTCAGCATTTCTGTGGAAGGGATACCTGAAAAAGCATGTTCTGGACTGGACTGTGGAAGTGGCAGTAGCTTCCACAGCAATAGAAATCTTGTACTAAAATTCATCTGACCACCCTTTGGTGGTCAGATTTATTGATCTGCTTTGCTAGTCTGCGGTTTTCAGTCTATGTTATGCAGAAATCGTAGGCCATGTTCTAACTTGTCAGTTGTATTAAATTTGCAGAACTAGATTCCACAGTTGTCTTGGAAAATTCCACAGTTGTCTTAGAGGTCTGTAAGCTAAAAAAGATTGAACATCATTGCTTCACAAATGCAACTCCATGATATGAGGAGAAACCCATCGTTATTTGAGTAGATAGCACTCTGACTGATCTCCTTTTCTACTGACAGAAATCATAGAATCATAGAATCATTTAGCTGGAAAAGGCCCTTAAGATCATCGAGTCCAACTGTAAACCTAACACTGCCAAGTCCACCACTAAACCATGTCCCTAAGCTCCACATCTACACGTCTCCAGGGATGGTGACTCAACCACTTCCCTGGGCACCCTGTTCCAGTGCTTGATAACCCTTTTTGTGAAGAAATTTTCCCTAATAGCCAATCTAAACCTCCCCTGGTGCAACTTGAAGCTGTTTGTTCTCATCCTACCGCTTGTTACATGGGACAAGAGGCGGACACCCACCTCGCTACAACCTCCTTTCAGGTAGTTGTAGAGAGTGATAAGGTCTCCCTTCAGCTTCTTTTTCTCCAGGCTAAACAACCCCAGTTCCCTCAGCTGCGCCTCATAATACTTGTTCTGAACACGGATTACTTTATTCTGTATGCCACAGCACATCTCAACATATTTTATCTATCCTAGGTGGTACCTATAAACAGAAATGTCATCAATATGTTAATTCTAGTATTATGATAATGAATAGTGATGAAGAGGAGAGATGCAATAAAGTGCAGTTTTCTTTTTATCTCGACCTTTATCTGTTCACTTGATTGACATCTATAAATACATACAGAAAATTGACAATAATAACATTTAAGATGGGTGCATCAGAATAAACAATGGCACTAGTAGTATAGCATGAGCTGTAAGTAATCAAGACCAGTATCTGTAAAGCTTATGTAGTACTATCCATGACAATGGAAAAGACAAAAGATTACTAAAAATTTAGGACGGAATTTTTTTTCTTCTCCTTTACTTAGTGTTGCCAATAAGTGGTAATATTAACAAAAGTTAGCTGAATACTTTTTTATTCATTAGTTATGCTGACAGTTATTCTTTGCAGTGTCTGATCAGGTAGTGAGACAGTTCATGAAAAAATGAGCTTGAAATTTAAGCAAATGATTGTAAACCCCACAGAAGTGAAGGGAGAATTAATTGCTGGATATTCAGAACTATTTTTAGGACAATATAGGTATAAAACCCCCTCTATATACAATAGATAATGCTATCTATATAATGTAGCAAAGTCAGAAAAAAAGAGTTCTCTTGTGAAACTGGCAGAAAAATGGAAGGTGAGAAAAGAAGTGATAGATATACCAGGAGTGGCATCACGTTTACTTTACTGGAATAAGTACAAATTTAGATCCAAGGCTTTGTATGGCACTGCTGATGTTTGCTGCAGATACACACCACTATAGGATTAAAAGGTCTGCAGGAATCTCTCTTCTTTTCATAATCTACCCTGCCCTTCCTATCCCCCGTCTTACTTAGTTTTCAGACTTCTTCAGAATTCTCCCTTGTTCCTCCGTTTTCCTGTCCCTAAGATCCTTTCTTTGCTTCAGAAAACTCACTAGGCTCATTAGACATGCATGCACCATCTGCTTGCATCCTCAGTAAGTGCCTTGGAAGCCAATATAAGATGGATGAGAGCTGAAAAGGGTACTGAAGAGGATTTAGAGTTGAATTTAAGCTTTCTGATACAACATTGAGTAAGCCTCCCGTTGTTCATGGTCCAAAAACCTCTGTAGTTTTCTCAAATCTGTCCTTTTTATGGCATCTAAAACTCTGTAGAAAGGAATATGGTAAACATCAACTCTTCTCTTCTTTGCCAAGTCTTTTTCTGCCTTTCAGTGTGCTCCTCTCCCCTCTCCCACCCCCTATCTTAAGATGTGGGGAACAAGGCCACCTTCCTGGTGCCCTCACGAGGTGCGAGAGAGTCACTGGGAGGCAGCTGCTAACTCCAGGGTTTAAAAGCACTGAGACTGGGAGAAAAACCGCAGAATGGAGCATTTCCTGCCCTTCTTTGTCCTCTTTCTCAGATTCTTTGCAGAATTGTTTCTATCCCAGCAATTACTGCCTGTGGGTTTTTTGTTTTCCAGTCGTAGCTCTGGAACTGCTGATGAGCCAAAATCTTCCTAGCCGCTCCCCGTAATGCAATCTGTTGTTTATATTTAAAATGATTTTAATTGTCTAATTAGCATTTAATCACCTAAACTTTGGTCTTGTGTTCTGGGTTTTGATGAGTTGTGAATATTCAGTTTTGCTCTTACTTTCCTTCTGGTCTTTCTTTTGCCTACATGTAGGCTGAGAAAGTGCTTAAAATGTGCTGAAAACTTCTGTTTCCTTCTAAAACCATTTAAATATCTTCAGCTACTAACTGAATTTAAAATGTCGGTAATAGTATTCTTTTTGAACACATCAAAATCAGATCTGAACTGGAGAAAGTCAGCTTATTATGTAATAATGTAATAATGTAATAATTATTACATTAACAATGTAATAATGTAATAATTAATACAGTAATAATGTAATATTAGTAGTTTGGTCATGGTTAAGTAACTAGTAGTTTGGTTATAGTTGAAGATAAAAGAAAGGGAAAGGCTGGGAGGAAGTATCTTTCCAAAGCTAACTGACAAGAACTAACAAGCTTTAGCCGTAGGAGGTTGCCTGAGGAAGGGTAGCTTGCCATAGAGCATGTCTATATTTTCCAATTATATAATTCAGCCTAATAGTTCTGGTAACATATGGGTATGTATCCCATTGGGATAAAAACGATCCACATGCTGTTTCTTGGTTGTGGACAAATAAATATCACAGAAAGAAAGACATCATAAACCCAAGCAAATGTTGTTTATTGAAATAATGTGTTTTAGTTTTCTGGGGTTTTTTTACTGCTCTTGTTCCAGATTATACATCAGCGCAGTAGTCAAACTGGTGGGACACAACAGTTTCCTCACCAATCAATTGTGCAGAGATGACTGTAGGGAAAGGTCAGGCTGTGCCTGGAGCCCATGCCAGTGCTGGGAACCACTGTCCATTTGCCCAGGTAAACATGCTTAGAGGCCCAGGTCACCGTGACTTCTCTATTATGTCCCTGAGTCTCACAGGGCTTCCAGTGACACAGAAAAAAGAGGTTGCGAAAGCCATCTCCTGTCTGAGCTGAGGGGTTGAGGGGTGGTGCTGCTTATAGTCCTGTACCAACACTTAACGCTGCCTGTGGATGGGTGCTGCTCCTCTGCTGTTTCAGTTCAAAGCTAGGTAAGCTAATCCGCCTTTGATTTAGAGCGACGTACTTAGTTTTAGACCAAAAGTGTGCAGAGAAGGAAGCTCACCCAATTACTGTTGCTCTTGGCTAGAAGGCAGTAATATCAACGGAGAGCTGAGTCCATGGGCCCTCCCTCCCTCCCTCCCTCCCTCTCATATTCCCTCCCTGTCTGCCTCCCATTGGGTGCCTACTTTGGTCTGGCACTGCAGAGGGAGAGCATTACCAGTCTCAAGATCAAACTGGTCATTGCACATGGAATTTAGACATTATCATATGTATGTTGCCATGACCATTCTTTGACATGAGGGGTATTTGATATTATTAAAAAAATCATAATAACTGTAAGGGCCTTAGAGCATGGATTTTTAGTTGAGTGAGCTAGTGGAAGGTGGAAGAACAATGGTGTACCTAGTGAAATATACTGAAAACTGTCATGCAATGGTTAAGGCCACTGTTATTTCACTACCTGTAATAACAATTGCAGTCTGTAATCATTATCTCAGCAGAGTAACTAGCTTGTTACTCAGTATAATTGGCTATTGGTCATAAACTTTACCATAAACTAGCACTCTAAAAGCATCTAGAAGAAATATATTGTTGACAGTTGCTGGAACTTACTATTAAATTCAAATAACAATGAAAGCAAGAAAGGAATGATAAAGCATGGCTACTAAATGAGAATGATAAGGGTGCTCATTAAAGGTTATGACTATCAAACCTGATAAGCTTTTGTTAGGGACAGACTCTGTCTTAGTCATACTGGAGTAAATCTATTGAAGTAAAAAGAGTAACTTTGAATTAAATCAGTGCAAGGCTTTGCTTCCTTGATGTTTAGCTGTTAATACTACCACCACTGGGCCTGTTTGCATACTGTCTGGAATTCCCTTTTCCCATTTTGTAAGGTGTAATTTTGAAAGGTTTGGAAAATAAAAAGGTGAAATTTGTCTTATACTCCAGATTCTACTGCTTACAGTGATTGTGAAGAGATGGGATATCAGAATATATTAATCCCAGTTTTTAAAGCAGTAGGTGAAAATAAGAAGAGCAGAATGCATTGCAGCATCCATCATGGACCTCTGTATGCAAACCTAGAGTTACCACACAGAATAATATATTTGTATCAAAATGGTAGTAGGAAGAAATGGTATTATTATCTTCTCTAGAGCTGACTGTGGACAAAGAAGGTTCCTTTAATACAGAAAAAGGTACTAAAATGAATCTTTCAGTAGATTTAGTCTTAACACAGAAACTTGATCTTAACACAACATTTGGAGCTTAATCGTCTCTCCTAGTGATTTGTAGCTCAGTAGCAAGACACATTTTGTACAAATTTCACATTTCATTATACATTATTAAAGCTTACTAGATTTTTTTTTTCTTTAATGCTGGGAAAGCTTTGCCCTGCAGGACCCTTCACAAGCTTCTGGTGTTTTTATTTTAAGCTGCTGCATGAATGCCCAAGTTATCTGTGTTGGAGCAGAATTCAAATACTGTCTCTAGCTTTGTATTTGTAGGCATCCTCTTAATCTGTAGGTCCACTGTGTCGCACCTTTCCCACTACTAGAAACGTTGTGATGCAAACACTTATGTCCTATGACTAATACTGGTTCCAAAAGTCTCAGTATCTGATGGGCAGTCTGGGTTTGGTTTATGTCAAAATTTATGGCATGGTTTATGTCTGGGTTTGGGATATGAATTCAAATGTAGACTTTAGAAATGTTTGAAATTCCAACACTATTTTGGGGCTGGGAGGGGACGAGGGGACGAGGGCAGGAACTCCAGAACTACAAGAACAGAATACTTACATATGTATTTCTGCTGAGAAAGCATATCATGCTTGACCACTCTGTAGGCCATGGAGTCTTCTCAAGCTCTTGCAGTTTTATCTACTTCACATTTTTTCCTCCAAGTCTTTCAGTCTCTTCTGAAAACACCTTTTTTTCTGTAGGCAGCTAGTCCTGTGGTTAAATAACAAGTAGTACCTTTTCTTTTGAGCCCAAGTATGTTTTGTTCCTTTGAGTCCCTTGAGCATTTATATTCTGACACTACTATTTGATGTCTTTGCCCTATTATTGGGAAAAGTCAATTTCATCAAATCCCTGTGAAGCAGTAAGAGGAAACTGGTTTTACTCCTTATGTTGCCTTTTGCTTCTTCTCCTACGTGCTGGCCAGGTATACTCAAATACTGATAGATTTTAACTGACTTTCTGATAGTCTATGCACATGCTTATAGACATATTTGCACCGCTCCCCTCTCACTTTAGTAAAAAGAAATGTAGTGAGAGCAGAGTAATAACACTAGGTTAAAAAATCAAACCAGAATATCTAAACTGTACATATTTTAAAATCATTTAGTATACAACCAAGATTTAAATATCATATATCATTTGTAAGCGTAACACAGCTTTCTTTCCTCATTTCCCTTCCCCCATCAAGTTGAGGATCAGCTTATTAGAAGGGAAGCAATGTGTGTAAAACTCAGTAATACAGTCAAATGTCAATGCATGAGCTGGATAAAGAGCACAGCCCTGTGAGTATACTTACCAGTAAATTAAAATCAGAACATTGTGCAATTTTAACCAAAATGGTTATTTTAGATGCCTGAAATCTGTGAAAATTGCAATGGGAGGTAAGACCACTCCAAATTATGTCATCTTTCATTCAGAATGTGCTGTTAATTATAGCAGCACCTGTTAGACCGTACTTACTGTTATGTCAGCATTTCAAATGCGCACACTCTACTTACTTAAATGAATTCTTTTGTGGCTGAAAACTACAGCCTGATTGTATTTTTAGTGTGTTTTCAACACAAATATTTTGGGTATTACTGTTTGGTGAAGCAAAATACACACTTTTTACAAACTCATTACATTCAGGGCCAGAAGGGCCCTTTGAATCATACAGGCTGGTATTGTGGTCTCTCACCCATATATTCTTATGTCTAACCTGTAACTCTGGTTATATTTTCTAGAAAATATTTTAAAAAGCATAAGGAATTCACCCCAACGGTAACCTAAAAGATTACTTAGAAATAAAAAATTAATTACTTAATTTAAAACGTTAGTCTTGCTTCTGGTCTGAATGTGCCTGGGCTCAGCCATTGGATCCTGCAGTTTATTTGCTTATGTGCTTGTAGGCTCTTTACTTACCAACACTCTTTTTCCACTTTTTTGCACATCCATATTCAAACACAATATGTTTCACAAGGCAGATGTCCAGATATGAAACACCATTTCACTCCTTATACCCACCCCCCAGGCACATGCCCTCTTTTAAGTTTGCCCACTTGAAAGTTTTAGGTCAAACCTTGAGACAGTATCACAGTAATGATCCAGCTTAGTGATTCTCAAATAGCTACAAAAGTCTTTGTGAGCAATAACCAGGGGAAATCGTATTTGTGGGTGCATGTTCTCCTCTATTCTTCCAGTTGCAGGGAATGATGAGGAACGGAACAGGAAGAACCAGCAGATCAATACCTGGCTCTGAGCCTGGTGTCACCAGCAGAATTTTTGTTTTTTTGATCATGGGTTGGTCTACACAACACCACGTCTGCTGGTGACAGATGGGGTACACCTGTCTCAAAGAGAGAAAAGGATCTTTGCACAGGAGTTAGCAGGGCTCATTGAAAGAGCTTTAAACTAGATTTGAAGGGGGAAAGGAATACAAACAGGGTCACTAGGGATAAGCCTGAGGGCGGCACACCAATCTTTGAGGGACAGTGTGCTAGCGAGGTCCTTTGGTCTGCCATCTCAGTGGAGGCAGGGGATGAAGATCCATGCAGTAGCAAAGATGCAAGGGTTATTGATGTGTTAGAAACCACAGAAGCTCCTGGGAAAGGTCACATAGGAATTAGGGCTTCTTCCCCAAAAAAGGTGGTGGGATCAATAGCCCAACTGAAGTGCTTCTACACCAATGCACGCAACATGGGCAAACAAACAGGAGGAGCTGGAAGCTGTTGTGCAGCAGGAAAACTATGATATACTTGCCATCACAGAAACATGGTGGCATGACTCATTCAACTAGAGTGCTGCAATGGATGGCTATAAACTCTTCAGAAGGGATAGGCAAGGAAGGAGAGGCGGTGGGGTAGCCCTATATGTTAGGGAGTGTTTTGACTGTCTAGAGTTTGACAATGGTGGTGATGATGATAGGGTTGAGTGTTTATGGGTAAGAATCAAGAGGAAGGCCAACAAGGCAGATATCACGGTGGGAGTCTATTAGAGACCACCCAACCAGGATGAAGAGGCAGATGAACTATTCTATAAGCAGCTGGGAGAAGCTTCACGATCGCTAGCCCTTGTTCTTGTGGGGGACTTCAATCTGCCAGATGTCTGCTGGAAATACAATACAGCAGAGAGGAAACAGTCTAGGAGGTTCCTGGAGTGTGTGGCAGATAACTTCCTGACACAGCTGGTGAGTGAGCCAACTAGGGAAGGTGCCCCGCTGGACCTGTTGTTTGTGAACAGAGAAGGACTTGTGGGTGATGTGCTGGCTGGAGTCTGTCTTGGGCACAGTGATTATAAAATGATAGAGTTTTTCAATTCTTGGAGAAGTAAGGAGGGTAGATTAGCAGAACTGCTACCTTGGCCTTGTGGAGGGCAGACTTCGGCCTGTTTAGAAGCCTGATTGAGAGGGTCCCTTGGGAGGCAGTCCTGAGGGGCAAAGGAGTCCAGGAAAGCTGGACAATCTTCAAGAAGGAAATCTTAAAGGTGCAGGACTAGGCTGTCTGTATGTGCAGAAAGATGAGCCGGTGGGGAAGAAGACCAGCCTGGCTGAGCTTTGGCTGGAACTCAGGAAAAAAGAGTTTATGACCTTTGGAAGGAGGGGCAGGCAACTCAGGAGGACTACAAGGATGTCGTGAGGCTATGCAGGGAGAAAATTAGAAGGGCCAAAGCCCAGCTAGAGCTTAATCTGGCTACTGCTGTAAGAGACAATAAAAAATGTCTCTATAAATACATTAGCAACAAAAGGAGGGCTGAGGAGAATCTCCATCCTTTATTGGATGCGGGGGGAAACACAGTGACAAAGGCTGAGGAAAAGGCTGAGGTACTTAATGCCTTCTTTGCCTCGGTCTTTAATAATAAGACCAGTTGCTCTTGGGGTACCCAGCCCCTGAGCTGGAAGACAGGGACAGCCAGCAGAATGGAGCCCCCATAATCCAGCGGGAAGTGGTTAGCAACCTGCTACACCACTTAGACACACACAAGTCTATGGGGCCAGATGGGATCCACCCCAGGGTACTGAAGGAACTGGCAGAAGTGCTCACCAAGCAACTTTCCATCGTTTATCAGCAGTCCTGGCTAACCAGGGAGGTCCCAGTTGACTGGAAGTTAGAAATGTGACACCCATTTACAAGAAGGGCCAAAAGGAGGGCCCAGGGAACTACAGGCGTGTCAGCTGACCTCAGTGCCGGGGAAGGTTATGGAGCAGATCATCCTGAGTGCCATCACGTGGCACGTACAGGACAACCAGGTGATCAGGCCCTGTCAGCATGGGTTTAGGAAAGGCAGGTCCTGCTTGACTAACCTGATCTTCTGGGACAAGGTGACCTGTTTAGTGGATGAGGGAAAGGCTGTGCATGTGGCCTGCCTACACTTTAGTAAAGTCTTTGACACCGTTTCCCGCAGCATTCTCCTGGAGAAACTGGCTGCTCATGGCTTGGACGGGTGTACTCTTTGCTGGGTAAAGAACTGGCTGGACGGCCGGGCCCAAAGACTTGTGGTGAATGGAGTTTACTCCAGTTGGTGGCTGGTCACAAGCGGTGTTCCCCAGGGCTCTGTGTTAGGGCCAGTTCTGTTTAATATCTTTATCAATGATCTGGACAAGGGGACCGAGTGCACCCTCAGTAAGTTTGCAGATGACACCAAGCTGGGCAGGAGTGTTGATCTGCTTGAGGGTAAGAAGGCTCTGCAGAGGGATCTGGACAGGCTGGATCGATGGGCTGGGACCAATTGTATGAGGTTTAACAAGGCCAAGTGCAAGGTCCTGCACTTGGGTCACAGCAACCCCATACAACGCTACAGGCTTGGGGAAGAGTGGCTGGAAAGCTGCCTGGAGGAAAAGGACTTGGGGGTATTGGTCGATAGCCAACTGAATATGAGCCAGCAGTGTGTCCAGGTGGCTAAGAAGGCCAACAGCATCCTGGCTTGTATCAGAAATAGTATGGCCAGCAGGACTAGGGAAGTGATTGTCCCCCTGTCCTCGGCACTGGTGAGGCTGCATCTCAAATACTGTGTTCAGTTTTGGGCCCCTCACTACAAGAAAGACATTGAGGTGCTGAAGTGTGTCCAAAGAAGGGCAACGAAGCTGGTGAAGGGTCTGGAGCAGAAGTCTTATGAGGAGTGGCTGAGGGAACTGGGGTTGTTTAGCCTGGAGAAGCAGAGTCTGAGGGGAGACCTTATTGCTCTCTACAACTGCCTGAAAGGAGGCTGTAGAGAGGTTGGTGTTGGTCTCTTCTCCCAAGTAACAAGTGACAGGACAAGAGGAAATAGCCTCAAGTTGCACCAGGGGAGGTTTAGATTGGATATAAGGAAAAATTTCTTCACTGAAAGGGTTGTCAAGCATTGGAACCAGCTGCCCAGGGAAGTGGTGGAGTCACCATGCCTGGAGGTATTTAAAAGATGTCTAGGTGTAGCACTTAGGGACATGGCTTAGTGGTGCACTTGGCAGTGTTAGGTTAACGGTTGGACTCTTAAGGTTCTTTTCCAACCTAAATGATTCTATGGGTTATTGTAGTTTCATGTGTTCACCACTGCAACAGTTCCTAAAAGAACCACTCCTTGTTGAACAACTGTGTAAATGACCTTCTTACTTTTGTGCCACGTTCCCTTTGCATATATCTTAAGATTATAATTCTGAAAATGATGCACAGATTTTGGTAGCTGTTTAATCTTTAATTATTGGAAAATGAAAGGATTCATTGCTGCTTTCAAGGTGTGAATGCATCATCTGATCTCTTATAACAGACATGTTTATTGAATACTATGCCATTAATCCGTAACAGTTTTAACTTTCTCTGGTGAGCCTATGACATTAATAAAGCAAAGATGACACAATATAAGAATGTATCTTCATAATTTAACTTTAAGAAGCAGCTCTTTATTCCACAGTGCTGAAAAATCTGTAGATGTTGCAAAACAAGATGTGAAATGTTGTGAGTAATTGAATTTCTCATCCAACTTTTATCTTGAAATATCTTAAAGTAATATAAGGTGTGACTGTAATAAAAAGTATTATTCAAACATTATTACATTTCTGTGAAGTAAAATATTTTTTGAGACTTAAGGCTAGTTCTTCTAATGTCTCAGAAAAAGATATAGGTCTTATGAAGCAGAAATTTTTAAGAAGCCTTCTGGAACAAGGCTGGATTACAGCTGCAATTTTGAAATGCCTATATAACTCTTTTTGAAGACATGAGATGATTGTCCAGTACTAGATCTATTTAGCTTGGCACCATAATTAAATGTTGTGTCCCATCTGTGTGTTTTGCTGTTGGGAAAATCACTGATTCCCAAATAAAGAAGTCTTTTTTTTCTTGTTTGATACTATTTCTGAATGGATTTTAATGGTTACATACATTTTTTTCACTTATTTTGTTAACATGAATTTGCAAGAAAACAGGTTATTCTGTGGACCCATGCAAACATGACAAAACAAAACAACTAAATGAGCAAAGTAGCATTTTTGTTGTTGTCGTTGTCTTTTTAGCTTTGTCAGCACTCAACTCCAGGACTTCTGTTGTACACGTTCAGGCTCCAACAGCACTGCACAGGCTCTGGCCTTTTACAGAATCACAGAATCATATAGGTTGGAAAAGACCTTTAAGATCATCGAGTCCAACCATAAACCTAACACTGCCAAAAACCATCACTACACCATGTCTACAGAATCACAGAATCATATAGGTTGGAAAAGACCTTTAAGATCATCGAGTCCAACCATAAACCTAACACTGCCAAAAACCATCACTACACCATGTCTACAGAATCACAGAATCATATAGGTTGGAAAAAATGCTTTTGTAAAGTAAATGCTAAAATTAAATTACTAAAAGTAAATGCTTTTGTTTAGCATTTACTGAGGATGATACATATGATTCTGTCCACCCAATGGCTGACCAGAGGGAGTTTTCTGGAAGATCACCAAGGTGATACTGTTCTACCTGCATGTTATTCCCAATAAATTTGTCTGTCACATTATGGAATCTATACTCCAGATTTATCATCTGTGGAACTGGACAAGAGCCACCCCTGGCATCTGTATGTACTTGTTACTGCTTATAGGTACTTACCTCTCAAGAGGCCATCAAGTCTCACGTTGTGACTAAATAAACACAAGGGAGGTCAGAAATTTTCAGTCATTAACAGTTAATTTATATGAGAGTATGCTTGAAGTTAAAATAAAATTTAGGGAAAAATGCTGTCTGGATCTGGCTGAATATATGACATAAGGCCATCTAGTTGTGTAGTTCAAGGATTTAGGAGTGTCGTCTTCTCATCAAGCAATTAATTCAGCTCATGGGCTTCTCCCAAGCACCCTCCCTCTTGAATATCTCTTGAGCAGGGTCAGTCCAGAGGCCTGGGTGGCAGCAGTCTTCTCCTGACCGCCGTTGCAGGGCTGCCTGTGGTTTCTGGTGTGTTGTCGAGTGGCTGAAGTAACTGTGGAGTGGGGCAGCTCACAGGTGCATGCATCCTCTCGTGGAAGTGCAATAAGTCTCACATTTTTAGCATGTACTCTCCTTACTGCGTTTGGTTGGTGCGGTCAGTCTGGCACCCAGCCAGACAGGTAACTGACCCTTGGGCTCCCGTGGACCTGATCATATGAAAATGGTCACTGTGCATCCCTTCATGCCACTAACCAAGTTATGTTTCTGACTTTGCTGGAAAACTTGGATGCCACTAATCTAGTATGACACTCCATATAAATAGGAAATAGCTGAGATTTACTCGGTATTCACATATTGAATCCAGTATATTGTGCCTGAAAGGAAGTTACCTGTATTTAGGCTAGAACATATCTCACATCTTCATTTTCATCTTCCTTTGGTAGATTGTTCTAATAGTTAATCACATGTGGTTTTATAAAGTGTATATAATTTTTTTGTTTTGTTTTAATTCTTCTGTTTGAGACTGCCAGATGCTTCTCTGACACAGTTAGGAGCACTTTAGTACCCAAGATTCCCCTGTGAAATGTAATTTTCTAGTCATCTTTAAGGTTAGAGGTTTTTTCCTGCCATATAAAGTGAGGTCCTTAAGTAATTCAATTTAGCCTACATTTCCTCTTTTGCAACATTTTCTTTGTAGTGGGGAACCTATTCACAGCATTTGAGTGCTGGTCCCACATATGGTCTTGCTCTTACCCACTGTCTTGGTTGTATATGTCATTAACCTTGTTTCCCAGAGTACTGCACTTGACTCTGTGTTCAGTGGCTTGCCTGCTGCTATAATCTCCAGGTTCTCTTCAGAATTACAGATTTCCAGGAAACGACGAATTCTGCTGTTTGTAAGTGTAGCCTGACTTCCTTGTTTGCAGATGAATGACTTATGGTTTATGTTGCATCAGTAATTAAATAGATAAAAATGTCATCAGTCTTGCAAGAAGGCTGCTAAAAACTGACACATTTAGTTACGATTACTTACTGCTGATTTCACTTTGAAAAATCTGTCAGTTTAATAATCTTATATTTCACAGCAGTTCCTAAAGGGGCAAGCAAAGAATGAGTTCCCCTTTTTTAAGGTGGTGTATAAACACAGACAGTTTTCCCCAAAGAGCTTATTGCAGAAATAGACTGCTACAGAAAGAGATGGAGTATCACACAAAAAATATTAGTGAATATGAGTGAGGAGATTATAATTGTTACAGAGTGTAACCAGGAAAGATGAGGTTTTATGGAAAAAAGTTTGAGGGAGTCCAGATAGAGGAGAGAAAAGTAATATGACACAGATTTAAATTTCTTAAAGTTTTTTGAAATTTCCAGAATTCTAATATCTTAATCAAAATTACCCTCAATGGACTATCTATTTTAAGGACTTTGTGAGGATTTCTTGGCCATTAATAATAAGTATATTAATCTGATCTGCTAAAATTATTGATATCCTAACTCATTAATTTTCCAAACATCTAGACTGTATCGCTTACAATCAAACTAACAAAGCATCTCCTAAACAAAGTATTTCAGTCTCTGACACATTAAGTAGACCCTCAAATTCCTCTACTTTTCTCATGTTCCTGAAAAAAAAGATCCATTTGCATACATATACATAGTTTATATATTATCTATATGCTATCTTTCTGTCCTCTCTTAGTGTAAGTTCAAAAGCACAAGGCTGAAATTTATAGATTATTCAACATTCCTTGTCACTTGGTAGGAAGATGAGAGAAGTGCTAATGGTAGCATTTGCATCTTAGACAGTATGGAGATCTGTATTATCATCATTCCTATATCTAAGAAGGCAGAAGTTCAGTATAGTTAAATTGCTATAAAATATCTAAATGATTATTTTCTGTGCTAATAGGTATGTTAAAAAAAGTGTACTGAAAAAAAGATTATTTAAATAATTATGGCTTCTTGAACTGAACTAACAAACTGAAAGGGATTTCAAGCTGAAGGTGACTTTCAGGTGTGCCCAGTGCATTTACAGTGCCTGAGACTTAACTTGGTACTGCTGCAGTTGACAAAGCCTTCTCAGCTGATGACTACTCTGAATACCAGAAAGACTGAAGAAAAAAATCATATAATCTTTCCACAATACTTATCTTTTCAACCTTGTCTTGTCTGAGTATGTAAATAGATGAGAAAAGATAGTTCTTGTGTTATCTTCTGAGGAAAGGAACTTAAAGCAGTAATCTGGGTCAAAACATTTCTAGTCTTTTGAGGAACTAATGCAGGTGTTTATTTAAAAAGAATCAGTGTTGTAAGTGACTGGTTAAAATATTGAACTGTGTTATACAGTAATGGAATGATGCACAACAATTTGCATCATTTCTTTGTAATACTGCAGCATTTTTTTCACAAGCTAAATAGTAGTATTAAGATATATTTAGATGGAAAATCATCACTGCTGAACAGTGAGTATTTCTAATTTTTTTAAGTCTGAATTGAAGTATTGACCTGTTATGGTGCTGGGAGATAGGTTCAGGAAATCTGCTATCGAAAATCCACACAGAGTATCTGCATTTTAAGTCAGATACTCTATTGCTTGTATTCTTAAAACCATATGGACATTTAGGACAGCATTTACAGTGTTTATTTTCAGTCAAAGAATTTAGTTGCTCAAATAAGGATATATACATTTTTCTACAGTTAATGAAAAGAAGCAAACTTTTCCAGCCTGTGGATCAGTGGTAGTCTGGAAGCTATTGGAGGTGGTTTATGAAGTATGTGTGCATGTAAAACTTTTACTGGAGGTTGTAGTTGATAAATACTGACAGTTGCAGTTGCATAGGTACAGCTTTAAGCATAAAAAAGAATCAAGATTAGCTGGTAACGTGAATGTAAACCCTTTAATCTTTTACTTGGATAAAATGCATATGCCAGAATCACTAGTAATTAATAATTTTCTTGACTGGAAGGATTTATATTACCTCAATGTCCTGTGTTGCCATTAAAACACATAAGTATTGCAATGGTAATTGTAAATCACAGCAAAATATATGTTGATGATTTTCTTTCCTTTAATTTCTGTTAATTTTCTATGAGAAATTTCAAATGGTAATGGCATACTGATGAGGCAGAAGGATGTAAAACTGTTTCTCATGTCAGACAGGATAATGGCAAACTATCCAAAGGTCAAGAAGAGTGCTGGCTATATTAATATTAAAAGGTAGCCATAACCTAAGCCATTACCCAAGCATTGTCCAAGTGATGAGAGAATATTCCAGTCTGAGTGAGGCACAATCTGTAATTCTTCAAAGGGCTGATCATAAAAGTTTAGGTCTGGAAAGGACCCCAGGAGGTCATGAAGTTCTTTACTCTGAAAAAAAGCTACCTGCTTGGAAACCCTCTGCAGAGATGCTGATCTTATCTATTCTTAAAATAGATATAAAGAAGGCATAATAATATTCTGTTATTACTAGATACTGTGTATAGAGAGTAGTAATTGGAATATCCTATTGTTGCCTAGCCTGCTTCTTCTGTCTGTATCTCACAGGAAGAAGACAAGAGGTACCTACAAGGGCAGTATGTTACAGACAGTAATAACCTGCAAAGGAAAAGCAAGGTAAGAACTAAATAAGTCTGTCCTAATCTAACCAAGTTTCTACTTTTATGAGTAAGAGAAGACTGGGGAGTAGGGCCAGGCACTCTGTTAAATTATTGTTTCATCATACTCTGATATTTGATTAATTCCTTCATCCTTTGCTCTGTTTCTTACAGAAAGACCACTTTTCTTTCCTAGTCACATTCTCTGACATAGTCTTTTCCTGGTGATCATCCAATTCTAGGCTTACTTCTGAAGTCTTCCAGTTAAATATTTCAGGGGAATTTCTTCTTTATAAAGCCAATGAGATATGAACAAGTTTGTGGAGACAGTTTTCTTTGTAATCCAGAATTTGGGCTGTTATCTGAATAGCCATGTGTAGATCGTAGTGAAATCTGTTATTCACATTGCTATTTTAATAATTGGTGCCTGAAAAAAATTAGTTTTTCTTTAAAACCAGCTAAAGTGAAAGCCAGGATATCCATCATATCCCAAACTGTATAATCTGCATATTGCATCTTTAAATTGTGTCATAATGCGACAACACTTCCCATATTGCAAAACCCAGATGACTCAGAATGTCTCCCTCTGATCCAGAAAAGGTATGATATAGTCCCGTTGCCTATCCAGGGGAAGAAAGAGGTCGAGATTCTTAAAGTTGGTAAGCACTTACTGATTTTCTTATTAATTAGCTCAGGAAGATGAACAAACCCCACAGGGCTATTTTATTGTGTGGTGATTGTGTTTGCTAACCAAGAGAGCATTGGGATTGGAACATAACAGACTGGATATCTTGTGCTGGAAATGAACTTCACTGGAAAATTTTTAGCCTGGGTAAGAGCTTTATCTGAGATTTATATTTAATCTCATTCAGACGGTTAAAACTACAATCCTGCACTGCATTATTTATGAATCCTCAGCATAGCTAGTGTTCAGTGCTCACCTCTCTTGCCCGGTTTAAGTTGGAGATGTGAGTAGGTGGTGAGGACCAAGGTACAGCTGGTAGAGAGACTTCCAGAGTGTCATTCACCTGTCTTTTACTTAGCTGATCCTAGGTTGCAGGAAGAGGGGAGGAAGATGATGGGGCCTCTGCTATCCCAGTCCAATATGGCATCTTTGACTAGTCAGGATCAAAGAAACAGATCCTCTTGTTATCTTCAATCATATAAATCCCCACTGGCTAAATCTTGATCACTGTTTAGAATGTGGATCATGCCTTCATGAAGTTGTTTCCCCACTCCTGAGTCCTCTTTCTTTTTTTCTCTCTTGTTTTCTGTCTTTGTTCCTCCCTTTATTCAAGAACTTGGGTTAACTGGCCAAAACTTTCTCATGTTATAAGGAACTGATCGCCAAAAAAGCAACTGGCAAGCAAAACTTCAACAGACTGCCATTAGTAAAAATTGGCAAAATTCAAATTAACTCCTGTGTCTGTGCGCTGTGCCTGTTATTTCTTCCAGACATTACAATGAGAGAAAGTGTCAGGATCAAGAAAAACGTTAAGGACAGGATTTCCTATTTGACTGTTCTGTTCAACCTCTTCCCTCCTCTGTGTGAAAAACAGAATAAGACTTAAGCAGCAGTAAAAGCTACAATAGCACCCTTTCACCACGTTTTTGCTTTTGCTCAAAAAGGAGCACACTGTATCACTTCTAAAAATCTTAACATTTTACAAACAGCAATCATTACATGGGAATAAAGATGCAAACCTGATCCTTGTTTAACAGTTCACTATTATATAGTGATAGGGCTGTGTTACTAATTTCGTGAAGATCTATTTTATCATGGTTACTATAATGAAGGTTGTTGATGTTGTAGTACACATTTTAAGGGAAAATTTTGAAGTGAGTTTGCATCCTTACAAAACCAGTGCTTTTTCAGGCGGCTCTTGAGATTTACATTGCTAAAGAGTATTCTAGGGGAAATATTCAGTACGTTTGTTCCAGTTTTATATTTTTCAATAGTCATTTGCTATAGGCCGGTATCAGAGATGGATATAGCTCGATAGATGTTTGTCAATGCAGTATGGCTTCTGTTATTTATCTTCAAAAGTTAGGGTTTTTTTTCTTTTCTTAACTATTAAACTTTCTATAGTTCATAAACCCCGTCCACTTTCCCCAAACTTGTAAAGAGTGGCATGCTTGTTCTTTAAACAAAAAAAATCCTGAGAAACAGGTAAATTAGTTTACATTAAATTATGTGGTACTTCAGGTAATCTGCTGCTGTATACAGTTTATTTTTGTCTAGAGTTAACTGCCTCTGTTCCTCTTTGCAGTATTTATTATGCTTCAGATGTTGTATTTGTGGGATAATGGCCGAGGTGACTTAAAAATTAGAACTTATATTCACACTTAAGGCACAGCATTGAAGAAGCTTCCCAGGTGGAATGCGGCTGACATGTAAGGAATCCATGGCATGGGAGTTCCCTAGGCCTGCAACCTTAGATGTGGGTAATGCCAGGGGAACTTGGTGTGCTGACTCTAAGAGGCACTGCCCGGAGGGTGGAGCGGTGTGGAGATGCCGCGGCCAGGCTCTGCAATAATAGGGGAACTTAAAGGTGTCATGGAACTGATAAGCTGCATATTTACTACCCTGGGCCAACAGCCTGCCACGTTTTTGACAAAATGCTGTCCTTTTGGTGAACTTTGCTCATTATAACATCATTATAATACCAAAACACACCTCCATCCCAAAAGCTACCCGCCTCCAAGGTGCGACCACCCCTCACTGAGCTTGCGCACTGAATTTTTCTAGCTTATACCTTTAAAAGCGAAGCGAGAAAACTTTACACCAATCCTAAACAAAGGTATGTATGACTAGAGTCACTCAAGCTCCACCTGAAAGGTGAAAAATAGTATAAAATAGCTTAAGAGAAAGAGAATGTTAGGGAAGACACCATCGTGTACCACTCTGACGTCTGGGATCAGTCAATGGGCTGAGCCTCTCTTCCCCCCGCATCGGGATGCCTTTGGGTAAGAGTCGAACACTTGGTTATACCAAGTGCCTCCCCGGGAAACTTAGAAATCTCTATAGAGTCGCTTTATTATTTTCTTTTAACGCATTTGTGTCCGGCTGTGTTACTCATATTTTTTTGATATACGCGTTGTGTCCGGCCGTGTTATATACATGTTTGTGTCCGGCCATGTTATTCTTGATATACGCGTTGTGTCCGGCCGTGTTATATACATGTTTGTGTCCGGCCGTGTTATTCATACTCATATTCTTGACATTTGTATGTGCTTTGCAGACAGTTAATTTATCACCGGTAATCCAAAGAATCTGTGTGTCTGTTGCTCTAATAAACTGTACTCTTCACTGCTCTGGCCGTGATCGTTCCTTCAACACGACCAGACTGGGGGGGTGTAAAAATTAATGCTGTCGCCTTAGAGAAAGCCCTGAACTGATAAGTGGTTACACACACAGTCCTTAGAAAATAAACCGTTGACCAGGTCTGAGACTAGGACTGGACCTAGCCGCACCTAGACTCCTCTCTGAGAAGGAGTTTAGAAAGCAAGGGGGTCCTGTCTGAACCTCGTGACTCAACGGGAGGGTTCCCCCCCAGCCACTCCTCAGACTCCTATTTGTATGCGACAGTAACTCTTAACGCAACAGTATTATAAACATAATCTACATGTACTCAGAAATGTTCAGTACTACTTCAATTTAAGAAGGATTGTAAGCTTCTAGATAACTTCTAAACTTGAAAGATACTTTTAATAGGGATGTTTTTCATCAGCAGATGTTTGTTTTCATAATATATTATTCCTCTTTCCTCAAAAAATAAGACTGCTTTACAGGAAGTGATTACTTGCAATTTCTACTAAATTTCATTTTGAAAATGTTTGGTTTTCTTTTTTTCAGTTAGAATTCCATTTGCAAAACATCCTTCAGGAATAAATGATTTTTGTTTTGTCGCCCTACTTCTAAGCTGTGAAATCTAAAGTAAATAAACCAAATAATAATGTTTATTCCAAAGAAACTTTTTTTCCCTGGTGGCTCATTTAACAATCACTTTTACCAGTGGTTAACTAGAAGTAATTTATATACGGTAATGTCATTGTTTTTCAAATAATTGTCCAAGAGGATTGATAATAGAGTCCATGAAATTTTCTTTCTAAACAGCTTCTCCTTTACAGCTTTCCCTTACTTAGAGGTGAACAACAATTTTTTTGTTATTATGTTAGCAAACATAAGTAAAAGAACAAAGCTGTATCTACTGCCACTTAGCCATATTAGTTTCTTTTCATATTAAAAAAAAAAAAAAAGAAAAATATATTTCATTTTGGAGCAGAATAATAGAAGAGAAACTAGTCAATTCACTGTAGCAGAGCATGATCAGGGGTGTCTAAAGGTGCGTGTTAGAAGGGAACAGGTAGGTGCCATTTCTATTATGAGAAGTAGGAGTTCATGCTGTACCAGTTTCCCAAACGACTGAAACTCCCCTCACCTTGAATTTACTATGTAAGTTGAAAGCCATGCCTTTTTTAATCTTCCTTAGACAGGTAACACTAGTCATATCTAATTATCACCTTTATTTTCAACTTTAATATTAGCATTAGTCCACCATTTACTAGATCTGCTTTTGAATTATAGCAGTATGAATGTCAATAGATTCATGAGGTTTTTTCCTAGGGCTTTTAGGATACTCAGTCCTCCTCATCTTCTCTTCAGGAGGGGAACAGAAGGCTTCAGAAATTCCCCTGGACCGGAGTCTACATTTCATGAATAACACTGTGATCTTATTAAGACTTACTCCCATGCTTAAAGGCACTGAGTTTAGCGTGGCAACTGATGCGTTTGAAATTAAGCATGTGAACAAGCCTTTGCAGCAGTAAACTCTTAAACCAGGACAGAATGCTGGAACCAAAGGACAATGGAGGATGAGATTTGTATTCTCATTTTATTTCAAGAAAGATAAAACCCAATCTTTTATTCTCCAGATTAATAACTGTACAAAGAAAAATTCCATTATTGGTCTCCCAGTGTTTCTTTGCATGGTGCACCTTCATCATTACCATGTTACATACTAATAAATAACGGAAATTGCTTATTCTGATAATATATGCAGCTTTGCAAACTCATTTTGGAATAACAGTTTACAAAAAAAAAGAAAATTTAAAAAATCCTAATGCTGTTTGTTTGGAATTGGCTGTTGAATGCTTGGGAGCCTTTTATAACCATAAAAAATTACAACGATACTCACTAGGGAGGGTTTATGAAAGGTGATCATGTAAGATAATTTTTACACAGGGAAATACTGAAAGAAGTTTATAAAAAAGAGCAACAGACTGCAATATGTAATTCTCTTAAGCAATAATAAATTGCCCATATAGAATTAATGATCTCCAGACATTTCTTTTAAAAGACTTGAAAAGAACTAATTAATGTAGCACATTTCAAGCTAACCAAATTGCAGTGATAAATGGGATTACTGGAAGCTATAAATGCAAATCATAACTGAAGAAAAAGAGCAAAACATCACTCAGAACATTAAGGAATGCAATTAAGCAAAACATTTGGAAGTACTTAATTACATCTGCAGAGGATAGTTAAGTGAGATCTGGTGCCTTGCATTAGTAGCAATATCAAACCTTCAGAAGATTGCTTAAGCGTAAAGTAGACCATTTGCTGTCAGGATAATATCTGATTTGACATGCAAGAAAAATATTCCTTTATTGATAAATTGTGCAAACATCTGAAAAATAAACTGATTCTTAGTAATGACAAAGTTTGAATTACAGGAAGAAAAGGCAGGTAGGTAATAAGTACACACTTTCTTGTTGGTCCAAATGTCTTTTGGTATAATGAATGCATGCCAAAATAAAAAATATGCAAGAAAATAGGGTGGACTGTAAATCAACTGGAGCTTAATTCTGCAAATTGCAAAACTATATGGTCCTAATTAAGCAAAACCCTTACAAACTTGTATGCTTCCATCAATTTCACTTCCCTTGTTATAACATTCTTCACTGGAGTCTGAACCTAGGACATTGATCTAACAGATGAAACTCTAAAGGCAGGTGTTCAATCACTCACTCGGTCTTTCACAGAAAAGTAAAAGCTATGTTTGTGAAAGCGCCAGGGAGTGAACAAGCCTTGGGGATGGCTGGCATGGACTGGCTCATGTTCATATTCATCCTCCGTAGTGGAAAGGCAGAGTTGAATGTGCATATCAGCTGGGAGAGCTCTGGTGTTTTTTGCATCTCTGCTGCTTGTGGGGAGCAGGCCTTGGAGAGATCCATCAGTTCAACCACACCTATGTTTCCTCCTGTAAGAAGGTATTTTGATCTCCCTGTACAGGAGCTCAGTAGTGAATTAGCAAGTATGTGAAGGACAAAGCAAGCTCACAATGTAGCTAGATTGTCCTTGCCTGCATTAAGCTTATTCCTGACAAATAGGCTGGCTATAGGACCTTGTTATATCCACTTTTCGTCTTCATCTTGACCTATTTTCTGGTAGTTGTTATGATTTCAGCAATGAGATGCTTCTAGCTGAGTGTTCGTGCTTGGGGATGTCATGACTGAGGTATTGCCAGACATCTGTAGAATCACAAGTCTAGATTCACTGCTTAGAAACTGGATTGTCAAATACAAGGGCCAAGAACATTGAGTTGTGTCCCTTCAACTTTCTAAAATAGTAAAGCTTCACTTAAAAATAATGCCTATTCAAAACTTTGCTGACACATTTTGAGTATCAAATATATATGTCTGTGTATTCTATAGCTGTCTTCTGGTTACTAATGATACGGGTGGAACATTATTGAATGATAAACAAAATCACAAATAAGAGTGTTGCCTCCTTTCGTTGCAACCAAAAAATTCATCTGTAATTACTTTTATTGCACTACCAAGCAAGTTGGGCAGTTACTAGTGAGCGTTTTAATATTTGATGATTAAATCTCTATAGCTTTCAGTCCACAATTGTTTTAATCTCTTTTGGTGAATATCTCATATAACTGCTTTTATGGGTCTGTTCCATTGATCTCCTGGATAACATTACCATTTTTAGTGTTGGGGTTAGGACAAAGCACTGCCAAATAAGTGATGAAGTCTTTGTTTAATGTAATATATAAATGTGTTTCTATTTAATTTTAATTCTTCTTCATGGAAATTGTTGTGACCTGTGCTTATATTGCATTTTATACTCTACTGCAAACGCTAAAATTACACAAGGAAAATAAAAGGGAAACTGAAAAATAGGGATATCTCAGAAGTACAGCTAGTGAAATAGCATTGTAAAACTAAAGAGTATTTAAAAGAGTAATAAATATTACAGAAAAAAAAATTACATGAATAGAGGAAACTTTTATTTTTAAATTGAGAATATTAATGTTTGATTAAAACAGTTCAGGGTGCAAAAAATGTTTCTGTATTTCTTATCTGTGTATGTGTAGGTTTTTGCTGCTCTCACCTCAAGGACAACTTCCACAGGAAGAGTTTGTTAGGAACGACTAAAGTTATGTAAAAAGTGACTTTTCATTATTGTAATACAATTATTTGTGACAAGTTTGAATGAGAATTTGTAATCCAGAAATGAAAGTAGAAAGCAGCTTGGCTTTCTTCTGTTTTTCTGAGAAGCCTGTTTTCCTGACCAAGCGTATAGTCCCTATTTGTGACTGCTATGTGACTAACCCTCGGATGCCACGTTAATGTATGTCAGTGCTCTGATCTGCCTTTTTGAGACCCTTTTATGCCTCCTGACTGCTTTGATCTTAGATTTCTCAGATCACTTCCCACTGCAGCAGACTCTTAGAGATGAGGGCTTAAGATATTGCCACACCTTATAACGTTGCCTGTTCTTCCTCCTATGCTTCAGTATTTCAGCTGCACTGTACTGGATAACTGATCTGGAGCACACAAAATTAAAAGACCACACTCTTTTTCTGGGTCATTTTTATGCCTGTCCAATTCCCCACTCCAGTGCGAAGCATGGCAGCCTAGTTTGTGGTTTGTAGGGAGGGGTGAGGAACAGCAGTGCTTTACAGCAGCTCCCTTGACTGATCTTGGACACTGGGCTGTCAGGGGCTTTGCAGCTCTGCCCCCTGTGGTTCTCATCAAGTTCTCCTTTACAGGAAAACTTGTAATAAGGTCACCAAGAAGCTATCAGTACTGGTGATTTGAGAAACTTCTCTAGACAGCTACAGGGCTCTGCATCAGTAGCAGTGAAATGGTATTTTATACTCCCCCCCCAAAAAAAACGGGGGGGGGGGGGGGAGGGAAGGTATTGATTTCAGTAGTTCTTTTTTGTTAGATTGGAAAGGAAATGTGATTTTGTAGAGAAATTTCCTCTGCCTAAAATACATTAAGTTACAGTGCTCTTCCTGCTACGAACATAGTGACTGGCCTAACCACAGAGGAACATTCCTCACTTTTGTTGGAAGGTGACAGATTTAGAAAGGAGTAAAAATAAAGGCTGTCAAAATTGTAAGCTGTTTACTATCCAGACTTCCAGATGTTAGAGGCTCTATCCTAGGCTCAGTCTTAGCAACAAATGAGATTACTCATGTACAGAGTTTGCAAATAGCTTTTCTAAAAAGAAAAGGGGGAAAAAAAAATGCAGATTAATCTCTCCTGTTTCCTAACACATACTTCTTCAGGTACGACTGGAAATTTACACAAAAAGCTGACCATGCAAAGGTTTTGCCACTTCCAGGAATGGTTAGCTAAAGAAAAGGAGATAAGATCTCAGAAATACAATGTTGGCAGTGACAAGCTGCTTCAACTGTATTGAGACGATCAAAGGAAGACAATCAGTTGGCTGCATCTTTAGAAGCTTGGAGAGTTTTTGTAAGCACTGCAAGTCCTCAGAGTTGTTTATGCATTAAAGACCATGTATCCTAATTTTCAGGGGGATTCTGGATGTAGTGCGTGGGATCAAACTGGGACAGGATTACAGGGTGTAATGTAGCACTAGTTAGGTATCCCTGACCTAATTAAGAGCAGGTAGGTTCTTCGTAGACATATGTAACTCAGGTCCTGAGTGTGGCAAAACTTCCCCGTTAATTAGTCCTGCCTCAAAATGACACTGCAATATTTATCTTATGACTTTCTTTTACTTTACTGTAATGACTTAGCTTTTCTCTGCCCCTCATAGTCTGGGGTATTGACACATTTGCACATTTTTTTTTCACTTTTTAAAAAGAGTAATGGAAAAATGTTGTGTAAACCTTCAAGTACTTTTGACATAAGCTGCAAAGCCCAGATAATCAGGGCTTTTCCTGAGACTATATCAGTAGGCTAAGTTCAAAACCCTACTATGTGACTACTGCTACTCCAGATATTATAGTAGTTAAAACACTTGAATGAGTACTGCTGTGAATGCATTTCATAGGGCCCACAACGTGCTAAATGCACATCAGTAGCTATTTATAAAAACTATGCATTTGTTTTTGTCTGACTTGGTATAGGGCTCTCTGGACTTATTTGGAACCAGAGAAAAACGGATGGCAGAGTTGCGCTTTTTATTTCAGTCTATGTAATGCAAGCAGATGGGAGTGAAGTTGATGATTTGTTTTAATGATTTAGTTGGCTAAATTGTCCCAGATTTGTTCATCCACTTAACTTTTGTTCATGGTTTGAAGAACCTGCAAGTATTTTCCCTTTGTGCAATAAAGAGTACAGTAAGTGGTAGTTGGGTCAGTCTGGTATTTCTCTGAATTTTGTCTTTAACGCCAGCCATCACTAGCAAAGAATGCATTCTCTCCTGCAGTCATGTTTATAGAACTGAGTTTAGCTGTCTGCTTTGTCTAATCGGCATTATAATTCACAGCCAGTCAGCATATTAGTCCTTCAGTTTCCCATTTAAAATCATGGCAAAACACACATAACTATAATGGGCTGAAAGTTTTATGTTTCAACAATTATATTTTGTAATGCCTAACTAACAATGATTATTCGTTCAAAAGAGATCATTTACATGAGAATAAATTGCCAATACTAAGTTGGATATTTTCCCATAGGGGAAAAAGACCTTTGAAATTCATCCTTTCATCCAAAGCCTCAAACTGGTATTCTGTCTGGCTTTCCTTTGTGGCCACCCCTTTCTTCCACACTATGTTCTGTTTTCTTCCTCTCCATTCATTCAGTTAAAGGCTAGGTGTTTGTTAGTCCTTCTTTTCTTCTGCTTTCCTTCCTGTTGCCCCTTTCTGCTGCCCCATCCTTCACTGTCTAGTCCAAGCTGCTGCTTCTCGCTCAACCGGACTATCTGTAACTGCATCAGTCTCTATCTCTACTTTGATAGATACTCTACTCTCATTGCTTTCTAATTATACATGTTCTTCTCTTTCTTCACTGAGTATGAGACCTAGTTTTTCTTGAGCAGGTAGTATTATATATGCTGGAGTACTTGAGTCCAGCCTGATTTTGAAGAACATGCTGAAGCCTTCCCTATACCATGAGACACTCCTGTACAAAAACGCCACTATCCAGTCAATGTACTGACTTTTTTTCCCCTTGTTCTTTCTTCATCACATCAGACTTCAAAGCCCTTTGGGAAAGGAACCTCTTCTCTTGAGACTGCTTTCTTAGCACTGTGTGCATTTGCAGTGCTCTAGAAATGAATGTGTATGTAACTAAACATGAGGCTTGTCTTTCCAGGATTAAGTCAGTATTGTAAAAGGAGGTAAAGTATAAAGACATATATGTTTCAAGCTGCAGTGTGTCTCATCATTAAGGGAAGAACATGTTCTGAGTGATTGTTCACCTGTGCAGATAAACCCTTAGAGTACACACTTGTATTTCCACCCTTAGAGTACACACTTGTATTTCCATTCAAAACCAAACACAAGGAAACTTGTCAAGCTAAGTATGTGACCTGGAAAACAAAAGCAAACACCGATAACCATTTTTTTAAGCATTATTTAGTCCACATGAAATGTATCAGACTGACAGACGGCAAGTGAGATTTCCTATATATGTCTTTGGTCTGGCACAAGCAAGTGGTTAATTATTCTTTGGGAAGAAGAAGTTATGATGGCTATTAGACCTCTATTCCCTGTGCTAAGAAGGCTACCATTTAACAGTGATGTGTCTGCCCACTCAGTAGGAAATGAGGCAACCACATCATCACCAGTTAAATCAGTAAACAGTTTTGGTTTTAAACAGGAACTTGTGATATAGAACTGCTTCCATGTGCTCAACAGACAAGCCATGACAAAGTAGCAATAAATATATGTTTTCTCTATAACACATCTTCTAGCAATTTGTCTTGATACCAGATGATGTATTCAGGGTGTCAGCAGCTCTGTCTGGTGCTGTCATGAAGAGGATGAAGGTTATTTCTGCATGTTGTGAGAGAATGCTTTTCATTTTTTCAAATCAGTGTCTTCTTAAAAATGAATCAGAATGAAATGGGGGGAAAAAAAACCTGAGTAAAAAGCAAGAGCCAGGTATTAATTACATTTTGCACCACTTTATAAAGATTATATTTTTCCTCTTTTGAATAAGAAAGAAGCATTTTTGAAACTACTTCTTGGTTTAGAATTCCCTTTCAGGAGCTCTGCTTGAAACAACAGCATTTATTGAAAGATAAAGCATTTTGTAGGGATATTATTAGTACAGCTGATTATCATAAGCTTTTTTTCTTTAAGTGATATGAGTCAGATCTTTCCCATTGTTACCCTGTTTTCAGCCTGGAATAATGAATGAAGCTTATTTCCTCTCACCTTATAGTAACTGTGTGTGTATATGTTTCACTGGAATATGCTGAAAATCTGGTTTACGTTGGCTGATAAAACTTTTTACTTTTTTAGTACTTAAGAAGATTTTTTTGATATCTTTTATACATGATTTCTTTCCTTTTTCATTCCTTCCTTTCTTCTTTCATTTTACCATTTTCTTGAAAAAAAAAAAAACCTCCTGTGTCAAGTCACTTGGTTATTTTTGTCTTTCTAGTGGTCTGTTTCTGCGTTCATTAAAGTCATTGGAAAAGCAGCAACTAATTTCAGATGCACAGGATGTGAAGTTGATGCTGAACTTGTCCTGAAGGTTGTCTGACTCCTCGTCTGTTACTGCCAGGGCCGAGTTGAACTAAACACTCAAGCACCTTGTTTTGTTCTTGGTCTATAACGTTGGTGTCTTACAACTCTTCCGCTATTCATGGACTAAAGGAGTTGGAGTGATTAATCAGTGGAGTGTCTTGGTGTCCCATGGGTCATGCCACTGTTGTTATCATGGAAAATACCGACAGGAAATGTGAAACCCAAGGAAAAGGTGGCTAATTGAGCAATACTAGACTGACAAACGGGAGCTGGGAGTTGGTTGTTCAACAGCTGCTGAGAGGTCTACTCTGAAATTATGAGCTTCAGGTTTGAAGAAAGTTTCTGTGGTGTGTGCAGCCACTGCAATGACTGTTCAGTGGCTTGTTCAGGAGATGAACAGAGATGAAGACTGTTTTCTCAGTATTCTGAGATTTACTTTTTTCACATACGTGATCCTAAGTCAGGAAATGTATTGTTAATTTTTATAACTTGTAAAATCCTGTTTTGCTTTCTGTTTGGTAAATATGCCTTTTCTTGTGCAGGACATAGCAGACAACCAGTACCTCCAAGTTCACAACAAAGATGACACTCATATTTTTGTTGGCATTTTAGACTCAAGTTAATGAACATTTTTATAGGAGCAATAATTAACATTTTATGAGCTGGATTCCCTCATCCCTTGAACCTACTTTGGCTTCACTTCATACTGGAACATATAAGTGGGTAAGGTTACAAAACACTAATGTTCAATTTGGGTTTAAGGGCAAGAAGAACTTCATAAATGCTGCTGAATTGCAGTAATAGCACAGAGCTCCATTCGAAGGAAAAGAAACGGCAGGAAGCCCTTAGCACCAGTCCAAGATGCTAAGATAACACTGAATAATAATTATTCTATAAATGTTATTCTGTTTGCTGTTATGATGGCTAATATTGTCTTAGTGATATGACAGTACCTCAACTATCTGTATCTGTGTTGTTTCATATTTAGATTGTAAGCAAATAGAGGCAGGCCTTGGTGGTCTAGTGGTACTTCTAGCAAAATGGGTTTTGGAGTAAGGTGCTGAAATGCTATCCCACATCAAAATTTTAATTGTAACAAATGATCCATCAGATCATTTGAGGAGATGCCTAGGGAAGCAGCATGTTTTAATGCTATGCCTAGATTAGTTGCTCTCAGTAGCCCTCCAAAGACTAATTTCTTTCTGCCTGCAATAGTACTTTTGACAACTGCAGACACAGGGACCCAGATTTCCAGCAATAATAGCAACATGCATATTAGTGCCTTTTAGACACAGTATCTTGCATTATATGGAAAAATGCAATAAAGCTGATATCTGTTATAATTGGTTCAGTTTCTGCAGTGTCTATTCTTTGCATGAGTGTTTTTCTGTGTAAGGTGTCCCATTAATTTCAAAAGAACAATTATTGTCATTAGTTCTATTATTAAAGAATGGTGCTGAGGATGTAATCCAGGTGGTTTCCTGTATCAAAATACAGGAGAAATGAGACAGAAAAATATATCAAAGTGCAACCACGCTATGTTCTTAATGTTTTTATGACCCAAATAATATTTTTTTTTTTAAGATTTCAGTTCACAGAGTTGTGTACTTACAGCTGTTTTGCTTAAATGTTCTTCTTTATCAACACAGTATTCCAGTGCCAGTTCTTTCGGCTCCCTGGATCTTGGTTTATGTGTGATGAGTGATCTGATGTACGTGTTGTGCAATATATCTTTTCTTGCCACACTTGAGGGAAGTAACTCATTAAGGAAAAATCTTATTTTTTCAACTTTGAGATTTTAAAAATAATTTAATTTACGTTAAACTATTGCAGAATTAAACAAAAAAATACCTGTTCAAGGTTTAACTACTCAAGATTTAAGTCCTTCCTCTTACATTTTGTAGGAAACTTAGAAAAGCACTGGAGGTTTGCTCAGCTACTGAGCTGAGCTGAGTCTTGCAGCAAATGTCTCTTGCAATCTGTTTTACCTGTCTCCTGATACTGTTTGAAGTAGCAGGAAGCCTATGTGCATAGAAAAATGCTCAGACCGTGGCATAGTGGAAAACAATGCTATCTGTATTATCTGCTGGAGAGATCACATAGAATGGAGCATTATGTCATTTAATGTCCGTGGGTTTAAGGCACTTTCTTGGCTCCAGCTGGCTAGGACAAATGTTCTCTTTCAAAGTCCCCTTACCTAAGAAACCCCAAGGGGGTTAGATGGGACAGCAAAGAAAGGAAAATGCAATATATGACCTTGTTTCTAGTCGAAGTGTTCTGGACTGAAAATCAATGTAGTTTCTGCAGCATTACTTCATGTGCAAACTTCAGATAATTTGTTAGCTGAAAAAAAAAAGAAGTTAAGTAATAGGTGTGATTGCTGATGATACTAGGGCAAATTGCTGATTCACAAGTATTGACAAGCAATTGAAAATTTCAAAAGCCAAGCACTTTAATCTTCTTCACCTGAGTTGTAATGCCATCTTAAAATGTAACTTTTTAATGCTATAGCTTTGGCAGAAAATATAGTGTCAGAAGTAAATACATCAATGCCAATAATGAGGAACAGCATGCATTTTGAAAAGAAAGTTAAACCATTTGCATAGTAAAGAGAAAATACTATAAGTCACAAATAGTAAAAAAAAAGTTCAAGGAGGAAAAAGACACCTTTTTCTAATGGTCTAATGAGGTCTAATGAATTCCTTAGATGGCTATTTGCAGCTTAGGATAACAACCTTGGTTACTTGCCAGCAAATAATGGTGTAAATGGAAACCTAGTACTTTTTCTACATAATCTCATGACAGAAAAGACATGTAAAGCTATGTTTATGTAAGTTGAAGTTATCAAAACACACCTCTTCCAAGATCTAGAATTGTAAAATCCAGGAGCAATTCAAAAGATACATTATATGTAGTTTCTTGTTTTGATTTAATCTTTTAGCACTGTTGTAATGCCTAGCATTAGGTTACCATACAAGAATAAACAAAATCAATTTACTTATCATTAACATTTTTATAGACTGCCTCTGGGAAGGTAACTATTCTCTCAGGAGAGAAAACACTAGTACCAGTGCTGACCTAAAAGGCCATTTGCTGTTATAGATGTTCACAGTCTGCCAGTTATAATCTTTCTCAAAAACAATTTATTTTCTTCAACTTGCTCAACAGATTCCAAAAAGTATGATTTTAAAAAATTATTTCAGCATTTAGGCTGGGCAAAAAATTATTCTGCTCTTCCATCTCCAGCTTGTGATTACAGTTTGAGCATTTGCTGTATTTGAAGTATGATTAACTGATTTTTATGAGATCAGCCCTTCCACATACATTTCTGTGCCAATTTAATGCTGGTACAAGAGAGTGCTCCAACCGGTTGCCATTGTGACTGATATACAGGTTGGCTGAGTTCAAATGGACCACAGAACATAGGATAAGTACGTTTCTATAAGTGGCTCTACTAAACATAAGTTTGAAAGTGTGCTATCCATGTTAAATCAGTTGTGTTATCATTCATCAGAGAGTAGGATTAGATCTAGGATACCTGACAATGGAAGAAGCCAATTACAAGCCACCTCCAGATGGAAGGTCTGGAGGCATTACTTAAAGTATGTATAAATTAAGTAGAAAGTCTGTGATGAGCATGGGACTTACTCTCTTATTTCCCACATTTCAGGTTAGAGCTTCTCTCAGGAGTGCAGAATAGCAGTCTTGTCATTGTTCTTACAGTACTGTGAATTCATTGCAAATGACAGCATTGCAGGAGCCGTAAATTCATTAATAATGTCCCTTTCAATCAGTAGAAGAATAAAGTCCACTGGAAGAAGTGTATACCCTGCCAAGTTTATTCCTGTGTTTTAGTCAGTCTGAATAGATCAAGAATATTGTAATCTGTCCTGGTTTCAGCTGGGATAGAGTTATTTTTTTTCCTAGTAGCTGCTATAGTGCTGTGTTTTGGATTTAGGATTAGAATAATGTTGATAACACACCAATGTTTTAGTTGTTGCTAAGCAATGCTTACACTAAGTCAAGGACTTTTCAGCTTCTCATACTGCCCTGCCAGTGAGGAGGCTGGAGGTGCACAAGAAGCTGGGAGGGGACACAGCCAGGACCGCTGGCCCAAACTGGCCAAAGGGATATTCCATACCATATGATGTCAAGCTGAACAAAAAACTGAGGGAGTTAGCTCGGGGGGGCATGGCCGCTGCTTGGGAACTGGCTGGGCATCGGTCAGCAGGTGAGCAATTGCATTGTGCATCACTTGTTTTGTACATTCTTTTACCATTATTATTATTTTCCCTTCCTTTTCTGTCCTATTAAATTGTCTTTATCTCAACCCATGAGTTTTACCTTTTTTCCGATTCTGTCCCCCATCCCTCTGGGGAGGAGTGAGCAAACGGCTGTGTGGTGTTTAGCTGCCTGCCGGGTTAAACCACAACAACATCACACAGTTTTCAGAGAACCACAGAAGGCGGAAGGATCCTCTGGAGGTCATCTGGTCCAAACTCCTTGTCAGCTTTCCAACAGGAGATCAGCTCAGCTGTGGCTTCATCCTTCCAAGTCTTGAAAATCTTCACGATGGACATTCTTCACCTCTGCACCTGCTTCAGTGCTACACTATGCCGCTAGTAAAGAAGCTTTTACCTATGTTCTATCTCAACATCCCTATCTACTGTTTGTGGCCATTGCTACTCACATACTGAGCTGGGAAAGAAAGCTGTCATGAACATGCTCTGTGGTGGATGAATTTTCCATGTTCTGTGGTCTGTGGACTGTCAACTGAGAATCTCTACCCTAGGTCAGGAGGGATGCTGTGCTGAACAGAAGTTCAAGTTGCAACATCCAAAATAGGTGGATTATCGTTCATCAAAAATGAGGGTAAGGTCTGGAGAAGTTCCTCAGGAATACAGGCTGACTGTTTAGTAGTGGATTTCCTTAAAATGTGTCCTTTAGGCCCCAGTAGTATTTCTGGAGTGTAATGTAAAGATCAGATAGGAATATGATTTTTCTTTCTAATCAAAGAATACATCACAGATTTTCCTCAAACCATACTTTCATATCTTTAATGCACCAATTCTTAAGCTGGGAGGGAGAGTGCAAAGCACAAATACAATGTGAATACATGGCTGGGACTTAGTGAGAGTCAGTGATGTGATTACATCCTTGCACAGACAGATTTAGATTTGATATTCGTGGGGATCAGTCTGAAGGACACCTGTGCTGGGTTTCATAGGACTCACGTGCTTAAGACATTCCTAGAATCAATGGGGGAGATGATGTGTTTGTTCATAATTGCCATATGCTTATTTTATGGGGTAAGATTTAGTTTAGCTAGTATTGTAAAGCTGTACTATCTTTGAAAAAAGAATTTCCATTTTTTTTGTAAGTATATGTAAAAATACATGCACACACAAGTGAATGTACAGAGAGTTATAATTAATCAAACTTCATTTTCCAGATTTATTGTACATACCTGGTGTTTACATAAGAATGTACATAATACATATATATATGTATTAGCAATATGATTCTCCACCTATGAATCTGACCATCTATCTGTCTGTCATTTCACTGTAATATTATGTCATTTGCTAAGATTAACTAGTAATAGCTGTGTCTTTTTAGTTCTTCCCTACGGTAAATCTGTAAAGTGAATGCCCTTTAATCTAAAAATTACTTGTAAAGTTTAGGTGAGAAATCACATTACCTTGGTTTTATAGATCTATTTTTGACTGTGTCCAGGACTTAGTATTCTTCTAAATGGAGTGTGTTGTTCAGTAAGTGCATGTTTATTATGTAGTTGGCTATTACCTTGGCAGCTAAGGAAGCTCTCCCTTTTGTCCCTTTATGGAAGCTAGAGTAATACCAGAAAGAGTTGTACTCACTTCATTAAATCTAGATACGGCTTAATAGTTTTTAAAGCCATGCCCCTAGTAATAGTAATAATATTGCAGTGCATTTTATACCTTGTTGCTAGTTAACTGTAGAATGAACCTACTGCTGTTGGCTCTATGTACAATTATGTTTCTTAATTTGCATGTAGTTTTAATTTTTAGATAAGTTCCCTGATGAAATTAAATAATTTATAGTAAATAGTGTCAGGAGCACACAAGCCAGATAAATCTACTGGAATAATGTGTTTGGGGGATTTCTTTTTCTTGGTTTCTTCCTCGGAAAAGGAATGGGGAGAAAGCATATTGTATTTGCTGAAACTGTTGTAAATTACCAAAGGATAATACTAATAGGAAAAAAGCCCTGTATTAAATGTCTTCTGATTTAAAAAAAAGGAATAGCCATATTAGCTATTTGTTTTTTAAAGAGAAAACCCCTCACTTTTTCTTCTGCTGATTATTTTGCTATTCATCTATGCTGATTTTACAAAATTACAGAGCAAACAGTATTAGAAAAACAGCTTTCTTTAGTGTTATTCCATCAAATCAGTTGTTTCTTAGGTTTTGAAGTTGAAGAATACCAAAAGAGTGCATGTGTTATATATGAAAGTACTGCATAATATCCATTGGACACCAAAAAAATCTTCATTGAATGCCATGATTAAGAGGAAATAATGAATGCATTCTCCTTAGAACAAATGCTTTCCAGAAGGGTATTGCAGGCATATTGCAAGGACTACTATCACATACAAGTTTATCAGGATAACTACAAAAGTCTTGTTCAGCCATCTCCAGGTAACTGAAAAAAATTAACTCTTGACTTATTTACTTCACAGGCTTTGCAGAAACCAGTTTGGCTGGTTTGCATAAATTTAATAATTCTGCAAGACTTGCACGCTTCAGTCACAGGACATAGCATTAGGAAGTTTATTCTCGTGGTACTATACGTGCCTATCTTTACTTCAAAAGTATCCCAATAACTATTGCTTCAAGGGCAAGAACTGTCTTATACAATCAATGAAATGATTGCTGAAGGTAAGGGGGGAGGAGGAGTCCTAATTGGACACTGAAAAATTGACTCGTTAAATTGAATTTATCTGGAGGTGATTCCTTAAACTGTTACTGGCCTGTTAGGATTGACAAGAAAAACCTGATATACAATTATTTGGTTTTATTGAGTTGCTCGTTTAAGCAAACTAAATCTCTCTTTGGAAACTGTATTTTTAAAATCTTAGTACAGTCATTGGTATGTGTCATATTTCCAGTGCAACAGGCTACTTAAAATACTGCTTTATCCATAGGTATCTTGTCTCTCATTAATATCTCCAAATCTCTCTGAATGTTACAGTGATGAGTCCAAAGAAGTCAGCTACTTGTGCAGTGTTTTTTATGTGCTCCTGCAGTTGCAGTGCTTTGTGTGGAGGTACAGAGGTTGTTGCTTTCCCTTGTTTCTAATAGAATTTTAGAGTAAATAATTAAAATGGGATAGCCTGCTCCCAAATAGAAAATATGCTGCAAGAAAATGTTTTATTTCTATGCGCTGCATAGACTATACCATTTCCCTGCCTTCCTACAGGATATGTGGAACATTGCTGTAAAAAAAAAAAACAACTTTTTTTTCTTTTCCTTATGAGGTAACTCTGAGCAACTCTGGTATCATCCCTGGTATGGCATCAGGATGCCATAAATGGAAGGCACTGCCTCAGCTCACACTGATCAAACTCCAGAGCAAGTGAACCTGGGTTTAAACGCAGATCATATAAACTGTTCTGCTTTCTCCGATCAGCTATGCAAAACCCCTGACATTTATCCTGCCACACTTTGGGGCACTGAATCCTCAAGAAACATTGTAGTGGTTAAAAAAAAAAAGAGTATAGGTTGCTGAGTATTACAGCGTGGCTATGAGAACAAAGTTGTTTGACATTAAGATATAGTGCATATTTTTTTATGAATTAATTTAGAAGACCCTATTTGTAATCCATCTCCAAAAAAACCTCAACCCAAACTCTCAAGAAAACGCTAGCTCTTGCTTTTCTTATTATCCTTATGAAATTTTTGCTTGTTTATTTGTTAAGCAGTACATCTTACTACTTTCCACTGATAACAGCATAACAAAGTAAACCAAAATTACAGTCCAATTAACCTACTAAGATTATAATAATCAATGTGACTCATGGATGTAAATTCCTGTGTTTTGCTCTGAAAAATTCTTCACATTAACTGTTCTGCCTGCTCCCTTGAAGCAACTTGATAGTTACTGCTGTTATTTTAAAAAATGTTAGAAGATTTTTGATATTGCTTTGAAACGGCAAGAATTTAAGTAAATTGAATAGTCAATGTAGAATAAACAAATCTTTAAAATACATGAGTGGATACCAGTGCCATGCATTTGTTTGATCCCTGAAGCCTTCTGTCTGGAGATGTAGTTAACATGCTGTTATCTACTGTTGTTTGCCAATGTAGTGCTCTTTTTAACTGCATTTCCTGCTCTGACTTCATGGGTTTTTTTCACCATTTCTAATTTATGAGCCATTAAAGATGTTGTTTGATGTAGGTGCAGCACAGAACAGAGTAACTACTGCTGTAAAACACGAGTTTTGGCAGTGTCAATTAAATTATGCTTTCTGCATAGTAATGTGAGTTTTAATGATATCTGTGAGAAATTGTTTAACTCATTACCCCTATGAATGCCAAATAACCCTATAACTAAGATACAGGTGATTGTGCTGAAAATCGGAACTTTGATTCTTATCAGCTGTCAAGAAATGGGCTGTGACTGTGTAGGTTATGAGCCTCTAATGAAAAAACTTTTCAAACTCTAGCTGTTGTCTTGATTCTGACAATTGTCAGAGTTGGGAATTGTCAGAGGACTTCCTCAATAATACACAACAGCAGCTCATCAAAATCAAGACTATTTGCTACCAGCAAATAGTTTTTAATATGACACTGTCTTAAGCCCAGGGTGGTGTTTTGTTAGAGGAAAGAGTGGAACAGAAGAGTGGAAATGGACAATCACCTTGTAGGGATGACCCAGTCTGCATCTGTTTCCTAACAGAAGCAGTAACTTGCACCTACACCAACTGGTTCCTGAGTAGCCATTTGCTAGCCTAGGCTTTATCTATATCTTTTTCACCAACTTTGTTGAAAACCCCTGTTTTTTGCCAAACACGTCTATATAGAGGTTGTAGTTCAGTGAGCAATAGTTAGAGCTGATCAGGTTAAATCAGATACCTCAGGCACTGCTGCTTTTTTTCCTCTGTTCTGTGTGCACTTATCTGCCATTTCATGAGTGACATTACCATTTTATTCTTTAAAATTTCTTATTTTTCCTGTATTCTGATGTGTCATAGGCAGCAGGTGGCTCTTCCCCTCCCCCCAAAAAAAAATTTAATTTGAACACATTCATAACTAATGTGTCAGGTTTTTAAATATAGACTTGGGGGAAGCGAAGGCCCATAGGTTTCAATCAAGAAGAAAAACTTTTCACTTTCTTAATGCTTATATTATGACACACTGTTAAAAAACGTGTAAAGAGATTCTGATTAAAACCTGCTTGTGCCACTCCAGTCCCAGCTATGCAAAAATTACTAGCAATAAAAATATTTCTTAAGAGGGAACTCTTAATATTTCTTTTTTATGCCCTCTATAAGTATAGGTACTTTCATCGTACCATCTGAGTATACAATAAATATCCTTAATTTACTCTGCGTGACCCTTTCCTCTTTTACTTTAAAAATTATATGTCTAGTGATAATAATAGGAAAAAAAAACCAACCGCCCCCCCCCCCCCCCCCAAATACTAAGTGGTGCCTGAATAGGCCAAAGTTAAAGATTCCTTTTTTCACTGTCCCATGAAGATTATAGTGTATCTCAAGCAAACGTAAAAGGCTAAGTCACTCCTTAAAGTACAGTTTCAGCAGAGGGTCAGTGGGAAAGATGCCTACAAATATTCTGCCTAGATTCTGCAAGCTGTGCTCTCTCTAAATCAATCTCTTGGGTCAGTCCAGAGGTGATGTAGATTCCTGGCTGTATCTTTATACAGTGCCCGCTCTTCTTCAAAAGCCCAGCTGAGATACCTGCATGAGATTCGACCAGGGCTGGGGCTGCCTGACCCACCTGGCCTTGGTCCCTGCAGAGGGATGTGAAGGTCACAGTTGCTGCTGTAGCAGATTAATGCAGCCAAGGCATTGCACTGTCGCCGTCAGTGACCTTTGTCATGAACCGCAGAGGGGGAGGTTGTAACAACTCCCAAGTATAAAGAAGTGAAGCAGGCTGCTCACAGGGAGATGGTGTTTCTCATCCCTTTTGGTAAGAGGTTGAAAAGTGAGATATGGTCTTTTGAACTTACTTTTTTCTAAGTGTTCTAATGATCTCTCTATGGTCCGACCTTTTTTCTGAATCCTTCTGAGCTTTTACACAGCTTTTGCATTTGCTTCTTTTCAGTTGAAGAGGGTATATTCTTTGGCACGTAAATACATCTCTCAAAATTCAAGCACATACAAAGTCATGCATCAGCTGGTCCATGAAGTGTGCATTAGCTTTGTGCATGCTGAAGTCATTGGCAAATTGTTGATTTATTATTTATGGAAGCAATAATGACCAGCAGTTTTAAATAGACCTTCAATCTGCATTGCTTAATGTGTCTTGGAAAAAAATATTTGCCATCTAAATTGCTGTACTGTATTTTAAGCATCTCTTCCTATGTATCCTGTATTTCATGTGGAAAAAAAAAAAGTGCTCAGAAATTAATTTTGCATAATTCCAATGTATATAAAATACTTACAGTATATTGTAGAGAAGCTGAGAAGCTTCTCTTGCTGAGAAGCTAGCTCCTTTATAATTGCTGCAAAGGACTGCATTCTAATTGGATTTATTCTCAATAAACTTGATCTTTCTACTAATTTTATATTTTTCTGCAACTTAAGTATCCTCATTATCCTTTTCTGCTAATAGAAGTTGTTTCTTTTCTTGTTTTATGCCATCTATTTCATCATACTTACTTTTTTATTACTTTTGAACAAACTATAGCGCACACAGTTTGCCATCTGTTATGATATTTTTCTTAGAAAAATATTTTTTCTTTACAATTTGTTAATTGCTCTTACTTTCTGCTAGGAAACTTTCATTATTTTATGTATCTGTTTCAAGCCTGAGAAAAAGGACTCAGTCTGATACTCCCTCCCTCCATCCCTCTCTTCCTTCCTCTCTCCCTTCTTCTTCCCCTCCTTCTCTCAATTTTGTGTGTGCATGTGTAGAAATTGCCCTCCCTTTTCAGCTATTCAGCTGAACTGTGCTGTCTTTGCCACGTTTCCAACCCTCTTGACAACCTGGAATATGAGATAGTACAAGGCTAATGGGCAGAAGCTTCAAATTCTTATAGTCCATCCAGTATTTGTCATGCTTTGAATGATATTAGAAGCTGATGTGCAGTGACTTTTATTAAAAAACAAAACAAAACATTTCTAAGACAACAACTGTGAGTGGCAGATGTAGCCGTTTCACTTACTGCAGCCCTTTTCCCAGGGTCTCCACCCCCTGTAAGGAAACAATATAGTCCAGAAACTGCTGAGATTTCTTTCTGTATTTTTTTTAAATGAAAAGAAACATCAGTTATTCAAATTTATTAAGGTAAAAAATGAGTCTTTTGTTAGAAGTCATGGAACAAGCTTCTACAATTGATCATGCATCTGATGATTCTTTAAGCATAATTCTCATAAAATGACTCATGTTCTCTTTTAGGGGAAAAACTTCAAATATCACACCTATTTGTCCATATGTGCTTTTGTATGCTTTTAGGCTAAGTTCTTTCACCAAAGAATACAGGACTGAACTCTATATGTAAGCGTACTGAGGCCTGACTCAAAGCCAGTGGGCAACGCCTGCAGTACTGCTCTAGAGGAGGCCTATAACCTCTATTCTGTTGCAAATCAAGGAGTTAGACAACTTAGAAAATATGAATCTTTGTGGTTTCTAGGGTGAGAGAGCATTGCATTGCCCAGCCCTCATTCAGGACAGTCCTTTTTTAAAGTGACGTAGCAGTTGTAACCAACAGACTTGCACAAGCGTCTGGACACAAGACGCAGCCACAAAAAGCAGCTTGCAGGATGGATTTGGGGCTATTCTTAGCTTACCAGCAGGTTTTAAGTAATAGCGAATAAGGAAATTGGTCATTTTTGCTGCCAATAATCTAACTGCTACTGAGAACTAATGCTAATTTTTGCTAGTGTTTACTGCATATTACAGCAAAGCATAGTATGCACTCAAGTGCTAGTGAACTATGTGCAAGTCTCATGGCTGTTGTGCAAAGTATAATTTATTATCCCTATTGTAGATGGGAAGACTGAAGTCTGGAGTGCCAACAGCAAATGAGTCCCTCAGTGCTGTAGCCAAGAAGAGAGCCCAGACCTCCCGAGTCGTGTCTGTGCTTTCACCTTGACACACAGTGATGGGGATGTCATGTTCCTGTCACTGATTTAAGCGACAATACAGCTGTGAATATCTGGCACAGTGGAGCTGAGCCTCTCTGCACTTACTACTTAGCTGCTTCTTTGAAATATTATCCAGAGGCATCGAAGGTGTTCATAGTTGTTGCTGAGAAACCGAACAAAAAGCACGGATATTTTAATTCTTGTTGTGAGAATGTTCACAGCTGTCAAACCTTTTTGAGCTTTCCTGGGAAACATTTAAATTTGGGTTGCTTCTGAGTGCTTGCCATTATGATTATCAAACACTTTGTCATTTAAAGTTGATTGATGAAGCAGTTGCTTCCTTGAGCATGGCTCTTAATAGAGACCAGGATTATAAAGCATTCTTCTCTTTACCTCTCTCCTCTGTTCGTGAGGGGCATTCTCCACAGAGGCAAAGCTCTGATGAGCAAATTATATTCCAGCGTGCAAGCACTAGGTGGCACGAGTCATTTTACGGGCACTTCAGTATTTCAGCTAACCCCCTGTTCAGTACACTAATTACAAATTCAGCCACAAACACTGTTTAGAGGCACATCATAAGAAGTTAGCTGGAAGTGATTTGTATCCATGTATACTGTATGTTTTTTATTCTGCACATAATGCTGCTGTTACATTTGATGATTGTTCCAGGCTCAAATTGGGGCAAAACAGTGATTTTCCTGAGGCTGTTTATTGTAATAAGTGTTACGTTTTGTGTGGTTATACAAAGACATGGGGTCTGCACATTTGGGGTACTGTTTGAAGGACAGAAATGAAAAGGGGAATTGCATTAATACTAGTTTGAAAACGTCCAAGGCCTAGATAATTCTATATAAACATATCTAAAAAGCTTGTAACTGTTATTCCCAACATTTTCAGGAATAATTTGTTTAATAATCCTTAAATGTGTAAATTAGGTAAATTAACAACAGTGCAGTTTTTTCCATTTTAAGGATTACATTGTTTGATGAAGACAGAGTTAAACTTGCAATTTATAGACTGAGACATAGGTACATATGTCTGCCCAAAGCAGCCCAGTGGACAATATTTTTTCCTTCCTCAAGAACTGTCTCTTTTTTTATCCATTAACTACTTCTTGGAAAACACAGAAGCAATTCTTTGAATAGGGCTTGTAGTTCACATCTTCAACCCCTACCACTCCTAGATAATTTCTTTAAACAGCAGATAGGAGAATTTTGTCGCTTCCTTCTATCCATTCCACTCAGCCAGTGGGATCTTGACTGAAGAGCTGCATCACAAAGTATTTGATAATACCCCTTTCTTTACCTCTTCTCCTCCCCTACACATTTATACCTGTGCTCTTTAACAGCAGAAAGGTGTGGGCTGGACACATGTGCCAAGGAAAGGCTCTGGACATTGAATCCCACAGGGAGGGGCGCACCTTTCGGTAGCCTGCATAAAGTACCTAAATCCTGTAGAACTGGATTTGTAAGGCATGTCTTGCTTCTCAGTATGCCTCTGTTGCTTGGCTCTAGTAGGCTCCCATTTGGCTTTCTAGCCATCCTGGATCACATTCAGATGCATTTAGCTCTTCCTGTAGGCACTGCAGGGGCTCTGGGTACCCAATGCAAGATTGTGCTGTTGGGCACAGGTACTGAAGAGCCCAGACACAGACAATCTTTTTTTATTCACCAGTGGATGTCTAAGCCAGCTCACTTATATATTTGAAAGTTCATGAGGGTGGTAACATTTCCTTTCTCATGTAGAAGTGATGTGGCATGCCCATTTTTCTTCTGCCTAATGCTGCACCAGGCTTTCAAACATGTGACTACCATCTCTTAGGTGAAAGTCTCTGCTCCTAATTTATGAGGTATTCCAGAACAGAGCTTGCTAGATGTCTCTTAAGTTTCTCAGCTTGAAGACATTCCCAGGCCCAGTAAATATCAAAATGTTTCATGTCTAAACTAAAAATACTAACTTCAGAGGGGGAAGGTGGTACAGCCACTTCAACATTCACTGTTCAAAGTTGTCAAAGGTACCAGTGAGTCAATGGTTGAACTTGTCATTTCCCATCCCCTACCTCACAAATATTCAATCAGTCATGTGCCCCTTTGAAAAAGCTAGAGGTTTTTTAAGAGCACTAGACTCCAGCTCATGTTGCATCCCCTACTTTTTTCCTAACAATTGCTTGTGAGGATATAGCATTTCGTGACTCACTATTTACTCTGTTGCACAACACATCACTATTTTAAGTTCACAGTATCACTGCAAAGAATTTCAATTATCAATTTAAACGTATGTTTGAGGCATTATGTGAACATTTTTTGCAGGTCTACAGGTTGATCCATTATATTGTCATCTAACTGTGCAATAAACACATCTCATTGTAAGAAATTTACCTTTATCTTGGAAAGAAAAAAGTAGTTATTTGACTTGTTGTATTTGGATGAGCTAAATTACCTAGTAGAAGAGTCCCAAATGTTAAAACAGATTTTCATATGAAATGGGAAGATTTCTCTTGGAAACCTTCAAAATTCTATCTTCCATTTAATCTTATTTATTACTAATTGAAATCAGCTCTGTACCAACTACCAGGAGTACAACAAAAAAATTGTTTGATGTAGAAATAAGCTGAGAAATGCCTTCTTATGTTAGAAAAGTTTTACAGAGATTAACAGAAAGAGAAATCAACTGAAAGGGGGCAAACTGAAACAGAGCTGGCAAATAAAAAGTTAGTGTGTTAGAACTTCAGAGAAGTACCTAATGACTTTTTCTTTTTCTTTTTTTTTTTTTTTTTCATTTTCTGCACTGGTACCTATATAAACAACCTGAATTTCCAAGAGCCTGATGGCTTCAGCAGGAGCTACTGAGTGTCTAAGGCTGTTCAAAGTCAACCTAATAAGGACACATCTTGAAGCATTCTTCCTTCACCCTTTTGTAGCCATCAGCTGCCTTCACACTTGAGGTTTATACAGAATTCTTCTATCCTCACACTCTCAAAAACAGCAAATGGGGAAATGTTGAGAAGTGGAGGAAAAGGGCAGAACAATTTCTGAAAACTTTCAGAACAAACAAATTTTGCTTCATTTCTAGTATTCCCCAAATAATTCACCAAGTCAGTCTACTTCCAAGGAACAGACCTCATTTTGTTTCTGTAACTTCTAAACTTTAGATCTTACATCCTTAGGTCAAAGATGCTGAATCAAAGGTCAAATAGATATTGGTTCATCCCATCTAAGCGTAGACATTTATGCTCAATGGACTGAAATTTCTAAATAAAGAACAATGGTCATTTAAGGACTGGAAGCGAACCTATGCCCCAAATCTGTATATTGTGGAAAAGTCTATGGAGTTTGTTATAATGCTAACATAGTGGAAGTTCAAGCTACAACTGCAGTGTAGCTATCAGGATTGCGCTCACATGCATACGCAGCGTGCATCGTCATCACGTCCCTGTGTGGTCCAGGTGCTCGCCAGCTATTCTCTGCACAGATGAAGCAATGGACTGACTAGAGACAAGGTGACTGATTAAAGTCCTGGCTGGCTTCATGCGGAGCTGTGACTAATTGTTACAGCAGCACTTCAGGTGGGAATTTCAGACAGTCCTGTACATTCCCCCAGGCATCTCCTGCTGTCCACAGGCCAATTGACAGGCATTATTTATAGCTTAAATGTGCTGATTAACATCCTGGGTAGAGGATATGGCTGTTGCAGAGACCTCCCCAGGCAGTTCCTGCTGTAGAATTGACCAAATAGTACACAGGAAAGTTGCTTGTTAATACTCTGCAGAAACTGTTTCTGCAGATGCAGAAATGCTCACATAGAATGGTCTTTTGCACACACAGAATTATAATATTTTGTTTGTAGTTTAAACTAATCAATAGAAGTGGATCATGCATGCATTGGAGTGGTCACATAGGACCACAGCTCAGATAGTTGGTTTATAAAAACATACTAGAACTAACAGTTCAGGAAGTCTCTTCCTGTCTGGCTAAGGACCCTTAAAATGGACTCCCATCACCACCTGGACAGTCACTGACCAACTTCTTAGAGATTTGATTCCTCACCTGATTATCATCCTATGCAAAACATCCCAACAAAGTAGTGGGTTTGGGGTTTTTGTTTGTTTGGTTTTTGTTATTTGAGGGTTTTTTGTTTGTTTTTTTCAACAGTCTGCCTGCAATTGCCTGTGCAATAGTATGTTCCCCTGATCTCCTTCCAAATTCTTGCTGGGATAAAACACAGTCATGTACCTTTTTATTTGCCTATGCTTTGATTTCTGTAGGGAAGAAACCTGAACTTTAAGCTAGAAGAAGTCAAGGTGCTATTCAATGAGTATTGACGTGTAGATAACCAAGAAATAGGATGCTGAGGTGTGCTGCAGAGCATAATTGCCTCCACAGCATCAACTCTCTCTATAGTTAGATGTAATTTACATGGAGAGAGAAAGATGAGACATCTGCATGGGGTGGCTCAGATAAATGAATATACAGCTCACTTTATAAGACCAGAACAGAATGGCTCCTACCGCTAAGGGAATTGTTACATGTTTGGGATGGGACGGAGATGGGCAGGGGGGAAAAATAGTGACTCTTGTTGACAGTGAGTGGAAAAGGCAAAAGAAAATTGTCCATTTCTCTGAGTCAGCAAAATGTGGTTTTGCCTACAGCCAGTAGAGCATGGAGCATGGGCTGTCAGTCTCTGAATCAAAATGCCTCATCAAAGTGGCTGAAATTATGTGAGTTGAACCAACACCGTATTTAACTTAAGGTCATATCCCATCCTGAGGCAAATGACACTATCTTCCCTCCCTTGCAACCTATCAGTTTGTGGCAGGGAAACCTGAAGAGCCTCTGCCTACATGAGGCAGATGATGCTGGGAGAAATGTTCAGACCAAACAAAGAGGACACTTTGTTTAGGAAAGAGCTAATCAAATTAAAATTAGTGCTTCACAAACATTTTTTCAAAGAAGAATGCAAATGTTTTGGGTATTTTTTTATAAGTTGCTTTAGAATTATTAAATTTTTGAGGATTTCAAAGTGAAAAAAAGTCTGGAACAAACAGTAACCTAATAATAAAATAATTTTGAGATGTGCTTGCATGTTCATGGCTTAATTTGTCAGTCCATGTCATCCTACATTCAAATATTTCAAAATTTCAAGAAAGGATAAAAATAATGTCATATGACCAAAAGCAGTCAATAGTGAACTGTCAAAATTGACATTTCATGGACAATCATATAGATGGTACTTACATTAATAAACTACTTGGAAGATATTTACTCATCATATATATCCACAGAAGTCAGAACTGATTTATTACTCATATGCAAACAGAAGATAAGAGCTGCATTTAAACTGTATAGTATAGTTTGACTAGCTCTAAAATAAACACTGATTTTTAAGAGGTTTTTGGGAGAGATTTATTATGAAAAACAAGAAAGAAAAATCTCTTGGAGTGATTGAATTTCTTGTAGTCAAAAGAAGAGTAGCATTTCAGGTTAAATGTTGTACTAATGCCCAGTCTGGCCCCAATGCCATAATTATAGTAATCAAACACTATTTATTTATACCATGTCTCTCTTGCACTAGTCTCATGCATACTAAATATTTACAATTCAATCTGCAGTTTATAGCTTCACATTGGCAGCAGCTTTTTAAAATATTTAATAAACTACTCCACTTAGCAGCTTATATATCATTTGGGAATAATGCACCAGAATTGCTGGCAAGTTATACTACCTCCTAGGGTGCTTCTTCATTCCAGAACAAACCTGACTGTTAATACTGTAATCAGTTTTACAATCTTATATGATATCTGAGATCCCTTTGAACTGTGTTACTCATAGCAGTGGATTCCAAGTTTGGGATCCTTATTCTGATATACTTGTGCATGGTATGGAAAATGCCTGTTTTGTCTGATTCATGATTACTATTCTTTTACTTAAGCAAATGTGGACCGTGTTTTTATTAGAAGAGATAAGACCCAGACTTACACTTGTGCTGTATCTTTAAAATAAGATTCAGCAATATTTCAGAGTGTAGATTCTCTTGAATCTTAGCTTTGCATGCAGAACCTTGAGCTTCACAAAATTTAGAGACATTATTAATTGAGCAATTACAATAATAAATTTTAAGTAGAAGGAAGCACTTGCTAAACTCTTGAATCCCATTAGATTGCTCACTCTTAATCATTTCTTTTCTAGGGCTGCAGCATGGATTGAAACATGCACAGGGACACAGAACCATATGCAGTAATCTAATGGTGTAAAGGCACCTGTCCCCTTCCTTGCTGTGGGGAACAGCTGAGTTGTAAGACCGGAAAATCATCCAATTCTGAGTACTTGATAACTGACTGAGTATTTGATTACTGGTCCACAGGAAGGAAAAAAAAAGGAAAAAAAGTGGGGGGGAGAAGACTACACAGAAAAGGCATGCGCAAATCAGCTGCAGCCTTTAATTTGCTGGAAGTACAAATGATAATGCTTGTGCAGTATCAGCTCTACAGTATTCTAACTGAGCTTTTGCAGCTGTGAATTGCTTTTGCCCTGAAATAAATTCAAAATGCAATGTTTGTTTTGGAAAAGGCCAAATCACTGCAGAAATCTATGGTCCTCTGCCCGCTTGGGAGCGGGGGGGGCTGAGGCTGCAGATAATTTGAGCTTACCAGGCTGTGGAGGAAGGATTCTTAAAATGTAAAATAATAATAATAAAAACCAGAATCATAGACTTTAAAAAAGTAAACATGCTTAATTTAGCCATTCTTACACATGTTGAAAATTGGGCTTTTTTGTATCCGAAAGATTATTTTGCTTCTGGCTCTTTTTAATAAGTCATGTTGAATATTTAATTATGTTTCTTAAAAATGTCCACATTAACTAACCATGACCCCTTATCTAGGGCAAGAAAAGAGAACACTTCCATTAATGACCCAATGCCTGGGGAACCCTATTTCCTTTAAAGTACAGAACAAGTAAGGACATTTATAGATCTGGTGGGAGGCAATAAAAAGTGCCTGATTTGCATTGAAAGTCAACAGGAGTCCTCTTTGGACCTTTAAAAAACTCCCCTTTTGCCAAATAATAGGAGTGCACACAGGTTATGTCATAATGTTAAGTGCAGAGATAAAGGCATTTGAGAGAAAAAAAACCTATCGTGGAATCTTCATAGGCAAATTTTGACTTAGGTGAATCATTTTCTGCTTCTATAAAATGCCCTATCAGTTGTCAACAGGGTAATTTAAGATTGCTCCATTTGTGTCCTGAGAGGGTAGGTGGCATGGCTAATTGCTACTGCCTTTCCCAGCAGTTTTAGCTTCTCGGTCTGGCCTTTGTGCAAAAAAAAAGCTGGTACTTTTGAGGGAACAGCTAACAGCCTGGTTCTTTGGGGCTACAGGCAGCCTTTCCTTTTGTGAGGCACTGTTCTACTCATCCTGTATTCCTCCCACTTCTCTTTAGGCACTGCATGAAGAGATCCAAGCTAGAAGCCTGGTTGCCCTACGGCTATTGTCTATAGGCACTGGAAAGAGAAAGAGGCCCCTCAAAGGACAGTAGAACCCACTGGTGAGTGGTATCATCTTTTGTGAATGCCTGTCACTCTGGCTTGGTGATAGAGGACTCTATTGTGGCAATGGCCATGAGGATAACTGAGTTCACTGTATAATGTAGGATGACTCTGGGCCTGCAATTCCTCTCCTGAATGACTACAGAGAAAGGTAGGAAATACTGACTGATTCATCTTCCTGCTGAACTTTTGGCTTTTATATTTTTGGAGCCATTTTTGCAGGTAAAAGCAAGAGTTTAATGGAAATTTACTTTAAAGGAGTAATACCACAACTCTGCTTCTTGCTAGAAAGCATTGAATAAAACTAATGTTTTATTCAGCAGAATAACAGTGGAAAAATTAGCAATCTTTTCTATATTTTTTTCTTCTAGAAAACATACTTCCTTTTCTGTTTATCCCGTATGAAGCATTTTTAACTGATTGCGTTAATGATTTTGAAGACAGTTAGATGCAAATTATTGCAAATTCCCTTTCCTTGCAATAACTTTTTAAAAAAAATCTCATTCTTCATTATTGATGACTTTTAAGATTGAAGTTAACTTATTCAGGAAGGTCAGTGTGATTTCTAAATGCTTGTGAAACTTTTGGAAGGTATCAATACCCTATAAAAAGATCACAAGCACAAGTATGGTCAAGAGTATTTGAACTATCTCATAATAACTTTGTTGATGAAGGGCAACAAGAAACATACATAAAACAATTGAGGGATTTCTCTTCATCTTTATGATCCTGGCAAGGTCTATAAATCCATTAATGCACAAGTTCAACAGCCTCTTTTGGCTACAATGCATTGAATGGTAATTTAACAGGGCAGAATCCTTTCGTTAAGAATATATAAAAGGTTTTCATTTTTTTCCCCGTCCAGAGAACAGATGTTTTCAAGCAGGAACAGAATGTTGAGTTTCATTAGAGACCCATACAATAACTAAGATGTTTCAAAGAAGTAATTCTTAGCCAAATTGACCATGTGTCTCTTGTCTTGGCAATGAGACATTTGGGGGTATGGTTTTGAAAGCATCTTTAAAAAAAGAAAAAAAAATCATTAGAAGGACATGCTTTCCATTTTGTCAGGACAATTACTCCCTTTCTAATAGTTCATTTTCAGTCAATTATGAGCCCACTCTTCTGACCAAAAGGGATTGGTTGAAAACTTTGTGAAAGCAGTTTTCTCCAAATGAGAAGAGAATTTGCAGGGGAATGGGCAAATATTTTGTTAATTTTTCATGAGCATGAAATTTCAAAGCCAGATCTCAAAATTCTTTTCTGTCTATATTCAAGCTATTGACCTCAATCCATTACACACACATACATGCTTGTATGTTTTCCATATATGCTAACACACATGTATATGATATATAAGTTGTCCAAATATGTTATACATACCACATTTGGACCACTCTCCAGGGTTTAGATACAGCGTTATACTTAGCACTTTAATGCTCTGTGTTTGAATGAGTTTAAAAATGTAATATAGTACTTGGTTTTCATTTTCATTCCATAAATCGGCTCACACTTATTCAAATGATCATAATACTAGCCAGCATCCATGGAATTTAGCATTCCTTTTAATAAGGCCTGTTTGAATTTTCAGTATTTCATTCTCTATACCTTTCCCCCCTCTTTTCTATTCCTTGGAAGAGAACATGGATATAATGATGTATGCAACTTGAATGATGCAAAGTTGCAAAACCTGTAAGAGAAGCTCTGGTGAATCAGACCAACAACTCATTCGTTTTCTTTGGTACCTCAACTCTGGCAGTGGCCATAAATGGATGCCTAAGAAAAAGTAATGAGAAGAGGGCAAGAATATAGTAAAAATATTCTAAATGCTTTCTCAGCCTCCATCTACGTGTCTCAAGATTGCCATGTCTTTAATAGTTCCCAATAGCTTTCATTTGTCTGAATCTACCTATCTCCCTGCTACCCATGCACAATTTTAGCAACTGCTATGTCAGTGGAAAAAGAGTACCGGATTCATTTCACATTGTTATAAATATTTTGCAGGTGTGTTCAGCTCTTTTCTGTAGACAGTCTGTAATTTCTTTCTCAAGGGCAACCAGATAGTAGATCACATTTTGGAAAGTCTAATATTACGTAGATAATCAACATGTCTTTCAGAAAACAGCCAGAGTTAAAGTCTGAGATTATATTAAGGTATTCTGAGGTAATCAATAACAGGGTGTTTTGCTGAAATGTAATGGGTTTGAAATTTTATAACTGTCTTAATGCATTAATATGACTTACAAATTCAGTTACTATCTTTTTGTTCATTTAGAGGCCTTAAGCATAATTTCATCCAGTACATTTACTAACATTTAAAAGAATACATATGGAAGCTGCCAATACACTAAGAAACTAGTGCAAATTCAACTGGATGAGGCATAATGTAATTATATCATTTACCTATTGCTTTTTTGTTCCTTTGTGTCCCTTTACCTACTCCTCTACTTTTCAGCTTAGAAATTAAACACATTTTCACTCTTTTTCATACTAATACACTGGACCAAGTTAAAGAGTGGGATGTAACATATTGATAAATTTATGAAAATGAGAGGAAAAAAGGGTAAGATTGCCTCGGGAAATCTAAAGAGAGTATAAAGGGAGTTTAGATTAGTGCAATATGCATATTAATGAGTCAGAATAAGGTATCCATTTATATCATTCCAACGTCTTCAATCCATTTCTGAAGTCGGTCCCTGGTGAGGAGGCTTAATTTAAAACATAGAAATGCTCTCCAAGTTCCTGAACTCAAAGAGAATGCAATTAACATCACTTGCCAAATGAGTCCACGACTTTTTTTGAGACTGTGGGCAGAAGCACAGGTGCTTATGCTGAATCTGTGACATGAGACCACACCGGAAAGGGTCCTGTCCATTGCTCTTCGTCACCACAGGTCTCGGCTATAGGAGATGTTTAGAGGCTAACAGTTCTTATATGTAAACTATGAAGTACATAAAATATTTATTTATATGTAAAATATGAAAAAATGGCATTAATGGTTTCATTCAAACAAACAAAAATCTCCCACACCAAAACGTTCAGTGTTCACTACTATCATAAAATAATGGCCTACATTTTAACCAGTGGTGTTGCCATAGTTATTTCCTAGGCTGAGGATGGATGAAAAGTTGTGTCCCTGTTTAAGGATAACTATTGGCAGATGTTGACATTGTAATACTGACTTCTGTCCCTTATCAAGACTTTGCATTTAAATTAGAAACATAATTCCTCATACTTGGAAACTGGTAATGAAATAAGTTTTTCTGTTCATCTTTCTGTTCCCTCTTTCAACCCAATTCATAATCTTACTGATTAAAATTAAGTTTGTGCTGAGATTTGAATGCCCTGTATAAATGAAGGTTTAGCTCATTTAAAACTGGTGAAAATAATTTAGAATGTTTTTCTTATTTTTAATCACATTTATATTGTTTTTCTAGAATATTTCTGCCAGAAGGTTTTGCTGACTTGAATGGAGGAAGATAAGTTGTTATTCAGAACATATTTTTGCACATGAAGTTTAAGCTAACTCCAGGCATTTTTACTCTCTGATCCAAGTAGTTTCTCGCCAGTTTACCTGAGATTTCAGTCATTTGATCAAGTAGCAGAAATAATGCTCTGATTTAGGTAGGTGGTTACCTAGGTTTGGATAATCTCCAGTTATTTTAGCCATCTACCATTTTAGCCATCTCCATGGCAGCTGTTTCTCTTCAGTTTCCTTTACAGTGAGGGGAAAGATATATTCACTTTCAGCAGTGACACCAGCTTGAGGTTAAGGTAAGCTGTGCACTAGCCTCTGATGGCTGCCTAAGTATAATAAATAGATATCTGTATAGACCTACATTTATTCATCCTAGCCGTATTATTACAGGCACTGTTGAAATGAGTGGTTTGTAATGTTTGCTAGATTGAAATCTCATTTGCCTAACATGTTTAAAAAGTTATACTCAATAATTGCAAAGAAGTCAATATTTATTGTAGGATAATTTGCACAAATGAAATGAGATTAAATTAAATTGGTTAAAATGCTTACTATCCTGTAACATAAAGCTTCTGCACATCCCCAGCAATATCATTTGAACTGGTAATAATCAAGAATCTCAGAACAGCTATCAAGGGCAGTATAGATATAGATTAAAGCTTACCCTGCTTTCTGTAGCAGTGATTCCTTTTATTCAGGCTTAATGCATACTGGAGGATTAAGTGGGTTTGCAGACTAACAGTCTTTGCATTAATTATGTTGATGTCCTTCATGTCATTATGAGTCATCATGTAACTTTTCCTGTACAATACAATCTCCTCTCTTAAATCCTCTCTTTTGTTTTGTGCAACATTTCAAACCTTATCTTGTTTTTATTTTTTACTTAGCTTACCGCCTGTGTCATGTCTGAGGTGAGAGAAGTCTTACTATCCCTGTCCCTTTACATTGAAAAATCTGACTTCCATTTTGTACTTGGCTCACTTCACAGAAATATTTGTAAATAGCGTTATTGTAAACATGTTTATTTATTTATTTCCACCAACTGGAATACTGTTTAATCAAACTGTTTGAGGTAATGACTTTGAAGCAAAGCACACCTATGAAATGTAAAAGTTTGTCTGAGGCACCCCAGAGTATTAGTGGAATGAAATGAAGGTCAGAGCCATCTTTGCAAATAAATACAGGTATACCCTTCCCTTTTTTTCTTTTTTCTTTTTTTTTTTTTTTTTAATTCATCTGTGCTCAGTTAACTGGTGAACAGTTCATACAGCAGTCATACTGCAAGTTGAAAGAAATTGACAGATTTTTGGATCAAAGATTACAGGGATAAGCCTTCCTCAGTCTTGGCTAACCTAAATTTTTTGTAACTTGGTAAGCAAGGGCTAACAGCCTGTTTTGTGAGCAGGCAATGAAACCTGATTTGCACTGTTTTTCCCCTTTGCATGCTCTCTGACTTCTAATAAAGAACAAGCAGTTTAGCCTTTCCTTTATTGGGGGCACTAAGTAGCTATGCCCTCAAAGTGCCTATCAGTTTTTACAAAACGCTTATAGTGATTTTGTTCCTTTTATACAAAAAGGAGTTGTGCTGAACCCCCTGGAGTAGCCAGTGGGCTCAGGATTACTGGGAGAGCAGGGAATAGGAGAGGAAGACACCATGGTAGCTTAAGCCACATTCAATCTGGGAAACTGGCCTTAAATAATTGTCACTTCTTTTAAAAGACATTGATCAGATCAAGCCATAAAATTATGAGTCTTGGTAAGAGCTGACAAATTCAAAGAAAAAAGTTTTGACCAGAAATGAAATGTAATTACAGGGGCACTCAGTTTTGGTTGGTTTTTTTTTGTTGTTGTTTGGTTTGGGTTGGGTTGTTTTCACAGGAAATATTTTATAAGCTAATGTGTGCTGTTTTGGAGTGACCATAATGGATTTTGAACTACGTTAAATAGTAGGTGCAGCTTAAAAAGAGAGAGTGTGTATACATTTCAAAAATCTTGAAACTATGAGAATTTTTAAATTGATTTTTAGTTTCAAATGACACATTGCTTTAGAAAATTGTTAAATGTTTCTTGTAAAGTTAAATAGCTCAGCTGAACTGACTTTTTTTTCTTCTTTTTCTATGCTCAGAGAAAAACAAAAGCATTGCAGATTGACCCAAAACAGTACTTATTAACATGCTGTAGTCACGACTACTTGGTATAGCTATGTTACGAGAAACACACATCTTTAGACTGTATTTTGAGTCATGTGATTATATTTTCAAATTGAGAATACTAAATTTTAGATTTTTAATCCAGATCTTGTCACATAAGTAAGGAGTTTTACTCTTAAAAATGTGGAATGTTAAGGCTGGTGGGTTTTAATGTTTTTTTTACAAATGTAGAATTAATTTTGCTTTGTAGGTTTTCTGTATATCCTCAAAATACTGCTCTGTGTCTTTGCAAACATGGGACAAGCTTACTGTTAGATTATCCTCCAAATGCCAGACTTATTTTCATAGAATGATAGAATCATAGAACGCATTGGATTGGAAAGGACCTTTAAAGGTCATCTAGCCCAACCCCCCTGCAAAAGCAGGGACATCTTTAACTACATCAGGTTGCTCAGAACCCCATCCAACCTGACCTTGAATGTTTCCAGGGATGGGGCCTCCACAGGTTGCCTCCTCTCTGGGCAACCTGTTCCAGTGCCTCACCACCCTCATTGTAAAAAATTTCTTTCTTAAATCCAGTCTAAATCTGCTCTGCCTTAGTTTAAAACCATTACTCCTTGTCCTGTCACATCAGGCCTTGCTAAAAAGTCTGTCCTTGTCTTTCCTATAGGCCCCTTCTAAGTACTGGAAGGCTGCTATAAGGTCTTCCCGCAGACTTCTCTTCTCCAGGCTGAACAACCCCAACTCTCTCAGCCTTTCCTCATACGAGAGGGGTTCCATCCCTCTGATCATTCTCGTGGCCCTCCTCTGGACCTGCTCCAACAGCTCCATGTCCTTCTTGTGCTGAGGGCTCCAGAGCTGGACGCAGTACTCCAGGTGGGGTCTCACCAGAGCAGAGCAGAGGGGCAGAATCACCTCCCTCGACCTGCTGGCCACGCTGCTTTTGATGCAGCCCAGGATACGGTTGGCCTTCTGGGCTGCGAGTGCATATTGTTGGCTCATGTCCAGCTTTTCATCCACCAGTACCCGCAAGTCCTTTTCTGCAGGGCTGCTCTCGATCACATCATCCCCCAGCCTGTATTGAAACCGAGGATTGCCCCGACCCAGGTGTAGGACCCTGCACTTGGCCTTGTTGAACCTCCTGAGGTTCACACAGGCCCACTTCTCCAGCTTGTCCAGGTCCCTCTGGATGGCATCCCGTCCCTCAGGCGTGTCAACTGCACCACTCAGCTTGGTGTCAGGTGCAAACTTGCTGAGGGTGCACTCGATCTCACTGTCACTGTCATTGATGAAAATATTGACCAGCACTGGTCCCAGTAGGGACCCCTGAGGGACACCACTCGTCACTGATCTCCATCTGGACATTGAGGAGTTGACCGCTACTCTCTGGATGCGACCATCCAACCAATTCCTTATCCACTGAACAGTCCACCCATCAAATCTGTATCTTTCCAATTTAGAGAGAAGGATGTTGTGGGGGACCATGTCAAAGGCTTTACAGAAGTCCAGATAGATGACATCCATTGCTTTTCCCTTGTCCACTGATGTGGTAACTCCCTCGTACAAAGCCACTAGGTTGGTCAGGCAGGACTTGCCCTTGGTGAAGCCATACTGGCGGTCTCGAATCACCTCCCTGTCCTCCATGTGCTCTAGCATAGCTTCTAGGAGGATCTCTTCCATGATCTTCCCAGGCACAGAGGTGAGGCTGACAGGTTGGTAGTTCCCAGGGTCCTTCTTTCTACCCTTTTTAAAGATGGGCTCAATGTTTCCCTTCTTCCAGTCACCAGGGACTTCACCTGACTGCCATGACTTTTCCAATATCATGCAGAGTGGCTTGGCAGCTACATCAGCCAATTCCCTCAGGACTCTGGGATGCATCTCACCAGGTCCCTTAGACTGATATATGTTCAGGTTCCTCAGGTGGTCAGGAACTTGATCTTCCCTTACAGTGGCAGCGGCTTTAACCCCCTGGTCCCCAACATGTTGTCCATTGACTCGGGAGGGGTGAGGAGAGCGGTTGCCAGAGAAGACTGAAGCAAAAAAGTTGTTGAGTACCTCAGCCTTCTCCTCGTCTGTTGATGCTAGGTCACCATTCTTGTTCATCAGTGGAGGTCCACTTTCTTTAACTTTCCTTTTCTGGTTGATATAGCTGTAGAAGCCCTTCTTGTTATTCTTTGCATCCCTTGCCAAGTTCAGCTCCAGCTGAGCCTTGGCCTTCCTGACCCCATCCCTACACAAGCGGGCAGCGTCCCTATACTCTTCCCAGGTTACTTGTCCCTGCTTCCACTGCCTGTGCAGTTCCCTCTTGCTCTTTAGTTTGACCAGCATGTCTCGACTCAGCCATGCTGATCTCTTCCCTTCCTTGCCTGATTTCCTACATCTGGGGACTGAGAGCTCTTGTGCTTTATGGAAAGCATCCTTAAAGATCTGCCAGCTCTGTTCTGCTCCCCTGTCCCTGAGGACCGTTTCGCAGGGGGTCCTACTGACTAAATCCTTGAAGAGCTGGAATTTTGTTTTCCTAAAATTTAGGGTCCTGACTATACTCCTCACCTGTCCCATATCCCTCAGGACTGTGAACTTCACCAATGCGTGATCACTGCAGCCTAGGCTGCCTCCAATCTTGATGTCACTCATGAGCTCACTTGCATTGGTGACCATCAGGTCCAGTATCGCATCCCCTCGGGTACGGGTGTCTATTACCTGGGTTAAGAAGTTATCCTCAATGCACTCCAGGAGTCTCCCGGATTGCCTACAGCTCTCCATGCTACTTTTCCAGCAGATGTTGGGGTGGTTGAAGTCCCCCAGTAGGACAAGAGCTTGCGAGCGTGAAGCCTCCTGTAGCTGGAGGAAGAAGGCTTCATTAGTAGGCTCCCCTTGATCGGGCGGCCTGTAGTAGACACCAACCACAAGGTTCCCTTTGTTACTTCGGTCTCTAATTCTTACCCATAAGCTTTCGACCTGCTCGTGGCTATTCTTCAGGGACAGCTCTTCACACTCTATTCATTTCTTGATATAGAGGGCAAAACCTCTCCCCTCCTTCCCTGCCTGTCCCTTCTGAATAGCCTGTAGCCATCGATAGCCACACTCCAGTCATGGAATTCGTCCCACCAGGTTTCAGTAATGGCAACTAGGTTGTAGCCTTCTTGCAGCATGGTAGCTTCCAACTCCTCCTGTTTGTTGCCCATACTGCGTGCATTCATGCAGAGACACTTCATCTGGGCTGTCAGCCGTATCACCTTCCTAGTGGAACACCCCTTGTTTCCCCTTAAGGTGTTCCACGGAAGTTTCCTTGTTGGCTCCTACTACCTCAGGAGCACTCAGCTCATCTCCACAAGACTTTGACTGTGGAGCAGTGTCCCCAGCATGCCCCTGGGCAACAGGTTGAGGGCCCATACTAGCACCTCATCCCTCTAACCACTGTGTGTCCTCCTGCGGCTTGCCACAGGCAAGCCTGATATATTCCCCCTCCCCCTTCACATCTAGTTTAAAGCCCTGTCAATGAGCCCTGCAAGCTCTTGGGCAAAGACCCTCTTTCCCCTTTGAGAAAGTTAGCTCCCATTTGATGCCATCAAGCCTGGTGCTCTGTAGGCCACCCCATTGTCAAAAAAACCAAAATTGTGACGTTGACACCAGCCATGGAGCCATGTATTAATAGACTGGGTCCGCCTGTTCCTTCCAATGTCACTGCCCACAACTGGAAGGAGGGAGGAAAAAATCACCTGTGCCCCAGATTCCCTCACTAACCGTCCCAAGGCCCTGAAGTCTCTTTTAATCTCCCTTGGGCCACGTACTGCAACTTCGTCACCTCCCACGTGGAAGAGCAGTAATGGGTAGCAGTCGGAGGGCTGTACCAGGCTAGGAAGTTTCCTAGTGATATCTCTAACCTGGGCTCCTGGGAGGCAGCAGACTTCCCTATGAGAAGGGTTTGCCTGACATATTGGACCCTCTGTTCCCCTCAGCAGGGAGTCTCCTACAACTATGATGCGTCTTTTCTTCCTTGTGGAGCTTGTAGTAATACGGGGGTATGTCTTTCTGGTCTTGGCTGCTCCTTTGTTGTAGATGGATTGACATCCTCATCGCCCACTGACTGGTCCTCCACCCCTAGAGCCTTATATGTATTGTGCGGAGGCACCTGGGGAGACGTGGTGGGCAAGGAAGGTGTTCGCTTGCTGCCCTGTTTGTGGACTTGTTTCCACTCGCTGCTTCCCCTTAAGTCCCTGCCTACATCCTGGTGGGGGGAGGATACTGAATCCCTTTGATCAGGGGCTTTTTCTGGTGGCTGTCTCTGTTCATGTTTCTGGGAGGTCAGAGTGCGGTTCCACCAGTCTATCTCTTGCTCAGACTCCCTGATGCTCCTTAGTCTATCTACATCCCCTCTTAGCTCTGCTACCAGGCAGAGTAGATAGTCCACCTGACTGCACCTCACACAGCTGCTCCCTCTGCTGCCATCTGATTCCAGCACAAGCTGGTGGCACTGCCTGCAGCTGGAGACATGAACGGCTGTGTGTTTTCTTGGGAGCTCAGTCTGGGTTGATGAATCCTTTCTGGCAGGTGCAGAGGATGCAGCCTTCTGCCGGGTGGGTACCATGGCTAGGCTCCCTCTCGCCAGCTGAGCTTTTTGAACTTACCTCCTGAGCTCGGACAGAGCTGCCATGTCTTTACGATTCTTATGTTATTAAAATCCTATTCTTAATTGCATTAGACCATTGTAAGAGTAATCATGTAAATACTTTTCCATAATAATTTACTGCATTAAAAATGTGTTGCTCTGTTACACTGTGTCTGTCTCCTCAAAATTGTGGGCCCTATCCATATTTATGGTAAGGAAATTATAATAAAAAATAATTTAAAAAAATCACATTTACAGTAATAGATTGCTTTTTTAGGGAACTGTTTCAGGATTCCTGGATCCAGCTCCTACCTTCTTCACTGGTACGGTGTGGCTTTAGCATGTCTTGAAGTCAAATAGCTCATGTTTCTTGCCAAAGTGTCAGAGAGTGTTGTGCTCTGTGTCACGCAGTGGTGTCAGCCTGATCATGCAAGGGGAGAAGACAGCCTTCACTGCAGCTCAGGAACCTGCCCACTAACAGAAGAGTTAGAAAAGGGCACCCCTTTTCTTCATAGGGCCCAGTACCTCATGCAGAGACAAGACACACTGTGGCTAATGTGGAGTGCTGTGGCTTCTCCCGTGGCTTTGTGGCCTGTGGGCACAGAGGGCATGTGTGCACCAAGCAGGCAGCTGAGAAGCCGTGGCACTGGCTGCCTGGGTGTGCGAGGGATGCTCCTCAACTCAGAGGACTGCAAAATTGGAGGCCACCTCCACGTGCCTGATGCTCAAGTTGTGAGGCTGGGCAGTTCTGCCTGGCTTGGTGTGAACAACAAGTTCTTCATTTGTAAAACAAGGGTGATCTTCTCTTCCTATGGTGCTCTGGGGAGATTAAATACTTCCCTGGTTAAAATTTTGTTTCAAATGGGAGTTCATCTGAGGCATTTTTATGCTGTTTCTTGTTCATTTTTGGTGTAAGGAACAAGTAGGTATTGTTTGTCTGAACTTAAATTAATATAATAGTAAGTTGTCAAAACACACTGAAGGCATTTAGAAATAGGTCCTTTCATTATGAAGCACATACACCCACTGCAAAGCTGCTTTGAGAAGCTTCTGATAAGAAATTGTAGTAGCGCAGGGGTGGAAGTATGATTTAAAGTATGACAGGTCTAACAAGGTTCTTTGTGCTGAAGGGAATGATTATTTTGATGGCTAAGCTTAAAAACATAGTACAATAATAATGTTTGTGTCAGTAACTCTCAGTGAAAATCAGTTCTATGCTTCTTTGGACTGAGTAGTCTGCAAAAGAAGACCTAGTCTAATGGTGATGCTGCAGTGGCATGTAGCAATACCCTTAATAGACGTTGATAAGCCTTGAAACAGTATAGCCATGTTAGAATAACTCTCCCTGGATGTTTAGTCCTGCTGAGAAGCAGGGTTTATTAGCCTGCACAGAGCACACTCACTGCTTCCAAGACCTCATTTATCTGCTTCAGCATCATCTGAAATGTGCCAAATAAACATCCAGCTATCCAACTTTATAAGAAAACTGGCCCCATCCTTAAGAGAGAATTTTAAATGTACTTAGTGTGTAATTCACTGTTGAAAAATACCCCCAAATATGTGCATATGAACCACAAACGATTGAAGAGAATGTAGGGTTTCATTTTGAAAATAATGATTTATCAAATTGATCTGGTTAGGGGTAAAGGTGTAGAAAATATATGACTTCAAGATTTTTCTCAGTTATCCTGGGATCTTGCTTCCTAATTCTACACAGCTTGAAAGCTCTGTTGCCACTGATCATCACAAAGTTTTCAGAGAGTTTTATCGGTGCTGGGAACCTGGAGCTAAACTCTAAGCTTTCCAGTGTTGATCATTTCTCCAGGGATTTTGGGCTTTTCCATATCAGCAAAGCAAAAAAGGAGTGGAAGTCTTAGAAGCAAGGGCTGTCATATCTGAATCAGTGCCTCAGACCTTGGGCTCAGCTGTGTAGGGCCGTTAGGTATCTGTACTAAGGATGAGAAGAAGTGTCTACTGGATGTCACTGGGAAGTACTGCATTTCAGTAGACATTACCTGTGACTAATCTAGAAGCACTCTAAGAACCCAATAGACTATTAGCATGTGCAGATTATTTTTCCCATCTACCAATATCTTCTCTAGCTTCCCAGGATAACTGGTTAGCACAAGCTCAGTCCTATAGTTCAACATGACAAGAATTTCACATGAACTACCTAACAGTCCACAATACATGAGCTACCTAGTAGTCCACAATGATGTGCACAGCTTTATCTAAACAAGTGACAAACAAATAACAACTCTGTTTGTAGGCATGAAATCTGATTCAGTCTAATAATTTCAGATGACTAATATTAGAAAGATAATGAGGAGAGAGTTTTTAATAGCATCCTAGGTTTACAGGTTCTCTTCTCATGATGACTTGCATATGCAACAAGTGCATTTATATATAATTACTTATATATAATTATTTATAATTTTTTATATTCTCTCTATATATTTTAATATTCTCTGAATATCTTCTATCAGCTACACTGCTATGGGTTCTCAAACTGATTTGTCCTGGTGCAATCCTGAGTTATATTGAGGTAAATTACTACCTGACTTCCCTTGGGGCTGAGTAATATATTGGAATATTTGAATATGTTCTTGATGTCCTGTTTATAGCACCTAATTTCTTAACTTTAAGTAGGACCTGCCAATAATTTCAGTTTTTGTTCCAGAGGAAATTGGGGGAGGGAGAGGGGGGGAATAAATAACATTTTATTAAAAGTAAAAAATCTAAATGTTTTAAGTCTTTTCAGATACAAAAAAGTAACTTAAACCAAAATATTCAATTATTTCAATTTCAATGAAAATACATTTTTTTGGGAAAAGATTCTGTCTGATGTTTTCTGCCAAGCACTAACTGTGCAAGGGAAGAAACAGTTTTTGCAAGTTAATTTATCAATAAGAATATGTGAAGATATGGCCGTATTATTACTTACAGATTTGAGTCACACTGACACCATATTAAAAAGTCATCTAGTTGACTAATGCATGTTAACACTTTTTTGATGGTTTCTTAAAAAAAAAAAAGCAAACCCAAATGAAACAATTAAAAGGTATTATTAGGCTAATAACAAACTTTCATTTTGGGTGATTATAAATCTAGTCAACCAAATAAGAAACAATAATGGCATGTTAAATGATACAGTGTGTAAAGAAGAAAAGCAAAGAAAAGGAAAGTTAAAATAGATAAATACATTAATAGCTCTGCTTTTTATGCAGAATAGTGGGAGTCATGCTGTGAAAAACTGGATTTATTTGCAAGTTTTATTAAGTATTAGAAAAGGGCAAATAAGAAAAGATTCTTGCCACAGAATTTCCAAGTGGAACATGAGTTTTCTGTCAAATAAGCCCCATTAAAATCAGTTGAATCTGGGAGTTACAACTCCTAAATTTTGCCTTGGTTAGATTCACTGAGATTAGCAAACTTTGGTCTTTGTGTACCAGCAGGGCTTAAGCCTTTGGAGCAAAGGTATCACAAGTGTACAAATACTGATCTATAAGCAAAATGCATTGTTTTATCACAGCATGACAATGCTATGGATAACCTGAGGTTACACCATATGAGTGGGATATTTTCCACTCATCAGTAGAGTACTCGATTTGATTTTAGGTGGATTTTTTTTAGGTGCAGGAAAAACATTGCACAGAATGTAGACCCACTGCCTTGCTCTCAGTGAGCTAGATACTGGTCTTAACTGCTCTCTAGATACTGACAAGCATGTCCCCTTACTTTGCCATGAAGTTATTATCTGCCATTTCTTTTCAAGTCATCCCTTAACCTATCCAAATGACATGAGTCAGACATGGGCTGCTCTTCAATATATTCACATACAACTAAAATGTTGGGGAATTCAAAAGGGGTCAGATGTGATGGCAGCACAGATCAGGGAACTCCATACACATTGAAGGTGTCCTGTAGCCTTTCTCGCCCCACACACCATCTTACCTGGACCCTACAAATGCTCTAAACAAGCAAGATGTGAGAAGGGAATTGTGCAGAACTCTGCAAGAAAGATCTGTCATGCAGGAAAGTAACTACACATGGAAAACTTGATAGGACTTTGCAGAGAGAAAGTAGACAGACAGTTGGAGAAGGAGGTATGACCTTTTATTTATTGTTTCAGACAGTTTACCAACACCAGCTTGTGCCCAGCCATACTGTAATTTGCATCATCATATATGGGGTAGGGTATCATATCACAAAACTAAGTTAGTCCAAGCTCTCTACCCAGCGCAGATTACCTCCTGACAATGGCACCATAAGATTATTTTATTATGTTTTTAGGGTTTTTTTCCCAGCATCTCTTTGCAGGTTCTTGAAGCAAACTGGGTTCCTAAAATATATTGTTCAAGAATTGGCCAACATAATGTACTGTGTAATCAGCATAGCTCCCAAGTGACCAGTCTTGACCAATATTGCAATAAAATCAGAGGGCCAGATGAGTCTTTAAACAGATATGCTGAACTTTGATACCCAGCATTACTAACTGACTGGTAACTCTCACAACTTCTTCTTGCATTTATGTAAATCCACTTTTTACTACTGCACACTGTGTCTGAAAAAGGGAGATATCACAGGGTGCATCTCCTTCAAATTTATTGTAGTCTTTAGAATTTAAAGGAAAATTGGCATACTGTGAACTATTGAGAAACTGACAGATATCATAATTCTCTTCCTATCTCTGTTATCATTTGGAGAATTCAGGTGAACTCTCATAACCTCTTAAGAAAAGGATGCACAGAGTGTGGAAGATGGAACATAAAGCCTACAGCCACCTCATACTTGCAAATACCAGAGGTGGTTTCCAGGCTAATAATTATTTATTTCATTAATTAAAGTAAATCTTTAAGCTCACAGAATACCAAAACACTGAGCTGAAAGGAGACTTATAATGTCAGCTTGATAATAGATGCCTGAGTCCTTGAGCTGCCTCCCTGCATAAGACAGTACACAGGCAGTATGGAAGGAGATCCTAAAACGAAGTGCAGGCAGAAGTGCTGTGGCTGCTGTGCAGACGGATGCCTTGTCTTTACCAAGAGAAATGAAATTATTTATTTTAGGTTTCTGGCAGACAACCCACAGAATGCTACTGCACCATTTCTGGCAAGAGCACTTGATGATGCATGCAAACAAGGTCTGTTTTAATGAGCTGGTGGCCAAGAGGAGGCAGCAGAATTTCATCTTAAGACTTATGTCCTCTTGAACATATGGTGCTAAACGAGCATCTTTCACAGCCCAGCTAGTAATGAGAACGAATCTGAATTGGGCTAGCAGTAATCTGCAACAGATCAAATAGGAGAACCATATTTCTTATTTTCAGTGAAGAGTTAACTGCATTTTTAAAATTTAAAGTACATTATTTTATTGACATAGAAATTAATTTCAAGAGGTGGATATGAACCAATGGAATGTCCAGTCCACGCTGTGTCATAAAAACAAGAAAGAGCTAGGAGGATTCAACCAGTAGAAGGTTTTACTCTAATAAACATTACCATAATACTTTTTTCATATAATGCTTCACATGTGCTCATCCATATCATGACCACTGCAGCATAATCAAAAATCTGTTTTTAATACATTCTGGAAGCCCTTACAACATTTGCATCTTGCATATAGCCTCCCATTGAGACTCAAATGAAAAGCCTGAATGGAAGGAAATCAGCTAATATCACAGTTCTTAGATGAATATTTAAAACCCTGCACATATAGAAAGAAAGGAATGATGAAGGAAAGGAGGAAAGGAAGGAAGGAGGAAAGGAAGAATTAATTGGTATACACACTAAAGCCAAGCAAATTCCACACCGTTGAAGCTGCTTCAAAAAAGTAGGAGTGCCTGACACCTAAATTGCATGGATACAGTATTTTACCCAAGTGTTGTTTGTAAGCACAGATACTTGTCAAAACATTGTTCAAAGAGAAGACCTGGAATATAGTCAAAATTTATACTCTAAAGGACTGGAAAATTAAGTAAAGCCATCTTGACATTAAATCAAATATTTTGTAGACAACCAGCGTAAAATACTAAATATTTGCATGGAACATATGCCTGATCATTTTGTTGCAGTTGCAGATCAGGTGTGGTATTGTTTTCTGCACTGACTGCAAACAGCAGTTAAATGTTGAGAGCCCTGCTCTTAAAATATTTTATCTTGGTGGTTATGAGGAATGGAAGTGTATCTGCCATGACTTGATTGCAAGAACATCATAGAACCAATAAAAGCATAACTAGGCAAAATGCAGAGGTGACAACATTCATATAAATATACAATGACATGTGTTGGCATGGCAAACATCTAATGTCTTGGGGGAGGGGAAGAAATACACACATACAGATATATTTTATATATATATGTATATATATAATCTTTTTGGTCCAGGTAGTTTCCACTCTTTGTAAAATGTCTGTCTTCCTACTTGAAATTAAATCAGTTCTAGATGAATTTCTGGGCATGATCAAACTTATTTCAAGTATTTATTTTTTTACGTCTTTAATAGCCTTTAAAAAAAAGGAGATCAAGACATATTAATTTTGCATTTTCCATACTTGAGTGATAAAACAAAGGAAAAAGCATTCTCAACAGCTTGCTTTCTAAAATGCAAGCCCAACTGTGGAATTACTGTAGTGATTTCATGCTGCTGGGATAAAATAGAAAATAAGAAAATATTAGTACTGATGCTAGATTTTAGATCAAAACCAAAGGGATGACAGAAAAAGGGATGAACTACGTGTACATTATTACCATATTATCCCTCTCTCCATAGAAATCTTATGTGCTTTCTATTTAAAATATATGCATGCATAATTTATGTAAAACATTGCTTAGCTAGTTACTTAAAAAGTGTAGCATTTAGATAGCTCAAATTCCTTATTTGCCTTGTGTTTTTTTTACTATCTGGCTTAGGATCTTTGGGTCTACTTGGACAATAGAAAAGACTACGCTTTAAAAAGTTAAGTATAAAGTTGTTCAAAGCTTATGAATATTCTTGCTCATGTAAGTAGCTGAACTGGACCCATAGTGCTTAAATATGGTGAAACCCATTCAATAAGAAATCCATAAGCCTAGGAGACCTACACTGGAAAAAAGTATTTTTTTACTACACTCTTTTGGCTCTCCAATCTGTGCTCATCTCTTCTCTTTGTAAGTTTAATTCTGCATTGAAAGGAATTTACAGATAAGCACATGTAAGAGTTGTGAAGCTGTTACACACATTGATTCCTACATAAGCACGGGGAAGGAAAACGGGGTGCATGTATGTGTGCATTTATAAATACTATATGAATTCTTTTAGTGTTAACAATATAGAATCATAGAATCATTTAGGTTGGAAAAGACCTTTAAGATCAAGTCCAACCGTAAACCTGACACTGCCAAGTCCACCACTAAATCATGTCCCTTAGTGCCACGTCTACACACCTTTTAAATACCTCCAGGGATGGTGACTCAACCACTTCCCTGGACAGCCGGTTCCAATGCTTGATAACCCTTTCGGTGAAGAAATTTTTCCTAATAACCAATGTAAACCTTCCCTGGCACAACTTGAGGCCATTTCCTCTTGTCCTATCGCTTGTTACTTGGGAGAAGAGACTGGCACCCACCTCGCTACAACCTCCTTTCAGGTAGTTGTAGAGAGCAATAAGGTCTCCCCTCAGCCTCCTCTTCTCCAGGCTAAACAACCCCAGTTCCCTCAGCTGCTCCTCACAGGATTTGCTTTCTAGACCCTTCACCAGCTTCCTTGCTCTTCTTTAGACACTCTCAAGCACCTCAATGTCTTTCTTGTAGTGAGAGGTCCAAAACTGAACACAGTATTTGAAGTGTGGTATGTTGAGATACAGTTTAGTGCTAAGCAACATTACCTTGTCCAAATGGGACCGGGTCCTGTGACCTTATCCAAATAACACAGGGGCTGTGCTGGATGTCCCTTGGAGGATTCTTATATCATTTTTATCCAGGCAAACATATTTTGATTTGGATACATTCCAGGGAGGCAATTAAAGAACTGCATAACTTTTGGTGTATTTTAATTTGTTCTTCAAAGCAGCACTTGCTGATGTGGACTAATCAGCTTTTATGTGCCAGTGAAGGCGCAGAACATGATGACAGATGGTAAGCCAGAAAAATTCTTGTAGCTAAATACCCACTGTCATTGTTAACCTAGAGAGTGACAACTTTGGTGTCATTTTGTACAGGATGTGAGAGTTTTCTTTTAGCTATTGCTAAGTGCTCAAAATACCACGGACTGCCTGTAGCATGGTGTATTTGAAAACATCCAACTGACATATCAATAAGATAGTCCTGATGAATGCTGCAAGTTCGGCAAGGCGAGACATAAGGTTTGTGGCAATGTCACCATGCAATGTCTAACTTCCTAATCAGTGCATCTGTCTTTTCTTATCCTTTCATAATGTCCATCAGTAGCCAGTTAATCAGATTAAACTTGGGGGGAGATATCTCAGCTGTCTAATTAACAGTGTAGGGGGAAAAAAACCCCAAACAAACAAGTTCTGCTGATATTTCTGCTCAATATTTTAATGGATCTACATTAGATACACTATGTTTCATTTCAACTAAGAAATATGTGCCTGAGAAACCTTTCAAACAATCAAGCTCTTAGTATCAGGAACACCAAAGGAGAAATGCACTTCAAATTCATGTGCCTCCATAAAAAGAGAATTTAATGCAACTGAACATGTTCTAAATTAAGATCTCTGCAGTACAAAGAGAATGTTACTCTAAGAATTAAAATAGTCACCATTTCGTTTTTAAAAGACTGGGGTTTTTATTGTGATGTTCTTATTTTATTTTAGTTTATATATTTTATCATTTATCATATAAGCGATGCGGAAACACTGATTTGTCAATATTTTCTAGAAAGAACATTAAGATTTAGGGTAGGAGAGTGGGAAAGAGGAAGGTATTATCATTTCAAAACAAAGTCAGTCTGAACACCCAGCTTCCACTCAGACTACCAGTTATATTCTACACTCAGACACGTGATGCCTAAATACACGCAATCACATTTGGCACACTGGAATTGTCTGACAGCACTTTCTGGTAACTCTGATGATAAAGTTTATTTTGAGTGTGAAGTTTTTTTCCCCCTTGCAAGGGTAAACATTTCATAGGGTGGTATAAAGAACCCTTTAGCTTCACTGAATGTGTTGTGATTTTTTTATTATTAGAGAACATTTGATCTTTTTGGAGCTTTTTGACCAACTCTTTCTCTTAGGCACTGTTTTCCTAAATGCTTCCTTGCTTCAACCCACAAGAGACAAAAAGCTTCCCAAAGAAATCACATATGTATAAAAGCTAGTTAAATATATGAACAGCTTGTCATTGTTATGAGGCAAAAAGTTTCAATGAAAAATATTTTATGTATTCTAATATCTCTGAAACGCAAAAAATTTAAATCCAAGCTTGATACATAAAGCATTGATTAAATCCATATTGAGGAAAACAGAATGCAGACAACTGCTTAACCTTTTCACCTTATTCTGTTCACCTGATGAAAGTAGAAGCAAGAACAATGTCAGCTAAAATCCCCTACCGTTAATCCCAAGTGGTTTTCTGATTTTCTAATTAACTGATTTCTGTGCAGCAGGCTAGGCGAAGTATACTTTATATGTGCTTCTTACTTGCAGAACTGATGCTAAGTAGGAAAAGAGGAAAGGAGCATGTTGCAGGCTTTGCTTATAAACTATGCTCTTCCAGCTTAAGCCTCCAAAATAAGGTGTCCCTCATTTTCATATACAAAATATCTTTATGCATTCTTCATGGACATGCTCTTGACTTTTCTTTCAATGTGGCTTGGATTGTCTCATCCCTTTCGTAGGGCTCAGATGGCAACCCTATATTCAACCATTTCATGTCAGAAAAATTCCTGGCTGGAAGATTTCCACCATGTGCATGTTGACCTAAGAACATCTGACATATTCCCTACCACCTAGGTTACGGCTATGTCTTTTTATTACGCTCCAGCTGAGCACTGTACTTCTGCATGTTCAGCTATTTCTGAAAAATACATATTAGCAGCTTGAATTCTTACATTCAGGACTGGCTGCCTAGATTCTTCTGATCCCTAGACACTACTGGATTGCCACAGCACTTTTTATGCTTTGCTTAATGTATGTTTTGTTTGTTTATTTTTAAATATGTGCAATTGCCTGGAGGGTTCTTTTTTACAGTTCACACACACAAACCCGATGCAGCCAGCCAACAATAAAAAGAGACAAGCTACAAGATACTAAGTAATTGCAAAGTCAAATATAACAAGGGATTCCAAAACATTTCAAACAGATTGCCTGCATGTGTAAAATACTCTCCTCTAACTCTTCTTCATTCTGTAATGTATTACAGGTCCATCCAAAATACTACCTTGGACAGGAAAGAGAAGCCATCCAAAGATGTGTACAAATGGCACACTGAGCAATTTTATTCTAGTCCTTTAAGGTTCTTCATGCTTTCCTGATAAAATGATAAAACAGTCCCAAATAATGCCCTACTTTTACTATATGGACCATTTAGTATCTCCAAAATGGCCAGGCTTGCATGAAGGAGGAAGCTACAGAAATCTCAGCAAAAGAGAGGAAGAGTCTGTGATGAGCAGAGCTGGAGAGACAGGAAAGCAATAGAGAAGCAATATAGGCTGTGTATTGCAAATGAAGACTGATTTTGTATTTTAAAAAAGATCCAGAGCTGAACATTTCATCATGTGTTTGGCCTGGTGGCATGCTTACCAGCATGCTGTTTTCTGAGAGGGATCATATCCAGGTTTGCAGCTTGACAGTCTGATGCCTTTTTCCTTGGAAGTGGCAGTTCACTTGAGCTGCCAGCCCAGTAGCATTGCCAATAGTCTCTTTGAGAAGCTTGATAACATGATATTGGATGAATATGGATATTTGACCCTAGTGAGCCTGAGTTTTTATTACATGAGATTATCTTACTGATTATTCTTGCTTCTCAGCAAGATTCTAGGTTGTGCATCAATTCCTTGAATCCATGTACCTGACCTTGGCTCTGTGACCCAATCCTCACTTCTGCCTCCCTCCCCTCTCAATTAATTAAGTTTACCTCCTCCTGATCTTAGATCCTTTTGCATGGTGCAGGGTTCTTGGCCATAAGACCAACTCCAACTTCATTTTTGCTTTCATTTTGCAGCTAGTACAATCCTCAGCTTCTTCACTTTCATCTCAAACTGAGTGTGATTGTAATCTGCTGTCTTCACCCTCCACGTTTCTCCCTCTGAATTTACCTTCTATAGACACATAATACAAAATAGTTCTCTGAAAAACTGATATGCTGACTTCAGAAAGCTTTATAATGTGTTAATCCTTCCAAGATTTGAAAATTGCAACAGGGTTTCAAAAAAATCTAGAGAGGATCTTCATGTAAGAAATATCCTTTGTTTTCCTCATAAATGATTTCAGAATTCCATAACTATAAGAAGTAAAAGGTGAGGGCATCAAAAGAACACCAGTTATGATATACATCAACAATTTCAAGTGTCTTCTCTACTATTACTGTCAAAATTATCAAGCAGTGATACGCCAGTTTGGAGGATTAATCAAAGACTATTTTTCAAGTTCATCATAAAGCTGGAGAAAAAGTTCACGTTTTTTTTTTTTTCCTTCATTCTGATGGTAATCACCTTCTAGATACTTCTAAATCATCTCTGCTCAAGGTTGACCTTTAAAATGAAAAGCCACATGCCACAAGAACATCATCCTGGAGGTGACTTTCTGAATCACCTGGCCCCATTCCCCTACTATTGCAAGCTAACAGAAAACATTTTGATATGAAAGTGCAAGAACAACAGCAAAACATCTTGGTCCCTGTGATTACTGAGAATTCAGTTTTCCCTCTGTTTTGGAAGGAATAAGGCAGGAGTGAGCATACCTAAGGAATATCAGAAATATCAGACCTAATGATTTTTCTCAAGAACCGCTTCTTAATAATGATTTGAATTATGTGTTGAACATGTGGGTACCATTTCCACACCAAGGAAAAGGTGGCAGGCAGTTGCATTTCTTTATATAGAAACAGGTAACTTTAGTTTTAGATTCAGTGGATCTTTTTGTGTGTTTGGTACAGTCCAGGAAAATGTGCTTTATCAACTACTAGCATTCTAGCTTTTAAAGAAAGGCAATAAATATACTCGTTTCTGAAGAAATAAAATGTTTTCCTCTTAATCATCAAAAAATAACAACTCAGATTGAAGACACGAGGGCATTTGTCTCGGACCTTTTTTCTTCCTGATGACTTTTGTTTTTTACCATTGAAGAGAAAACATGCTAAAACATCTCACATTACTCTGTGCTTTTTGTACAGCCGTGCTTTTGTGTCCAGTTTTTATCTGTGTCAGATAGCCTAACGATAGTCTGTGTTATATTTTGAAAATACAAGTACTGTATTCCAGGGAATATATATGATTGCCACAATCTCAGGATCAACAAAATGAGATCTGAATGTTTAAACTTACTTAGTTTCAAGAATCTATCAATCAGGCTGTAATTTTAAGGGATGAGGGAACTTGTGTTCAATGCTAGCACACAAAATAATAGTGGATATGGGTGTCTGAGGAATTTCATAGATTATATTACTATAGTATATTACTATAGCTATGTTGCTATAAAGTGTAAGGACAAAAAATCTATTAATGCTTTATAGAAATAATTATTTAGGTTCACTTCTTATCATTTAGCTCAGCAATGTTCGAGGTGGAGATTGGATATAAATCCAAATTATTTGCTTGTTACTTACTTTGCCAGTTTGTATAGAATCTACTGGTAGGACTGCTAAGTTATTTCCCAAAAGTGTTTTCCTTCTAATTAATTTTATTTTTGTTCTCATCACTGCAGTAAATCTTCCCTTCTTCTGAATGGCGATCAGTGATGTGATCCAAACCATTTTTTTCATGAAATGTGAGAGCTTTTTCATATCTTCACTATCTCTTTCTCAGCTTCTGTGATTTAGTAAATACAGATCTCCTCTTACCAAATTAAGCACCTCTGAATAGTCAGTTTCAATCATAGGAATCACCATTTCTTCATGGATATATAAATCTTATACCCAGTTCTCACTGTAGAAGTCTGAAGTAGAGGCCACACATAATACAGAAGTTAAGACATTCATGCTTGGTTATCTTAAGCTTAATATTCACTGAAAGATTTGTTAATGTTCAGCCTTTCTGAAAGCTGGTAATTTTTATTAATTGCCTGACTATTGATTTAGTTTACAATAGATTTAGTATAGGTTTTAGTTGAGCAAACACACTGCCCCTGCAGTGGGTTATTCGTACCAGCTGGCTTAAAGGTGACATGCCTACCTGCAATGTTCTCATAGCTTCAAATTTTGCATTGGCTGAAATTGCCTACAGCTTCAAATTTAAATCTGTAAATCTAGAGGTACTCATGTAAAAGGTAATTATTCACAGTACTAATTTGGGCAAACAGCTACTGTTATTTTTCCTTCTAAGGTACTAAGAAAAACTAGCCTTTCTTTATTTTTCAAAATATTAGGTATTCTAAATGTTTCAGTGAATATTCCAGGAAAATGACTGACAACTCTGTGTTATTCCTCTGTTAATCTATAGGTGTTGATAATTAGTACTCAGAACTTATAAAACAGTTTCATGGCAGGGAGGGGAGAGAAAAGGATCTGCTCCTTTGCTGGATGACCACGGATTTATAATTGCTAGATGAACTCTATGCATATGATGCCACTTAAAATATTCAGTTTGAGTCATCCAGCTCCCATATGCAGTCTCATATCTACAAATAGTCACAAACTGGAACTCAACTGTAGTACTGTTTTGCTCTTTATAATGTCTAGAAATTTTAAGTAAGATTTATCAAAATTACAAAATTGCAAATACTTCCTCTAATCTGGAGTACATCACAGATTGATAGCATATTTCAGGATAAAAATACGTTTATGTCATTAATCCTAAAAAAGTATCTCTGGAGAGAGTTTATTGCCTGTTAGCAACTGCTGACCTCTCCACAAGATTTGTGTATAGGTATATTTGTATGTCCGTATAGGTAGCAATCTTGAAAAAGCCTACAAGATTTTAATGAGTAATTTTAGAACCAATGGAGAAAAATAACATTGTAAATATTTTTAATCCTGTGAATCACAACTATAATCAGTAACTCTAACTCATTTATTGTTCAAAACTTCTTTTTCAAAAAAGATTAAGTATTTTCCTTCCATTTCTAATACATTTTTCATCTCAAGCCTTTATACTCAAATATCGTGGCTTGGCTTTTTTCTGTCTCCCTGCACTAAAATTAGAATCACCACCTTTGTGCTCAGGCCAAGTGGCTAAGAGCTTTATAGAATCACCCACTGCCTGAAAACCTTGAAACATATTTTAAAATCCATTCAGGTTGTATTGTAAACCTGCTTTAACAGCATATTGCTTTGTTAATACTTTTTCAAGAGATTGTTTTTCTTACCTAATTTTAGATGCAGCTCCACATTATACAGATGCTGCACTTTTGTCTTCCTCTGAAATGCACGTTTGAGGGCTCTTTGGTTTTTAGTAGGTTTTTTTTTAAGGAAAAATGTCTTTTTCCTACCAAGCCACCAACAGGTGCTACTGTGGAAATGCAGTCAAATGAGGTTCCTGCTGTTTTAAAGATAGTTTTACAGGCATATTGTGCCTTTTCATGACACAATCAATTCTTCTAAATGACATTTTTATAGCTGTTTATTTGGATTCCATGTTTATATTTTCAGGCATTTAAATTTTGTCCATATTTTGTTTTTCTGTTTCAATTACAAATGATTACCATTTAAATATAATTTAAGACAGAAAAATATCAAAATGTTAACACCTGTTATCTAATAATCTCAAACGGTTTTGTAAGTATTAATGAATGCTACTTCACAGCATTTTTCTGGTGTAGATAATCCTTGTCATTTCAAAGCATTTAGCAGACTGGAAAATAGATGTACAGTAGGATTAAGCAACTTGCCCAAGATTAAACAATGAGTTGCAAAGCTACTTTTATGTGAGTAGGAGGAGCACAGCTAGATATACTTCCTCTGTGTATGTGAAGGTAGCAATTTATGCGTCAGATGAGCACAGGATTGACAGACAGTGTGCTTTTTTGTCTATAGTCTTCAATGGGTTTCTGTAAACCACAGGTGGTTGTAGACTGCAGCCTGGCATCCATGAATTCAGGGTATGTTTACACCACAGGTAGTGGAATGACTGAAGCTTGCATTTGCAGATGTAAATTGGAATTACCTGGCTGGGGCAGTAAACAGCAGTATAGCCATAGCAAAAAGGAGCTCATCATGGCTGGCTATGCAGACACTGAGCAGGTTTATAGATGGTGCTGAGCTTTGTCCTGTGGTGTGTACACAGCTGGAAATGTGAGGATTTGACAAAAACTACTGCATGTGTGTCTACATTGGGAGCAGTCATTCCTTGGACTGCACAGAAGAGGGACCTTTGGGGACTGTGCTCCAGCTTCTAGACCTCCTGCTCTGGGAAGACCCAGAAGCTACACCCTTCTGAAACTCCCACCTGGCTACAGTGAGCTGCAGCAAAACTACAACAAAGTGTTGTGGTTTATTAGTACAATTTACCCCCCTCCCTTTTATATTTAGACATCACCATGAGCAATTTTATAAAGATACCCCAGTGAACAAGTGCTAAATATACTGGCACTAAGTCAAAAAGCAACACTGTGGTGCATAAGCATAGATACAAGTTACTTTTTGGATCCTTTTGTTGTCTTTCCTTCTACATGTAAATTTTTTTAAGATCCTGATTGTAATGCTAAAAGGTATTCTTTTGGTTTCAAGAGTATTTGAATCAAGTCTGAAGCTAAGTGAGAATAACTAGTATTGCAGTTTCAACAAGAAATGCATTGAGATACAAATAGAAGCATATGGATGGATGTACATCTATGATTTTCTTTAGCTCTTATTATGACACCTGATGTCTGGCAAACTGTAATTACGGAGGACATGCTAATTATTTTGATAGGAGGAAATATCTTGTTTCTGTTTATATTATACACCTTTCCAGAGATCCATGGCCCGACATTCTCTTATGGGCTGAAATAAAGGTCTAACTTTGTGACTTTCTTCCTCTGTGAAATCCAAATACCTATTTTTACCATTTTTACCATTGTTCTGAAGAGAGAAACAAACAAAAGTAACAAATGTGTTTATACAGAAGGACTTAAAAGAGGATACAGATCATTAAGAAATACTGCCTTGTGATTCAGTACACAATTATGATGCTGTCCTACATAAATTGATGGTGATGGAAGCAAAAAAGGAATTTTCCAGTGGCTGTAGGACAAAGTAGTCAGGTACTGAAATGAAGGTTTCTGGCTTCCAATGACCTGCACTTATTGTCTGGCAGAACTGGCCCAGCTGCAGCACTCGTTTGCCTAAGATGGTACACAGTCAGGTGGAAGTGCATGCTATCCTCTCAAACTCCCCACTTTACACCACTTTCCTGTCTCTGTGCCTGTTGTTAAAGGAAAAAAAAAATCTTTCTGCATGAGAATCTTTCCTCTTATCAGCATCTGGATACTGATTCTGACTTTTACTCCTTATTTTCATGTAAAAAGCAGGCTAGTATGTCTCTCAGTACTTGATCAACAGCAGCTGGAGCAGCTATCAATAGATCCAAAACATACATAAGAATAATTCTTCTGAAAGGTTTTTGTCATTACGTCTGTCTTAATTTTTGTGGTTTTACAGAGTTTTTAGCATATTTATCTGTGAGAGACTGCAAGTCAAATCAATAATGAGGTTGAACAACAGTGCAAAACCCAGAGGTTTTTCTGAAAGAAAAGTTGAATTATTTCTGCCTTCTGGTGCTGTAAATGAGATGCCTAGGACTGAAAGGGTGGATGACTAGACAGAGGCATTGCAATGGACACAATCCATTATGCAAACCAGGGGAGACTTTGCTCCAGAAAGGTGAGAATTCATGGCATATTGCCAAGAACCCCTTGAGCATTATGCATTGGTAGTGCAGGGAGAGTAGAGCTGTGAAAATAAGTTATTTTTTTATCTATGAATCATCAGAATATTCTAATGCTAGTCTAAAGGACTGCATAAATGTTGCACATTTCTTAAATATACAGTGTATATTATATGAGTTGTTCAGTGAATTAAAAACCAACCGAGCTGCTTCAGGCTTTAATATAAATTCTGTTTAAAACTTAAGCCTCAGATGCAGTCAATCTAACTTTATGTATTAAGTGAAGTACTTCACAAAGGACCCTCATCACCCTAGGCTATCCCTCTAATCAGTGCACTTCCACATGATGAGTGTGATGGCCTGAATTACCTGGAGCAAGTGCTTTCTTCTCTCTGCTGACTCTAGAGAGACCCTGTGGAAGCCAAGCATCTCAATTAAATGCCTACAGTTAGATGAGAGCAACTTAAACTTGAATGCACCAAAAATTTGCATATGTCTTGGATGCTCAGTGTATAACTGACTTCCACATCCACTTCAGACATCTTTTTAAGGTGGGGACAGGGTAGACTTCCCATACCTTTATATACAACAAAACTAGATGCCCCCTCACGTTTCACAATGATAATCTATTTTTGCCCTGGAGCCACTCAGTATCAGGTCATGAAATTCTAAATAGCGGAGGCAGATGCCTTTTCCACTTCCATGGTATGGCTTAGTACTGATTAAAACTGTGTTACACATGCCTTTTGATGAAGACCTTCACATGGCAGTATTTCCCCATTTTGTGTTTCTCAAGCTTTGCAGTTCCAATATTTTTATTCCAATACCTGCATTTCCTTGACGGGAGTATTTGTAATCTACTTCTGCTACCGGTCTCTTCCATTCTACCAGGCAGTTTCTGCCTTTGTCTTCAAGATGTCAAAGAACAGCTCAATCTATGTCTTATTTTAGGAGGGCTTATTCCATTTTGGTTAGTTCCTTGATGGACTGTTAGCCAGTGCATGTGGTACTGGCCAGAAGTACATCAACTACTTTTTTTTTTATCATCTAATTTCAGCACTTTGAACTAAAATTAGAAATTTGAGGGGCAAGATCTTAATTGGCTGGTTCAGAAACTAAAATATATATATTCAGTTGGCCCTAGCTCATTTCCAAAATGTGACAAAACTTCAGGTTTCTTTCTGGTTTAGCTGAAATAATTTAGCTGAAATAATTTCCTGTATTCTAGCAGCAAAACCTTTTCCTTATTCTACTTGTTAAATAATGTGTGTGTGTGCATGTGCATAGCTGTGTCCTCCTACAGCCAAGAAGCTCCAGCATTGCTTTCCATATGATCTCTCCCACTTCTTGGGTCATTCTTTGACTATTTGTACCAAGCTTCACTCTGCTTCTGTTGGAAGCGCTTCTGAACATACATGCATGTACACAGAAAACACTGCCAAAACCACACTCAGTGTTCAATAAGAACAAGAGGCAAGCCAAGACGGGGTGCATAATTCCACAGAAATGTCAACAGTGAAACACAGTTTGTGGACAAAAAGCCATAATATCATGCAACTTCTATTTTGTTCAGTAAAATTCTACTCTGCTCTGTGTTCTTCTTGGAGATTTGGATATCTTTAGAGAAATGCTGACAGTACCCTCACTGCTATAACTTTCCCAAAGCTTAGAGCAAGTTTGTTTTAATGTGAAGACTGAACAGTTTTTCACCTAATTATTGATTCACTAGGATTATTCTTTCATCTTTCACTAAAACTCTGATACAGTTTACTGAGCAGTGGAAAGGAAACAAGAATTATGGAATTAGCCTTAATTTTGTTTAGATTCAAGACACTGTCTTCCATTGGAAATTAGAGAAAAATAGGAAATATATGATAACCTGGATAATTTCAAGAGTCTGTTTTAATTAAATTGATTAAAAGAGGCATTATTAACAACTCCTAAGGCAAAGTGCAGCATGTTTGGAGTTCATCTAAATAAGCCTTGATCTGATAAACATGGTACATTTTTTTCTGTTAAATTCAGTGTTTATAAATAAGAAATTATTCTTGTCGTCTAATTGAAGTTTAGAAAAAAGCACATAATTTTCTACTGAATTAATCTTGTCAAGGTTTTTATTTTTCTTCCTAGAAACCCAGTTTCTAGGGTTTCTAACAAAATTAGAAAAATTTGGTCATTATATTATGTAGCAGAAGTGGCAGTGAAAGGCAACAGAGAAGGAGGAGAAATTAAATGCACTTAAATAGCTACTTCCAGCAAAGAATGTCCTATTTCTGTGGGAGCACTTCGCCAGCAGTTTCTCAAGGCAAATCAGATATTTGAACCCAAACATAAGAAACTCATGGGCATATGTGAATGGGATAAACTCTGTTCAGACTTGCAACAAAGTCCTGATCCAGACTTCTACCATTTGTGTTAAAACACCTGAGCAGATTTTTCAGCTGTAACACAGGGCTACATAAAATACTCAGTTACAGTAAGTTCATGTTTATATAATCATTAGAAATCAAGTCCCAGCCCATCTTCCAGCCATCACCAGAGGCATAAAGGGGCAACAGGCACTTCTTTTGTCTTGAGTAAATAAATCTTCCCAGAATGCAGAATAACCATAGAGGTTAGTCCTGCAAATAACTAAGCAATATGGAAAGTAAAATACAATGATACCAAATCTCATAGGAGATGGAGAACTTCTCTTGCTTACTGCACTTGATAAGTGCCCAGGCAGTATGATGATAAATACAAAATATGAACCTAAACAGAGTGTGAATATACATGTAGTATCATTAAAATGTAATGGATTTAGCAAATAATATAACATATACTCTATTCATTTTTAATCATGTAGTAAAATTCTGAGTAAACAAATTTTAATAAAGCATACCGTTTGGGCACTGTGATTAATCAACGTACTCAATTTTGTATATTTGGTGGAAATAATTTTGGTACAATATTCACAGCCAAAATGAAATCATATGTCTTTGGATCTATTGTTTTGCTTTTGTATACTATAGCAGAAAGCTCATATAAGGTAGGAAGACAACTGATTCTAGAGAACAGCTCAACACCTTTCAAAGGATGCTTAGATAAGGGAAATTAAATGTCATGTTTTGGAGGAATGTAGTGATCAGTGCAGAAACACTGAATAAGGAGAAATCCTTATTTACCTTTATCTGTAAAGACTTTGAACATTTGCCAGGACCTGACTCTTGGGAGCTAAGTACTCTCCCAGAGCTAAAATAATATGCTTTGGACCTGATCCAGGTCTAACTGAAAATAGCTGCTGTTGAATTTGTGTAGAACTTGTAAATAAGGTACATATTGAAATGAAGGTGATTACTCTTTCTTTATTCATTGACTGCTGGTCTTTCCACTTCTTACAGATGTAGCTATTTGCTCTTTGCAGTGGTTAATAGTCTGTCAAACAGACCTCAAAATCAGAATTCCTGCTTCTTTTCCTGCAGCAAAAAGATAAGGAATACTTTTAAAAGCAGTGGAAATGGGGTCTGAGCACCCAATGTTGGACAGCAGTGCATGTCTGAAGGAACCAGTCTCTGAAAATGCTGCTTACTGAATGCCCTGCTTGTGGTCTACTTAGCTTTGATGGAAAATCATACTTCTGGTAGCACTAAAGGAGTTTAAGTGTACACCAACAGGAAGATAAGCTTCTTGTCTTTTAATAGAAGGAAGAAGTGAATGTGACCCAGTGAGGAAAAAGTGTCTATGATGATTGCCTGTCCTGTTATGTATCTCCCCAGTGTGACTAAGCAACCTAATTAAATTATCAAAGTCAGGTAAGCCAACAGCTGACAGGGTACCTGTATCAGCTTTTAATGGTGAAACTAATCACCGAGCATACTTCATATTTGTTTTGTGGTTTGGTTGATGTTTAGGACTATTGGTGGTATTTGGACGACTTGTCAATGGCTCAGAGTTTGAGAAGAACTGAATGGGTCTGTCCTTTGGCTCTAAAATGGTAGTACAGAGAATAATTGAAAAAGATAAGCATTTTCCTGGCTTTGCTGCAGCAATTAGTGGGTATAGATCTTAGAACATTTTACAAAGGAAAATAGTTAGGAGACCTCAGTTTGATTGTTTTCTAGTGAAAACTTTTCCCTTAATAAGAAGAGGAAATAGTTTCACTGGAAAAATAAAGAAGAGGAAGAAAGAGAGAAAAAAAGCTTGCACTTCATACTGATCTTATTTAATTACTTTGGGCAGTTATTTTGCCTAGTCAATGTTTCTTCTGGGTTTTGTTTTGGTTTGGTTTTAATGAAAGAACATGTTTGATGAAAGAATAGTTACACTAAATAATTTTCTGAATCTTTATGAAATAAAAATATTTTGTCTCAAGATGACAGGATCTTTATTTGTTTAATTTTTAACTCACTAGGAACACAGAAAAATACTGTTGAGTGATAACATGAAATACTATTGTTACTTTTGCTTGATAGTCTCTTTGCTTCTCTGTATGAAACAAACATGTACACAACCCTGGTAAGTATTAATATTACATTTAAATAACTTATTATTTAATATTTACTATATAGATTAGATTTAAAGTTAAGTTCAATAAGGATCAGAGAGGTGATTTATCCTGAGTTATATCAATAGGTAAGACAAAATAAAGCCTTAATCTTTAGGTCCTGTAACTTCTACCTTTTGCCAGCCTGTTATGCGAAAATGTGGAGGTAGATGATGAAAGGAGAAATGGAGACAGAGCAATAAAATCCAGGGAAGCCACTATTGGACTCTTTGTTTTCCAGATGCACATTAATTCTTTCAAGACCTACTTTATGCAAGTTAAAATAAAATTATGTAAGTAGTTAAGTCTTAACAGTGAATAATTCTTAAATCTGTGTCCTATGTAATAGCACTATGGGACCATGGAGACATCTGACATAGATATTTTTGCTAAGGCCTTTTTCCATACCTGTTTCTCTGGAAATGACACTTTCAAAATTCTTAAATATTTACAGTGTTTTGACAATGTGGATTTTGTCTTCTGTTGTATTTACAGACATATTAAGGAGCAGTATAACTACTATAGACTGGACTATAACTAGTATAAACTAGAGCTGACTGGAAATGGTCAGGGTTTCCTTAATGTATGAGCAAACAGAGACACACCTTAATTAGCTTAGATTCTAATTAGATCCTTAATTGTTCTGTTTCTTGAAATGACTTGAAAATGTCTGCATTTGGAAGGACTAAGACAAGAAGTATCAATAATTACAACTGTATTTGACAGAGGAGGCCTGTTTTTGATATGAAAAATAGCAGTATGGAAAGAAAGAAGAGGAAGAGTCCCTTAAATTTTATGTTTTCCAGAATATCAGAATATTTTCTGAAAAAACACATTTGAAAAAGAGAATTGTAGTTTTGCGGCAGAGAACAATAAAGACTCTGTACTTTCTGTGTGAACATCGCTCAAAGCTTGTTCCCAATCACATAATTAGGTAGTTGCCATGAAAGTGTGCTGACCCTTATTTGCATTACCAAGGGACCATCAGCCCTTGAGACTTATTTAGCTTCATTTTGAAATTTATGTGTTCACACTTAAATCAATTAGTTGGATTACTGCAAGATTGCCTAATTAGAAAAAAAGACCTTGGAATCTTTTCTTTTTAAGCTGCTTTCTTAGCTATTTCTTGGATACCTCTTCAAAGAACCTTTTTGACTTAAAAAAAAAAAAAAAAAGACATTGGGAGAATAAGAACTCTGAAAGTGTTTATTCAAAGCAATAAGTGAACTCCTGAATCAATTCAGGACACAGACAATGAGAATAGCATGAAACACACTGGGGAGCACTGCTGGTAATTGTCTACTTATCTAGTATCACAATGAGTCAGGACTGCTTGAAGACAACTAAGCAAAATAACTGAGCCATTAGGCATGTAATAGAAAAAATAAAAACAACATCATACACGAAACTGAAAGTGAAAATTCTGAATGTTGGCTTGCCCAAAATGTCAGAAAGGAGAGAAAAAAATTCTCCAGAAATCTGGGATTTTTATGGTATGGTATAATTTGATTCCCTTGCAAAGTTACCTCACAGAGCTTTTTCTCCAGATGGGTTTGTTCACTATTCTGCTCTGTTGACCCAAATGCCACTTTCATTGGGCCTCCTTTAGACCATATAGTCGCTATACAGGGGCCTTTAGGAACATGAGCTTTTACAGTTGTATTCAAAATATGTAGTTGAAACACTTAATGAGATGAGAATTTTGTTACAGTAATATCAACATACTGTATCAATTACTAGAAAAATCTGTAATTTTTAACACAGTTGCTATAAGTTATGTTGCATAAAACATAAATAAAATGTTTGACTTTATTGAAACAAATATTTTAAAAATAATTCTCTTTGAAAGCATTAGTGAAAACTTCAGTTTACCAAAATATGATTTTTATCAAATCATTTTTTTTCTGACAAAAATAAAAAATACATTTTACCATTTTAAATCCTTTCACCAGCTGTTTTTTCAGATGGTCTTCATGTGCTTCAATATATCATAGGGCCTGATTTGCAGGTGCTGCAGCCTGCTAAAATGAATGTTTTCCGTCTCAGCAAAGCAGTAAAAAGAGTAGTGAAGAGCAATGGGAGAGGCCATTCATGCCAAAATGTGTAAGTCAGAAAGGTATGGACTAGGCATGTTCTTTTATTAGACCGTATCACTAATATCTGAGAGATACCGAAGACATGCATCATCAATTGTGATTAAGTTACTAAAGCTAGAGGCAATTAATCTCAGCCACTTTCCTGTGGCTGCTTTCAGAATTATCCATTGACAGTAGTTTAATTAGAGTTGTATGCTAGGCTTCTAGGAATGTTTCAGTTTAGGGAGATATCGCATGTTTCATCTGTTAACTTCTCTATCAGTAGAGAATAGAATACTTGAGTCAAGATTTTTTTTTTCCTGCCAGCAACAGTGATATAATCTTTCAAATGAATGAAAACTTATAAAGAAACCATATGAAGACATTTGCCTTTAGTCAACCATAATCACAGTGCTAATCTGGATAAAACGTTAGCAACATTACAGCTATTTTACTATAGTAAATAAACACATCTCTTGTGTTTCATTTGTGCTTCCTGATGGTGTCCATGGTTAGGATCCGTCCAGAAAGAAACACAGAAAGGTCTTTGGACAGTGGCTGTAATTTAAACATTGCATTTCCAAGCTTAGGATTAATCTAAGTCAAATCAGATGAAAAAGGTTTTTAGTGATGTCTTGTTTTAACCCTAGTTGGCAACTAAGCACCACACAGCCCCTTGCTCAACTTCCCTCCCACCCCAGTGGGATGGGGGAGAGAATCTGGGAAAAAAAGTAAAACCCATGCATTGAGATAAAGACAGTTTAATAGGACAGCAAAGGAAGAGAAAATAATAATAGTAATAATATTAATAATGATAAAAGAATACACAAAATAAGTGATGCACAATGCAATTGTTCACCACCCGCTGGCCAATGCCCAGCCTGTCCCCAGGCAGCAATCGCTGCTCCCTAGCCAACTCCCCCCACTTTATATACTGAGCATGACATCATATGGTATGGAATAGCCCTTGGGCCAGTTTGGGTCAGCTGTCCTGGCTGTGCCCCCTCCCAGCTTCTTGTGCGCCTGGCAGAGCATGGGAAGCTGAAAAGTCCTTGGCTTAGTATAAACACTGCTTAGCAACAACTGAAACATCATCAGTGTGTTATCACATTATTCTCATACTACATCCAAAACACAGCACTATACCAGCTACTAGGAAGAAAATTAACTCTATTCCAGATGAAACCTTATTTGTGTACCTCAAAAATAGCAACCTGCAGACAAAAGCATTGTGCTAATTCTACTGATACAGTCTTTCAGCAACAGATTGTCAAATTCATCTGTAAATGTTTGTGGGAATTTTGTTTCAAATGACAACATAACTGAGATTTTCTTTTTTAGATATTTCCTGGTTTACAGCTTCTATTGCATCATGACGTGGGAGAAGAAGGTAGATTCCACTTAAATGATATATTCATGTTAGATTTCAGTCAGCTATGTATATTAGAGAACTTATACATAGCCTGGGAGGCACAAGGAGCATTGCTTTAAGTAACTGCCAGACTTCAGTGACAGGGAATAAATTTGTTGCATATATTCAGTGACGATGATCAATACAGTACCAGCATTCAAACTAGAAAGGCTTACGAGCTTTTTTTCCAACAGTAGAAAGTTTAAGGGAAATGAGAGTTTACATTTTGAGGCTCATTAGTTTCTCTCTTTTTAAACATTCAGCAATCACCTTGATGATGTTGATAGTTAACTAAAGATGTACTATTTTGCCTCAAGATTTTGGGTGTTTCATTATAAATTTTAAGTAATTCTTAGAGTGTGTCACAGAGGTTTGCCTCATTAGCACACGTTTACTGGAATACATTGAGAGGATGTGTTGCCAGTCCTAAGATATTACTGAAGAATCATTCAAACCTAAAAGGGGGTGTATGCAAGGGAAAGTTCAAAACTTCTGCCTATATTAGATGAGATTTCATTTTGAAGGACAGTAATAGAGTTCCCAGAAGAAGTGAAAAAAAAGGAGTTTATGGTACAAGTGGATGTTCATATTAAGCAGAGCCATAGTACAGAAACCCATGGAAACAAGCTCTTATTCGACTTTGAAAATATAATAGATCTAAAACTGGGAAACTTGCTGTCAGGTATCTAGAAAATACTGGAGTTGTTTCTGGAGGAGGCAGTGAGAAGACTGTCTGTTTCAGTGCAGTTCTGAATTAAAAGACTTTGAATTCTTGTAGGTCCATTTTTTACTTTATGTTTCCAGCTTTGCCTTGTCTGTGTAAGGAATGCAAATTAACTAATAAGGATAATATGATGTAAACTTTTGAAGAAGAATATAAATAGAATCCAGTTATTTGTAAAGTTGACATTAGTATGATACTTTTGTTTAATCTTTTTCAGTGTAGCATATGAAGAGTCAGCCATGTTGTCAGGTTCAGGCACATATGGATTAATGGCCAAATGCTGATGTGTGTAGGAAAAAGGAGTAGAAGCAATGAAAGACAACTTCTTTTCATGTATAGCATAACTGGTATTTTAAATACCAGACTGGTTGTTGTGTTGGACAAGGTAAATGCTGTCAAGTTTTCTTTGCCCATTTTAACAGTCTCCTGATCCAGAAAATAATCTGATTAGACTTTACTGATCCTAAGGATTTCTTCACCCTTCTGGGAGAGGACAGCGGTCCAGTTTCTTTGTTAGTTTTATACAAACATACAGAAAGGACAGACTCTGATTTCACTCAAAGTCTTCACCAAAGCAAACCTGTCCCATTTGGTGCCAATGACCCTTGCAGTGAAAATGACCCATGGGGCATCCAGTGTTCCTCTAGTTCAGAAAAGGTAGGTAAGAATCAAGAATCTGGTTCTATCAATAAAATCTACGTGAGTGACCATGCAAAATGGCAGTTAACTGGCACTTGCACGAAGATGTGTACTGAAGTATTGAAGGAGACAGTCAGTCTTTACCAAGCAAACTGTCTTGCAGGTCTCCACGTAGACAGACTCCACTACCCCTTTTCTACAGACACAGTTATGCTTTGAGACGTGAGTTAAAATAACAGAATCTATTTCTGAATATATACCATCCTTCATATTAACTGATTTAATACCTCACATTTTGGTGATGTTAACATGTAGGTAAGAAGTAAGAAGAGCTACCAGTGAAGTGAAGTTGACAACAGACATTCATTTTCCAAACAGCTCTGTTGATTGAGGAGTCACTTTTCATCAGCTCTTTTTGTTGTGTCCTTTTTTCTGGAATAGCAGATCCGAATAGCAGATCCGCTCTTCAGCCCTTTCCAGAAATGTCTGCTGGATTAATTTAAAAAACAATGAAAGTTGTTGAAAATCAGCCCTGCTGAAATAGATTACAGAAGGTGCACAGCATTCCCAGTGGTAACTGCCTCTTGTTATGCAGTGAAAAGGTGTTAGGGGGAGAGCATCTTCTGACAGCACCAGCTATAAAGATGTCTCTCTGTCCTTCATCTCTGTGTATGTATGGCTGATGTATCTCAGCCCTGATCAAATGTTTCACTGTCAGCAAAAGAAACTATTGAGTTTAGTGAGTATAGTGTGTAACATTGCTCTGAAGAAAAAAATCATGGTAAAATATCATATGGCTTATAAAAAGAAAAGTGAATTTCTGCACAGTAGAAAGTTGCTGGCCAAAGTACATTCAGTTGCCTAAACACAAGTGACTAGTCCTACTTTAAGAGATGTGGGGTATTTGACCTAGCTGCTGCTCCAAACTGCACAGTTCTTCTGCAAGTTCTGTGTCTTATCTGTCAGGCCCATACAAATACCTCCGACACTTTAGGGCATCTCAGATGACACCAGATGTTAAGCAATTGAATCCCACCTCATTGTAGGTTTTTCTGTTGAATGCATTTATCAATCCAAACTTTATTTAACCTTGAATGAAACAAGCTTTTCAACTGAAGTTTTTTTCATAATCAATATTTTGCATGAGAAATGTTACATCTATTAATAGAACAGGTAATGCAGCAATGTTTATGAAATCCATGCACAGACTGATTAATACATTTAACATGTTTACAAAAAGCTGACGAAAGGAAGGGAAGATAATAAATGTCTGATGAAAATGCTCAGCTGCAACAATCACTGTGATTATTTCAACTTCATTAGATTATTGTTTTTCTTCATATGCTTAGTACCCAAATACTCAAATAATTTAAGTGCAAATTTTGTTTCTGATTAATAAGGGAAATATTTAAAATAGCTTAAATGATATTCTTTGCTTGCTTCTTATGAAAGGAAGGAAGGAAGAAAGAAAGGTCATCTGAAAGAACAGTTTTTTTCTTTTAGGGAAACTTACAGTGTGGTGAAATATTTGAACTCTGAGAGAAAAGAGGGAACAGAAAACTGTTGAGACAAAGAAAAAAATCTTACACTGTGTGGACTGTGTAGAAAATTAATATCTGCACTCAATGTCTTTGTCATTAACAGTGGAGCTCTAGAGGTAGACGGATCTCTTGGCTGGATTTTGCCTAATAAATTCTGCTGTGGTAAAAAAGCTTTAGAAAATAACGTGTATTTGACCTATACTGAATGTTCTTCTTTTTTATTAGCTAAACAATCTTAAGGCCCTCAAGGTTTGTTTTGCCACTGTAGGTACCTGTATACTTTTATTTGTGTTCATGGTCTCATTAAAGTCAAGGCATAATTTAGCTTCAGAAAAGCCACTGAAATGCATGATGTTACACCTTAAATTGTTATGAGTGCAGTCTAATATAAACTCACAGAAAACAACAGGGATTATAGCTTTCGTTTTCTAATCAAAGACATTTGACACATCTGGTGCTGATTATTATATCAGCAAATATAATTATATTTTCTTAAAGTTAAGTGAAAAACAGTACCAGAATTATAATGCCACAGTCATAAAAATGTACTTTTCCATTTTCTTAATGAAAGTCACCTTGTACTGGGTAAGAATAGGAGTAAACTACCAATTGATACTTTGAGTTGTTTCTACTAAAAAGAGACTCATTATGTAAAATCATCTGCTGGGAACTGCATAATACAGTGGCTGCACTTAAAATGTTACTCATGAACTGAAAGATTTTACTGTTTTGAGAAACAGTTCCTCAATTCTCTCAACTTGCCAAGGCCCAAATGTGGAGCAGAATGTGTAATAAAAAATGAAAATGAGAGATATAAAACAATTACAAGCACAAGAAACATAAAACACTGAGAATAATTAGTTTTGTACAAATAATTCCATTCTTATCACCTCAGTTTCATGAATCTTTATTTCTGCTATGAAGAATTCTCTATAGTGAATGTTGAGGGACAACAAATTGGCCAAGAGCCGAATAATTTTGAGAATGCAAAGAGGGATGTGATATATATCAGACATTTTTTCTTTAAGTTGAAAAAAAAATAGAGATACAATTGGCTAGACCAGAAAAATAAAGAACTTATCAAGGTATGCCCACTTTGAAAAATCTCTCTTGTTTCCCTCAGATTTGTTCCAAAGACATGACAGTCCAGCCTTCTTTCATGGCTAAATAAGATAAATGCTGGGCAGCTAATAAAAGGCTCCACTGTTTGAAGACAAAGCCCAGTCTAAATAATGCACTACCATGTATCAGCCACAAAAAAATCTTTGATTTGACAATATCATTTTAAAGATAAAGATTATTCAGAACTTCTGCGTGGTCCCGCATTCTTGGCTCTGAAGGGTGAGCACAGTGCTACGAATAAAAGGTATCTCACTAGAAAGTACAACATTAATGCAATTTAATATAAACCTATCTAGAAAGTTATCAAAGAACCATGCCGTGGAGGCTGTGAAACATATGCCACTCTAATTAGATTTGTCAAATATTCAAGTTTGACTTGAACAGTTTGAAAGTATTGTCAAGTGTCCAGGCTAGAGAGTAACTCAGAGCAATGAAAGGCAGGTGAGAGCCAGCAGCTGCAGGAGCCATCACTTCCATGCAAGCAGGATGCTCAGATCTACCAACAGGATTGGACCACTGGGCCACTTTGCTGGTCACTTCCATCCCAATCCAGTGAGGAGGCATATGTGCTATACTGCAGGGACCTACTTGTTTCTCAGGAGACAGACTTCCCGCATCAGCAGTTTATCCATTGTAGGGCAGGACTAATGCTGTTTGTGTTTCAGTCCAGGCGGAACTGGTAAACGTAACTTTGCCAGGTTTGGGGAGAGTTTTCTGCCCTGAAGATGTCTCCACAACACCAATAATCATTCTAGTTCAGAAATATTTCACTAAAGACCAAAAAAACAGTCTGATTGGTATAAAGTTTTCTTTGACTTTGAAATGGTGTTGAAGGAACAGGGAAATGAATTCTTTCAGTAGGAAATGAAGCATGCACTTATCAATAGTTGATCACTCCATTATAGGAAAGGGAAATTATTTTACTCAAGGAAATAAGGTGCTGTTGTCATGAAAATTTGTGTTTTCGATAACCATTTCACTTGTCTAAAAGGAGAGCACTAGACCATGTACCCTGAGTTACTGTGCCCATTGTGTGAAGTAAATGCATCCTCATTGGATGTAATGATGTAAATGTATGAAAGAATAGAAACAGAGAAGAAAATATCTTCAACTTTACAAGCATGAGAGATCCCAATTTGGATGTTCAAGATAAGGGTTTATGAAGCCTAAAAAGCTAAGTGAGTAGGGAAATAATGTGGCACAGCTGCATGAACACCTCAAATAACTTGCAGGAAATGTCTTTAATTACCAGTGCTGAAGAGAGATGGTTATAACCCAAGGATTTTGATATTCTTTCATTTCGATGTAGAAGAATTTTGGTTGTTGGTCTTGTTTGCCTTGATTTTAATTGTATAATGGTTTTGTGGCCATAGAACTTTTTTTTTAATGATGTGGTAGTAGTAGTAGAGACCTGTTTGAACTGTCCAAAGTACTTCTGAACAGTTCTGTTTTGTTCTCTTCACTCTATGGAGATGATACATAAATACACACATACTTTCATATGGTGTATACGTATGAATATAGATACATATGCCCATACATACACACATATACTTTTTTTTACTGGAACACAGATGTTTTATAGAACTTGAAAGTGTGTTTGTATTGTCACAAAGGAAAAAGCTTCTAAGTTGATTGATGCCCAAGATATAGAGAAAATATCAGAACATGTTGTGAGTAGGCACAATGTATTCTTATACATATGTTTACGGAAACAGTAAATACTGGAACAGCTTGCAATAGCTGTAAGAAAATCTTAATACTTCAACTCCTAAACTTCCTTCACATGTAGCCTTTTACTGTGGTCTGTGCATGTTGTGTTATAACTTCAACCTCCACCAATACATTTTCTGCCTATAACGTGAAGGTTCAATACTGGGCTTCCTGATAGAATGCCTGCATTGTTCCTGACTTCTAGTTTTACTGCGAGCCGTAACGTACCTGGTGCTTCTTCAGAGATGCCAGTCATATAGTTATCGGACTTATTTCTTCCAGAAAAAACAACTTCTTCATCCCCTCCACAAAATGTAAAGTTTCTGGACCCTCCTGAATGTGTTGCTAAATGTGTTACAGTGCCAATCAACTAAGAAACCCAAAGGAATATATTCCCTTTTCCATAGGTTTTCCTGTCAATAGGAGTGTGTGTGCATGTGTACTTTCTGACCATTGCAGATTTCAGAAGATCACCAAAAATCATGCCCATAAGGCTGTCCCTGTATGCCAGACAGCTTTAATTATAAGATTTGAAGATATCTTCTAGTGACTTCTCTAGCATTCATTCAGTTTCTTATCAGAACCTCAAGAGTAAAGTCTGCCTACTGGAAGGGAGCTTACGTTGCTATGGAAAATCTATCTGCATGTATCTCAGAGCACATGTCAGTATCTCAGTATAAGATCCACATGTATCTCATCTACTTGCCCATGTACCTCAGTGTGTGTACCTCTCTTTGTTCTTCTGCAGGCACTATCTGTTTAGAAAATAAGTTTTGGGAGGGTTTGCACCAAGGGTCAACAAAGTCAATAAGAGACAGCCCTTAATTTTAATGGTATACTTTATGTTTCATGTTCATAATTATTATTTATTCACTAGTTGGAGACCATTTTCACTTGTTAAACAGCAAAGAATTCTAGAGAACTGCAATACTGCTGATGATGGAGTTTGTTGATGCCTTGATCCTCATGTTGATGTTTAGTCAATGAAGTCTTATAAGTCTTTCATGCACCAAAGACTTCTGTTCATGCTCTTCAGGTTTCTTATGACATCTTACCATTTCACTGATTTACAGAAAATCAGTTCGTCAAGCCCTCCATCTGTATGCAGCTGTTAACAACCAATATTTATTCAGCTTTCTGGGTGAGAATGCACCTCTCTGCACCCTTTTTTGGGGGATCTGTATCCTATATCATCATTATAGATTCCTCACTTGGGCTTATAATATGATATAAAATTATATTTCATATTGGTCTCTCAGTAAGAAATACTGACATATTATTATTAGCTTTTTTTTTATTTGCATCATGACATGAAAGAAAAAAGGATGATGTCCTTATTTCCCTTTCTTTACATCCTCCTCATCAACATCAAAACACCTTGCCAAAGGAGCTGGAATAGGAAAGAGTATAGAAAAGCTTTTCATTCTTGATGCCTTAAAGTGAGTGGATTAAGTGAGTTTTCCCTTGCCACCTCATTATCATCACAACCCCTTTTCGACTCTGTCTGTCAGCTACTTATGATGTGCATAGGTTGTCCTACACTGGAGCCAGTCCTTATCTTCTAACATAGCGTTAGGTTTAATTTTATCAGATGTTTGGGATTTCAGATCTCTCTTTGATCTCTAAAACAACTTTTTTTGAAGAGGTGATAAAACTAATGAATTGCAAATCACCTTTGATAGTTCTGAGATTTTAGTACAGGTATTAGGAAGGATAACAAAATACTCCACAGGAAGTTGAAGCTTTTTGAAAACCACTGTAAAGCTTCTTATTAAGAATAAAGTTCCCAGAGAAGACCAAATTGTCTGGGAAACTAGTGCTTACATTCAGTTGCTCCTGGAAATGGTATGAAGAGAGTTATTTCTAACACTACAATGTTTCTATCATGAATGTATATTTCCAGGCCCTGAGGGCACTGCAGGACCTACTGTCCCTGTCCCCTGTCCCCCAGGGCTCCCCAGATCCTGCCCATGGCCAAGGACCCCATTTCAGCCTTCTGGGGACGTCAGTCCCTGCCCCAGTGATGCTACAGCAGGGCCAGTCTCCAGCTCCCCACAGCCCTGCCCTGTTTGGTTGTGGGCACCACTGGGTGGGCCCACACCCCAGCCCAGCCTTGGCCTGTCCCATCCACAGGGATGTGCCCAGTGCCCAGGGCCGGGGCTGCCCCGATGCCCCCTGGCTGCCCTGCTCCTGTCTAGGGTGGTGGGATGGGACCCGGCCCTTGTGGCACCCTGACAATATATTTTCATCGGCTTTAAAATTTGTCAGTCAGTCAACTTTTTAGATCAACAGCTGAAAAGGCTATGAGAGAAGAATGGAAAAGCAGAGGTAACACGTCCAAGGGGAGAGGAGAAGACTTTTCTAATTCTTCCATTGTTGCCAGACCTACAAAAACATCTTGGAAAAATCAATATTAAAACCTGAGGTTTCTGCAGGGAGGGGACACTGCACAGCACGGAGAGAGTTCTGCAGACATCTTTTGGAAGGAAATGAGCTGTTCTGTCATACAGCAGGTGGCTTTAGCTCAGGAATCTTTTAGACATGTTAACACAACACTACTGATCTACTATATACTGTCTCCAGAGACTGCTTTCTGAATTATCTCTTCTTTAAATTGTTTTCTCCAGTTCATTTGTGCTTTTTCCTCAGTTACTTGAGCATCATCTGTAAAGCTTGGACTGATTGTATTGATGTAGTCTTAATGAAACTTAAGATGGTCCCAGAGTAGTTCTTTTTTTCATTTGTTGACATGGTAATGCCTTCATGCCTTCATTATTATCTTGAAATAAAATTTAAATCATCTAAGTAGAACACAGAACAGTAACATAACAGATTTAGCATTTCCTGGTTTTGGTGTTCAAGACTTCAACTTGATTTTTTGTATTCAGTTTGAACTTCACATCACATTTTACACTAACCCAATGATTCAGTCTACTATATTTCTGTTTCCAGTTTTTAATTATGTATGTTCTAGATCAGTCTGAGCATTGTTATTATTAATCTTTACAAAGAAATGTATAGTTTGTTCTCACTTTTAGCTTTCTGTTTTCATTATTTTTTCTTAGAATGAGAAAAGTAGGTCTTGAGTACTTAAGCCTGTCTTTTAATCCATAGGAAAAAGATAAAATATTCTTAGAGCCCATCAAAAGCAATACAGAGACACACCTGGCCTTTTAGAGGCCTTTGATTGTAATCCTGTGTTCCTCTCCCCTTATATACATTTAGACTCACACCATACAGCATTTCACTTTTGCAGATCAAACACTGTGGTGATCAGACCAAACTAACAAAAGGCAAACATCTGATTTAAAGTGAGACAGATCTGTCCGTGCAGACTTGGACTGTTAATCTCCCTGCCATCTCTTGTGTCCTAAGGCATTGGCCACCCCTCAGGCAGAGCTCAAAGGGGGCCTGTGATTAACAGTTTTCAGCCAACCTGGCTGCTATAATTTAATTTGCTTCTTCTAAGGACTCCATATCTCTCAGCAGTGGCTGTTGTCATTGGAGAGAAGTGGAAAGTAGAAGCAGGAGGCTTGATGAGCAGATTGACCAACTCCATCTTCGCAATGCACTTTACAAATGCACTTAGCAACTTCAGTGGTGCTGCAGAGAGCCACAGGAAAATGGTGTTCACCTTGGAAGAACAGAGCAGTGTCTACAAATATCTAATGAGCTCATACGTGGTTGCTCACACCACAGGAGATCACACTGTTCCTCAGCAATCCTTTAGTCATTGACGTTTTGACTCTGTTCAGTTCAGAGGTGCAAACAATATATCTTCAAAAGCTCTGATTTGTCTCGCAAGAGCAGAAACAAGAGACAGAGAGCTCTGCAGCTGACACAACTTCAGGAAAGACAGGAAACTCAGACTCACAGGGAAGCACTGGCCCCTCAGCAAAGGCAGTATCCTCTACAGTGCTAATGGCAAATCCTGTCCAACAGTCAACAACTGTTTCCCCTGACTGCAAAGGCGTCATGGTCACAGTAGTGAACAATATATATTTTATTTTATCCCTTCTGTGATATGTTTCTTAAAGACAAACAGGTCAGGTGGACTGCTATAGACAAGCAGAGATTGCTTCTCCCATGGGAGAAACCAAGCATGCAAAGGTGTCTTGGTTTCAGCTGAGATAGAGTTAATTTTATTTATAAAATTATGGGGCTGGTATGGGGCTATGTTTTGGATTTGTGCTGAAAACAGTGTTGGTAATACAGAGATGTTTTAGTTGTTGCTGCACTGGTCAAGGACTTTTCAGCTTCCCGTGCTCTGCCAGGTGCACAAGAAGTTGGGAGGGGACACAACCAAGATAGTTGATCCAAACTGACCAAAAGGCTATTCCATACCATATGACATCATGCTCAGTATATACAGATGAGGGAAGAAGAAGGAAGGGGGGGACGTTCGGATGGCGTTTGTCTTCCCAAGTAACCATTATGCGTGATGGAGACCTTCATTCCTGGGGATGGCTGAACACCTGCCTGCCCATGGGAAGCAGTGAATGAATTCCTTGTTTTGCTTTGCTTGTGTGCGTGGCTTTTGCTTTCCCTATTAAACTGTCTTTATCTCATCCCAGGGGTTTTCCCACTTTTACTCTTCTGATTCTCTTCCCCATCCCACCGGGGGTGAGTGAGTGAGTGGCTGTGTGGTGCTTAGTTGCCAGCTGGGCTTAAACCACGACAAAAGGGAAAAGAACATTCCAGGGATGGTCTAGAGGAGATGCACTCCTTTTACCAAGGGACCAGAGGGATTTTGTGGGGTTTGGTGCCATACAGAAAGCTATTAAGTAGACTTAAATTGCTCCTGGAAGTAAAGACGTGCCTCCATTGACACAGTGAGCTGGTTATAATGTTCTTATTTCTATTTCATGTGACATAGTAATTTTGGAATTTCTCTGTTTAAAAAGTGAAATGTTCTATTTATATTTCAAGCACTCCAGTCTTTTTTTAAGTTTGAAGGCCTCTTGCTCTTTTGGAGTGGAGTTTTTAATATGAAAAGTCCTAGAAATATCTACCTCAAAGCTTTGACTGACTAAAGATCCTGTCAAAGTTACTAAGGCAGAAGAAGAGCTGTGACTGGTGCAAGACTACTGGGAATTAACCTGGCTGGTTTTTGCCCTTTTCTTGAAATGGTAGTGGCACAGAAGGGGACAGCTTGTGCCGCTGGATCAGAACCAAAGGATAGATGCTACACACTTCTTGACACATCCTTCCCAGAGAAATTTGCAGAGCACAAAGAACCTTTAAAAAAAAAAATCCCATTTTCCACCATATCCTTTTCCTGCCTTTTCTGTTTTTGTAATATATCCCTTGTTTTCTCCTAATATTGCCCACCAGCCTTGTGCTTCAGAAGTCTATGCATAGTCACCTCTTTCTTAGATACAGGAATAACTACTCAGCTAGTACCTTCTGCCTCTGGTGAGCCTAGTGGGCCAGTGGGCTATTTCTTCTTATATACCTGCATCTCATACTCTTGGGAAAACCAGATCTTAGGACTGTTTGAAGTTAGTTATCCTTATTGGCCATCCCTGTCACAATGGTGAAGGTCCCAGTGGGACTCCTCATTTTCACTAATGTCTGCTTCTTCCTCCTGGCTGGGTGTTTGCACCTTTTGCTTGTCTGGATCATTGAGAGTGGTAGATTTTGAGAGAGGTATATGTTTTGGAGAATGAAGAAGGATAACAGACCTTCCAGGAGATATTCTAGAGGGTTCCTAGACTGAAAGGTTCTGCCATTGGAGTTTGAGGTCTCCAGAGGCCTGATGTCTTACAGGTACTTGCAGTAAGTCTGACTGAAGGACTCATTTTCAGGTGTCTGAAGGCACTTGTCAGTGATGAGGAGTGTGAAAGGAGACGATTGCAGTCTCTTGTGAAAAGAAGAGAGGAAATGCTTCTCAGTTAGCATTCAGGAATGCAGAGGAGGTACACAGGAGAGTGTGTATGTGCAGGACAACAGGTGGGGCAAACTCTATCTGCTGAATCCAGGCAATTTTGAATAGTGGTTGCAAAAGCAGAGGAGTTAGCTGTTGGACAATTTGTTTTGGCTGAGGCATGAGCTGAAGTTGAGCTGGTACGTGACTTTGGTGCCAGGAAAAGGCTCTGGAAACTTGTCAAGGGTATTGATGAATCCTGCATTAGTGTTACAGATGGCCATCAAATTCATGCGATAGACCTTCTGTCAGCTGACACTTATGTACAGTGTCCCATTAGCTATCCACAGCCTTCTAGAAATTCTGTCTTTTCAGACAAATTCATGTCTGATCCAGCTCTTGGCTTGCTGCTCTGTGGGGAAAATTATGAGCATCTCTGTTCAGTTGCAGACTACCTTCATGAATTTGCACAGGATCTGTTCTGTGTGAAGTGGCTGCCCATGCATGGAGAGCAGTTGGTGGGTCTTCAAGAGATATGTTTACATGTTTTGCATGGTTTCTGCACCAACAAAGACATACAAAAGTAATAGTACTGTAAAGTTTTCCCTTTGGGCCAATGTTTCTTGCTGCTGGCTTCATCCATAAGATCCAGGAAGCTGAAATATTGTCAGGGGAATGTGATTTCTAGGACCACGTAGTTTCTGCCTAACCATGCCCCTGCATATCTACCTATGAAAAGCCATATGCTTGACTGGCCACGTGCCCCAGTGACTAAGGCAGTCACTCAAGATACCAGTCTTGAGTCTCCCCTCCCTCCCATATGTTTGTGGCTCCTCCCTGATCTCTAGCCTATGCTCCAGCTTTCTCCTGCATCTCCATAGTTGCTGGCTCTCTATTCTAAGATCCCTGTCCCCCATCCTGATCATCTAGCCTCATCTTAATACCTGTTGTAATCTTAATAGCTATTGGAGAACAAACTGGAGACCCAATAACTCTCTCAAGGACAAGGACAAGCAAAAAGAGACTGAAAGCTTTTCTATAGACACATGAGTGTTACTCTGTCTGAGAGCCTCAGGTTGGGTTTTACTGAGTGGGCATAGGTTGGGCTGCCTGATTTATTTGGGCAAGGAGTTAGGCTTGTGACATAATTCTGATGTAGCATTGGAACAGGGTTTGGGTGAAGTTTCAGAGGGTGAAAACCTGTGCATCTGTGGGATAAATAGCTTAAGGTTCTTATGAGATGAGTAAAGAAATAGGACCTAGCTCCTAAACCTGCCTAGGCAAGTAAATTAGGGAGATGAAGCTGACTGATACTGTGTAAAGTTATATAGGTTCTTAGACAGTTTGTGGAAGATGTATGTCTTTGAACTCTAGATCTGTTCATTGAATAAATACATAATGAAATTATTAGGTCAAATAATTAATTTAATCATAACTAGATTCTATAGTCTCCTTAGACATTGAGAGTATTTTCTCCAACTGGCATGGAGTTTCTTGATAATTAATGGAAAGTTACATTTACAAGGAAATATATGACATGGCTGATGACTGTTTTTTTTCCCCGAGACTCCAAAAGAGTCTAACCTCCACCTCTTCCACAAATGGAACAAATGAAGAGACAACTAACTTGTAGTCCTACCAAAAAGATAAGTGTAAGATCTATCAAGATAAAAACAGAGAGTTCTTTTAGGTTTTGTGTGTTTTTTTTTTTTTTTTATTAAAAAAAATAAAGACAGAAAAGAGACAAAAGCAAGCAGTTAAGACTTAAGGCATTGGGTAGGTTTTGGTTCCTTTTTATTTCCTTTAGGTTTCCTTAGCTGAGCCAATCTGGTTGAGTAATTTCACTAAATGGTATTGTCTTAACACTGAACTGTTACATAATGTTCCTCCTCACTAATGAGTTTAAAATATGAAATTTTCTGGAGTTAAATGGTATAAGCTCACCCCTCCAGCCATGTCATTACATCCTCTATTGTATGTTCAGCAATTACGCCTAACCTTTAAGGCCAGGAAGTCATGCAGTGAGTGGAAGTTCCTTTATTGTCTCCAATCTAAGCAATTTGGCTGTAATTCTGGTTATTACAAGATCTTAGTGTATTACAGACCTGCCTCTAGGCTCAGCCATGTTGCCACAGGCTTTCTACGCTCTCATTTAGAACAGCTGAATCTTGGTGGTCATGGTATTTTTCTAGTCTCACCAAGCCAGGAGACTAAGGTTATGACCAATGCATCACATGTATCTCATCAGAACCTCAAAAAGCCAATGTACATTACTGTCTGCAAAGAAAGCTGCTTATAACTACCGAAATGTCAAAGTGCCCAAACTCTCTCCAGCTCCTATTGAACTACGTCTGTGTTTTAGGTTTGTCAGAAATGGCTTATCTGCAAGCACAGTCTGTACCTAGTGATTTTACCCACTCAGCTGGAGGTAATTATATTTAGTGGAAAGAATAATGTTTGGAACAGCACTCTTTACAAGTGCTTTATTTTCATACATTTCAGCTCTCTGATCTTATTGTCTAGTCCTTGAAATCAAACAATGAGAAACTTGAGAGGCCAAGTCAAAACAAATAGGTGATGAGAGAATATTAGTATCTGTCAGTGTACACAGGTGAGATGGAAAATCAGAAAACTGAGAGCTTTCAGATACAAGTAAAGTCTACAGAATAAAGGGCACTTTCAGACTCTATCATCACCACCTTTAGAAAGCTGTGTAGATTGGATTCATTAACAGCTTGGAAATGAGAGGAAAAACAAGATGATGATGTTTTCCTGTTTAATAACCAGTGAATGCGTTAGGCATAAATGAGCTATGTTGCTATGCAAAGGGCTGCATAGTTTAGCCTTTTGCTAAAATTTCTGTAACACATCATTTTACGCTCTTCTGTCCTTCCATCTATTCAGTTACTCATCCACTATTTTGCCTAGTTTTGCCAAATATATCTTGCAGTTACTCCATAATGACCGATGTAATGATTTATATATCTATGTCTGTATAGATAGAGATCTGTCTCTTGCCTTTAAAAGGATGATTTGAAGAAAGAAGGCAATCTCTTATCTAGCCAGCTGAATTTTTTATTTTATTTTTTTTTTTAATTCAAACCCCATTCGTATTGCACTGATCTGAATCTGAATTTCTGTTGCAGTTCACTACTTTATCCAGAGACGTGAGACTGTGACTCCTCAAACATGAGACAGCAATTTAAACTACTGATGAACTAACTGTTTTGTTCTTAACATACAACTTCAGCAGTCATTTAGGGATGACCAAAATCACATCTGAATTTATTGTAGATAGAGCCTTGTGCATATATTTGCTACCTTAAAAAATGGGTGCAGTATTTTAAGTCTGTCAGCTGATGATGCTTGAATATGACTGTGTGTTATGTAACAAAAATGCCAAATATGCAGTGCACATACAATTTTCTCGTATTCTGTAACAAAACATCATTCTTTCGGTGAACTTAAAAAATTGCATTGCAAAAATATATTGCCACTGAAGTGAAATTCGGGTCTTGTCACACAACTTCAAAGACAAGTCTAACTAGAGGACATATTTAACTGTACAGTAAGGAAGAACAGATTTGGTAAAACAAACAAGCCTTTTCATATTTTCCACAAATAAATCACAGTAATGAAGGCTTGCCTTTCCTGTGCTCACACCCAGAAAAAAGGTTCACTTGGAGAGGTAGTCATCAACAGTGAATACCTAAATAAATATATAAATGCATAAACATTTTCTTTTTGATCTGTGTAAGATCAAGGAGGATTTTCCATACCTGCTGTAGCTACTTTCACTGTTAATAAAACTCTCTCTGACTCACTGTTGTCGTGGAAAGAGTAAATGTTCAGGACACGATTTCAGCTAATAGGCTTAGAAAGCGTTCTGTTTATCTGATAAAACAGAGCTGGATGACGCTACTCTTTTTGTACTTATGCAGCAGTAGGTAAGCTCTACAAGAGTTGGTAAGATATCTTTGCTCTAAGCAGACAGATATGAGTTTTACGGTCACATGTTTTCCCCTATGTTTAAAACAGTCTGCAGTAAGACATTAATATGACTTGCATTGTGTTCCTTCTATTTTTTTTTAATTGCAAACCCGTTTGTATTTTATTTGAAAAGCTAATTTTCAGGGTGCAGTTTAGCCACAAGTGTACTGCGGGTTGACCTAATTCTACTTTCACCCACACCAGTGTTAAACCATTGCAAAAAAAAAAAAAAAAAGTGTCAATATTTTAAGTGTTTCTTCTTAGATAATATTTCTATTCATGAAGATCAGTGCATGTTATATCAGTTAATAAATCAAAGATCTCTGGTCAAATGGGATCCATGAGATAACCTTACTCCTTATTTTCTTCAAGACCCAATTTAAGCATGCTTCTGGTTTTTGAAAAACATCTCTAAATTTAGCTGAGATAGGGCCATGTCACAGGATTTACTCTATAAGTGTGTTAATCCTGGGCAATTAGTCTAATTTTCTGCAGATGGCATGGTGCCTCTTCCCTGTGGTCATGCACCATACCAATAGAAGTAGCTGGCCCTCATCTTCCAGCCATGAATGCAGCCCAAGGAGGTGGGAGTCAATGTTAAGGGAGATATTCTGGACTAGAGGTATAATGGTTTCAGGGAAATTAAAAACATGAGTCTTTAATTGCCCACATGAGTAAATATATCTGCATCAGCTGCTTTTCTGGACTTATACTCTCAGAAATCTTTTTTGATCTTTAAAAACAAAATGAAGTTTTTGAAAAATGTACTACTATTGGATTCTGTTGTTGTAGTCATTTCCTTATTTTGGCCTAATCAGGATGAGACTAAAAACGCTTTCATTTTTACAGACTGACAAAACAAAGTGCAGTGATAGATCCCAGAAGAGCTGCATATATTTGAAGTTGCCAAAAACACCATTTTTAAAAGTAACCTTGGGTTTTTCTTTTTTTGTTGTTTTTAATTTTGAGGTGGATTATGCACTTTGTGGGGTTGTTTAAATGGAATAAGACAGAGCTGAATTATTTATTTAATAGAAAACATCAATTCTTGAGTACTAAGGTATCATATGGTCAACACTACTCTCTCCTTGCATAGAGCCCTGGAAACTACAGAACATGCAAATATTTTCTGATTTGTGTTTCTGCATGTCTATACTAATGATCAGCATCCTGGATGATGGTTTTAAAATAGGCATCTTTACAGTGTGTACAGATTCTGGTTTATTCAATGTTTGAAGAAGTGACCTTAAATCCAAATGGAAGTGATCTACTTTACTAGGAGAGATAAAGATCAGTACATAACAGTGCATCAATATACAAGTCACAGATCTGTATTCCCCAAGAGGAAGACTATAAAGTTAGCAGCAAAAAGAGTAATAAGTTAGATCTGAGCAGAGCAACTGTAGTCTGTGAACGTCACAGAAGTTTCAGAGCTATTCCGTATGTTGTCAGGCACAGCAACAGCATTTGAAGTGCTCTGCCACTGCTGCTGATACATCTCAGCAAAAATACATTGCTTTCTTTAGTTTCCAAATATATTTATGGGAGAGCCCTGGAAGTCCCATGATTGCTAATGTGGTGTTTCTGCAGTGATAACAATGTTCTCATATTTACAGAAGAGATCCGCTTACATTTCCCCAGTTTTACCTATACAGTATGGCAATCTAGTAGATCAGCTATTCCTGATAGCTAACATACTTCAATCTATGCTGAACCAGTGATGAGATAACCGATGAAATAGAGAAAGGTACTTGCAGAAGAAAGTCAAGAAAAGGATCATTTCACAGCAAGGGTAAGGACTTGTATACAGTAGCAGACAGAAGTGAAGAGACAACAGGAGTAGGTGAACTGTTCATTATTATAATACCTCATGTCAGTACTGTGGAAAATAGAAAGTCATGGAAGAATAGAACAGGAATAATTATAATCATCCATAAGATACAGAAATTCCAGCCATTGCACTACCAGAAAACAATTGGGAGGAATTTTTTTTTAATTACTTTTTGTTATGAATCCTGTATTGATGAAGACTGCTAATGTAACAAAGTATTAGCTGTGGAGAACATACTGAACATGTGAAATTATTGTTTTTAAGTAAAATTTCACTTAGATATTAAACTTTTAAAAAGGTTAGTCAAATACACAGCTATCACCATTGCTTCAATGAAGAGCATACATTAGTATAATTAAATTAATGTTTGATTAAAATCAGTTACAATAAGGACAGACATTCCACATTGGAAGAATAGTTAACAACACATTTGTTAAAAGCCTAAAGTTACTGTATGTGGGGAAAATCATTTGCATGGAGTTACTGGATTTATCACAGTTTATGTAAGTAATATAGCCTCTTGGTGCTAGACCAAAAAGAGATTTATGATGATTTATATCATTGTTGAAGCCAGAATCTTTTCTGGCCTCATAGTGATTTCAATCCCATTTTGAATGAGAAGATTTCTTAAGATTGTGCTTTTCATTTCTCTTGCTTGACAGAGAAAGAGAGAGAAAGTCACAAAACTTAAGGGTGACCTTCTGGACAGAAAATGAATTTGAAAAGTTTTTCTCTTTAATCCATAGTGGAGAGAAAACAAAACTTGAAACCTCAACAGTGGTGTAACCTGAAACTGTCTTTGGCCAGCTTTTGTGATAATCAAATAGTAGCAGGGTTGACATGTTACAGCTTTAGAAACAAGTGATGACACTTCAGCATTTAAAAACTGTAAGACTATTTTTAAATCCTAGGTACCACATCACTAACATGAAGGAATAGTACATTAGATTAACGAGGAAGGGGGAACAGAAATGTGGTAAAATGAGAAAAAAAACTAATTTCTACCTGAAATATAATTGTTCTTTTGGAATGCATAGATGACAGAACAGACTCAGCCAAGGGATGCATTCATTCTCAGTTCTGGTTCTTCATTAAACACAGAAAGTAGTGTCATCTTTCTACACTGCTTGTGTTAAAACTTTTTATTGATACAGTGGCCATCACCTTAGATATTCACTTGTAAGAGGGCATAAGCTATAGGAGGCTTTGCAGTAGTACAGCTCAACAGCTGCAGGAGTGGTAATCTTCAGTCACTTGTAACTGCACGTGGTAGCCACTTTTTATAGGTATAACATCTTATCAGTATACATTAACTTCCCAAACTATTCCTCAGCCAAAAATATTCTGATAATGTCTGTGCTGGTCTTTTGACATTGCCCTCATGCAAAGACTGTGTTATTTGAACTCCCCAAAAACTACAAACTGGGTTCCTTATTTTAGTTCGCTGATTTCAGTCTCTTAGTTTTTGCATGAACCACACAGAGCTTTTCATAAACTTACTAACCTGAAATTAAGGGCAGGAAGAATTTGAGTTGTTGGGTTGGGTTTTTTATTTGGAGGGAGAAGGAAGAAATTTGCCCTCTTTTTGTCTTGAGAGGGAAATAGTCTAATGATTCATAATCCTATTCTAAATCTCATTCACTCTTATTCATGCCTACATATCCTTTTGGTGACTGTCCATATGATTCAATAGTTCCCTTCCTTCCCTGGTACTCACTTCAGGAGATATTTATAGTTAGGAATGGTTCCTCTTTCATCTTTTCTTCAACTAATTTAAACAATCCAAACCCTTCCGGTCTCTTCCTGCAAGAGTCAATGAATAATACATGTAAGTTTATAGGTCCTATAGTGTCCTGGTTTTGACTGGAATAAAGCTAATTTTTTCCATAGTAGCTTGTATGGGGCTATGTTTTGGATTTGTGCTGAAAACAGTGTTGATAACACAGGGATGTTTTAGTTACTGCTGAGCAGTGCTTACACAAAGTCAAGGCCTTTTCTGCTTCTCACCCCACCCCACCAGCGAGTAGGCTGGGGGTGCACAAGAAATTGGGAAGGGACACAGCTGGGACAGCTGACCCCAACTGACCAAAGGGATATCCCATACCATATGACGTCATGCTCAGCATATACAGATGGGGGAAGAAGCAGGAAGAGGGGGACATTTGGAGTGATGGCGTTTGTCTTCCCAAGTAACCATTACGCGTGATGGAGCCCTGCTTTCCTGGGGATGGCTGAACACCTGCCTGCCCATGGGAAGCAGTGAATGAATTCCTTGCTTTGCTTTGCTTGCATGCTCAGCTTTTGCTTTCCCTATTAAACTGTCTTTATCTCAACCCACGAGTTTTCTCACTTTTACTCTTCTGATTCTCTCCCCCATCCCACTGGGGTGAGTGAGTGAGCGGCTGCATGGGGCTTAGCTGCCAGCTGGGGTTAAACTGCGACATATAGAAATAATAAAGAGATGCTTGAGCTCTATTAGGTTTGCAAATTGTAATGAGTTAATTTTAATATTTTTCTGCTTTGGAATATGAAAAAAAAGTTTCATTTGTGTTCTCTTTTGACTTTTTTTTTTTTAATATGTGCATTTTTGGAGAAGTTCAATATGCCTTTGCCCCTGGAATTCAGGCAACATTATAAGGCAAATAAACAAAATGAACCTTTTAAAAAGATTGAAATTCAAACAAATATACATGGATAATTTCTATTGGAGCAGAAGAAAACAATTTTCTGTGCATGAGTTATCAAGCTCGTGAAGAAGGTCTTTTGCTAGTATTTGGATATATTATGACTTACAAATTGTTTATTTCTTTTCTTTTGAAATGGATGTAATAAAAATTATCCTTGAATTTTCCCCGGGGGTTTCATGTTCCTGGCACAGGGCTTGTCCAGCTAGAGCTGTAATAAAAAGGAAAGCCTATTAGTAGTTTTCTTGCAACTGAAGATCCATTGCTAATTACTAAAGATTACACTATCATCTGCCTTAATTGCCATATTGATTTTTTTGAAAGGTACTTAATAAGAAATATAAATGTATAAGTTATCTAAATAAGTGTTTGCACTCCCAAACCAGCAATTCCCAGATGCTAGTGTCTAATAATTGCAAATATTAATCGAGATTGCCTGTGAAATCACCACAGTAATAAGATTAATTTTAACTGTCTCGGAAAAGTTGGAGGTAATACAACAGTACACGCAAAATGACTCTTATTCCTGATATTTGAAAGCATTTTTATTTTTAGTTCTGCAAATGTATTAGCTGTTACTGTCTCTATTTTTAAAGATGCACACTGGATTATAAATATCTAATACTTCCTAGAAGTAGGACAACACCTGTGTTCTTCCACAGAATTTGATTTGCTTATTATCTGTGGAGTAAGGTAGCTCAGTCTAACCATTCCAATCTGCTTTCAAATATGAAATTCAGATGAAAACTTTTTCAAGTCCTTAATCTACTTTGATTATAGAGGAATATTCATGGTTTGGAAGTACCATTTCTCTTCTAACATGTCAATAGGGAAGTACTTACATTAGAAAGTGATCCCTTCTAATTCATGTTAGAAAGGGAGGTGATTCTCAAGGCCCTAATTTAAACTAGGGTAATCACTAAACTAAATGCTGCACAAAATATCTAGCCACAAATGGTACTGTCCCAGAAAACCATCACTTTATGGTCCCTGTTATATATTTTTATCCTTTAAAAAAATTTATGTTTCTACACTATGCTTCCAATGAGTGTTCAATAAAATGGTGAACAGCAATAAGTGTATGATAGAACCCCACTATTTCAGTATTCTTTAATGCAGGTGACTCAGCTGAACATTAAATTGCCGTTGGCTCCATTGCTATTGAAAGGTTATTTAATGGGTAAACTTGAAAGTGTATTTCAAGTTATACTTAACTTTTTCTTTTGTCTTAATCTAAAATAGTTATTTTTCAGTTAAAAAAAAAAAAACAAGAAAAAAACCAAACCACTAGTAACCATCATATTGGAATAACACAAACTTCATTAATCTAAAAAATGGTACAAATGTGAAGGGTTTGGATTAATGTGGTTTTAACACAATATTTTTGGCTTTGGAGACAGAAAGTTTCATTTTCCTAGCCTTTTTTATATTACTGTATAAGAAAAAAAATTGCAAGGCTGACTATATCTGTATTCTCTTTGTGATTTAATTTTTTCTTTTTTTAATATGGATTTAAAGAACTGCCTGAGCTCTTTGAGCCTGGGGTGTATACAAAAGCACAGATAAGTATAAAAAATTAAGTAAGACTCCATTTTTTTCCCAGTAACCCTTTACTGAAAGATAGGTTGCTTGACCATATACTGTGGAAATGTTAATAACACAAGGAACATGCAAAAAATAAAGACAATGTTTGCATATCCCTTGGTAACTAACACCAGTCAGAATGTATTCTCTTGCCAACAATGTGTCAAGGAGTTCTGATGCTCATTAAATCATATAAATAACAGAGTAGGTTGGAAAATATTTTTCTTGTATGGTAGAGTCAAACAAAAAGGAATAGTTTTTTTGGTGCGAAGATTTCAAACAGCTCTGCAAGTACTTGGATTTTTATGTGTCATTATAGCATTCCACTGGGAGCTATAGTTTGTGTATCTTCTTGCTCAATTCACTCCTATAGGCCTGGTTTTTCGTGAGTATATTTGCTGTGCTATACCACGGCACCTCTCTCCATGAAAGGAGGCAATAATTTCGAAAGCCACAGAGTGTCATGAAAAATAATGATTCAGTGCAGAGAAAAGATGGCAATATGGTCTGTGTGGTTCCCATAAAGTAAGTAAATGAGCACTAGAGAATATCTGCAGGTTTAAGATTTCAGGATAATGTCAACATTTTCTATGGAAAGAAGACAGTGATCCACACCAGCAAAAGCAATTGTTAGAAAGCCAGCTTTTGTGTGGAGGAACAAAACACCAAGCCAAACCCAAGAAAACCAGAGAAGGTTCATGAAAAACTTCAACCAATCCTAGAAAACAAAGAGGCACTTAGCCATTCACTGTTTTCTGGGAATAAAAACAGTTTGTTTCCTCAGTTCCAGGTTAAGCAGTTTGATTTAACGTGGCATAAAAATGTCGAGCCAAAAGCAGGACACTTACAGGAAACATACTCTAAGCTGTGATTGCTGCACTAGGAAAGAAGGTGCTGTACTTCTACAGCAGGCCCAGAGCAACCTTGGCGGCGGTGGCAGGGAAGCTGTCTGTCCCAGAGAATTCAGTCATTTGGGTAGACAGGTATAAGGAGTTACAGGAAGAAAGTCAATCAAAACAAAGAAGATCATTCTGTTTTATTGTCTATATGTGATTTCATTCTCACCTTTGTTTAGGTAAGATTACTTTGCTATAAGATTTATGAAACAGATACAGATAAAACCTTCTGCATGTGCATGAGTTATAATACAACAGAAAGGTAAAAACTCTATTAGTGGCTTCTAGCACTCCAAAGTTAAATTAAGAAACTTTTCTATTATAGCAACATATTCAGTAGATGACCTACTACAAAGACTCAAAACATTAAATTGAATTCTTCTTACTTATACTTGGGTAAAACTGTCAATTTGGGCCATAGCTAATAAAAGCAAAATTCACAACCTAATTGCCCAGCTGTCAGACTTACTGTGTCAGTGAATTGCGTGCTTTCCACTGTAAAAATATGTATTTGATAAAATATCTATTTAAAAACCAAACAGTTCTCATTTTGTGTGTTGATCAAAAGGTATAACCTAGTGACATAACATCAAATCTGTAAGGATTTGGCGTTTATGGTTTCTAGTAATTCTAAATTAGCTCCCCCTCACGTGGGAGAGCAAAGTGTCTCTTGTGAGAAACAAAACTTTCCCACCTCCTGCAGAAGTGGAAAGAGCTCAGCTTCCCATGAGACATGACCAGCTTCTTTTAGCATCACCATTTTATCTTGGAGTCTTACCTGAGACATGTCTTGAACCTGCTATCAGTGAAGCCAGTGCCATTTTTTTTAATAGCCTTAAAGAAAACCAGACTCTTCTACTGAATTACCAATTCCCATGCTTTTCGTATAGCAGGCACATTGTAGCTCTCAGTTCCCTTTTCCTTTTTGTTTAATGACTAGTGTACTTTTTACTTCTTAGAAAATTTATCTCAGCCCAGTCAAGCATGAGAGCAGAACAGCTTCTCTATGTAATCCACAAACAAACTATTAAGGCTACTTTAAGGGAAAGGGTAAATAACATCTTGCCTGGCCTTCATATTCCATGATCAAACAGTGATAGAAAGAACTTCATTTTCGGGCTCCTTAAAGTAAGAAACGTAGCTCCCTCTTCCTGGAGCATGAGTCAAGGTTTGGTGAATCTACTTATCAGCACTTTAGACTGTAGGTGATCGGCTGGCTAGGGAGCACTCTGAGGGTGCAATAGAGGGATGTTGAACATGCTGAAAATGGTAGGTGATGTAAGGTCAATACTATTTGCAGGGAAAATGGCAAGCATGTAACTAATACATTCAATATATTTGAAAAATATCCACGGTATGCTTAACTAAATCTTGCCTACCAAAAAGTGGGCTTCTTCCTGTTGTTTCTTCATTTGCCTTTAAATGCCTGGGGAAAACAGCCCCTTTTCTAAAACTGGTTTGAACAGTCTACGTAAAACAATCACAACCAAAACAAATAATTGAAGTTTAAACAATGGAAGAGTATATGTTCATGTTTATTGGCCTGTCTTTATGCAAAGCATATTTTTGTGTCAACAACTTATCTACACAGAAAAATAAAGTGAGCTGTAGTTATCTGGCTTGACTGGACAGGAATGTACAAAATTTGAAGTAAGGCTGTTTATAACTCATTCTGCCATATGTGCATTTTTCAGAACAGGAAATAAGTCAGCACTCATTGGTAAGCCAAGAAAATATTTTTTTGTCTTGACTCATATTTTGCTTTTTTTCTATGTTAAAAGTACATTCTGGGGAGTTTCCTACACCACATATCAAGAATTAAATAAACAACTGCTGTTACAGACAAAAAGAGCTGACTAGCTTATCTCTTCGTGTGAAAGACTGATAATATGACCTTAAGCAGGACTTAAAGGAGCTTTAAAAACTCACTACACTTACTAAAGGGAATAAAGACTTATTATGGGCAGCAGCTTCTCAGAAAGGTTCTGCTTTCCCAGTAATAACAGAATTCTTGAGTGATATCTTTGTAATTCTTGAATGACATCTGGTAGAAGGTAGGAAAGGTGTTGGAGGTTGGAACCACATATTCTCTTCCTGCCAGAGGTGTTGAGAAGCTGCAGTAGCTCTACGTATGAAGATATCTAGAAAAGCAGAGTGAACGGATAAAGTTAAATCCAGATAGAAACTGCAATTGGGAAGAACCAATGGCTGACTTCAAAAGATGTTTAGATTCTTTCTTTCTCATTTGTTTCTTAGCAATGTAAAAGCATTGCACGTATTCCATCAAATCAGTAGATAGCTTGATGCTTGATACTGTGCTAGTATTGCTATTAATAGCAATAGCAACAATTATTGCAATACTAATTACTTTATTATCACATTACTCTGATAGTTATAACAGTCATAGAAAACTTACCTTATGACAGAACAACTCATCCTCTGCCTTGGAACCTGTATGACTTGCTTAGTCTGGATGTCTGACATTAAAATAAGTAAGGTTAGTTAAAAGGAATACTTGGTTTACTGTCCACAGTTATGGACTACATCCTGTTGTGGTAAGCTCTCTACACAACTTGAACGTAAATAGAAACAAAGCTACTGTTTGTGATGCAGTCCAATCCCCCCTGCAACTATTGCTGACTGATTGTGCATGCTTAAATATTACCGCCTGTTTCAAATTTTGCCACACAATGTCAAAAAGTCATAGTTTTTGAACTTTTGTTTTCATCCGTTTGTCTCTTTTAATAACCACATATTCTAAATCTTAAAGATACAGTTTATTTTCCCTTCAAAAGTACCTCAGGAATCACAGCCAGAACACATAAATGTCCAGACTCTACCATGAGGAAGTTGGCTGCAAAGTGTAGTATTTCTGACCAAAGGCATCCTATGCTTGTGTGAGTGAAGCAAAGGAGCCTTGTTGAGAAAGCCTTAGTTTTTCAGTATGGGTGACAGCACTGGCATGTGTCCTAGACTCATGTGCTGGGTAAGGAGCATGTACTGTCACTGCTATGGCTTTTCATTCAGAAGCCTTTACCCGACATCATGGCCTTGTGCAGTACCTCTGTTGGGTGTTTTGTTGTTTGAATCTATCCCTGACAGTTTGTGAGTAAAGGTTGCTTGTAGAGCTTCTTAATGGGTCTAGCCCCTAGAATTATCTTCTATCCTAGGGGTAGAGCAGTGCTCAGTGACTTCAGTGACAGATCTGAGACACTGAGAGGAATACAGAGGGTCAGAAAATCCTGAAACTATCAAATGGTGTCGACACAGTAACTAAAAATTATCTCCTTCATTATGAACAAAAATGACCTTTTAAAAATCCAAAGTATCAAGCAAAGTGAAAACTGTAGTCAATAGCAACTCAGAATAATTTGTAATTGATCATCTTTTCCAGTGCTCTGTACTGTGATACAGCCATGGGTCCTATTAAAACATTATTGAAATGGTTTAGAAACTGAACCAATAGCAGCTGATAATGTTTATTTTTAAAAGATAGATTCCAGAATTAGTGACTTGAAAAGTTTTCTAAATTCAAGTCACTCATAAGCTATGTAATGACAATGTGAAAAACAGTACTTGTATATTCTATCTTACATTTTGTTGCTGATTCCAAGACAGTAATTCAGTATTACTAACAACATTTCTTCTAGCCTTCTACTCATTTTATCTGAATTGATAGAAGTGCCTTTGAATTCATTTATGGCTATTGTTGAGAGTGAATTAATCACCTTGATAACATTAAATTTATTTGGACATTCAGTAGAAAAGGTGTTTAAAGTTAATATCCCTTGAATAATTTGCTAAGGCAAGTCTTATATGATATAGCATATCAGATGTCATAGCTAGTAAGTATCTTTGCTTTTTCTTTCTGATGTGTGCAAACTAGAACTGTGTCAAATTACTTGCAAGAGAATAGAGTTAATTTCTCCACGAGACTTCCTAAGGACACCCAGGTAGTAAAGTTGTCATATCCCTTATTTATTGATAAGTTTAGCAATGCCTCTAGCAAGAATTAAACTTACTTTGCAAAATCTTTGTGACCCACATCTTACTTAAATAAAAGAGCAGCTCAGGCTCCACTGAAAATCATAGCTCATTGAATTGGCCATCCTCCTTTGTAAAGCTCCCCTGAGATCTCCTGCTTTTTGTTTCTAGTCTTTCCATATAAAGCATGATGTGATGTGGTGTCAAACATCTCAGCTCCATTATATGAGTGTCTAATCTTCAGAATATTTACTAGGCAGATACAGACTTGATGAAAAAGAGGGCATTAGCTTACCAGCCCTGGTCACAGCAATGCCTAGCTTCCAGGCTCCAAAATCAGAAGCAATGCACTAGAACAAGCCTGTATACAGTTGGCCTAACAAGGTCTTCTTCATTTTCTGAGGTACAGTCTCATCATAGCACAGCTCTGGGACTTTAGGAGCTAGCTTGTGGATTTCCACATTATGTTCCATTTGAAAATAAAAAGCTCTGTTGGGAATGGACTAGCGTGTAAGCTGAGCATTGAAAAATCAGAACAGTTTCCCTGGAGAAATAAAGGGAAAGACATCAGCCAATACAGTGGTTGAAAAATCTAACAAGTTTCAAATTTCTTTTACTGAATATGATGTATTTTTGTCCAACAGCTGAAAATAGAATAGATTTTACATACTAAGGGCATTTGGGAGTAATAAAGCAGAAAGCAAAATCCACAGTATATTGCATTTCTATCGAAAGTTCCTGACCAAGAAGGCTGCAGTGTACAAAAAAAATGAAAGACTTTTTCAATAAGAATATATTATATCTGGTCAGTGTGTTCAATTCACCAAACCATGTTTGTATTCCTTTATAAAATCAAGGTGTCTTTTGCTGTCAGACCAGCCCTACTTCTAGTCCCTCTGCAGACTGTTCTTTACATGAGTTAAACCAAGCATGCTCTTCTGCCTTGTAACAACAAACAAGGATGTTACACTGGGTGGTTAAGAAGCTGCTGTCATTTATTTCCCTTTCATTTGTTTCCTGCAGTTTCCCAGCTTATTTCCAATATGTGTCTACATCCACAGGGAAGTATTTCTGGCTTATATTTGGCTTTGACATTCTATCTCCAGCAGAAAAACAAGGCAGAATGAGTCTAATAATAATGCATATTTTAAATAAAAAGGTCTAAGCACTGTTTTAGAGTTAGGTGACAACCTCAGACATCACCTTCTAGCGATCTTCACTGACCAGATAAATGAGGCTGTATACTCTATTTTAGGATGAAACAATCTTCAGCAGACATGGACAATCTGAGAAGATATCTTGCAAGTTAGAATAAAATAGTGAATACCAAAACTGACAAGAAATTTTTAGCGTAGCTTTACATCTGAGATAAATTTATATAAACAGAATGTGATGGCAAGCAGGACCATCACAGTCAGGAAAGCTGCCCTCTTTAGAGTTTAAGGAACAAAAGAACATTTTCTAGCAGTTGAGTTGATGTAAAATTGAATGGGCCAGATTTTTACATCCTTCTTGCATCAAGTGGCTACCTATTGTTTTCCATGTCACTACCAGTGCTGTTTTACCCAGAAATTCTATTAAAATATTTTACAAAATGGAATCTTAGTCCAGTGCACTTAGAAAAAGACTTAAGCCTACCCTTAAAGTTATGTATCATTTATTACTTTGTGAATTATGTTTATGTAGGTTTAGACATCTTGGAATCAGACTTTAGGATCTAGTGCCTCTTTAAAGCCAAATTGTGAAATTTTTCTTCTTGTTAAATGCTATATTACCCTGCAAGATCTAACACATTACTCATTGATGGAAAAGAGATCTAACAGGCAGAGGGTATCATTGTTAGAAAACTGGGAGACTGCAATTATATCTATCCATTAAATTTTAATAATTATATATTAAAGGGAAAAATTCCAATTGACACATATGTGCCTAAATATAAGAATGACTGTACGATACTGGGGGATGCTAATAGTTCACCTTGTATCTTGCATATGAGCTTCCTCCATTCTGTTTTTCCAGCTCCTGATCTGTAGTTTGTAGACTTTTGTAGCCAGAATTAGTATCTTCGGATTTTCCTAAATACAACCAAAGATCTCCTTAAAACTTTTAGAGCTGAATCATTTAATATCTTTTCTTTCCCCTTTTTCTTTTTCCTTCTCCCTTTTTCTTTTTTCCTTCTCCCTCCTCCTCTCCCTCCTTCATCTTTCCTCTTTCCTCCTTCCTCTTCTTTTCTTTCAGTGTGTTTTACAGAGAAATATAAGCAAACGGGGGCAGTTATGACAAGTCCTTCTAATAGCAGCACTTTGACAAAAATTATCTGGCTTTGTATGACAGGAAACTCCTCTCCAAATTTCTTTAAGTTCTATCATGATTACTGCATTACTCAACAGAATACTGTAAACATATGAGTACACAGTTTCAGCTAAATTGATTTTACAGCCAAATTTGGTTTTAGCAATTAAGGACAAAAAAGTTTTGGAAAAAGAATAAGAGTGAATGTAAAAATTTCCTAGGAGAAAAAGAAATGAGGTTATCCTGCCAATGGTCAGCTCCTGGCATTCTGCACTTATTTGTGCTCCCATAGCAGTGCAGATATGCTTACTTACATACCCTTTACTTACCTATCTCTTGCTCTAAAAGGGGCAGGGATGATGGGATAAGGTTTTTTATACTTGTCACTGGTCCAGCTGCTTCACTCATTTCATTCCTGAGCCGCAGCAGTAAGAAGGCACTGTGGTATCATAAATCATAAAGACGACTCCTGGAATAGCTCCAAGCCCAGATGCTATTCAATTTTTGTCTGCTGGAATGATTTTGGTTTGGGGTAAAATTGGGATACTTAGTTACATAGCAGACAAGTGTGAACAGTGAGTTTCAGCCTAATGGCTACAGTGAAGAGCAGGGCTAAGAGTAGAGCAGAACAGCAGATTTAATGACATAATGTGCCTTTTTTCCAATTGTGCAAATCCACTGTAAAATGAGCAAGAAGAAAAAGCTTACATATTATTTGGAACACAAAAGGGGTTTGGTGACAGAATATTTAGGCTAGTATCCAAACCTTGTCACAAGCTGGCCAGGCTGTACTGTGATAACAGGCTTACAGTCACTGAAGGATGTTCATCTACTGCTAGTGGATGGAGGGTCAGCCTCCTTAACCCTGATTTTTTTTTTACAGTGTTTAACATTATCATCTCATTGATACTGTGGTCCCATTTGGGAGAGGTATTGAATTTCCAGACATGGACACTAGACAGTTTAAGTTATCCACACAGAAATACATTCACAAGTAATGACGGGAAGTTATACCTCTGTCACTAGGACCTTTGCTTAAGAACTCTCAAAAGCATCTGTTCTCACACTAGCTCTGCCAACATCTTTGTTTGTCAATTGAAGAAACTGGTCATATTGCATGGATTCTGGTGTGAACAGTGTAGGGATGGCCTCTTTTGTGTATTACTGCCAAAATGATTGATTGCTCAGGCAAGATTGGTTCCTGGATGAAGAACATAAAGCTGAATATTAGGTCAATACTGAGTCCAAGAAGGATACAGTTCATGAGCATGAAGAGGAGCTTCTTCAAAGAGGTAAGTACTTTAGGGGCTACTTTGAATGACGGTGGCCTGAGCAAATAAAAGAACAGACAACCATCAAAAATTTTGAGGTTCTATCCAAATCACATTGTTGTTTATTTTTCTCTAAGCCTTTAGTATGTATTTCTTTGTGTTTTGGAGGTTATACCTGTATGCGTCTATTTATTAAAAAGAAAAATCTTGAGCAAAGAAATACAGAGAATGAGAGAGTATCACTTATGATGAATCTTAGTGAGATCACTTAGTGAATAACTTCATAGTGCTAATATACTATAGGAAAAGTCAATAGAAGTACCAAAATAGAACAGAAATATGTTGACAGATTATCTTTTTTTTAAAGATTGGATAATTCTATGGTTAAGAGCATTTATAGCAATTCAGGCAACTAAAATATTTATTCACCAAAGATAATAGGAAAAAACTTCACTAGTTCCATGTTTCATTTCTTTATACAGTCCATCATTATCTAAATGTTTGGGGGTTTTTTTATTTTGAAACTTTTTATTACATTCTGATTGTTTTATATTTATCATTTAATGAAAATAAAGATAGCTCAAAATCAAAATGCAGCATTTAGACATGCGTACTTCACAAGTCAGTGAGCCAGCTAATTGAATCTGAAAATAAAAAGGAAGGTCCTCCAGAATGGATGTTATTGCTGTCCTGAAGATGAGAAAGTTTGTGTTAACATTTTCTAAGCTTATCTGGAAAAATACAAATAAACCAAAACATCTTAGACTCTTTTGTAGTTCTATTATTTCTATGCGTATTTGTGATTTAAGACACTGTTTCCTCTATAGTTTTACAGTGTATTGGTGAGAGAAAACTAATACAAAGACAGTCATGCCAATATCTAATTATCAGTCTAAGAAGAAAAAGAAGTATGTCTTAATTAGAGGGGACTGGTATGCTGCAACGTTAGTGAAAACAAAATACTAGTAAAGAAAGAGTGTGACTCAGTTGTAACTCCTGGGATAGATCTTGCCACTAGTGATTCCCCCTCTCCTCCCCCACATGCCTTAGGCTGGAATAGGTCATGGTGGCCAGACTGGACTCCCACCACCCCAGGAACAGACCCAGAAATTAACTGTGATGGGAGGATCTTCCCCCTGCTCTGACATGGGAGGGGATAAATCCCAGTTCTGTTAAAGTGAGGTGACACACAGTTCATACTGATTTCAGTGAAAGGTAAGATGCTGATTACCTTTCAGGACTGGCTCTGTTTTGATCTTCTTCACACTTTCCTTATCTTCCTTAGTACAAGTGGCAGTAGAGAAAGAGAGCCACAACACCTTCCATTTTATATTCTCCCATCCTCCCTCCCCTCACATTTTCTCTCAGCTGGGAGCACTGTTTGTTCAGTTTAAGACTCCCACCCATCCCCATGTCTGAGCTCATGCAAGCAGAGAAGCAAGTGCCCCACCTCTCACATGTCTCCAAGAAGGCTATGAAATCACATTCATTTTAAGTTACTACTGAGGGTGAAGCTAGAGAATTTTGTGAAGCTTTCCTTTTTTTTTACTAGGGACATTGTTTGACAATACGAAAACTGCGTTTCTTATTGCAAATTTTTAAATATATATATAATGTGTGTGTGTATATATATATATATACTTGTTGGGTTAAAGAGTAATGAAACCTCTGTATGGTGGCAGGGAGATCCAAGAGAAAAAAAAAAGTAAAAAATGACACCACCTTAGTGCCATTGTATCTTAATAAAGGTGGTTATCTCTCAGGCAAAATGTAATACACTGTAGAAATGAATAATGTCAAGATGGGACATGCCCATTTTAAAAAGTGCAGTTATTTTTAGCTCTGACACGAGCTATTCATTTTACAGCAAGTGCCTGAACTCAGCTGAGCGAAGAAAGTTATAAACACTTTGCTTTCTCAAGTTTTCAAAAGGGGCTTAAATAGGTGTATTACCTCCACTTGCGGCTGTCAGATTACCCATGGGGCTGAGGAGCATGGGCAGTAACAGGCGTAAAAATCAAGTGAGGGAGACAGAAACGTTATTCTATACTCTGTGTTCCAGAGAGGAAATACCTTGATTTGCTTGCAAGTGTCCACAAATCACAGGATTTTGTTGTTCAGAAACCTGAAAGAAATATTAGTAAGTATAAACATTAATTAGTTTTCTGTTGAACTGCTTTTCTCCTAGAATACCTTCTTTCAGACTTCTCTGGCAGAACAGGAAAAAGGGGAATAAGCTTTCTAAATTTCATTGTGAACCTGATTCAGCAAAGCATTTGAGCACATAGTTGGGTCCAGAGAGATTTTAACTGCATGCCTGAAGCTAGGCATTTACTTAAAACCTTGTTCAAGCCAGCATGATCTGGTCTCCAAGTACCGATCCCATGCTGTTTTTCTCTGAGTTCATAGGAAACATGCATATTGCACAGAAGGCAGAATATGTCATCAAATGTTCCCCCTTTATGCTAGAAGTATGTACAATGGTGAGAAATGCTTTCCAATTTAGAGTCTATCTTTGGTTATGGAGATATTCCTCTATTTGTTCTGCGACACTATGTTCCCAACACAGTGCATTCAGGGAGGGAAGAAAGGGAGACAGAAGAAAAATCCCTCAAATTAGTTTGATCCCATAATGTTTACTGGCAGAAGAAGCCAGGCTTCCAAACATCCTGGTCAAAGAGAGTTCAAGAAGGTAAAAGAGTAGAAAACAGAAGAATTTAACAAAAGGGTTGTCTTTCATTGAGATTCCTGTGCACTGGGAAACTCAGAAACCAGGTCCAGAGCTACCAAAGGGATGCACAGCATTGAAGAAGCAACAAACTACTGTAAGCAAGACCCACTGTTGTTCATCCACCTGGAGTTCCCAGGCATGCAGCAGTCCCTTTGGGGCAGTTGGACTCTGCTGTGTGGAGTTCCCTGCTAGTGACCAGACTACCCACGCAGCTTGTGTACTCTATGTGTATGATGGATCTGTGTGTTAGCTTGACTTCTGCCTACCCTTATCAGTGTTCTGTATGTTCTGACATAATTCAGTCACATGAACATCCCTTAAATTCTTGTCTGGAGAGTAGATAAGAGACCTATAAGAAGCATTAATTGAACATGAATAATTTTCACTGCAAACGACCACATTAACACTGTAAAGTCCAAAGAGACTGTGGAAGTAATCCAACAATACCATGAAGATCTTTAAGAGCAAGAAAAGTAAGAGCTACATGTTTGCTGCTTGCTTCTTCTGATTAACTGATACAAATATCCACTGTCATTATCAATGCTTCCTCCAGTTTCCACAAATCAGAAAACAGTACATAATATGTCGTCAGACATATTATGTCTCTATAATATGGCTTGTCAGAAAACAGTACATAATACATGCTGCCTAGCACATACTATTTATACCATGCTGCATAGTACGTAGTACTATGTACCTATGTACATAAGTACATAGTACTTATAAGTATGCTGTGGTAGATACTGTCTCAAAGCTAAATTCTATAATGCTTGCTTGGGGAATAGTCACATATTTTGTTAAAGAGACTTTTACCTGAGGACAGCTTTCACAATTAGGTCCTACTTGGCTAACTGTGATCATTCTGTTTGAGAGACTCCTAGGTAATGAAGCAATTGACCCTTGCAATTCCTCTGTGAGGCAGTGTCAAGAGTTAGTAGATCAGGTGGTTTTCTTATAGCTGAAGTCCAAACGTCTTGTATACGGGTGACATTGGATGCTCAGTGATTTAAAATTATTTCTTTGACAAAGTAAATAAACCTGTTATCCTTTTTTTTTTTTTTTTTTTTCCCCCCCACATTTAGGTATCTTGAAACCCTGGAGAAGCAAGCTTGAAACTGAGCTCAGTCACATATTAATTTGATTCCCTAAGCCACTATGGTAGGTGGCTCTTGCCCAAGAGCAGGGCGAGATTGGGTTGAAGAAGCAAAAACTCACTTGGAAGCATTGTTTGCCTTTGCCAAGATGTTTTTGGGCACAGTGTTGCAAAACCAGGATGTAATTAAACTTGTTTGGACAAATAAAATACTTTGTCTCTTTTTACTCAGAGGTAAAGACGAAGATCTTCAACCTCAGCAAGAGCTGAGTTAATGAGTGTGCCTTACTCTCTGTGTTCCTGGAGGCATTTCATCCTCCACTCAAGTACTTTCCATTCCACTTTATTCATGTCACTGAAGAACTATTTAATGTCAGGGATTCTGGGGCTAAGGGGAGATTGCTCAGACTTTTGCTGCAACTACAGCTGTTGACAGGATCACTGCCACTGGAGCTCTCAGTGTCATGGCACTGTGGCTGGGACACTCAAATGCAAAGGGATTTTCACATTACTTCTCACAAAAGCTGTTGATTTCCCTCCTTTTTCCAGAGCACCATTAATCTTATGACTTCAAAATCAACAGATCTTATTGTAAAATCTGTGAACAAGTAAATTTCTGAACTGTTAAGTTAATTAGCGGGCATCCTGTTTAATTTCTATCCTATGTTGGGTTGATGCCTTACATCTAAACAGCTCCAAATATTTTAAAGCAAAAGTTTAATTGAAACAAGCTTTACCAGGCAACTTCTGCTTATCACAGACTCAAAAAATTTGTTGTAGTTTACCCTTCAGAGTTTAAAGATCTGTAAAATCTAGGGAATCATCATGCAACCAAAGCCAGTACGTCCTGATCTTGTGATCTTAACTGATTACTGTACCTCTTCTTTCTGGTTAGAAAACTACGCTAACATTTTCAATTTTGACATTAACTTCCAGACTCAGCAAGCATTGAAATTACAATGAACGGCACATGCCTGCTTTAGTCATATCAGTGCTTTCTACAGATTCAGAAAACTATTTTATTGTGCTGTACTTCCATTCTAATATACTTGTTCATAACTGTACAAGGTAGTAACATGCTTTAAAAAAAGACAGAGGCTGGCTCCCTAAGCTGCTGATAGCTGCCACTTTCTCCGTCTCACTATTATAGGACCATTAATTTACAAAGTTTTTCAAAAGTTCTGTGACACAAAAGAGGTAAGAAAAAAAATGCTCGGGTTTGAACTGGTGGATAATACAGCCATAATATATTGTGTAATGCAATGCCCCCAGACTGGGGGCTATAGACAAAATAGGAAACACTAGGAAAAGGAGGATTTTTAAAGCTGTAATATAATCAAATGGGAATTTGAATGCTGAAGGTATTTTTCTTGAGATTGGACAAATACTAACAAAGGGGATTGTGTGTCTTTTCAAGTCTCAAGTTTCTTTAAAAAAAAGGTACCATTCTGCAGATATCAGGACACCAAGATTTCTGGTTGCTAATCTTTCTGAGGCAAATTACACATAATGGCTTCAGTAACTTTCTTGCTATGGTCTTTCTGTGATCCTTTTTCTTAAGACATATCTAAATAATAAAGAACTCCGTCCAGTAAAGACCTAATTCTATATGGCCCAAACATATGTGCTGATGACTTGAACACTTCCAGCTCAAAGGTCACTTTAATACAAACACAGAGTATGACAGGTGGTGCTTTTAAACTTGACAAAGAATGCTATTTAGCAATGGGGGCTGAATAAAAGAATGACAATTCCTTAGGATTTTACAAAACCCTCTTTCTTATTTCGATCTAATTCCTTAGATCGTGATCTCCTGCAGTATCATCTTCAGTCTCCCACCTTAGAAAGTGCAGAAATATATATTTTTTGTGTTATGTTTAGAAACATTCAGTGTTTACACCACACCAAGCAGTCTTTGTCTCTTCCGGCTGCCAGTCTACAGAGGCCAGGCAAATGCTTTCTGACTCTTAGCCTGACTCAAACTGCAGATAAAGTTTACAGACATCTGGGAGTAGGCAAACACTTGGCCTTCTCCTGCTTATGTGTCTATCCTGATCCCTGATTCTGTCAGAATCAGTTTAATAGCCTGACAGCTGGCTGAAATTTTCATTTATTTCAGCAGCTTGGGAACTGATTGCCTCTGTTGTGTGACAAAGACCAACAGCTTGTCCTGGTATTTTTTATGCAACCATGTCATATATTCATTTTTAGCAACTTAATTCTAAACTTCAGTGCATTTGAAAGTTGTCAACCCCGTGTGCTTCCCTGTAAGAAAAAAAAGTAATGGCCAAGGAACACTGAAAACAGGTGCAATAAATGAATATTTAAACAAGCCAACAAATTTAGTTATCCAATGTATAGAAGGATGTTCATCAGCACAAATGTTCTTGAAAACAAAATTTAATTATTTTACTAGTATATTCATGAGGGGCTGTTATTTTTATACATCTTAGCACTTGTCAGCCTCCATATGTGTATTTTGCTTATTTTTAATTCATCTTTAATCATTTGGGTACCTAACTGCAGAAGCTTTAAGTTGATGTTGAATGTGTGTCTTTTATTTTGAGAGCCCACAGCTCACAAATGCATAGGAAAAGTCTTTGAAGCCCAGTGTAAGGAATACATCACTACCCTCATTAAACGGTATCCTTTACTCTCTCTGGTCTTTGCCAACTACCTGCATGAGTTCCAGCATCTCAACCCCCAACATGTAACAAAATCTCTTCTTCCCTGCTGGAGCGCAGCTGCACAGTGCTTTGGATAGAGTCAGCAAGCTTCAGCAGTGCTTTGCAGGAAAACCCTTGCAGAAAGTTAAACATTAGGTAGAAAGTGTAAGAAAGACAATCACTCATGACAAAGCAATAGAAGTTCAGTCTATTTGTTAACGGTCAACACAAGTACTGCAAAGACACCTGAAAGTAAAACTGAAGAGTCACAAATACTTCTAGGAAAAAATTTTCAAAGGTAGAGGGAAAACTGGAAAACAGTGATGCAGAAAAGGTCCCTGGCTTTGCTGCAGCTTATCACGTGGCCTATAAGGGAGCCTTAACACCCATGGAAACTTCATCCACCCTAGTCCTGCTGGTTAAATGTTAAGGAGTCCTCTTGCAAGCTGCAAAGCTTCAGCCTTGACAACTGCTAACCATAGGTGTCCTGAATGCTGCTCAGCCCACCTGCTGGTTGGCAATTAATGCTGAGAGAGCATTGATAATGTTGACACCCATGCAGTCTATCAGAAATTTATAATACCCAACCATCATAAATTAGAAAGTAGTTTTAATCTTGATTAATAGATATATATATATTCTGATGGGGGAATATTTTTTCTGAGTGGTACTGACCAACTCTAAGGTTTAAATAAACCAGTGTTAAATCAGAAGTGGAAATTTATAAGACTTTCAAGTTGGCTTACACAGTTAGACTTGCCTTATAAGATTACAGCTCAATTTAAACCAATATAGCAAGAAGTAAATGACTATAGCCAAGACCATAGAGCCATGCTTTCAAGTTGAAGCTAAAACACCTCAAATCTGTAGCTCACCTTATGACTGAGCACACATTAAGTTTGACCACATGGGCTGGAAGTATTTTAATAGGAACATTCTGTTTCCCTTTCTTTTTTTTTTGTTTTAACAGCACATTCCAGAATAATCTCTTAGAAGTAGATGCTAGGAAGTGTATATAACAGATATTTTAAAATAGTGTGTTCTTGCAGGAAGAAAAAAAAAAAGCAACAAAGGTTGCAGAACTTGGATTCAACTGAGGCAATTTTGTGCTATCTGCAAGCAGCTTCTTTCACAGCTGGGCCTGGACCTCAGGATGGGTGCTGAAGGGTCGTTTACACCAAGAACTTTTGCTTGTGAAGAACCAAGTGACACCAGCTTTTTGTTTGTTTGCTTGTTTTTTTCCAACTGGTTTTCATAATTGAGGATTTAAATTTTGGTAACTTGTACATCCATACGGACGCTAACTTTGAGCATTGGCCTGGTATTCCTGGAAAGTCAAAGCTTGAGCACTAGGCTTAAGTTCTCTGAGAACTAGAATTTTTATTATGTGGGAACACAAGCTATTTTAATGCTCTCATTTAAGTTCAAGAGCAGGTTAAATGAGTAGAATTAATTCATATGTCACCATTTAGGGCTATGAGACTGAGATATACAAGACCTGCCATACTAGATGAGACCAAAAGTTCAGCTAGCTCAGCAATGCATCTCTGGTAGAAGCCAGTAGCAGCTGCTAAGGGAAAGAGTAGAAGACACCAGGCATGTGTAGAGTAATCCTTTCTCTGGTTATATATTCCAGCTTTTGGCAGTCAGCGATTTAGGGACTTCCTGAGCCAGAGATTACATGCAGACCGGAAAGTTTAATAGCCATGAATGGACCTGTTTTCCATCCATTTGTCTAATCCCTTTTAATCCCATTCACACTTTTGGCTTCCAAAATCTGCTCATGCAGTGAGTTCTACCATCAGTGTGTAATTAAAAATATTTCTCTTTTGCTTCAATTTAAATCTTTTGCCTGATAATTTTACTGACTTCTCATGAGTACTTGTGCTGGAAGGAAGGACAAATATTATATCTCTGTATGACAGTTGTTCCTTCTTTACCCCCTGCATACAGTTCATGATTTTGTAGAACTCTATCGTATTTGTCATCTTTTTTCTTTTCCAAGCCAAAAATCTCAGTCTAATGCATATTAATGGATGTTATTTCATATAGCTAAACATCCTCTCTTTCTCTTTCTTGACTTGGTTAATTTGCTCTTTTCTAATTAGCAGGAGGGATGAGAACTTCATAGTGAATAAGTGATGTAGGCTTACCATGTATTTACCCATCAGAATTATATTCTGTTTCTGTTTTGTTCCTTTCCAGATAATTCCCAATATAGTCTGTCATTGCCATTTTGACTGTCACTGATTCAATGAATTCAAAAACCTCTCCTCAACTGTATCTAAGTTTATTATTTTTTTTTTTCCTGTGCATTCAAGGCATTAAATACATTTCAGTCTGATTTCAGGGGCATGTACACAGTTTATCTCCAGTGACAAATACAAATTTTATTCTGTAATTTTGGTATCAATAAATGTGTCTTAAATATATCTAATCTTTTCTAAAGGTAACCTTTCTGAAAGGATATGAAATATAAAAAATGTTTATGGAAGAATCGAATTAATAAACTGTAAATTAGATTTATATGTTATAAGTATTTTATTTAGAAAGTGCTAGAAGTATATGCCCCAAACAGCACAGAGCATTTGGCACAAAGATATTTCAAAATCTATCTTCTGAAATAAGCTTTTCATTGGCTCCTATTAAGACTCTTTCACTGCTGTGAAATAGCTTTTAAAACCTTTTAGTATTACTCAGTATAATGAAATGCTATCTATGTGCTGAATATATTACTTCAATGTACTTTTCAGTTGAGTCACAGTAACATATTCTAAGATATAAAGTCCAGTTGAGAGGATTTTGCAGGGCCAAGGAAGAGTTAGTTGTGTGTCATTATTACAGGAATTTGCTAGATAGTTTTGCAGTTCTCCAAAAATCTGCAATAATTCACATTCAGTAAGATGAAGTGCAACAAACTACTAACATCCCCTGTACAAAAAGAAAGAGGCAATATGCGATAGAACAGATAAGGTGCCATCATTAAACAGGCTGACCACAAAAGGACCAGAATTGGTAAGTCCCCTTCAGCTTACTGATGCACATCATACCTACTATAAGTGCAGAGACGCTGTGTGGAAATGAGGAAATTGAAAAAGCACAAACTGGTCATTCTGGGCCGCAGCTTGTCCAAGGAGAGTCAGTTCTGAGACATATTTTGTGGTTTAACAGTAATGTTCTGGTTTAACCCCAAGTACGCTAAGACATTCAGCATGCTTCCCTGCAGTTGTTGATTCATCCAACTAGGTGTGCTACACAACGCAGCCACATATGAGGGGACATTTCCTGTGCTTTAAATTATAGATGGTTTAATAGAGAATTCACAAATTGACAGCTTCAAACTTTTCCAACACTGTGCAAAAAAAGATTTGTAAAATGGTTGGTGGTAATTCACAGTGCTTTGATGTACTAATATGTTTATTTTTAAGTCTCCATGTTTTCTTTCCTCATGATTTCACTAAGCAATTTAACAAAAAATATTTACATCCCTGCTAAGAAAATAATTTCATGTTCTGGAATCAAGTTGTTCAACTGAAAAGTCAGGAGTTAAAACATAGCTTTCTGTGAAATATAAGAGATTAGAAAGAAAGAAGAAAAAAAACCCCAAACTTACTTTGATGTGAAGGCAAATGACTAATCCTTTTTAGATTAGCACATGCTTAAGTATCTTTTGTAACTCCAGTCCTAAATCTGCTCTTTAAACAATGAAATGTAAGAAAATCGGATAGGCCAACAAACTGATCCATTGCCTTTTCAGGGTGGGATAAACTTACCCGAAAACTCTGATTATGAAAATGTTAAAGACTTTGAGTGACTGCATAGTTCAATCTACAGAAAGGGTGACGAAAGAGCTGGGATGAGCAGGGAAAAGGGTGAGTGGGTGGAAGACTTATTTGGAATTCTCTGGTGAGAATGAGCAGTGGTTTTACAACAAACAGGTGCTGCTGATTTGGGAGAGTGAGAGCTGGGGAATATGACCTTTTGAAAGAGTTAAGGTTGCATGAACTGCTCCCGTGGAAAGAAACAAGGTAAATTGTTCTTCTTTCCCTGGTTGTCACACTCACAGAAGGGGAGATGGACTAGCAGGTGAAAGAGAGCAGGTAGCTGCTGGGTTGTGGTTGCAGGTGGAATATCTTTCCTCAGAGAACCTATAGTACTTCTGTAGCCAGCGTGATATCTCACATTGTTTTATTAGGCTCCTGATGAAATGATGTAGGAAATGCTGTGCTACAGAGTTAATGTCCCAGGTTAGGCTGTTATCAAGAACTGAAGTGAAGTAGGCTGTGTCTTGTAAAGTTTGCTTGGAAACAGTGTTCTCATCACAAAAGGTCTACAAGTTTATGCAAGCAATTAAGTGCAGTGTTGGGCCTGTTGATGAGTTATTTTCCTTGCAACTGCAAATCTCAGAGAAGATTGAATGAAGCCAGAAGACTCTGGAAATAAAGGTGTTTGAAAGCTGTCCTCCTTTTTTGAAAGACTATCTTTTATTATTATTATTATTATTATTATTATTATTATGTACTGTTACTGCAATATCAGCAATAACAGCTCTCCCCATAAGATTTAACCTCATATACTCTTTACCTCTGTGGTCATGCCTATACCTGTTCTTCATGGGGATAGTGTTTCCTACATGGCCACCTTCCCTGCTAGTGAGAAGTGTGGGAGCTTGGAGTCAAGATGAGCTTTCTCTCTTCCATTTCAGTGGTGCTACTTATCTTCCCAAATGGTATTAAATTAGTTACATTACCTTTGGAGTCACTAAGCTGGGAAAGGAATGTCTAAAAGGTAGTTTATTAGGATTGTGAAGCTCATCCCTAGTGTAGTATTTTGTTAGGTATTGTGAAGACTTGGAATGGTATCACTTATCACCAGTGTATAGGTAGACAACAGAAGTGTTATTCCTTTGATGACAAAGGAAGTGTTAAAATGTCCTCTTTAGTCTTTCTTTTCCTGCCTTCTTTTTTTCTGCTAGGTTTTTTCCCCCATTCCTCTTCCTCCCCTCCCCTGCCCCCCTAAACTGGACTATTGAGATAACAGTGTGTTTCAAATAAACACAGCATCCTCTGTGAATTTTCATTGCTGTGATCAGTTTAAGCCATGACAATACCAGGTGCTAGATGAAAAATCACTAGCAGAGTTGACTTTTTTTTTCATTTCTTTGTTTTTCTACTGTTTGCTTCTTAAATGAAAGCAATGAGAGCCGTACATAAATTGTCTTACACTTGGTAAACTTAATTTAAAAACAAAATGTGTAATGCCTCACTTCCCAAGAGGCAGGAAGGTTCCACACTGTACAGTGAAGATGTTATTACTTTGTTGTTCCCTCCTACCTCCTCTCTCCCTCCCTGTCCCCCCTCTTCTTTCTCATTATGTCTTACTACAGTAGTAGACAGAGCCTGCTTTGGCCTAATGCAGAAAGAAGAATATTTTTCCTCTAACTTTAATTATGTTACTTCTGCAGCATTCAGTTAAATTATTTGTTCCTGTTAATTTAGCAAGACAACCATTTGTCACCAACAGTTCTTCATGCTTGTGTATTTTTTTCAGCCTAACTTTGAATTTAAAAAGGCAATCACTTTTAAAGCTGACCCTGCAATAACTATATACTGAGATACCATGTTTTCATATTTGCAGCTTCTTTTAAAAGGAAGAGCGTGCATGATGTTGGTGCAACTTGTCTTTTCACTCTTGTGTGCCTTTAAGGAATAACTGACAGGTCCAAAAAAATTCTACCTATGACTGGTTTTGCAAGCCACTGCAGCACGTCAGTGGTCAGTCTAATACCCTTGCTCTTAGGAGGCCTCTGAATAAAGCACTGATCCTTAATCTACGTTAATATTTCAGAGGAAAGAAAATAATGTTAGGAAAATACAAATTTTAACAGTGTGTCCTAAGGAAAACACCCTGAAGAAGCTAGGGCATGAGTATTACTGAAAAAGGTGCAGCTCCTCATTATTCTCTTTCAGTACTAATAGATAATGAACAGTCATCATAATATTGCATTTGAAGGGATAGCAGAATTTTATAGTATGTATTCAACATGAAGACTCTGGATTTCATCAGCTAGCAACACGCATAACGACATTTAACTGGGGACATGTTGTCTGAACTGTGACTGGGCAGGAGAACTTACCTATTTAGTGTTGTTGTGGTCCTTCCTCTGGGAGAAGAGAGTAGAATAAATTTATTTAAAGAAAAAAGAAAGTGTATATATAAACCAAGTAGCAATTATTACCATGTTTTTCCAGGTTATTTTGTAAAACTGATTTGGTTATCTTATATGAAATAGGAAAAGGGAAGAAAACTGTATACCTGTCAGATGTGTGGGTTTGGGTTTTTTTCTTCTCCAGGATTTTGCATAAACAAAACAGAAATATATCAGTCTTGTGGAATTCTTTCTTGCATGTTCTGTACAGAAGAGTAATTATTTTTTTTTCTACAGCTTCACTGGAACATTGTGATTTTTTAAATTTTTTTTTTATTTTGCCAGAAATGCAAGGAATCTTCAGCAGCTAAATTAATTTCAAAAGGAAATGCACAACGTGTAAGTGAATTCATTCGATCTGAGTCAGGACCTCTGCAAGCCACATCCTTAAACAGAACATGTGTTCATCCAAAGTGCACACAAGTAATTAAACTCAACCCTAATTTTCTTAAATGTAATTGAATTTCATGGTGCGTGGAGTATTGTGAACTTACCTACCAGGGGTTTCAATAAGCTTTGGCAGCATTAGAGACAGCATGTTTATAGCATCACAGTGGGAAGTTCAAAAAGTCACTGATTCCCTAAATGCTAAAACATATAACAAGCTTTTTTTGCTTTCTTTTGAACAGTCAGTTCACATCTCTACACAAATCCTGTTGATGCAGCTATGCTTTTTTCAGTATCTTCTGTTTACTAAAGGGAAAAAAGTGACAATTTTGCTTCTGTGGAGTGGCATTCTGCTTGCAACTGGTCTCATCAGCAGGTGAGACTTCTTTATGGATTTAAGTGTCCTTTCTCCTGGTGAGTCTCTGGATTTGTAACCGTTCTTCAAGAGCCATTTAAAAGCTGACCATTTTGTGGCTTAGATTGTATCAATGAACTCTTTTGGGTGAAAAAAAAAAAATGCAAAGGAGTGTTTCATCTTTCGCTTTTACAATAGTTTCATAGCTGCAAGGCTTACAAATGCTGTGACACAAACTACACATGCTTGGGAGTATGTTTATTTGTTGCAATGTATTTAAGATGCTGCATTCTCCATGGTTCTTTTAATTTCCCTTCCCCCCACCCTCCCACCATGGTAGATTGTGGTATTCCTGCTTTAGAAGCAAAGTCTCATCTGCTTTTCAGATCTGTCTGCAAAAATACCTTTCTGTCCTAGATATGAGAAAAGAGGATCACTAGCTTCTACTTCCACTGCGAATAGTGGCGATTTTTAGGCAACTTTTGCAGCAGGCTTGAGTGGATGTGCTTTGCACATCATAGCACATAGAAGGCCAAAAATAACAGAATGTGAAATATGGCAATACAGCTAATGTGCCAAACCTCATGCCCAGTTCATTAATAATTCTCATGCTGTTATTTATGTCCAAGTATAACAATATTACTGATCAGATTAAGCTCTAAAAGTGGAAAACCATGGAAAAAATAGGAATGCAAATGGCTAAATATGTTATATAAATATTAGCGATATCTGAAATTGTAGATATTTCTTCCACCTGTGACAACTTAAAGCGTTACTTTCTTCAGCTAGTACTGATTCCTTCCTAATGGCGGATTATCTGAAACTAGAGCATGACATTTGTCCAGGAAAAGCACGAAGTACTGTCATCTATAAGAGGGCAATGTATACTGGTTTTGAAGGTTGTTGTTGTGATGTAACAACATTTCACATGTGGAGGGGTTTGGGTAATTGTGTTCTGAGCCTAAAATCAGTTTCCTCATGTTCATCATCAACTAGGAGCGAGGAAAACATTAATAAGAATGATAAAATATAATAAATTCTAAGCAGCTGAAGAAAATCCCCCTACACTGATATCTGTGAAAGACTGCTGGACCTTGGCTAGACACAATAGAGCAATTCTACCCTCACAGTGCCATTTGCAGCACAAAGATGTTCTGTACACCTCTTATGGTACCTGCTTTACAGCTTGCATAGTGATGCTTTTCCACAGGCTATGGAAAGATCTGAAAACAGTCTTTTTTGGAAGGGAGAGGAGGAAACAACAGTTCCTGAAAGAAACTCTTTCACATTGAGGCTAAAGCAGAGAACCTCAGTTATCTAAACAATTAAAATCTAATTCAGATTTCTTAAGCTGTTTCCTACCAGTAGGAAAAATTCCTCTGTTTTACTGAAAGATAATTCCCTCAGTCAGTGTGTGACCTTGAAGCAGTAATTCTGAAAACAAGTAACCTTTATGTACCACAAGTGCCTGTAGAGAAGAGCAGGGCTGAAGCTCCTAGAGGGAAGGCAAGGAAATTCAAAATGTACTTTTTAATACAAAACTATAGGAATTGCAGGTTACAGTATTTTTGGCAGCTTTCCAGTCACCTTCTTGTGATTTCTTTCATATGATAATGTCAAAAACCTACTGTCCCACAACCAGTGTGTGTTGACCAAGTGAAAGAGTAATCAAAATCTGCTTCCAATTTGTCTGCAGGATCATATCTACATGATACTTACACTACTTTTCTTTTCTTCTGTTTAAGCTACACAGCTCTTTTTTTATTCCTCTCTTTCATTAGTTTATTCAGCTCCTGTTCTGGACTCATCCCAAGATTTTGTTCAGTAAGCATTTTTCATCTCTTGCATCAGAACACAAATATCTAAATACTCTATTGGGAAATTCCCTCATGCAGCTGTGCTCAGGACAGAAGTATTTTTATTGCTTCTCCTTCAGAATGATCATTAGTTTTTTTTAAAATACCTCTTTGCCTCTAGAATAAACACATTAGCCTCAGCCTTATAAAGTGAATATATTTCATACAGAATACTGAAAAATTGGAATTTCAGAAATAATAGTGGTTAGTAATCATAAAATAGTACATACTCTTTTAATGGTTTAGAATGGTTCATTTAATGGAATTAAATAACTTTGTTTAAAAACAACATTATTTCCTTAAGATTTTAATACTCACAAATGGAAGGAGTGCATGGTCATCAAAATAGAATTGGTGTTTCTGCACTTTAATGTCTTTGAATAGGCTTTGTAATTAAGAAAATATTATGAGTTACACTGGACAGTAATGTCTATACTTATAAATCAGAACCACACATCCTATCAAACCTAATGGGAAATCTTGCAGATAAAAACCTGTGTAATAACTCAAATACTTACAGGTTCAAGTCTTCCATAAATTATATATTTAAACTATGTGCCCTGTTGAGAAGAATAAACTGTTTTAACTGTAGTCGCTTCAGTGGATATCAAAATCTTGGACCACAAAATGCAAAAAATATTTTATACCCGCTTTTATTTAAAAAAAAAAAAGATTTTAATGTGCATTATATTAATTGAAGGCAAGACAAATATGTGATGGGGGGGGGGCTGGGGGGGAAGGGGCAGGAGGGGACCAACCATTTCAACTTCTTGATAAATTGAAGAAATTATGTGATGTCCTTGATTATATATGCCTGTTAAAGATGAAAGGACTCTTCAGATAACTCAGTTTGCTGTTGGAACACAAGACTGTCAATCAGTAACACCAGGAGTATATCCTTACTACTACGCACAGCAATTCCTCAACTGGAGTGTGCATTTCTGGGTAGCAGGAGTCACACAGTGAGCAAAGTAACAGCTACACTGAAAGCTTCAGTATTAAATGACTTTTTTGTTTGAAGTGAAAGCATTTTATATAAAATACAGGGAATGTTTAAGGTAGCAAGGCAAGTTTGTCTATCAATATAAAATGGGAAAACTAAAAGTGATGAATCTTTTAAAAAAGAGAGAATAATTGTATACAGTCCCTAATGGAAGAGCCCAATGAAATATTTTAGGAATGAAAGACAACATGGTTCTACCAAAATGTTTCTAAGTCATTAGCAAAATAACGGAGAGTAATATGCCTAGTAAATTCTCTCAAGTCTTTCAAAAAGAAAACAAAGCTAACAAACATGTATACTCTGACTATCTTATTCTAATTAAATGTTCCATAAAAGATATTGTGATTAGACAGTACTTTTTAATTGAAATATTTCCAGGTGTCATACCAGTAGCAATGAAATAATCATTACAACACCCAGGCAAATTAAATATTGCTCAGAGAAACTCAAGCATAAGCTGGTTAAAGCCAGTCAATTCCAAGACACTTGTTAATATTCAAAACCTAATTTTGGTCCCACATTGAGAGAGTTAGTATGTCCTGTGGGGACCTGGAAATGAGATTCAGAATTATCAAGTGTGTTTTTAAAAATGATGGGAGCAAAACTATTAAAGTAACTTAAGAACCTTGACTTTTAGGAACCTTTTCTAAAAGTAACTTGTATGCTTGTGAATCAGTCTCCCTGAAAGCAAATTTAGCTTAGCTTCTAAATTAAGTAAGTTAATGGAAGTCACCTGGAGACTGTGGGCCATCCAGTAAGAGATATCCATATTCCTATAGACTTCCTGCCACGCATATAAATGGCATCACCTGAGTGTAACTTGGTAGAGGAAGAAACTGTTCCAACCCCCATGAAACAAAAAGGCAGCAAGAAGTATCTCACTCTCCAGAAATACATAACTTTATTTCATGTGCCTTTTGAAGATTTGATCTTCCTCAGTGACTTCAGTAAACCCTAATGCTCAAACCATCCCTTGCTCTGTTGGGGAAAAGCTGTCTGGGATTACACCCTGTGCATTGCACCTCAGTAACAGGTTTTTCCAACTTGCAGCTTTGTTCTCCTCCCTAGTTTTAAACCCCCAAATAGGCCAAGATAAATCAACAGTGTAAATATCTGCTAAAACATTTCTCTTGCAACATTTACAATTCTGTTTCTGAAGTGAACCCAGCGTTACCTTAGGGAATCTGTTGTTAGCCTGCTGCGGCTGTTTGGTGTGCATTGGCCACAGAAGCTCTGCCCATCTGCAAAGAGTTTTTCTTGAAACCTCTTAAACTCTGGATGCAACAGTCATGATCACTGAAGTAAGGTCAAGAAGTAAATGTCAGAAGCTTTATGCTATATAGCATCTTGCAAAGAAGTTTGTTGTTATTGTTGAAAGGACTTTTTTGTGTGTGTTTGAAAAATGTGTGATCTATTTAGGTACTCAGGCCTATGACACTTGCCACATCAGGGAGCAGCTGACAGAATACCAGTGGATTACAAAGGCTTTGTAGAGAGGCAGGAAGATCCAAGATAGTGCTTTCATATAGTATCTTATAAGTTACAAACACAATATATTATGTGATAGTAAAGAACCAACAAATATTCTTAAGAAATCTCAAAACAGCTTGAGACTTCACAAAGAATGGAAATGTTTTCTTTTGTTTATTTAGTAGGTTATCCTAGACAATGGGAGTCTTTATGTCTTCACAAACTACTATAAATGATAAAAGCATCCAATGTAATTGCACACATACTTGCTATCTGCAGAAAGCCACTAATTTATTGTAATTGGGACTGAGCTGGGGACCACCAGGACAAATAATAGTAGGAGTCTTCATGGTATAAGGCAAAGACAAATTCATATACCTCAGAGCTGTAGAAAAATATCTTGTGTGACTTAGGACTAAAAGATATGACGTTCCTCACCTTGAGCAGAGTTAGTGCTGGACTGCCTATGATGTGATAGTACAAGTTGGCAGAGGGTAGGAAATAGCAGTGTCACAGGTGGAGTTTCCAGGAGGTGCTGTGAGTGATCCAGGAATTTTATCATGGGGGCTCCTTGCTGCAAAACAGAAATGGTTTATTGGTACTAGGTTCAGAAATAGCGATGTGACATAATACATCTTCCTCCAAGATAAACTTTATCCAAAAGGAACGAAAAGCACCGTGCTGCTTGCCTGCATCCTGGGCTCATAGGTCGTCTGATCTTTTCTCAATGTTTACTTCTTCCAAGCCATAAACAGGAATTAGACAAAACATGAGCCATTAGGCATGGAGAAAATAACTTTTTTCACAAAGCAGGCATGTCCAGCATGTGATTCTTTCTTGTACAGTATACACTTATATTGCTATAATGGATTTTATTTTTTTGCTTGAACTCCACTGTTAGAGCTTGTTCTCTATGTCGCTGGATGTGCTCTGGCTGGTAACATTGCCATTTGTTGCTATGGAAATTGATGCCAGAGGTTGCAGGGCTAGTGGGAGTGTGCTGGGTAAATCACTTAATGGAACATGACATTGTCAGACATCCATTATCTTTCATTTATAACAGTTTAATTTTCTCTTTTACTTTTCTGGGCTGATACCACTTACTGATTAATAGGCCTGATACAATGGGTATTTTTTAATGTATTGTGGCATTATTGCAAACCTTTAGCCCTGTATTATCCAGATGCTTGTTACCCACGTTTAAAATAAGTGGACATTACAAGGAATGGGCTCCCATCCTCTGAGACTCCATGAGCTTTGTATCAGGTTAATTTTCTTAGAAATCTGTAGCAAGATGGTAGACATCCTCCAGAAGAGTAGCTAACTAAAGTGTGTTGTTTATGTCATGTAAACTAAGTTAGGCTATGGTAGTGATTACATTAATAGAGAAATTTAATTCAAATTGCCCTTCAATTCCTTGTATAATACAATAAAAGAAGGCTAAAGGTTAGTGATAATAGTGTATGATACCAGGAAAAAAAGGCATGGGCTTTTAAGTTCAATGGACAAATTATAAGTGATATTTGAAGATGCATCCTGTTTACTGCAAAGTAGAAAAAATCTGAACTGGAGAAACAATAAAGATAAGCAATTTTAATAACATTTGTACATTTGTTGTTGAGAGAAGAAGAAACCTTTTTTTCTAGCAGAAGCTAGAAAGCCATCCTTAGATGCGTGAGAGATCTGAGAAGGGTTCTTAATGAACCAGGAGCTTTTCTTTTTGTTGCTTTCCTTGTTCATGCTCCATCTTCAAGGCCATGTTCTCTGTGGGGAAAAGTGCTGGAGTGACACTAAAATAAGCTCTTCTGATGTGCTTCACAGCTAAGGATCTGACTGCTATTAATCTTTTGACTTCAAAACAAGAAGCAACTACACCTGCTGTCAACTAGCAAGTACAAAGGTATGTCATTAGCTGTAGTACAGAATTTCATGGACTTAGAAAAAAATATAGGAAAACACTTGCACAGTATATTGGTAAGCATTTATATGTTGCTGGTGTCTGCTTCTAGGTACCAAGCAGTAATTAATATAACTTTACTGCACTAGTCAAACACTATCTCATCTGGAATAAAGATTTTTTTTTTTTAATTTGCATGATAATTCATGTACAATATTTCTTTATGGTATATATCAATTTCATCTCAATCTCCTAATATCATGAGTAATTACAGAGCTCATTAATCACAACATACATAGAAATACTGGTTCAGACTTAAGGTCCATCTAGTTCAATATCCTGTCTCAGACCTTGAGATTTGAAGGAATCAAGGGTGTATTGGGGGATAAAATAAGCATTTGGTCATATTCTAATTACCTGATAGAGAAGAGCCTAAGACTTGAAAAATATTTATTATCCTTTTGGTAAGGAAAGGGAATCTTTGGCAGCAGGCTGGCCAACTTGGTGAAATGGGCTTTAAACTGAAGGACTTGGGGGGTGGGGTCCAAAATGGCAATGCTCACACCTTTGCAACCAACTGCGGAATAAGCCAGGCCAACCAGAGCAGCGACAAATGTTCCTTAGATGCCTCACAAGACGAGAACCAGAAGACCAACCACCTCCAGTGTATGTACACCAATGCACGCAGCCTGGGGAACAAACAGGAGGAACTGGAGCTCTATGCCCATTCAGAAAGTTATGATATCGTAGGAGTAACTGAAACATGGTGGGACAACTCACATGCCTGGAGGATCACGATGGATAGCTACAGGCTGTTTCGTAAAGACAGGCAGGGAAGAAGAGGAGGAGGAGTCGCACTCTGTGTTAAGAGTGTTAAGACTCGAATGTATAGAAGTCAAGTACAGTGATTGTGGAAGCCCTATCGAATGCCTCTGGGTCAAGATCAGAGGGGTCATCTCCAAAGGGGATCTTACAGCAGGCACCTGCTACCAACCTTCAAACCAAGACAATAAGGCCAATGAAGCAATATTTGGGTGACTTAAGCAAGCTTCAGGTCAACAGAACCTGGTTCTTATGGGTGACTTCAACTACCCAGACATTTGTTGGAAGAACAATACAGCAGCTCACATGTCATCCATCAAGTTCCTGGAATGTGCAGAGGACTGCTTCCTCATACAAATGTTAGATGTGCCAACCAGGAATGAGGCACTGCTGGAGTGCCTCACTTGCTACTCACAAACCAAGAAAACCTGCTTTGTAATATCTTGGTTAGTGATAGCCTTGGCTGCAGTGATCACAGTATTGTGGAGTTTGGGATCCTGCTGAGAACGCTGAAGGTTAGTACTAAGACAAAGGTTTTAGATTTTAGAAGAGCAAACTTCAGCTCGCTCAGAGCTCAGTTGGGAGGGATTCCGTGGGAACCTTCCATGGAGGATAAAGGAGCTAGCGAGTACTGGGAGTTTTTCAAGAACACTCTCCTGGAAGCACAAAAACAGTTCATCCCCTTTAAAGATAAGGGAAGTAGGTGGAACAGGAGACCCCTTGGCTTAACTGCAAGCTTTTCAGTCTGCTCAAAAACAAAAGAGAAGCATACCAGAGATGGAAAAGTGGACGAATACCCATTGAGAACTACAAGGGCATTGCCAGGGTGTGCAGAGATGCAGTTAGAAAAGCAAAAACTCATCTTGAATTGAAATTGGCCAGAGATATCAAAAACTACAAGAAAAATTACAAGGGTTCTGCAGGTACGTAAACAAGCAGAAACAGAAGGAAAATATTGTCCTATTGTTAAACAGGAGAGGTCAATTAGTCACCAACAATGCTGAAAAGGCAGAGGTTCTCAACACTTTCTTCACCTCTGTCTTTACGAGCACTGTTGGGCCCCAGGCTTTCGGAACAGAAATCCAGGTTGAAGCAAACGCAGACCCACTGTCAGTGAAGAAGAGTTGGTATGTGAACTATTACAGGAGCTTGACCCCTACAAATCCATGGGCCCTGACAATATCCACCCGAGGGTGTTAAGAGATCTGGCTGATGTCATTGCAAGGCTGCTCTCCATAACCTTTGAGAAGTTGTGGAGATTGTGGGACATCCCAGAAGACTGGAAGAAGGCTAATGTCACCCCCCTCTACAAGAAGGGCTTAAAGGAGGATCCAGGAAATTATAGGCCCATAGTCTTACTTCAGTCCCTCGGAAAATTATGGAATGAATCCTCCTGGGAGCTATCACAAGTCAATGAAGCACATGATTGGGAAAAGCCAGCATGGATTCACCAAGGGCAAATCATGCTTGACAAACCTGATCACCTTCTACGACAAAGTAACCTACTCAGTTGATGTGGGGCAAACAGTGGAAATTGTCTACCTGGATTTCTCCAAGGCTTTTGATACAGTTTCCCACAGCTTCCTCCTAGAGAAACTGATGCGTTACGGTCTAGACAAGTGGTCTGTGCGGTGGGTGGGGAACTGGCTGACGGGCTTGTGAGAGACTGAAAGAGTTAATGTCTCAAACATTGTGGCGACTTGAGGCGCTATTTGCATGGCGACAGGTTGGCAAGCACAGCACAGGGTGGGGGAGAGCGGGAGCGGGACGTGCGGGACGTGGAGAGCGTGTCGGAGGATGCGCGGTTCCGGGTTCCGCCAGACCTTACCATCTATGGCCAGAGATCACACAGAGTTGATCTGACAAAGGGGCTTGCAACCGCCCGAGAGACCCCTTGCAACATTCCCCCCCTGCACAGAAGACTGAGAACTTTCTAGAACAAGAACCATGTCAGTCCTGAAGGGGCGTACCTGGAGGCGGGGATTAGCCTATAAAAGCCACGCCCCCCAGGGAACTGCGCGCAAGCCCACCACTGGAGGATTGCCATGTCTGTCATTGTCATCGCGGGATCCAAGGGTGGTGATATTTTTCCTTTCTCTTTCCTCCTCTCTTCTCCTTTCCTTTTCTCCCTTCTCTCTTCCTCTGCTCTTCCAATATATGCAAGTTTGGGATAAATTGTGATGGGTTGCCTGGAAAATAGCTCCATTGCCAAATCGCCTCTGTTCATTCATTGAGCTTGCCACTTCGTTAAGTTTGTCTGTTTGTGGAATTCACCAGTTAATACAGTTGCTGGCCAGACCGTTCCTCTGAGTCATTGTCGTGACTACCGACCACGCGGCTCTGTCGAGCAGAGATCGGCTTTTGTTGGTACACAAACCATCGGGGAATCGAAAAGATTCACCCATCTCGCAACCCACTGAGTGGGACGAGACAAGTCTGCACCCAGAGGGTGGTGGTAAATAGCTCCTTTTCAATCTGGCAACCTGTCACAAGTGGGGTCCCCCAGGGATCAATATTGGGCCCAACGCTGTTTAATATCTTCCTAAGTGATCTGGATGATGGGACCAAGTGTACTCTGATGAAGTTTGCTGATGATACCAAACTGAGTGGGGAAGTGGACACTTCAGCAGGGAGAGCCACCCTGCAGGAAGACCTGGACAGGCTGGAAGAGTGGGCTGACAAGAACCTTATGAAGTTCAACCAAGACAAATGTAAGGTCTTGCACCTGGGGAAACATAATCCAGGAGTGCAGCACAAGCTGGGTTCTACCTGGCTGGGGAGCAAATCTGTGGAAAGGGACCTGGGGTCCTGGTGGACAACAAGCTCAATATGAGCGAACAGTGTGCTGCTGCGGCAAAGAAAGCCAACAGGATACTAGGTTGCATTAACAAGGGCATCACCAGCAGAGATAAAGAAGTCATTATCCCACTCTACCCAGTGCTGGTGAGGCCACACCTGGAATATTCTGTTCAGTTTTGGTCCCTGTTATACAAAAAAGATGTGGACAAGCTGGAGAGGGTCCAGAGAAGGGCCACAAAGATGATCAAAGGACTGGGGAGCCTGCAATATGAGGAAAGGCTGAGAGAACTGGGTTTGTTCAGCCTTGAGAAAAGAAGGCTTAGGGGAGACCTTTTCACCATATTCTAGTATTTAAAGGGTGGCTACAAAGAAAATGGAGATTCCCTTTTTACAAGGAGTCACATAGAAAAGGTGAGGGGTAATGGGTACAAGCTACCCTTGGGGAGATTCCGATTGGACACAAGAGGAAAATTTTTCACGATGAGAACAACCAGCCGTTGGAATAATCTCCCCAGGGAAGTGGTGGATTCCCCAACATTGAACACTTTTAAGATTCGGCTGGACAGGGTGCTGGGCCATCTTGTCTAGACCATGCTTTTGCCAAAAAAGGTTGGACCAGATGATCCTTGAGGTCCCTTCCAAGCTGGTATTCTATGATTCTATGACTCTGTGATTCTTTTAGAAATGCTTCTGCCCCCAATTACCCCAAATCTGGCTATTACTTATATTCAAATAGAACTAAACAAATGTTGCTGAAATATGTTTTTGAGATCAACAATTGGAACTTGATAAAATAATTTTCTCCAGCAAGTAGGTTTGATAAAATGAATCAAGGAAAAATATTTTACCAAGATGATATTATTTCATCTCTTGAAATAAAATACTTCATGTTTTCAACTAAAATCAATTATCTGAGCCAAGCTTTATAACAATGTGATGAAGTAATCATAAAGTGAATGAAATATTCTCTCCCCACATTTTTGCTTAGTGAAGTTCCCAAAATAATCCTGCAGTTCTGCCCTGAATACAGGCTGAGCCTAACTTGATAATGCAGGAAGTATTCAAATATCTACTTCTTCCCTATGTTGTGTTTTTTAAAACAAACATCAAAAAAATCCTTTTATTTGTTTAGCATTTGAATTACCAACCTTTTACTTTTCTTGGATGTGCATTTGTTCTGCTGTTAAAGAGAAAGGGAAACAGAGACCTTTGATTTACCCTACCAGTGTCAGTGGATACTTCTTTTATCAGAAACATTGTTTGCCAATCAGGATGTTTTTTGTTAACTGAGTTCAAGAAAACAAGAAAGAAAACCTTACTAAAATCTGACAGATTACAATATAGCTATAAAGCAAAAGAAACAGATGAGTCCTGAAAGAATGATAAAATGAAAAATGAGGTGATAAGCAGTAGTCAGATGGATGGGCTGCTTATCTTGGTTGTCTGTGAAAGTAGGCATCAGAGTTCTGTTTTCCTGTAGACTTAATACAAAGGTGAGTTTTAGTGGTAAATCTGGAAGGAATCACTGAAGTATCTTTGCAATGATAACTCTTAAGCATATGTTGAAAATTCAAAATGGAGGATGGAGTTTGAGTATAGCATTTTGTTAGGGAAGATGACATACCTAAAAGTTGCCAAGAGTTTCTGCCTGGACTTCTGCTTTGTTCTAGAGTAAATGGGAAAGAGTAGATGTTAGCAAAGCTATGGTTGAAACAGTGTTATGCAATGAGAAATAAGGGCATAAGAGGCAATGATGTTGAAGAATGAAGCTCGTGGAGATTCATCTACTGCAGCAGCTGTCAGTCTCCTTTGTCCAGCATTGAGCAGTGTTGTCCCCCACTCTCCCAAAACCTTAGCCATTCTGCTGAACAATGTGGGTTTTTGGGTATTCAGGACTCCAGACTAAAAAGTTGTCTGCCTTTGTCTTTCCAACATAGATGAAGAAAAAAATGATTGTTTATTTTTCAAGACAGAACTAGGTTTCAAAATCGGTTTCCAGCTCTGTCCTGCCTCAAAGCTTGGAAGTATTGGTTTTCCAATGTTTTGATCCAATTGCTTTTCCAATGTTTTGGTACAATTGCATTTCCATATGTTCTATCCTCCTGAGTGAAAGTGTGAATCCAAACAGCAAAAACAAATCTATCATATTGAAGAATGAGATTTTAGCGTTGTTTCTTCTGTCTAGCATCATACATTTGTGATTAAATCAATGCTTGGGGATAGCTTCCTTCAAGAAAAGATCTTTGTTTTTATGTAAAGCAGTGCTTTCCAACTAGAAAATTCTGGTTTATGTTTTGTCAGCTGTAACTGGCTTTCTGAAGACTTGGCAAATGGGAAAATGAGAAATCTAGAAGAAAAATGGAAGGAGCTTGGACTTGATCCCTTTTTTTGCTAGCAGATCTCAGACTTTAGCACTTCATGCATCATCTATGGGTTCTTGTTTACTTACTAAGCTTGTCTTAAGCATTTGCAGCCCATCTTGATTGCATGTCTATACATATTTTCTTTGAGCTGATCTTGAGAATAGTTTTGGGTTTCCCACTGAAGTTTTGGGTTTTGTGTGTTGTTTGTTTGTTTGTTTTTGTAAGAAAATACTTTACTTCCTTTAGGAAAGGTTTTTCCTTGAACAAACGGAAGGCTGAAATGCAAGAATTCTGTGGTAGGGTTTTTTCCTTCCCCCATCAAAAAACCCAGACCATGTTTTGCCTCCTGAGAACCACAAAACAGTAGGATGGTATTATTATTCACTTGATATATTTTGGAGATAGAGCTCGGATACTTGATTCTTCTTTTCTTTTTGTAAACCTTGAGACTTGGATTACATCCCTATATTATAAACTCCGTAAGATGAAACTCTTCATCATAGGAAATATGCTTTGCTCAGGGATTTTTACCTAATATGTGTGAACAGAACACAGCCTACACTTTCTATGAGGTAGCATACTTCAGTGCTGTTAAGCCAAAGGCAAATATTTTGTTATCAGAAAACCTGAGTGAGCGTTTTCCACCCCACCTTCCCTTTTTTAAAATTATCCACTTCTGGCCAGCTTTACTGATGGCAGGATATTCTTTATTTCTCTGGTTTGTGAGTAGTTTCTCTTCTGAGAGCTGTCTCAATAATAAAACAGTGAATCATAGTGTTTACTAGAAGGGGAAAAAATGGTGTTTGGCAGACTTTGAAATTTTTCTCCATACATTCTTTGGAAAGAGAACCCTGTAAGAACATAAATACATCTAGTATTCTCAATACAGATTTAGTATATGCATACAGTTTGTTTTCTCATACTATTGTCTCTCTATTCTCTTCCTTTTGTTCCATTCATTTTTGGAACTCAGAGGATGAAGACCAGCCTTCTGTTCTATCAAAAATAAAACAACCATTTTCACAAATTGTATCAACAACAGGTGTTTGTAGTATCACACCTCAGAATCAAGATATTTAGTATTTTTCTTTGTGGGTGTGAGGTTGGGGGGCGGGGGGGTGGTGTTGGGTTTTTTTACATGCTTTCCAGAGGTTTCTTTTTTGCTTTTTTTCTTTGGTATCTCTGTTAATAGTTCCAAATGACACACACTCTCTGTTTTCAGAAACTAGTTTAAAGAGAATCCATTAAGCGCTCTATGAAACTTGCCACTTTATAATAGGCATTAATTGAAATGACTACATGTGATATCAGAAATATATAGAGTACTGATAATTCTCTTGGTCTCCATGTATATTAAATCAGGCTGAGGGATAAACCCTTGAGACATAGTGTTACTCTTATATAGGGTACTAAGTTATTTGTTATTATTTCTTGAATAAGCTATCCAGGAATAAAATAAAGCTCAATATTGCAACTTTATACCTTGTTTTATAACCCTAGAAGAACATGTGTACTCTTGCTTGAAAAATATATCCATGGATTGTTATACTGTTGACATACATTTGTAAGGACATAAAAAGAATGAGCCATTCTCTCCAGGTAGAGGACCCCCAGAAAAGCCAAAGATAACTTCTTACATAGCATAAAAATGATAAAGGGGCTGAGAAAATTGGCTTAAGAGGAAACACTGAAGTAGCTAAATATGAATGAGAGCTTGTCTGGGGGATAACTAATGGAGAAGATCGGGACCAGAAACATCTGAGGAACATAAACGCTATGTGTGGAGAGGAATTATATAGTGCAAACCTTTCTCCCCTGCCCCCCCCACCCCAGCATAACTAAGACCAATGAGATAAAATTGAGAGAGCATCATAGAAGGCTTCAAGTCAGTTATACCAGACTCCAAAATAATCTCTCAAGAAAAAATATGGAAATTCATTGTATACAATATACAAACAGTGGATTAAAAAAAAGAATTCTTCTTTAAAGTAGTGCTGTGGTGAAATAATCCTATATGTGATAGCGGATCAGAAGCAGAACAGATCTTTTAGCTTTTGCTCAGAGTTATCACTCTATATGCATTTGATAAATGTAATTCTGAAAACTTACTATCTGACATAAGAATTGTTTGCAAACGAAGAAATTCAAGTGCTCCTTGTTTTCAAAGAACAGATTTTACCTATGATACTCTTACAGTGGTGTCTGCGAAAAACTGTTTTGACTTGATTAAGACTAATTGTAAAGGAGAACCGAGCGAAGCACTGTCTTAGTGATTTTTTTTTTGTGATTGTACAGCATTTCTAAACCATGTAAAAACCTACATAGTCACTGGTATTTAATTTATTATTTTATTATCACTCAGGACAGGAGAGGTTTTTATGCTTGCTGTGATTCCTAAATTTCAAAAATATGATAACACCTAATTTTCATAGCTTTTGTAACCTTTCTGTGGAGCTCACTAGTAAGATTGGATGGAAGTTCTCCTGCAAATTTTTTCTTTCCCACCTCAGTCAAAGTTTAAATTGGAAAGCCTAACAGAAATTTTCAGGGGAAGGAAACTCAAAATGCTTTGCTGATACCATGTCCGTTTAAAATACTTATGTATTAAAACATGGTCTTGCACCAATTTATAAAAAAGCAGCTAAAAGTCAAAATAAAAATGAATTTATTAAATTTACTGAAACAAGAACTTTAAGACTTTTTGAATATTTTGCTGTAAATTTTTTTGTTTTCCAAGCTTATATGGCTTCTTCTGATATATTCTGTTGTCCTAGTCTGTGATGTCAGAGTATGAATGATTGTGAACTCTGTGTGCTTTAGGCGTCAGTATATGCAGAAATAACTCCAAACAGTTTCCTGTACAATGGGATGTGGATTGTCTAATAATGTTTTTTTTTTCCTTTTCAAACCCAAATATGTGTACAAGTGTTTGGGGTACACGGGAGTGCTGGTGAATAAATTATTTGAAGCTTTAAAATATTTCCTCAGATTAACAACTGCAGGGCTGTTATCTGTAATTTGTGGATGGTACATTTTGCTCAGCCTGAAATAATTCAATTTAATTAACACTGTCCACAGTAATAAATTGATTTTGGATTTGTTATATGTAGACTGTTTACACAAGACTTGTGTCTATAGAAATCTTACTGAATTTATTCCGGAAAGTTCAAAGCTTAAGAAATGTTTGCAGACTCATTTCATTGTAACAAGGAAAGGAAACCATTGTGTTTCTATGCTGCACAGTTCCCAGTTCACATTTACTCTGGATGAGTTTACCCGTGCTGACCATACACAGCTGTTGTAGATCCTGAAGGGCATTTTGGGATTGATTAACCATCTGCTGGTTCTCACTGTAACAGCTCAGTGACAACAGCATGAGGGAATTTGCTTTAGATAATCTGCAAAAATGTGGGCAGTACAAATATGCTTTTTCCAGCAGCTGCTCTGATTGGTATTCTTGCTACTGCTGTTGTGTAATAGGATTTGGATTCGATCTGATCTTTGCAAGTTTATCTGTATTGGTTCTGTGTAGAACACCTAATTTGCAGCTTTAAAAAAAGGGCTCTTGATTTGCTGCAGTGTCAGAATTTACTGCTTCTTTAGGCAGCACTATCAACACAAGCACTGATTAAAATGTGTTACATATTAATATAAGGAAAAGGTATATTTGGAACTTAATAGGACATTTGCAAAGTTGGCACTTCATAATTTTACTGGGTAAGCACAAGTCTGAAACTGCAAGGAGGTCTTTCTAACTTAAGCAGAGTGAAAGTGCTAATTTGGAAGGAAAATAAAAAAAAAAACCAACACCCAAAGATAGCTGATGTATTACCAGATAACTGGGGACCAGATAATTCTCATGGTTGCTATTCCAAATAAGACAAATATCCATTCTAAATGAGAGCTGGACATATGGTGCAAAGTTTCTCATGCTGAGTGGAAAATAGCTGGCCAAAATCTGCAATGTGTTACAAAGCTAGATATAAGTTCATTTCTGCAAATGTGTTTTGACTGTCCTCTCTCTCTCTATTTTAAAAACGTAGTATTTTGACGGGAATCATGAGAGGTGAAATAATGTTTTAAATGCACTTTACTCTTTCTAATGCATATATATATTTCAGAATCATAAAAATAGGTATGATACAGAAATAACATAAATAGCATGTGTTGGGGGGGAAGATTAGTGATGACTGAACACTGTATACTAGATAACATTGTATAGAACAGTATTGTCAATAATAACTAACTCTGTTCTAAAATAAATAAATATTTACATGAACGGAGCAGGACGGTAATTCTTTAACATCTCGCATTTATTATGCAAAAGAAGGGGTTTAGACAGATATGGAGAGTTTGGATAAAATCCATATGGCATAAGAGGATTTTTAAAATAAAGCTTACCAAAATCTCAGGCCAAAGAAGTGATTATTAAACCCCCTGGCTTTTGTTATTGTCTTTGGTGCCATTAATAGCACTCTGTCACCAGTCACTTCCATCCCCCCCAAAGGGAAACCGGTAATAACAAAAAGTACCATTACCTTCTAATGCTTTTAGGGCTTTTCTGTTCATATGTCTTCTTGCTTACTATGATGCTGTGTGTCCACAAACACACAAGTTAAATATCTTAGTACGAATTGTGAACTGGGCGTCTAACAGGAGATGGAGCAGCACAGTTCCATGTTATTGAAATGGTGCTTGAAATGGATGGGGTAAGCAAGCATTAAGAAAATTATTCTCCTGTAGCCGGGTTTCTGCTGGGTAATTTGATATGTCACAGTGCGATCCAGTCTGAAATGTGACTGTACCTTATGATAAACTACAGTACATGTTTGGAAAAGAGCAATGGCAATAATGGTGCTGTCAGTTTATTCCAACACTGTTACTCCTGTAGAGTCGGGGAGTGACTCTACTTCCTGATTTGTTGCATGTCTCCATCGAGAAGCTGCTGCCAAATCACCTTCTGCCTGACTTACTCTCATAGAGACAGTGCAAAATTCCTAACAAACCAATTACATTAAAAAATGTCTTTTTTTCTATACCATAATTTAAAACCATGTTTGCTTACTTCTAACAAGCTTCATTTCTTACTTTGCATTTCATTTTCTTAACTACATTTTCCAAAATGAAATTATCTTGCTAGATACTCAAAATGTGGTGGGTTTTGATTGCCCCATCACAAGTGCTGCTTAGCTTGATTTAAACTCTATAAGGGCTAGTTGTAAAGCACAATCCTTTTTTCTCAATTGTGTTTATGTGAACAAGATATCCCAGCTGCTTCAATAAGACTCCATGTAGTTGCGTAGTCATCCATACAGTTTGTAGGCCATAAAAAATGATTGCAATCACACAATCTAACCTCTGTCATGACACAGTCAAAGCTGAGAGAAGGCCACAAATATCTGTCCTTTAGAATCACAGAATCCTAGAATATCTCAAGTTGGAAGGCACCCATAAGAATCATCAAGTCCAACTCCCTGCTTCTCGCAGGACTGCCTAAAATGAAAGCACATGACTAAGAGCATTGTCCAGACGCTCCTTGAACTCTGACAGGCTTGGTGCCATGACCACTTCCCTGGGGAGCCTGTTCCAGTGACCGACCGCCCTCTCAGTGAAGAACCTTTTCCTAATGCGCAATTTGAACTTCCTCTGATGCAGCTTCATTCCATTTCCTCATGTCCTGTCACTGGTCACCAGAGAGAGGAGATCAGCACCTCGTCCTCCACTGTCCCCCTCGAGGAAGTTGTAGACTGCGATGAGGTCACCCCTCAGCTTTCTCTTCTCTAAACTGAACAAACCAGGTGACCTCAGCCACTCCTCACTCCTCGTAAGTCTTGTCCTTGAGGCCTTTCATCATCTTGGTTGCCCTCCTCTGGACACACTATAATAGTTTGATGTCCTTCTTATATTAAGGTGCCCAAAACTGCACACAGTACTTGAGGTGGGGCTGCACCAGTGCAGTATAGAGTGGGACAGTCACCTCCCTCAACCGGCTAGCTATGCTGTGCTTGATGCACCTGGTTGGCCCTTTTGGACACGGTTGACCCTTGTGGCTGCCAGGGCACACTGTTGACTGATATTCAATTTGCCATCAACCCAAACCCCCAGATCTCTTTCTGAGGGACTGCTCTCCAGCCTCTTGTCCCCCAATTTGTACATATAACCAGGATTACCCCATCCCAGGTGCAGAATCCAGCACTTGCTCTTGTTAAAATTCATATGGCAGGTGATTGCCCAGCTCTCTAGTCTATCCAGATCTCTCTGTATGGCCTGTCTACCCTAGAGATGGACCGTTATCCCCATCATTGTTTGGTTTCACTTTGTTATAGTACCTTAAATATTATTTTTTTACCATCTCTTTTCATAAAAGTAATATCTTCTGCATTTTTTTTCCCTCCCTCAGCTGTATTGCATCTCAGTTTTAAATCTGTAGAAGGTTCCATAGCTGTTTCAGAGGGAGAAGGGGGAAATTTTGTGAAACTTGATAATATTTTTGCTGTTTGAATGATGGCAGTCTATTAAGATAGTTTGTGCTTTGTACTGTTCTGCTGAATTTGCTTTTGGGAAATTATGTGTTTTGATTCTAAAATTCTATTTTCTTGTGTAAAATATGTTTACAGCAATGAGATTTTTTGTATAGTAAACATTTAAAACAAAGCAGCCCCAGATTCTCCAGAAAGCTGAGAAATAACCAATATACTTTTACATAATTTCATTTCTTTCCCTTCTCTCTTCTCAGTAGTGCAAACGTTGTAAATGATAGGAAAATTTTAAGAGTTAAAAAGTTTGTAAGTGATATTTAATATACTGAAATTTATACAACCGGCCCCTGCTTTTGCTGTATATTTTAAAAATAGAAGGGTTTGTATTGATTTTTGTTGTTCTTGTTGAAGGTATAAGCGATTTTGAAAGTAGCAATGGTAGTAATGGGGAAAGGTTACATTTACTGAAGAAAGATCATTCCTGCTACACTTTGGGAGCTTTTGCTGAAAGGTGATTTTTGCTACTGGAATTAGACATAGCAAATTCTCAGACTTTAGTGGTTTAGTTTCAAAACATAAATGACTAGTTCAGAGGCAGCCAAGAAACTCTGATAAGCTTCAATTTTCCTCAGTGCTGAGGAATGAAACACACATCTTAGATGGCTGACTTCTGTTAAGCTGAGGTAGTGTGAAAATGTTTCTTCTCAGTAAAACTGTATTCAATAAGATAGTACAGCACAGAAGACTATTTTAAATTCCTTCTTCTAAAAAGTACTGAGAGTTGATCTAACTTGGCATTCTCTGAAAACAGTGGGAGTTTTTCAGTAGGAATGGGTTTAGCTGCATATAGAATAACTTTGAAAATCCCTACAGTTGCTCTTACGCTGCTTTAACTGTTTCTATACTTGAGAGGGAACGTGACATATTAAAATACAGTATTTTTATATTGGTGCAGCTGTATGTAAGCAAGAGGCTGTATGCATTAGTACTCTAGTGATACCAGTTGTCCTCTGTTTTTCCCAGGTTCTACATGCAAAATAGTTATATTAGGATAAATACTTGTTAACTGGGCCTTTAGGGAAGCAATTTATAGCAAATGTGCTGTTCCATGACCTGCATCTAATTCAGCAAAATGCTTTTCATAAGTGCCTTGGAATGTGCTTTTCATAAGACCTTAGAATTCTGCCACAAGGAACAACATACTTACAGTTGTTTTAGTATTTGTAAATACTAAAACCTGGTGTCCAGATTACACTTGCACATGCTTATGGCATAATACTTGTGTCCAAAGTATATCTAAACCATTCTAAATGTCCATTGCCACTTGCTTTCCTCTCTCTGTGTTCTCTTTTATTTCTCCAAAGCCAATCCCTTTTTCTAAGTTTTCTGAAGTCTTTTAATTCATGTTTTCATTCAGATTTCCATCAGTGTTAGGCAATCCTGTTAGACTTTTTTGTATTGTTAGCATGGCACTGGTTTCTTCACCACACTCCAGGCCACTTGCCAAGACAAATTCACCAGCAGCCTGATGCTCCAGGAGTACATGCGTCTGCCTCTGCCATTGCCAAGTTGCAGCCATGTCTGAGCTGAGCTCAGCAGCTCTGTTGCAGTTTCTAACAGCACTTGGCTTTTTGGAGTTTCATAAACACACTGGGTTAGTTAATATATGAGATTCTGAAGTGGGAGATTCTGTTTGACAGAACCTATGAATAACTGTATGGCCTTCTGAGGCTTATCTTCATCCAGTGAAACTAAGTCCAGTTCTCTCTTACCATTGGCCTGGTCTTTCATCTCTGCTTATTTCCCAGAAATGTGGTCTGGTTCAGTAACCCAGTCTTGACCAACTTATGGTATTCTTTTGGCAGTCTCAGTTGCCTTTGGCTGTCTCTGTTTTTCTTTTCCTGTAGAGAGACTTCTCACAGAACTCCACAGAACACCACACTGGCTGGCAGTCTGGAGCATTCATTAATTTTTTTCTGATCCATTGTGCTAGCAACAACTGCTTCTCCATGCAGGAGCAAACAGAGGAGTAAAGAACACACTGAAAGGAATGCTCATTTATTAACTCAGTAGAGAGTGGACCTAGAAAATCAAGACATATTTTTATGTTCTATGACAGTTTTGTTGCTGTGCTCAGTTTGTCATAGATTATAATATCATCTGAACCAAAACAGCCCTGGGGTTTCCATGAATGTTTTCTCTATAATACAGCAGATAGAGCACAATGATGTGTTGGTTTTTTTCTCCTCTGCTAGAACTGAATCAATAGCTTCTGTACTACACACAAAAAAGTCTTTAGTCACTTTTGTTTGTTGTCTCAGCATCTGAAAACTTTTATGCCTATACAGACCTGGAAATGCAAACTGCTTAAATAAACTGTGTGGAGCTTCTGGTATTTGCCTCTGTGTCTCCTCACTGCATTATCATTCTGTAGTAGCATACTAACAACACAAAATCTGTCATGCTATAGCCAACTGGACCTTTATTTCTAAGGAAGGCTCTTACTGTATATTTCATTAATCATTTGCTGTTACTGCCCCGCAGCTCTATGTCGGGTCTGGTGTCACTACTAAGTGCCAGGTCCTGCACTTGGTCTCAACAACCCCATACAACGCTACAGGCTTGGGGAAGAGTGGCTGGGAAACTGCCTGGTGGAAAAGGACCTGGGGGTGTTGGTTGACAGCCACCTGAATATGAGCCAGCAGTGTGCCCAAGTGGCCAAGAAGGCCAATAGCATCCTGGCTTGTATCAGAAATAGCGTGGCTAGCAGGACTAGGGAAGTGATTGTCCCTTAGTACTCAGCACTGGTAAGGCCACACCTCGAATACTGTGTTCAGTTTTGGGCCCCTCACTACAAGAAAGACATTGAAGTGCTGGAGCACATTCATAGAAGAGCAAGGAAGCTGGTGAAGGGTCTAGAGAACAAGTCCTATGAAGAGTGGCTGAGGGAACTGGGGTTGTTTAGCCTGGAGAAAAGGAGGCTGAGGGGAGACCTTATAGGTCTCTACAACTACCTGAAAGGAGGTTGTAGTGAGGTGGGGGTCAGTCTCTTCTCCCAAGTGACGAGCGATAGGACAAGAGGAAATGGCCTCAAGTTGCACCAGGGGAGGTTTAGATTGGATATTAAGAAAAATTTCTTCACTGAAGGGTTGTCAAGCACTGGAACAGGCTGCCCAGGGAAGTGTCACCATCTTCCCTGGGCACCCTGTTCCACCCTCCCTGGCGGTATTTAAAAGTTGTATAGATGTGGTGCTTAGGGACTTGGTTTAGTGGTGGACTTGGCACTGTTAGGTTTACGTTTGGACTTGATGATCTTAAAAGTCTTTTCCAACCCAAATGTTTCTGTGATTCTAGCACAGGAATTGCCAGAGGGATGTACATTTCTGCAGAGTATCAGAGTCTGCATCCAGCAGTGTACACCTGACAAAGCAGTTGAGGTGTACGGGAGAAGCTTTAGAGTTGGTAATGTGCAAGCAGAAAATGTTATTAGAGAAAGACAGCAAATATAAATGTAGGTGTTTAAAGTAGGTGTTACAATACTGGACAAAGTAAGCTTCAGAAACAGGAACAGAGGGTAGTGGTAGTATTTACTCCTCTAGTAACATGCTTTGTTTTCTCATTATCAGTGCAGGCTTCTATGGAAAAAGATCAGATCTGACCTTTTAACTGACTTAAAAGTAATTTCTAGGCAGATAGTCAAGCTCACTTTCAAGAGATTAGCAGAATTTCTAGCATCAAATATCCATTCTGGATATGTTCAGCATACCCAATATGAAATTTCCTAAGATATGTCTTCTCCCCTCCCCTTTTTCCTTCAAATCACTTTTTGGCAATACTTATCACTTTTGAGTGTTTTCCTTTCTCCCTAATGCATTCTTTCATGATTACGCTATCTGAGTTTCTTTGTACTTCGATGTAGTAGTCTGAAGTCCTGAAAGTTACTTTATTTTTTCCCAAATACTAAATATACTAAATATACAAAAAGATTTGACCCATTCCAGCCTTTCTTGGAGTTTTGTTCATATATCTGCAGGTGGTCAGAGACTCTCAGCTCCTGGTTGCACCTTCTTTTATCACAGTGCAATCCAGTAGGCATGACAAGGTTAAGTCCTAGGTGGCCTTCTAAATGCTCCTGGCACACAAGGGCTAAACCTTACTGTTTGTAAAATGGGGTTAATCTCAGGTGTTCTGTTGCAGTTGTTTCTGTGCTGTCTGAAGTTGCATTTGGCTTTTTCAGTTCCACAAATATACCAGTTTGGTTTATGTATAAGAGGTTGAATGGAACACAGTATCTGGCTCTGACGTTTGGAATGATATCAAAAAGGGAATTTATTCCTGCTTTTTAACTTAATTCTTGTTACCTATGGAGTTGAATTCTGGAAACATTAGTTCATGCTTATTATGGCAGCATGTTGTGTTTTGTTCAGTGTTTTCATGTAAAATGAAGTTTTAAAATACAAGATGTGCTAGTTTTAGGGACATCAATCATTCATACAGAAGAAAGTATTCAAATGCTATGATTTACAAAGTACTGGATGACAGTAGACCATTTTTTTTCTGAATGGGGAGGTGCAGCCTTTATATGCTCACTAGTGGTGCTTTCCATAGATGACCGTTATCCAGAGTAGCAAAAGTCTGTTTTGGTTTTTTTTGTCCCCTTTGGTGTCCTCCTTCATATTATTCAAGACAAAGGAAACATTATGGAATTGTTTTCTCCCTTGCCTCTCTTCTTTTCCTACTCCTGTATTTCATTCCTCAATGCTCATTCAATGCCTAATGCTCTTTTCTAATGCTCAACCTGATTTTTGGACTTTTGCTGAGAACTGAGTCAACTCTTCACAACTGTTCCAAGAAACCTTTGTTGAGTGATAGAAGCTATGGTTGAGTCTATCACTGTGCATAGGTAGGGTTAGCAACATTATTTTCCATACGGGCATTACACATCATGCACCGGTACTGAATGTTTGATCCATTTTATTGCCCAGCTATTCAGTATTATGGAAACCTTTTAAAAATCTTTGCAGATAGTTTTAGATTTATTTTTCAAGGTAGTCAAAACCTTAACATACTTCAGCTGCTCAGTGGTCATCTTTGTCTCACTTTTCACATAGCTTAAATATGCTGAACAGCTCAAATCCCAATACAAATTTCTGTCGTATTTAGAAGCAATCACCTGTGAGCTTCATTGGGGCTTATGTGCTCCTCATGACTTCCAGCACATGAATAGTGAAGATTCACTATGCTTCTCAATATCATCTTGATTTCTACATCCTTTCAGTGTTTGTGGCTTTCTTATATGCATTTTTTCCAGCGTGTTATACAAAGAAAGTTCCAAATAAATTGCAAACTTGAATTTTCTTTCCAATAACTTAACTTCCAGTTTCAATACTTCTTTATTTCTTTGTGGAACAAGCGTCAATTTGTCCCACTGTCACTGTCCCTTCTTTATTTACATTTCAGCAGGCTATTGAGCAGTTATCTAACAAATAATCACTACAATTCCGACTATATTTTGGAGAAAATTCCTTAATAGAAGAGAAATGACCACCCTTTCCTGAAACAATTTAGAAGACTCAGGAGAGAAGTTGCTCCCAGTCTTTGTCCCTTAGGAAAAAACATGTTAAAATCCACTCTTCTTCTAGAGCCTTTGTAAAACATTACTTGAGCTATGTTAGAGCGATGGCCAGCTCTGAAATTGTAAAATTAGTAGCAACAGCTCAATTCATTTTCTCTCTGTAGTGTTTTATGCAGCAAAAGGTAAATTCCTACTTTCAAAGGAAAAATAGGTAAGTTTTTTCTTGCCAAATTAATTGTGAGAAAATGTAATGTAGTTTTTAATATCACTTCATAAAAAAATGAAATGTCTTTAAACTTTACTTTGAGACAATTTAGAACATGCTTGCTTCTATTCCAGAACATTTTTCCATCTTTCTCATTTTTTATTACAAGAAACGGAGGTGTCATAACTGACATAAAATAAAAGCTGTAATTATGACAAATAATGATTGATATAATGCTATCTGCTTTCTTAGCAGGACAAGCCGTTTTGAATTTCAAGATATGCAGTATTATCTGTTTTGCCTCTCGGATGAAAGTAATGCTTAACTCATGTTTCATTTATAACTGATATTTTTTACCTTTCTTAGTAGCTAGAACAATAGAAAATTTAATCTCACATAAGATACTAATTTTCTAGAAATCAATTGCTTCAATGACTGCACTGACTTCTCCTTAAGAAGAAGGCAAACTTTTTTTTTTTTTTGCAAATATCCGAGATGTTATGTTTCAGTTCTACTATCCCTATGGTGATATAAGCAGATTTCTATTATGCTTTTTCCCTCCTTACCTTTAAAGAAATATAGGCAGTGTACATATTCTTCAGGAATAATGAAAAGGCTGAGATCCTTCAGTTCTGGCTATAAGAATATTCAGGAACTCTTGAAGTTAATATCCTATCACATTGCCATTTCTTGAAAACATTTGTTTGTATGCAAATATGCTTGAATATCTTGCATAATAAAGTTCACCACATAGATAAAACTATAGAGATATTTAATTACTCTAAAAAATAGAAAATGCACTATTTGAACTTGACAGAAAGGGTAGCTACTAAAACCATATTTAAGTATTAGATATGTGTAACAGAAAGTCATAAATGGCCGAAGAGTACTGTAGACCTTCTTTGCCTTATCACTAGAATAATTCACACATACAAATAGCTACATACAGGGATAAAATATGCATAAGTTTCACAACAACCACCTGGAAGTAAAAGAGTTCAGTGCCTCCAAATTTTGGATAACAGGGTTTTTTCCTGTTTGTTGTGGGATAGGAGCCCATGAGCTAGCTACCAAGGTTAGCTGATGTGTACAGAGACACAGCTTACAAAGTAGTATTTTTAGTATTAGCTCAAGAGACTGTGGGTTTGCTGAGACTTGAGAGACTTTATCTTACCCCATGCATACTACATTTGTATCTTTTTTATTTTACTGAGCAAGAAAACATCTATTTTCAAGAAAACTGAATTTGTCAGTTGTTGTACCTAAGTAATAACAATAGTCTAATCACATAGTCTAATAATCACGCAATTCTCATTTGACTAACATCCCCGTTGGTTCAATGGTATGTCTTTCCCAAAGTACAGGGCTGCAGATTCTCATCTCAATTTCCAACTTTAGTCTGATACTCTTGGTCTTTGCGCTCCTCCTCTCTCTCATGGTGACACACACCAAGCTGTTCTTGAGTAGATCCATACAAAGTTGTTTTGCCAAATTGAAACAGGGTAAACCTTTGACAAAATTGTTGTATTGTTTCCGAAGTGTTTCAAGCAGTGACAGTTTAAAAGCATTTATAAGCACAAAATAGTCCTGTCGGTAAGCTTTCTTACAGGATTAAAATGGTTCTAATGAGAAGTCATGTATTACAAATGTAAAATATCAGCTTTGGACAGGCTGTGATTATTTCACTTCCAATGTTTAATCTAATAATAGCATGATATTTACCTAAGTAAAGCATACAGTGGTTATTCATAGAAAATACCAACTAGATAAATATATGAAAGATAAAGGACAACTGAGAAACCCAGGCATGTAACTTACTAGCTTTGATATGGGAAATAGTTCTGTTTTTAAGGTCATAATGAATATATAAATACATATATAACTTTAAACAAGGGGGGGGGGGTATTTTTTCTTCTAGAGCAGTGATGATTTCCCTATGTTCTACTACGGTTTTCAACTCTTTATGGCTGGTTTCTGTCAATTTTAGATGTGAATAAGTAATATCTTGTGAACATAATTAGAGGTGGAATTGTGCAAATAACTAGATTAGTTATGACTATCACATAGCCTGCAAAGCTAACCTGAGTGCAACTGCAACTTCCAAAACTTGTTTAAATAAAATGAAGACTGATTTTAATTATTTGTGCTGCCACAGCAAATAGGAGCTCTAGTATGAGGCCAAGAGTTCTGCATGCCAGATGCCATGCAAAAGCAAAAGTAGTACAGTCCCTGCCTCTAAGAATTTGGAGTCCAAATATGAAGCTCAGGACAGAACACATAAGCCCAGAAAAATGGCATAAGTACTAGGGAAAACTGAGTTATGTTAGCATGATTGGCAGTGGCCAAGACATGTCATCACTGTGGGTAATTAGAAAAATCATTGTATATACAATGTAATTTCTGATGCAAAATGTAAAACACATTTTTTCTCCAAATAAACTCTTAAATATATGCACTGTCAGTGTTCTTGACATATATAAAGTCTGAATTAGATGTTGGTTGAGAAGAATAAGGAAACTATCTTATAGTTTATTCCATTTCTCTCAAGATTTATGAACTGTCACAGAAACTGTTAATCTTAAAAAAAAACTCCAAGAAAATTTAAAAATTATATTAAAAAACCCTAGTTCAATATCCTCTTCTCCATTAAGACTCTTCAACTGCTAATGCCAGATGTCCAGCTAGGATACCACTACAACGAATAATGGGCAAAACGTCTAAACTAACCGTTCCTGCTATATAACTGGATAACTTCTCAGGGGCACCTGTGAAAGTTAGGTGTTTAGGTCACTTTTCCTTTATGACCATCTTTGGGCACAGCTAGTCCCAACATGTACTGCATAAGTTTTACTCCTTACCCTCATATGAATAATGAAGGTATTAGAATACTCAATATTTATCTGTCTTTCTATTGCCACACCTGGTGAATCAGATCCTTAATTAGTCTAAATAAAATTTGAAAATTAAGCTGATTATGTAGTTTAAAAAAAAAAAAAAGACAATGATAATACTAATCACTTTTGAAAACTTAGCTCTGTGTCTCTAACTTTCAGTAACCAGAGGGACTAAGTTTACATTAACAGAATATATCTATGAATGTACGGACCTTTCATGTATGATTATACCTTTTGCATACATACACCTCAAATCACCCTTATAGTCAATGAATGCTGTAGGGAAGTAACTAATACATATTTATTGGCAGAGGTGCAGATAATTTTGTAGTACTATTCATTAGAGAGAGACTAAATAACATTAGTAATCATGCATGACAAATCTAAAGTAAGCCCCCAAAATGCAAATATACAGACAGAAGTTTTCTAGAGGTTAAATTGATCAATGAGGACATATTAGAATAGGCATCAAAGTTGGGGGAGCAGCATAATGCATTAGGAGATAAATTTTCCCTACAGAGAATAATTTTGACTGTGTAATGGTTCAGCAAGCAGGCTTACTGAAGCAAACACAATGCGTTATTAAGGAACATTTAGATGATATTAAGTAGGCAAATATTCCGTTCACAGAATGAGCAAGCTTAGTTAGAGTACATGACCTTCATTAGAAACCTTAAAAACACTTCCTAAAATGCATTTCTAGAACTGGATGAACCTAATTTGGAAAACAAAGGATAATTTGTACCAGACAAATTCTGCTTTCCTCCTCCACCCCTGCAACAGTGTAAAATGTGATAATCTTTCTTTTTGTTTGAAAGTTGTTATTGATATGCCTCAGGGACTCTGGACATTTCAGTGTATTTTCAGCCCAAACGAAATCTACAAGTGTCACATTTGTGAACTTCTATCATATTTTATAAGTCCAATTTAACTCTTTGTACTAACAATATTCGATATAAACTGCTATTGTTCTATGCGTACTATAAAGAGTAGATAAACTGCCCTTTGAGGGTTTTATGAAATTTAACTATGTAACTATCATAATTAGAAAACTTGCATAATTAATGCATGTGCAGTGTGGTCTTTATTTTGTAAATACCTGTCTGGGGCAAAAATTTGCATGCTTATATGATCTTACATGTAGCAATTGAGAATATCACTTTCCTTTTTAGTTTCTTTTTTCTGTTTGGGTTTTTTCCCCCTTAAAAAAAAAAAAAAAAAGCTTAAAGGGATTCTGAAGTAATCTGTGAAGTGTTTTTTCATAAGTGCAAGAAAAAAACACCCAAAACGCATCAAAGAAAATCATAGTCTAACGAACTGCCTTGAAACTTTTCTATGTATTATCACAAATTACCATAATGTGTATAATAGAAGGATTTTCTTCTTAGTATACTGCAGAACTTCAGGGTAACAGTATCTTCAAAGTCCAGCAAATGTTTTTCTAATAATGATAATTAGATAATATTTGAATTAGTATAAGTCTTATGTGTCAGTGTATGTATGTGCATGTATATATATTTTTTACATATATATATGTATGTATGTGTGTGAGTATATATATATATATATATATATATATATATATATAAGATGAAAGACACTGTACCTCCCCCAATGAGCGAAACAAGACACCTGGCAACAACTGACATGGAGAAGGGTGAGGTACTCAACAACTTTTTTGCCTCTGTCTTCACCAGCAAGTGCTCTAGCCACACCGCCCAGTTCACAGAATCCAAAGGCAGGGACGGGGAGAATGAAGTACTGCCCACTGTAGAAGAAGATCAGGTTCGAGACCATCTAAGGAACCTGAATGTGCACAAGTCCATGGGACCTGATGAGATACATCCGAGGGTCCTGAGGGAACTGGCAGATGAAGTTGCTAAGCCACTGTCCATCATATTTGAAAAGTCGTGGCAGACTGGTGAAGTTCCTAGTGATTGGAAAAGGGGAAACATAACCCCCATTTTTAAAAAGGGGAAACAAGGAAGACCCGGGGAACTACAGGCCAGTCAGTCTCACCTCTGTGCCTGGCAAGATCATGGAGCAGATCCTCCTGGAAATTATGCTAAGGCACATGGAGAACAGAGATGATTGGTGACAGCCTACATGGCTTCACTAAGGGCAAATCGTGCCTGACAAATTTGGTGGCCTTCTGTGACAAGGTTACAGCATTGGTGGATAAGGGAAGAGTGACTGACATCATCTACCTGGACTTGTGCAAATATTTGATATTGTCCTGCACAACATCCTTGTCTCTAAAATGGAGAGACATGGATTTGACAGGTGGACCACTTGGTGGATAAGGAATTGGCTGGATGCTTGTACTCAAAGAGTTGTGGTCAACAGCTGGATGTCCAGGTGGAGACCAGCAACTAGTGGTGTTCCTCAGGGGCCCATACTGGGATCAGTATTATTTAACATCTTTGTCGGGGACATGGACAGTGAGATTGAGTGCACCCTTATCAAGTCTGCAGATGACACCAAGCTGAGTGGTGCAGTTGATACTCTAGAGGGAAGGGATGCCATCCAGAGGGACCTTGACAGGCTAGAGAGGTGCGCCTGTGTGAACCGCATGAAGTCCAACAAGGCCGAGTCCTGCACCTGGGTTGGGGCAATCCCAAACAGGCTGGGTGATGAGTGGATTGAGAGCAGCCCTGCAGAGAAGGACTTAGGGGTATTGGTGGATGAAAAACTGAATATGAGCTGGCAATGTATGCTCACAGCCCAGAAAGCCAACTGTACCCTGGGCTGCATCAAAAGAAGCATGGCCAGCAGGTTGAGGGAGGTCATTCTCCCCCTCTACTCTGCTCTTGTGAGGCCCCACCTGGAGTATTGTGTTCAGCTCTGGAGTTCCTAGCATAAGAAAGATGTGGACCTGCACGAGTGGGACCAGATGAGGGCCAAAGATGACAAGGGGCTGGAACACCTCCCGTATGAGGACAGGCTGAGAGGGTTGGGGTTGTTTAGCCTAAAGAAGAGAAGGCTCTGGGGAGAGCTTATAGCAGCCTTCTAGTACTTAAAGGGGACCTACATGAAAGATGGGGAGGGACTCTTTTATCAGGGAGTGTAGTGATAGGACAAGGGGTACCAATTTTAAACTGAATAAGGGTAGATTTAGATTAGATATTAGGAAGAAATTCTTTACTGTGAGGGTGGCGAGACAGTGGAACAGGTTGCCCAGAGAAGTTGTGGATGCCCCCTCCCTGGAACTGTTCAAGGCCAGCTTGGATGAGGCTTTGAGCAACCTGATCTCAGGGGGTTTGGAACTAGATGATCTTTAAGGTCCCTTCCAACCCCAAGCATTCTATGATTCTACAATTCTATGGTATATACATACATGTATACAAAGAAAGAAGAAAATCCTATATACATAAATAGAAGGGTATGTGTATATATACACGTGTGTGTACATATGTATATTTAAGATAATGCCACAATTTCAGTAACTTATGGAAGTTCTTGATAGCATTGCATACCAGCAAATAGGTAGCAGTGATTGAATTCAAATGGCTCCCTAACTTGTGCCATCTTAATTGCTGTGCCCTGGCCTGTTCATGCAGTCAATTGTGCCCTAGGAAATGGGACCTGGAACAGATAAAGCAGCCTTGCAGAGAGAAGTTCTACTCCCTTTAAAATTGATAGCAAAATGCTAACAAGCCAGGAAGGACTGAAAAACAAAAAGCAGAGGAATGCTGTTCAGTAGAAATTGCTGTTCAGGGCAAGGAATTCTTTTTCAGAAGATTGGATCTAGGAAAATAAGTATGTTTGCGTAGAAGAATTACAGGAAAAGAAGAAAGAAAAAAGGGCCTATCTCTCTAATGGATAAATCTATACAGACATATATCAGTTAATGACTCTATAGCAATTTATTGCAACTCCAGACTTCATCTATTATAAATTGCTGATGGAACTTGTGTCACAGAAAGCTAGCATGAGAGAAAAAGGCAGACATAAGACAATGTCTTCTGTATCATTAAGACACAAGAGCCAATAACAGAGACAGAAGCGGAGAGTTTGCCCATGTAGGTGCCTAAAGCCTTCTTCATACATAACAATTTAGCTATCTCAAGTGCAACAGCTTAAGTAACAAAAATAACAAAGCTGTGGATACAGTTGTAACTGTGTAACATCTCAGTTTAAGAAACAGAAATCATAGGTAAGTATAATATAGTTTTATTCCCATGTAGCCCCTATGTAAGAATGTAAGCTGGGGAAATTATAAAATAAATAAATAATAAAAACTTGTACATGTCCCCTATATTGAAATTCCTAGGTTTAGACAAGAAAGTCTTAAGAGCTAGGCTTGTCTATCGTAAATACAGGATACGGTATTCAAACAAAATAGGTAGAATTAAGCATGATGTTAATTGAATGATTTGAGTGTATGGAAGACTGAATGGCTCAGAACCAAGAGGAATAAAATGAAACATTTTTATATTCTAGAAGATTGCCCTCATCTCGTGCCCAACATCTTCATCCCAATTCTCCATATGCTGAGATGAAACAGGACTTTGCAACAGTAATCACAATTGTTCTGTCAGTAATATCAATTTTCACTGAAGAGTTACTTACATCTAGTATTTGATGCGTGACTCTGAATTTAAAATGTATAACATATGTATACATATATACATATATGTATAACCAAAGTGCTATTTATCTGGACCTCACAAAAGTGATCTTTACTTGCTAGCTAATCATAGATGAAGAAATGTATGAGAAAGAAAGAAACGGAAAAAAAAAAGAAGGAAGGAAATTTCTGCAAAACACATACTCTTCATATTTCCTGTCTCACAATTAATGAAGCTTTTATTTAATTTTATGGTCATGAATGCAGTTTTATTTTGTATGGTAAGCTTACCTGGAGAAACATGCAGAGCTTTCTAATTGAGATTTCCAAGGAAACAAAGTTTATATAATCACACTGTAATCACACAGACCTTAGCCTGTGTCATCTCACTCTGTGCTTCATTCTCCACCTATTTGCAAAAATGTTTGAATACATTGACTGAGTTAAAGAAATCCCAAGAAAAACTATGTTAATACAGATTTGCTGAGAACTGATAGCTGGGTAAAGATGAGACTGCTGAGGTATGGCTGGGATGCATTTGTACTGTAATTTATTTAGAAGCTGCGGGGTGGCCAACCTGTATGCATGCAGTCCTAGAAAAGATGTGGCATCTGCTGTCATCTCCTAGCAAAGATGACAAAGGGACATGACAGAGAGGACACAGGACTGAAGTGTCAACAGGGCAGGTGATTCCAGAAAATAGAACCTAAATCCACCAAATGGAACAACTTGGTTTTACTTAAGGCCAGGGTAAGACACAAGGAAAAGACAGTAGTGAGACACTATTTCATTTGGTAGTTGTGAACTTATTAGTCAGATCCTTGAAGGTGTGTGAAAGAGAAAAAAATAATGGGGGATTTACTACTTTTTAAATGTCTCTCCAACAGCTGCCAAATGGAGCTCTTGAAAGACTAAGGCATTTGGCTTTTTAGTGCATTTGTTACACGCAAGCAGTGCATTCATTACGGTTTTTGACATTAAGTTGCATAACAACTGAATCTGTCCAAAAGAAATTTTGTCAAAAACTTAATTATATAAAATAATTGAACCAGCAGGTATCCTATATTCTTACTGACTGTGTATAAAAGAAACATACAGTGTGTTTTGTAAAAATAATTTACTAACCACACAATTTTCTGACAAGACTGGGGGCTGTAAAAATAAACTAATAATAAAATAAGCTAGGAAGGAGACATTTGCATTTATAGCAATGAAGTTCTAATTTTATAATCATCTTAAATCAAGACTTATGAAAATGTAATGAAGTCCAATTTACTGTTAATAGTTGTTTCATTTCTCTGAGAATAAACTTTTTCTTGCATTTCAATAAAGTACACTGATAGTAAATAATTTAAGCAGCATGGTACAACAGATAGTGTTATATATATTTTAAATGAAGCTGTTTAAGGAAAAAAAAAAGTAATGGCTTGAAGAGCAAAGTGCTTTGGGAGGAAGGAAACAGTAAAAGCAGCCTTAGAGGAAAAATAAACAAGTTTTCTAATGTTTTGTGAATAAAAAATAAGTTGCTTACAGTTTCATATAAGCATTATGTTCTCTTAAATGCTGTCTTTGCTCTGAGGAAGCCCTGTGGCTGTGACCAGGACTGTCCCTCTGTCCAGGTCCTGAGGGCACTGCAGGACCTACTGTCCCAGTCCCTCTGTCCCCCACCCTGTCCATGCCCCAGGACCCCATTTCAGCCCCCAGGGCTATGAGCCCCTGCCCCAGCAATGCTGCAGCAGGGCCGGTCTCCAGTTCCCCATGTCCTGGTCCATCCTTGGCCCATCCCCAGGGAGGTGCCCGATGCCCAGGCCCCGGTGCCCCCAAGCTGCCCGGCTCCTGGCTGGGATGGTGGGACAGACCCTGGCTGACCCCAGGGAGCCTCCAATGCTCCTGGCCCCCAGCCCATGGGGAGCAGCTGGACCTTATGGCACCCTGACTACACGCTTAGTTGACTACGAAACTCGAATTAGAAATGACAGATACCTCTGTGGACTTTCCTTGCTGCATCATTACTAAGAATCATTACTCTATTTGCTTTAGTTGCAAAGTGAAGATATTTCTGAGGCCTTTATTTTTACCAGAGCTTACCCCCAGAAAAATTCTTCTGTTCTTCTTATAAAGACAAGCATTTTTGATAAAGCATAAACATAAAGCATAAAGGATAAAGCATAACCCTGAAAGGTGCCCTAACCACTGAAAAGATCCAAGATATCTGGAAAGTTCGATGAATCCCTCATCCTATTGGAAATGCATCTTTAAAGACATTTCTTATAAATCTAACTTGCATCTGTTTCTGCACAGGGCGATATGCAGTTTGGTATGTTCAATAAAAAAACAACATCTGTTTTTTGTTTCAGGATAGAAAAATGCTGAATGGAAACATACACACCATGTTTAGGCCATACAACTCATGATAATACAATTTACTTGTTTTTTCCTTCTTCTCAGGTTTAAGCAAAAAATTGGTTTTTTAAATTGTAAATGGTGCTCAAAAGGGTGTTTAAAACGATATGTGACAACGTTCACAGTCTTATGTCAGAACCTTGTAATATTTTTTAATCAGATAGGTTCTTAAGAGGTACAAATGTTGGCCACTGTCTCTTCAGCTGACTATACATCAGTGTGGCTGGGCTCAGCTGATGCAAAATCGTACGTAAAATTTCAGCTTTAAGAAGTGCAAGTGGTTTGAGGCTTGTCACAAAGCAACTGAAGAATCAAGCTGTTGTTTTCACCATCCAAAAGCAACACTGCTATTCCTGTAACCCTTTAGCTGCTCTGATATTGCAGCGGCATGTGGATGTCTCAGCATTTAAAGCTTTCTATGCATTCAAGCTATATTCCAGTCATACGCGGGACTGTGTTTCAATCCTGACAATATTCCTTTCTGAACTATAGTGTATCTCCATATGTGTCTCCCAAAAATAAATATATAGTCATAATCTGAGGGAGAAGGTGGATTTATGTATGTTGGAATGCATGGCAAAAAAATTTGATTTCCATCTGTAAGTCAGTGATCAGACCACTGAGGGCACAAATGGTGTAGGTTTTGCCATGTATAACTGGAGACATTCGAATGTGTCATCCTTAGTAGCACTGGACATACAGCTGGCAGAGGGAAGACCACTGCTGCAGTTTACAAAAGTGTTATTTTTTTAATATTAAACAATTTTTGTCCCAAGCATGGAGTACAGTTCTGCTGCACCCTGCGACACTGGGCTGTGGCACCATGCTTTGATCACAGCCAGTTGTGAGTGTAAGGAGGTCATCAGGAAGGGAATTGCTTGCTGCCATATGTTCCTTACATGAGTTTTTCTGGTAGCTGAAGTATCTTGGACTATGGAAGCTCCAGGAGAAATCATTGCCTGAAAATTTAGAGATACTTTTGAGAGTGTCAGTAAAGGTTTACATGTAGGAAAATGGATCAGCCAGGATCTTGTTAGTCAGTGTGTCCATGTTTACTGGTGGCATAGCATGCCTAAGGACTATAGACTGTATAGATAAATCTTCAAGAAAGCAGCTTCCATATGTTTGGGACCAGTTCACAGAAGTAAATCTCCTTCTTCACTTTTACTCCCCCTCTGCCCCTACACACATAAAACTTGTGTTTGCTGAACTGAATTACTTCAGAGACTAAGGAAAGAGTGGGGATATTCTTCTGGAAGGTGAGAAAAATTGGCTTAAATATTTTTGGACAGAGGAGAGAATTGAATCAAGTTTCATCCTGGAAGAGTTCTCCAACCATAAGGTGAATGGGCAAAAGAAGTTCATTAATATCTTTTCTTCCTGTGACCACTGTTGTTAGCTCTGGACCAGATTCTGGTGTCTGTAAAATCAGCAAAGGTTCTGCCGTAATTCTGATGGACCGCAATTAGACTCTCTGAACACTTAGAGGTGAAAGAGCAATTTTTCAGACAGCTATTATGAAAAACACAGGATGAAGACAAAGTTTTAATTTCACAAACATACCAGAATGTACTTTTATTTATTTTCTGTAACATGAGTTTGGGATCTTTTCAGTCCCTCCACAGCTCTGCTTGGCAGTTCAGCTTTACAAATAGAACTTCCTTTAAAATTAAGCAGCTTCACTGAGACTACTCACTGATTACAGCTGGGAAAGTTAATACTTACTTAGAAAAATATAGCTTCTCATTTTCTAAAACCAATACACCTTCCCTGCTTATCCCAGGGCATTAAGCAGGCTCTATTATATACTTGGTTGTTAGTATTCATCAGGTTTAGAAACTGCTAGTTAGAATTCTCTATGCTATGTTACAGAACCCTCTCTGATCACGAGTAGAGGAGTGAATAAAATTTGAAATTCATACTTTTAAAAAAAGAAAAAAGGTCACATAAGGAACGTTATCTGTTCCTGATGCAAAAAAGCAAGGTTCAATGCAGATTTGTAGTTCATCTGTCTATCTTTCAGAGAGAGACAGGAGTGCCTTTGTCAATGAAATGGCTACGTTTTTATTAGTCTGGAAGTCTTCAGTATGCCTGTGAAGCCAGTACATTTTATCTTGGCCACTGTTTCTCAGACTCTTTTGCTTCCATACACCTGGCAGCTTTGCACCAGAATATTAACTGAGTGTGGCTATGGGAGGAAAACAGGGTATGATCCTGTTGAAGTTAAATCCTCCAGCTGTAACAGCACCCTTGTAAACCTGCTGGTTTTAGAACTTAAACTGTCTTTGGAGGAATATGTGGTGGCCCTTAAGAAGCACTGTTAATGGAGCCAGGAAAACTTGTCTTTCTCTAGCGAATATCACAAGTTTAGGGATTAAGTTCTTCCTTGAATGTCCTTTCAGACCTGAATTATTTTATTTTGCTTTAAACCTGCTTTTTTAACACCTAATGACAGCCAAGTTGAAGACTGATTAGATTTAAAATGGGCATAAAGCTATTAGATCCATATGTTAGATGACATTCAGCTGAAACAGGTAATTGTTTACATGACTTTGAATGCCAATAGCACAATAAAGACAATCCCTACGGCTAGCTTCTCTACACACTGCATTTGCTATCTACTGGAATTAGCTTACTATTCAAATCTCAGCTCTCATATAGCAAACTCTGAACACCACAAAACTTTCTTTATCCTTTTTATTTATTTATTTATTTATTTTTTAAAGGGGCTTAAACTAGTCACAGAGTTCTAGTTCGATTTTGGTATCTAAAAGTGGCGTGAAGAAAGCCTTATCAGTAAAAACCCTAAGAAAGCAGCACAATATAAGTTTTGAAGACCTAAGTGTTGGTCTAATACTGCTTGTAAAATCATTTTTAGCTGGGGTATCGCTTTGTATTTATAGATTTTTTTAAAATTAAAATTCTGCTTAGAAACTGAAGTTCTATAGATGTTTGATTTCAGAAAAATTGAAGTAATAACATCACTGGAAGTTTTAATATTATTTTTCTTGATTAAAGATGATGATTACTGTTAATATTACCCCATTTCTACTAAGAAGCAACTGCTCAAAAGCTGATTTTGGCTAAAAAGTTTGTGTCTTGATCTAAAAATTTTTCTGTCTTTAGAATAAGGAAGCAAACAAGGCATCCTTAGATGTAGGAAAGTGGGCTAGAAGTTTTATGATAATTTCATTTTTCATGAAGTGTCTACCATTACTAGTCCTAAGGGAAAATAAAACATTTCCAATATAAAAGAAAACTTAGGAGAGCCATTATGAGAAACTATAAGAACACATGCAGTTTAGAACATCCAAGAGGTAAGAAGCAAAGGATTTCCAGAAACAGAAAGAGGCTTTGGATGATACAAATTCTATTTACTATACTGAAGTTACCCATTGCTAACCTCCAGACAGTTATGCAGTCTTAAATTAGAGATAAATCTTATACAAAATAGAAATGAACCATGTTTATCTTCCAAGTGTTTTAGGCAGAGAAGCCAATGAAGGGCCTCATATGCCAAATGTAATATTAGTGTTCTAGTAAGAATGCTACAGTTGGGATTGTGTATTGCACGAACATGAGCAGAGATAGTGTTTGTTATTTATTTTTAAATCTGGATTCAATTACTAATACAATAGGCCACCACATGGAAATAAGCATTGATTTTAACAATTGACTCATGCAAGTATTGCAGGAGGACTGTTAAGTAGGAAAAAATATTTTCATAGTATTGGAATTAGAGCCATAATTCCTTCTGTGAAATGTACAATGAATTCCTCTGAGTTTCTGCTGATACTTGGAGCATGCTTATTAGCAAATACTGACAGAGCCTTTGATTTAGGTTCTATTTCCCTGTAATTTCTTCTTTTGTTTCCTTGAGCTGTATTTTGTATACTGCTAAATTTTTTTGTATGGTAAAAATTACTCCCCTATCTATGCAGAATTCCTGCAGCACGACCTGACCTTTATGGGCAGAGGACCACTGGTTGGCCAGGATAATTTGATGTTACACAAATAATATACCCAGAAATCCTCTAAAATTTTAGAGGATTAGTAGAGAAAAAATGTAAAAGATTAATAGAGAAATATTAATATTATCTAAGAATATGCTGTGAAGGTGATTTTCTTAAACTTAGGGGTTACCCATAAGAAGAAATGTTTTCAGATTTAGGGCCAAAGTTAATCGTCTTAGAGGCATCTGAATAGAAAGCAAAATATATAATAAAATAATGCTTGTTCCATTTTACAGGCAAGGGAAACTGGATCAGCAAAATTAAAAGATTCCCTGAAGATACAGTTTTATTATGTCTACCGCTTTCCAAAACTAAAAAAGTGTAGAAAATTACTTTCAATATTTCAGTATTTTATCAAGATTATAAATTTTTCCAAAGCCATAGCTTTGGATAAAACCACATATATTAAAATCTTCAAGTAAATCTTAAAGAAAAAAAAAAAGCTGCTGCTGAATTCCATAAAACCAGAAACATTTCATTTATTTGCAATTTTATGTGGTAATTCAACTACATGTGTAGGCTTAATTTCTTTTTTTTTCCAGGAGAAGATTGACAATAAGCATTTTCTAGTGAAAGATGCAGCTCAGAACTTCACAAGATAAGGATTTCTCTGTCAGCATTGAAGAAACATCAAACATTTGCAGATTTGATGATAGTAAATATCCAGAAATCTTGCATGTATTAAGAAATTACCCTAAAAATATCAAAAATCATACTTTTCTATGAAATAATCAATACCTTTTAGGATCAAGTCCAAAGAACTGGAAAATCTGATGGAGAAAGCTAGAAATAAAACAACAGAAGTTCAGCTGGAGAAGCCATATGTTTTCTTTTTTTTTTTTCTGTTTTAGAATGTAGTTAAGTATGCTCACATCATATATGTGTATTAAACTCCTTGAATGACCTCCCTGAAAATCCCTTAAGCAAAATATTGGCAATAAGCTTCAAAATTCAGTTTGAAAAGGAAGGGAATAGTATGAGAAGCTGCCTCTATCAATAATTTATGGTCAATAAGATTTTTCATTATTTAGTGGGAGGATAAAACTGTCTTCAAATGCTTCAAGATGTCTTTTACACTTATGAGGCATCAATTCTCTTGTTACATAAAAAATATAGAAAGATTCTGACCCCTTTGACCCAGGATCAGAGTAAGGCCAGGGAGCTAGCAGGATTTGATTACACACAAGATAATTTCTCCTTGTTTCACAGATGTGGAACTCTAACATAACCCATACCAAATTCCACCACAATGAAACCCACAAAAACCTCAATACAGATATTTTAAAAATAAAAGCCAGGCCTTGCTTCAACTGGTGGGAGTAACTCTAGACAACTAATACCTTTAGAGTTTAAGTTCTCTGCAAAAGTGGAAAAGATTTTTTTTTTCTTTTTGGTAAACCAATGAGCTGTGGAATAATAGACTTTAAAAAACAGCATAAATATAATGTGCTAAGATAATACATACAACATAACTGTCATAAATGTCTACCTAGTGTCTCCGAATCAAAGTCTCAATATAATCATGACAGCTGCCTTTTTCAATTACTAAAAACATTATCTATGAAATCCTGAAAATAGTTTACTTCATTAAAGAGACAAACACACATGGATTCTTTTCTTGCCTCCCCTTTATTAAAATAAAAACCAAACTTAATTCAATCAACTTTTGCAGATGACACCAGAAAAGAAGGACTTAAAGTAGTATACCATCTGTGTTGTTAAACCTATACACAATGGAGTATGTTAAAGATGGGATTTTATTTCAAGTAAAACTTTTAATTGCTTTGCTTTCATGGGATTGTTTATGTTAAACTTTTCTGTCTATACAAAACATGTACAATTCCCATCGATGTAAATGGAAAAACATGCATGTTAAGAGGTGATATAACAACATAAATTTCATGTTCTTGCTTTATTGGATGCTTAAGTCTTACCCTTAGTCCACTTTAGCATCTTTCCTCTACTCCTCACCTTTAAACTTCACGATCAAATTTTGCAAAATTCACTTACATATAGAAAAGATGTCACATTCTTCATTTTAAAAGCATTCTTACTCTAAAGTGTTCTTAAGCGCATATTTATCTTCAGCACATATTTCCAATAGGCATATAATAAAATATTTTTTGTAATAAGGCAAACATAAGCACAGTATTTTTCAGTGCAAGGTAGTAAGATTTTTTTAGAACTCTGCCAGGTCTGTCAGGTCTGTCTTCTCTTGCTGATCATCAATGGTAATAGCAACATCTTGACAGGTGTAAGAATACCTCCACTGGAGATATCACCTCTTGGAGTGTCTTTACTGCAGCCAGAGGTCCTCTGCTTTTGAAATTTCACTGCCTGTATGAGCAAAATGATTGAGTTTTCTGCTATGGCCTAGAAGAAGGAGTGTTTTGTATCATTAGAATCCACATGCACACATCCACCTGTAACCAGAAGGTACTTCATGTTTGGAAGAAAAATCAAAATAGTAATGCCTACAAAATAACAGATTCAGCCAGTATCTGCCTCCCATTATGTTCAACAAGAGATAAATAATGCAAAGAATGGTGATGATACTCAAGAACAACATGATGAAATGAGAATATTATGGAATGTAGCTCCTCTGATAATTATATAGCCATGAGTTTTAACAGATTTATTGTCCTAAAATTGCTTGAAATTGAGTTCCTTTCACCTGCATCTAGCCACCCAAAGGTGGCATTTACTTTAAGCTAACTGTCTAGGCACCCCCATTAGTTAACAGAAAAAAATGAGTACCTCTATAGGATCACTTATGCATCTGAATATGGATTGCCTATCAGAAGCGCTTATTAGAAATCCTGAGCTAGAAAACTTGACTGACAGCAGCTAGTCACTCTCCTAATCGCTACAGATAATTTTTTTCCACAGAACCTCAGAGTGGGATATAGTTTACCCACCTTCAAATAACTAAAAGTGAGACACTTAGTTTAACCTTTCAGTTCAAGTGCCCTGGACAGTCACTGGTCAGTGTCAGGTAGGATGAATTGCCTTGGAAGACGTATCACCACTCAAACGCTTAGGATGGGATGATTTACTCTCTGAAAGTATTCTTTTCCATTGACTATAGACAGATCCTAAACAGCTTTCTTACACTAGACATCTATTTTTTCATCTATTTGCTTGGTTTTGAGTGTGCCATACTAGATCCTTCAACTGAAATAAATTAAAAAAAAAATTACCAAGTAATAGAGGAGGTAATTCTTAGAATCTTCAACCCTTCTGCTTCTGTTTTTTCCACAAGATAGTTTTTACTTATGTGAATATTTAGCATTTCTTGCCTTATACCCTCCTTCCATATAAACCCCTCATTTCACCTAGCCTGAAAAATGGAATAAAATATTTTATTTACCAGGCCTCTGCCAGGTGTTGTAAAGATAAGTACTCAATTATAATTTGAAAACTTGAAGTGGGAACTGGCAGAGAAATAGAAGGTATTAACTTTCTTTTTGTCAAGAAACCATTTTTGCACATTATTGGAGCATGCCTGTTCTCATGTATTTTCTGTGTGTGTGTATCTATTTGTGTCACCCTGGTTTTGGTGCCATTCAAAGCTCTCCTGAAAATATAGTTTAGTCTTGTCCTACAGTAAGTGGTTCTGCTGAGTTTGCTCCACATGCTAAAACTCTGGAATCCAAACTAAATCTTTTATAATTAATTAAATATGCTTCAAAATTATGTAATTGCAGTGACCATAAGTAACATCAACAATATTTGTCCGTGTATTTCAATGAGTGGTCCAGCTAAAGTTGAGACCATAAATTTTTTCCTCCTCATTTCCTTCATTAGCTAGGTCAGTGAGTACAGCTGTTAGTCCCCTGTAACTAAATAGGAGAGAGACCATCATTGTATGCTTAATTTGCCATGGGTATCAGAAAAAAATAGCATCTGCTGCCCATAAACAACAATACAGAATTTGCCAGTATATGCCTTTTTTCTTTCTTAAGTTTAATATTTTCCTAGAGAACGAACATTTGATTCTGTTGCTAGACTAGGCTAGACTAGACTGCACTATGCTGTACTACACTACACTATACTACACTATACACTAGTATAAGCTGATAGTACCGATGTACAAAATATTACTTATTAGCATGGAAGCTTTCCCATATGCTTGCACGGATTCCCAAACTCGTTACAGTACACTTATTCAAAAAAGATCATGCCTTTACATCTAAGCTTAATTATTTACAGAAATCCTTATTTATTTTTATGCTTCAGCAGCAAGACTTCAAACTTATGTTTCTTACTCGTTAGAAAGGAGCCAAAGAACCTGGTTATTAAGCTGGGCAAAAAGCACTTTTCCTTTCTGAAGCTGTGTAACTGTGTGGAAAGGACTAGATTCAGAAGGCCTAAATCTGTTTAAATACATAATACCAGTGTTTCTACTGGATACACAGGTCTTCTTATCAGCAGAAAGCACTAGGCATTCATTGTAAACAAGGAAGGCTGGACCAAACCTATTGTTTTTTCTGGGACTGGATTATGTGCATTTTGGGTACTGTCATGTGAGAAGGAATAGTTTTAAATATGATTTCTAAATAAAAGGCTCTGACTCCTGAATAAATGGGGAGGTGTTCTGTGTCTCTGTGAGCAGCATCCCTGCCTAGGATTCTGTGCACCTAATGCTGCAGACTAGACAAATGAAGAATGTAGGTACCTAAAAATCACATGCTGCATCACTTAATATATAGTTAAGCTCTTATTAGGATGTAGCTTTTAAGGATTAACTGCCAAATGGGAAAGACTTTCAGTAGCTGAATGGGCTTTTACAGAGTGCCATGTATCACAGTTATTTCTTTATATTATATGCTAGAGGAAACCAGGGAAACACTAGTACTTTACAATAGTGTAAGGACAGAAGTTTTAAAAACAGATTTGCCAAACACTTCAGTGAGTGGAAAGCATGAAGAAATCGGATAAGAATTTAATTCAAAATGTCCTTAAATGGAAAAAAAAAAGTGTTGCCACAGGCCTATAAAAATCTTATTGTACGTGGCACTAAACGTGATGTTAGCTGACACACCAGCACTCTGAGTTAACTACTAGTGGCATATTTCAAATTCATTGTTGAGAGACATGTTGACTTTTTTGTCATAAAACCTGAACAGCTGTATTTTAATAAGGGATTTAGGAGAAAACAAGGTATTAAAGGTGTATCGGTGAACACAAGTTAGAGAAGGAAGAAATTCTTTCCATATTCTGATGTACAAAAGAGCATTTTTTAAAAAAGTTTCTTTTGAATTGGTCCTTGTACTAATAGTACTCTAATGTAGACAGCCCTTAATCATTGCGTCTCACTGTTCTTTCGGAATCACTGTGTTCATTTTGGTAATACTGAGAAGGAAAATAAAATGGTTAAATAATCAAATAACCCCCAATATTTTTTGGCCTCACACTTTTATTTCCATTTGATATGAGTAGCATTGCATTGCATAGGGTCTTTTTTTTAATAATGTAGGGCCAAATCGGTCAACAAATAATTTCAATGCAATCGTTTTACTCTCTTCTGTCTTAGCAAGGGCATTATTCCTGACCCAGAAAGATCTCATCTCCCAGCAGTTGATATTTCTACATTATACTTGCAATATTTTGTTACTGATTTTCTGTGTAATGCAGTTTTAGCCTTAGAAAAGATTCATCCCAAGAAATAGTTAATAGAAGTCCTCTACTTTGCAGTAGCTCATATCAGGAATGAGCTAGGCATTAGTACTTATTTTGGAACGGGGTTCTATATTTTAAAGAGTAAGCTCATAACAATATCCCATTATAAGGTGGGGGAAACTGCTTGATTAATAAGAGTTCGATATTTGCAAGATATTCTGGTTTTCTTTATTCATTTCCATCATTCTGGATAATGGTGTTCTTAAGATTCCCAGGGATTTTGTTTATTTAAAGGAGGGGATGAAATAATGGTGCAAAGATTAACATTTACATTCCTTCTTTCTTAACAAAATACCATACATACAGCAGCCAACTCTAAGTATTTATGTCCTTATTCACCTGTATGGTTTCAACTCCCAATATATTTTACAATCTTATTAAAGTTCTGTGTTTACAACTTCAACTTAATGATACAAACATTGATTTCCCATTATCTGTAGATTAAATTCATATACTGTCCCTTACACATGGCATAGAATCCCACAGAACTTTCCAACATAGAATAAACTTTATAAAATAGGTCTAATGAGGAGACCTTAAAATAGCCCTTGGAGTAAAGGCACAGTGGCAAGAGATAACACATGAATAAAATTCAAATTCATTTAAGTTAGAGAGATGTGATTGGCAACAGAAATATCTGCATTATGACAGGTACCAAAAATCAATTCATTGTTCCTGAGATCTTAAAAATAAATTTCTCCAGACAGCATTTAAGATTCATAAATGTAGTAGTGCTGTGGGATGATCTTGGTCAGAAGCTAAGCTCTCAGTGGGATGAGGGAGAGAATAGGAAGAGCAAAAGCAAGAAAACTTATGAAGAAAATTAACTCCATCCCAGCTAGATTTAGAAATCATATCTTTGACAACAATTCATGCCAGTGTCAACAAAGCTCAACATAAGAAAAACAAAATTATTAGAATCATAATCTTGCACGTAAATATTAAATCAGTGGGTACCAGAACTAACTGGATCTGTTTTTTCATGTATTTTGTCTGGCTGTTCAAAACATTACAGCAGTTCTGCAGCTGAGCATTTTGAATGGGATGGTGGCGGTGTCTGGTGTGGGTAGATTCACTGACGTCTAATACCATGAGAGATTATGCTAAAATATTTTCAGCAATTATAATACTTCTACCTTCTTTTTTTTTTCTACTTAGCTACACACTTGCATCACACTTGTAAGAACATAAACATCTTTAAAATTTTTACCCTTTTGTAAAATTTGCTTTATGATGGTCAGTAAATTAAATAACTACTACGGACCTGTGAGCTCATGCTTACAGGGAGCATCATCTTAGAGGCTTCACTTCTTTTATGGAAGCAGGCTAATGCCTTTCACACTGAAAGATTAAAATGTATTTAGTGTTAAATGCAACTCTAAACTTAGAAAGGAAGAATCAGCTGCATCCAGTGTTTTCATGAGTCACAAGCTACATAATGCTCAGCACTGTCATACTATCATGAAAAACAAGATTATACTAGGATGAATGAATAAGAGTATTGTTTGTCAGCTGCAAGAAGGAGTTGTCCTATGTCTAACACTGTAAGACTCAAAGAGTACTCAATCTCATTTTGGTCATCACATTTTGGGAAAGAGCCAAACGGGTATATCTCAGAGGGTGACAGTATAATACTTCTGAGTGTAGTCCGAAGTCTAGAAAATACGGCTGGTGGGGAAAATGGTAAAGAAAAGAGAATGTCCTAACTGAAGAAAAGAATCCAGAGAAGATATGGCAGTCTTCCAACAGTTAAAGAATTTTTAAAGACAAAGGCAGTAATCAGTTCTCCAAATCTTTAGGACAAAAGTAATTGCAGCAAGAAAACTTAAGCTAGGCATTCAGGAAAATGTCAGAGATTATTAAGTGTTCAAATAGATTATTTAAAGATTGCAACATCTTTATCAGAAGTTTCAAAGAACACGCTACATCACCATTTGTCAGAAATGACCTTGGTATGATTAATCTTGCCTTAGGGTACAGGTGATGCAAAAGAACCCTCGGTGTACTATTCAGTCAGGTTTTCTATGAGACCATGGATGTGATGGGGAAGAAGAAAATGGAGAAGCTGCCAGAAATGCTAGGTTAAATATCCATAGGGTAAATATTATTTCTGCCTGGGTCAAAGTCTGTAGAACTGAGTCCCTGTTGTACATTTCTTCTGATATATGGATCACCAGTTTCACGAGACTCACCTTAACAAGGTGTGACAAACAAACTGAAAACAACGGAATCAAACATATAGGTCACATGTAGATATATCCCTGATTACTACAGCAGCTCAAGATGGTGATGAAATACATTTGAAACTCAGAATGAAAAAAATTTCCTCTACTTAAAAAGCCCAGAATAAGCAACAAGAATGGTAGAGGCATTTTGTCTTTTTTTACAGGCTATGCTGAAATAGTAGCTTTTTCCCAATTTGGCACGAAAAGAATTTCCCAAATGCTGTTATTTCAAACATAAACTGTGTTCTTGTCTAGACTGAGGCGAGCAGCTCCGGTGCCGGCATGATGTACAGCGGAGCGCTCCAGCGCGGTGCAGAGGGGGTTTCCTGAGCCGGGGGAACCTCCGGGGGAGCCGAGAGCCGCCAGCAGCCCGCAGCTCGCACGACAGCGGCTGACGAGGCCTGGCCGGGGCCAGGAGCAACGGTGGCCAAGCCCTCCCCCCCACATATAAAAGCAGCCCCTGGGCAGCCCTGGTGACCAGGAGTGTCGCAAACAGGGCGTGGTGCATCAGCAAGGGCGTGGCACGGCAGTTTGTGTGGAAAGGCGCGCAGGAAGGGCGTGCGGGAAGGGCGCGCGGGAAGGGCGTGCGGGAAGGGCGCTGAAGCTCTGCCAGCTCGACCGGGGAGCGATGGTATCCACCCGGCAGAAAGCTGTGGCCTCTCTAAGCTCTGCACCCGCCACAACTGATGCAGCTTCCCAGAGCGAGCTCCGGCGGGAACACGCTGCTGCCCAGGTGCCAGGCTGCAGGCTGTGCCCTGCTCTTACACCAGTGCCGGCCGGCAGCAGGGAGCACACCTGTGGGAGGTACGCCCAGGTAGAGGAACTCCTCCGCTTAGCGACGGAGCTCCGGGAGGAGGTGACTAGGCTGAGGAGTATCAGGGGGAGAGAGAGAGAAAGAGACTACTGGAATTGCACCCCACCTTCCCTGGGACAGGCAGACAGGATGCATGATACACATGTAAACCCACCCGTGATCAAAAAACCCAAAATTCTGCTGGTGACACCAGGCTTGGAACCAGGTATTGATCTGCTGGCTCTTCCTGTTTTGTTCCTCATCATTCCCTGCAACTGGAAGGATAGAGGAGAACATGATTTGTGCTCCTGATCCCTTAACCAGTTGTCCCAAGGCCCTGAAGTCTCTCCTGATTGCCCTTGGACTTCTAGTTGCAACTTCATCGCTGCCTACCTGAAAAATCAATAATGGATAATAATCTGAGGGCCGTACCAGGGTAGGAAGATTTCTCTTCACATCTTTTACCCGGGCCCCAGGGAAGCAGCAGACTTCCCTAAGAAGTGGGTCCGGTCTGCATATTGGGCCTTCTGTTCCCTTCAGAAGGGAGTCTCCTATGACAATGACCCATCTTTTTTCTTTTTGGAAGCAGTTTTGAGACAGGGCATAGGCCGACTTAACCTTGGCAACACCTCCAAGCTAGATGAACCATTGTCCTCGTTATTGTTTGGTTCCACTTGCAGAGCCTCATACCTATAATGCAAGGGCACCTGGGAAGGGGGGGTAGTCACAGAGGAGACATGCCTGCTGTGCTGGGCAGGAGCTTGTCGCCATTGCCACCTATCCCTTAAGTCACTGTGTTCAGCCAGGCAGAGAGAGGAAAGGGTTTTATAACCGGGCTCACTAGAGATAAGCCTGGGGGCAGCACACCAATCTTTGAGGGACGGTGTGCTAGAGAGGTCCTTTGGTCTGCCATCTCAGGGGAGGTAGGGGGTGGAGATCCATGTGACAGCAAAGATGCAAGAGTTATTGATGTGTTAGAAACCACAGAAATACCTGAGAATGGTCACGTAGGAATTAAGGCTTCTTCCCCCAAAATGTGGCAGGATCAATAGCCCGACTGAAGTGCACCTACACCAATGCACGCAGCATGGGCAACAAACAGGAGAGCTGGAAGCTGTTGTGCAGCAGGAAAACTATGATATAGTTGCCATCACGGAAACATGGTGGCATGACTCATGCAACTAGAGTGCTGCAATGGATGGCTATAAACTCTTCAGAAGGGATAGGCAAGGAAGGAGAGGCGGTGGGGTAGCCCTGTATGTTAGGGAGTGTTTTGACTGTCTAGAGCTTGACAATGGTGATGATAGGGTTGAGTGTTTATGGGTAAGAATCAGAGGGAAGGCCAACAAGGCAGATATCACAGTGGGAATCTGTTATAGACCACCCAACCAGGATGAAGAGGCAGATGAAATATTCTATAAGCAACTAGGCGAAGTCTTACGATTGCTAGCCCTTGTTCTCATGGGGGACTTCAACTTACATGATGTCTGCTGGAAATACAACACAGCAGAGAGGAAACAGTCTAGGAAGTTCCTGGAATGTGTGGAGGATAACTTCCTGACACAGTTGGTGAGTGAGCCAACCAGGGAAGGCACCCTGCTGGACCTGTTGTTTGTGAACAGAGAAGGACTTGTGGGTGATGTGCTGGCTGGAGGCTGTCTTGGGCACAGTGATTATAAAATGATAGAGTTTTTCAATTCTTGGAGAAGTAAGGAGGGTAGATTAGCAGAACTGCTCCCTTGGCCTTGTGGAGGGCAGACTTCGGCCTGTTTAGAAGCCTGATTGAGAGGATCCCTTGGGAGGCAGTCCTGAGGGGCAAAGGAGTCCAGGAAAGCTGGACAATCTTCAAGAAGGAAATCTTAAAGGTGCAGGACTAGGCTGTCTGTATGTGCAGAAAGACGAGCCAGCGGGGAAGAAGACCAGCCTGGCTGAGCTTTGGCTGGAACTCAGGAAAAAAGGAGAGTTTATGACCTTTGGAAGAAGGGGCAGGCAACTCAGGAGGACTACAAGGATGTCGTGAGGCTATGCAGAGAGAATATTAGAAGGGCCAAAGCCCAGCTAGAGCTTAATCTGGCTACTGCTGTAAGAGACAATAAAAAATGTCTCTATAAATACATTAGCAACAAAAGGAGGGCTAAGGAGAATCTCCATCCTTTATTGGATGCGGGGGGAAACACAGTGACAAAGGCTGAGGAAAAGGCTGAGGTACTTAATGCCTTCTTTGCCTCAGTCTTTAACAGTAAGACCAGTTATTTTCCAGGTACCCAGCCCCCTGAGCTGGAAGACAGGGACAGCCAGCAGAATGAAGGCCCCATAATCCAAGGGGAAATGGTTAGTGACCTGCTACACCACTTAGACACACACAAGTCTATGGGTCCAGATGGGATCCACCCCAGGGTACTGAAGGAACTGGCAGAAGTGCTCACCAAGCAACTTTCCATCGTTTATCAGCAGTCCTGGCTAACCAGGGAGGTCCCAGTTGACTGGAGGTTACGAATGTGACGCCCATCTAGTAGAAGGGCCAGAAGGAGGGCCCAGGGAACTACAGGCGTGTCAGCTGACCTCAGTGCCGGGGAAGGTTATGGAGCAGATCATCCTGAGTGCCATCACACGACACATACAGGACAACCAGGTGATCAGGCCCTGTCAGCATGGGTTTAGGAAAGGCAGGTCCTGCTTGACTGACCCGATCTCCTTCTATGACAAGGTGACCCACCTAATGGAGGAGGGGAAGGCTGTGGCTGTTGTCTATCTAGACGCCAGTAAAGCCTTTGACATGGTTTCCCACAGCATTCTCCTGGAGAAACTGGCTACTCATGGCTTGGATGGGTGTACGCTTCGCTGGGTAAAAAAACCTGGCTGGATGGCCGGGCCCAAAGAGTTGTGGTGAATGGTGTTAAATCGAGTTGGTGGCCAGTCACAAGTGGTGTTCCCCAAGGCTCAGTATTGGGGTCAGTTCTATTTAATATCTTTATCAATGATCTGGACAAGGGGATGGAGTACACCCTCAGTAAGTTTGCAGACGACACCAAGTTGTGCGGGAGTGTTGATCTGCTTGAGGGTAGGAAGGCTCCACAGAGGGACCTGGACAGGCTGGATCGATGGGCCGAGGTCAATTGTATGAGGTTCAACAAGGCCAAGTGCTGGGTCCTGCACTTGGGCCACAGCAACCCCATGCAATGCTACAGGCTTGGGGAAGAGTGGCTGGAAAGCTACCTGGCGGAAAGGGACCTGGGGGTGCTGGTTGACAGCCACCTGAATATGAACCAGCAGTGTGCCCAAGTGGCCAAGAAGGCCAATAGCATCCTGGCTTGTATCAGAAATAGCGTGGCCAGCAGGACTAGGGAAGTGATTGTTCCCCTGTCCTCAGCACAGGTGAGGCTGCTCTTCGACTACTGTGTTCAGTTTTGGGCCCCCCACTACAAGAGAGACATTGAGGTGCTGGAGCCTGTCCAGAGAAGGGCAACGAAGCTGGTGAAGGGTCTGGAGCACAAGTCTTCTGAGGAGCGGCTGAAGGAACTGGGGTTGTTTAGTCTGGAGAAAAGGAGGCTCAGGGCTCTGAGCCTCCTACAACTGCTGAACTACAACTCGCTACAACTGCCTGAAAGGAGGTTGTAGAGAGGTGGGGGTCGGTCTCTTCTCCCAAGTGACAAGAGATAGGACAAGAGGAAATGGCCTCAAGTTGTGCCAAGGGAGGTTTAGATTGGTTATTAGGAAAAATTTTTTCACTGAAAGGGTTGTCAAGCACTGGAACAGGCTGCCCAGGGAAGTGGTTGAGTCACCATCCCTGGAGGTATTGAAAAGACGTGTAGATGTGGTGCTTAGGGACATGGTTTAGTGGTGGACTTGGCAGTGCTAGGTTAACGGTTGGACTTGATCTTAAAGGTCTTTTCCAACCTAAACAATTCTATAATTCTATGATTCTATGATTCTCTTTTGGGTTCTCCATGCTTTTGCCATAGTAAACAAGGAATGTCAGTCATTACAGAAAGCATAAAACTAAAATCTTTTACGACTTCTGCTCTGCGCCTTTTTTTTTTTCCCTTCAACTTATTCAGCAGTTACCTTACAGCTACCAGAAGTAATAATTGGATTTAATGTGCTAGATTTCAATACGTGGCCAATACAAAAGCCCCACCTGTCTTCCCAAATTTAAACTTAATATAACATTTCTCTTGTCCCAATATTTGGCCAGACTCAGAACGTGGATTAGGAAAAGCTGCCTGAGCTAAACCATAGAAAAACAGAGATTATATAGATAGGCTGTCACTAGCACTTCAAAGTGCTGTCATCACAATTCACTGCATTAGTGAAGACATCTATGTCTTGATAAAAGCAAATATCTTGTAAAGGGTCTTTACCAGATATATACAAAAGATAAAGCTAGAAGGAAGGAGAAAGTTCATAGTAAGGTTTACATCTTTTTTAAAAGATAGTGTAAAATTAAGTTTATTTTTATATTTAGTGCTACAGAAAGAGACCCATTTCTTTTTATTTTATTTTTTCAATGAGAGATCTCAGCAGCTTGCATTGATGTTTTGACAGTACTCGCTAGGTGCTTAGCATTTTGGAAAGTGTGTCACTTTCTAACAAGCAGTCTAGGACCTTTCCTTGTAACAGTGCCCAGTCCTTAGCCAGTTCCATTATTCTCAGTCAGTACTGGTGGAGGCCAATGTCTGAAAAATTTGGCCTACAAATCTAGAAGTTAGGACCATCTGTTTCAAAGTCCTACCCATTTTCTATTCCTTACTTTTATGCTATTCAATCCATAATTGAATAGTGCAGCTTTAGGGGAAAACAATCTTGGTCAATATGTGTTATTGTTTGTCTATCTGTTGTCTGTATTAGCTGAAATTAGAAGAACAAAACAACAAATGATGCCACCACAAATAGGTACACATTCATTTTTATTAGTTTTCAAATTTTACAATCCCTCTCCACATACGTATATTATTATTGTTTGATGATGATGATGACAATGATGACAACGGTGGTGGAGGAGGAGGAGGAGGAGGAGGAGGAGGAGAAGAAAGTGAAGGAGACAAAGAAAAAGAAGAAGAAGGACAAGAAGGGGAAGGAGAAGAAGGAGAAGAAGGAGAGGAGAAGAAGAAAAGAAGAATTATCAGATAAATTTTATTGGACCATATTTGGCATTCTGTAGAGGTTGGGGTTTTTGTTTTGCTCCTAGAAACATGTGAAACGTGAAAATTTAGTCTTTAATTAGTCCAAATGAATCTCAGAAATGGATCTTTTTCAAGAAAAAATGAAGATGTTTTCTTGATTCTTGAATTAATTTTCAATATTTTCACTACTAAAAAAAGATTAAACAATTAAGAAGAAAGAAAATAAATTTGGTATCTAGACTGTAGAGAGCACAAGTTAACAGAGACCAATGTCATAATCTGACCCTTTGTTTTCAAATTTAAATTAATATTTCTTGTCTTTCTCAATTTTTTAAATATTAAATAATCTTATAATCTGTCACTTCTGTTGTTAATAAGTCTGTCTAAAACAATGTTTGATTTTACATGCATAATATCCAAACTACTATCAATGTTGTTGATGCTTTACACCATTTTTCTTGGTGTATAATGAAGGTGATCATAAAAATGCCAGATTTTTATAAGCCAGTTTTTTGGCTAGAAATGCCAAGGTGTGTTTGAACTCCTTTGTCCTTGCTTTCAGCACAAGTCAAATGTGTACTTTGTTCACTGAGGCTCTTAGGAATTTGTGTCACACTTACATTGGAAGGTACTATAGGAAGGTTCTATATACTAAGTTCTTGTCAAGGTTTTTTTATTCACCTCGAGGAAGCATCTTTCCTATCTGAAGATAATAGAAGAAAATTTTAATGGTCCAATTTAGGGGTCAAAGAGCAAATCTGAAGTGGCAAAGATTAATTGCACATATTTAAGAAAAGAAAATACACATTATCAGAGTAAGGATTATTCTGAAAGTTTTGGTATTCAGCCTTCCAAAGGTTCTTCTCATTTGCTTGCTTTCATTGAAATTCCAGATTAATTTTCTTGGTTGATCGTAGAACTTAAGTTTGGGGGGAAAATCTTCAAATCAGTCCTTAACTATGTTCCCTTAACACTTAGTGACCCTCATAATGCCTTTAAACAAGGGTTAAATTTTCCCCTTTCTACTTTTAGCAGAGACCTCTTCCACCATCCCTGTGATCCTGGGGTCAGAAACCCTGGGTGGCACGCAATTATGATGCAGTGAATTTTGGCTGTGCTTCAAGTCCATATGATCCAGGTGGTGTCAAGGGACATATCTTTGGACAATTGGACTTTCAGTCAGGGAGCACATCTAGGTCTGTTTTGATATCCACGCTAAAGTAAGGTACGGCCAAATCAATCCCACTGGTTCTTCCACAAGCATCATCTTCCAGCCTAAAATGGCCATTCTTCTTCTGAAGTGTTTGTCCATTGTTATACAGTAGACAGCAATGGAATAAGGTTTCTCAGAATAAAAGTGTTAATGTCTCCACGAATGTTTCATTTGGACGTCATATTTCTTGATTCTGGTGATACAGTATTAGAAGAGGAGGCCTTATTTCAAATGTAACAAGAGCAGTAGATGGCTAGTTCCTTGAAGGACCTAACCCTGTATTTAGATACGATGGAACTGATGCCCAATGTTATCCCTCACCAGACACATCAGTGTTAAGAAGCTATTATGAGGATGTCTCTGTGTATTAACTGTAATAAGACTGCATGTTTAGAAAGAAAGTCAAGCATTAACTTCTTTGCAGATACTCCTTTTGACAAGATGGGACAGATAGAGGCGCAAATAAAAGACTTAATGGCAGCAATCTTGTTTCTGCTTATTCGCATCAGTTAAGCTGCTTTACTATTGTTTTAATAACCGTGACATTTTGAATGAATGGTTGTTTAGGCTTATAACTAAGAATGTTGCCAAGACACTGCTGTGCTTTTTTTCCTTAACATTTTCCTGCTTCAAGGTCTGCTACATAACCCTAGCTGTATGCAGGACAAGCATCTTTCCTCCACCCCCTCTTGTGTCTTTGTTTTAATGGAGCATTTTTATGCAGGTTATTTTGAAATACAAGATGCCTAACCCCACTATCAGTATTTGACAAACTCTTTGGTGTTCATTTTTGGAAACCATTTACAAACTACCTTACAGAAATGGTGCTATCTGATTAGTCAACACATCAGCCATGTGAATATCTCACTGAAAACTGTATGGTTTAGCTCCTCTTTGCCTAATCCCTGAATTAATATTCCAATACCTTCTAACAGCGGCAAACTGATTCACCAAGCACATTTTATAGATTAGCTTAAATATTTGTTGCAGAATTTTTTCTTTTTTTAACATGGGTGCTGCAATTTTATTTTCAGTTATCATAAAAAATGTCCAATATGTCCCTTGCTCTTCCAGTCATCAAAACTATTCATAGCTTATGCGATACTGAACAACTTTTGTTTCAGTGGCTGTTCATGCTGTTAACTACTTTCCTACCATTTCTAAGAAAACCTTGGAGCTATAATTCCACTTCTCTGTATTCAGTTGTGATGGTGGTGAGGAAGCTTGGAGAGTATGATAAAAATGGTAAAGTAGACAAGGCTAAGGAAAGTGCTGTTGCGGGAGTTAACTGTGTAGTGTCTGACACAAAAGCTCATGCAGTGGAGAATGTGAGCCAATGGGGCAGAGTTGCTACCATCCACCTCCCCCATTCATTTCAAAGCTACTGGTGGCAATAGGGGTGGGTGGGGGTTAAGCTCGCATTTCTCCTCGGGAGTAAGAAATGCCTGGGACACATTTGGGGGGATGAAATAGTGAAAGACAAACAGCTTGAGGGAGAGTCACATGCTGCATTGCAGTATTTCAAGACGCCAGTTGTGCCTCAGTGAAATGCTATGATAAAAACATTACAGTTCAGTGCCAGGATTCGCTTTAATCAATCTGTGGCTGTTTCAGACCTTTCTACTCAAGAAGCAGCTCTGCAGGGTTTAGTTTTCCTCCTCTCTAACAGTTTTTCACAGGGATGTTTTCACTGTTATCTCTTATGATCTACTGTCTAATCTAGAGTTTGTTTTCTGACACAAAATTAGTTAATAAGCAGTAGTAAAAAGTTTTGACTCTGCACAGAAATCAGAACCTTATAGAAGACTGAAAAAGAAGAAAAATAAAAGGTAAAAAATAGAAGAAAAAATATTTTTTTCTTATTAGCCACTGACTTGGAAATATTGAAGATCATAACAGTTGCCAAGTTTTACTGTTTAAATATGAATTACTTATAAATTAAAAGGAAAGAACTTCTACTTTGGGTTTCCTTGCTACTGTCTTTGGGGTTTTTTCCTCATCTGTGATAACTTTCCTCACATTTTTAATATCCATTATATAGCTCTTCTTTTTTTTAATGAGATTTTAAAAAGCTCTTTTAAGGAGCTTTTCAGTAGCTGTTTTCCTCCTCTCTCCTGCCTTTATATAAGAATACTGAACTTTATCAAGTTCAATTAATGTAAAGATTTCTTCTGCTGTCTGTCTGTTAAATTGAAATATCTTCTCTTATCAATGATATTTTTATCATCTGCAAGTCTCAGTTATTCTAATTCTATGAAAGAAATAGAAAGATACTTTTATTGGTGTGATTATCACTTGGAATTAAACATTTATCCAGTGCATGGACACTTACGTATTTTCATGCTGAGATTTGCTTTGGATGCTTCCTCTAAACAGTAGTGTGGTATCCTTATACATCAATTTGTAAATACACCTTACAGTATATCTATAAATGAGCAGTTTTCTTTGTTGTTGTATGTATTCCAGTGTTGCTGTCTCACAAAGTAAAGTATGTTGTCTCCATCATACATAGTTTCTCTCATGGAATTAATATCTTAGTGAGATAGTCATTATGTACCACAGACATTTCCTTCTAATATCTCTGCATTTTTTGTCTAATGTAAAATAACATTGAGCAAATCTTGAATTTTGAGTCAATATATACTTATGACTGTGCTAGCCTATGTTCCAGAAAACATTCCTTTTCCACACCGTACCAGCTGGTACTGATAAAGGAAAACATATCACACCAGATCCAACAGCCTGAGAGAGGCAAGGCTGCTGCCTCTCCATGTCCCCAGGTCCAACCAGTAACAAGGCTGAAGATGTGTTCCCAGCAAGCATACACACAAAAGCACACATAAACACTACATATATATATATATATGGCCAGCCATACAGATCACAGACAGACTCTCAGAGCACCCACATGGACACAGACAGCACTAATGGCCTCATCCTGCTTTCCTTTCTGGCTGGGCAGGATGGAGGTCTGCTAGTGAGAAAATATGTATACAAATGTACAAGGTAGATCCCCGCAGCAGCTGGGCTCAGACATTCAGTCTGCTTACTAGCTGGCCCTGGGATCCCAGCCTCCCCAGGTGCTGGCATCTGGTCATATGAGCCCCTGAGGACAGAGACCTATTCCAGTTGCTGGGAGAGACCCTCACAGACACACAGCTGGCTGGGATTCCCCTGGTCCCAATGGCCAACCCCACTGTGCTCTCACCCTTAGCATATGCAGGTGCTGTCACACCCAGAGCTGCCCTTAGAGACCTGCTCCACACCCCTTTGCTCCCAGGCCACTTCACCTGCTCACCAGGTCGTCCAGGTTGACCTTCATTAGCCATCACAGACTCACTTGCACACCTGCGCTCACTCCAGTTGCTGGCACCACATGGACCCTCCCACCTGTGGTCTGACCTCAGTTAGACATGGCAGAGGATTATTTAGGCTCCCCTCCTGCTGTTGACTTTCTAGGCTCCTTTGTGGGTGTCCAGATGAGCTTTGTCACATAACCTAGCAGATACAGTCTTGTGTTTGCTTAGTTTATAGGCTAAATTTAAATCTGCTCTTTGACGTGTTAAAATTCAGTAACAGAAAATGTATCTACTACTTGTTTTATATATCTAACATGAATATCACAAGAAAAAGGAACAGTTAATATTTATCATGGACTTTTTAAATGAAGTTTGGAGGGCCTTGACTTTGGAACTTAAATAGCTTTTTCGTAGGATTTCCTTCCAAGCTCTGCCTTGTCATGTTGGTCCTTAGTTTCATTAGCTATGAATTTGACTCAATACTTAGTTATCACTCAAATTTCCCTGGGCAGAATGGAAAAAAGAAAAACACAATATTGGCATACTGCTAGCAAACAATAAAGTCACAGAATCAAATTTTTCAGGCACTAAAATGAAAGTTCAGCATTTCTGACTTTTTATCTGTCATTATATCAGTTTGCTAATGGGTTACAAAGCCTAGTCTTGTTTTTGACTCACACTTAGACAGGCCGGCTGACTCCTTTTCGTGTTTTACACGTGCCAGCCATGTGCTACCCATGTTGTCTCTTTCTCAAGTGCAATCATGTTATGCACCACTGAAATAGTCGAATGCCATTTCTCATTACTTGTGCTTCACAAAATTTTCTTTTTACGTTGCAGGTAGAAAATCCATCTCTTTGTTTCGTTCCAGTGTGAACTGGGCTCAGTAGGTTTTGAATGCTCTTAGACTAACCAGAAAGAGGGTTGGTTCAAAATCTGATTGTAGCTGACTCTGGTTTGCCTAAGCAGTGTGAAGTTACCTTCTGAAGCTAAAAATATGTTTCTGCTAGTCTTTAAAACTAGATTAGCAAATTTGCTGCAGCCAAAACAGTGTCCTGATTTCAGCTGGGATAGAGTTAATTTTCTTCCTAGTAGCTGGTATAGTGCTGTGGTTTGGATTTAGTATGAGAATAATGTTGATAACACACTGATGTTTTAGTTGTTGCTAAGCAATGTTTACACTAGTCAAGGACTTTTCAGCTTCCCATGCTCTGCCAGGTGCACAAGAAGCTGGGAGGGGGCACAGCCAGGACAGCTGACCCAAACTGGCCAAAGGGCTATTCCATACCGTATGATGTCATGATCAGGATATAAACTGGGGGTAGCTGGCCGGAGGGTAGTGATCACTGCTCGGCGACTGGCTGGGCATCGGTCGGCGGGTGGTGAGCGGTTGCATCACTTGTTTTTTTCCTGCTGGGTTTTGTTCCTCTCTCTCTCTCTCGTTATTTTCCTCCTCATTACATTTTTTTGTTGTTGTTTTTCCAATTATTAAACTGTTCTTATCTCAACCCATGAGTTTTCTTACTTTTGCTTTTCTGATTCTCTCCCCCATCCCAGCAGGGGAGAGGGTGAGTGAGCGGCTGCGTGGTACTTAATTGCTGACTGGGGCTAAACCACAACATCAAATAATCTTCAAGTGTATGTTTAACAATATAATTCACACTATTTTAAATCCATATATTTCAATAGGAAAACAGCTAGAGATTACACTGTGACATTCTTTACAAGATTCATCCTTTTCTCCTTTAAAGGAAATGCAGAAGAATTTGTTTTAAATGTGTACACAAACACATTACATTGTATCCTGAGCACAAAAAACCAAATGAGCCATTTTTCTCCAAATTTACAAGACACTCACAAATTATTAAATTGAAAGCATGCTTCATCCATTAGTAGACTTTCCCTTTTCATTGTTCATCTACACAGCATCCTACCAAGATGTTCTTAAGTCAGTGGATCATAATGTGTTTGATTACAAATGCAGGAGCTTAGTTGAGAATTCAACATCCTTTCAATTTGGAAATGCATTATTATAATGACTGGATTGAGGCACATTATGAAGATAGAGGAGTCTCAAGGAAGTCACCTTTATCAAGAAAGACAGAAAATAATTGCAAACTGAGCCCCATTTTCACAAATTAATGGCTTTTCTGCTGAGGCTTCACAGGCTAGGCAGTCTTGTGTTTAGCAGCACATTCTTCAGGGCATGTCCCAATGCCTTTTCTGAACAAGGACTACTTATGAGTTTATAATATTGTAATTAAGTCAATGGCCACTCAGGTATAAATGAAACTTAGAAATCAGTGATTAAAAATGAAGTAGTATTTGCATGCTTTGGATTTGCCAGTGCCTGAGCATTCTGTTTAAATGAATATTATGTCTTATTTAAACCTTGCTGAGCAGTTATGTTGAATACTAGTGATGCTCTTCTTGGTCAGTAAGTTTCCACAGCCTCATGTATAGCTCAGGTAGTACAGATGGTGAATTAAGTGACTGTAGGTACTGTGCTAGAGATAAATGACAGGAATGATGTAAAAGGTATGTAAGAAGTATCTCCCCATTCTAACCATGAATATTTTTTTCCCACAGAGCAATTACTCAAAAAACAATTAACTTTAGATACAGCCTTCGGGTAATTATAAGAAAATGAATAATCCTCAGTCACAAAATTAGTGAAAGCCTGACCTGTCCATTTAGACTTCTTAGAACAACTAATAATTATATTTCATAAGTTGGCGTTGGGTTTTGTTTGGTTTTCATTTTGTTTGGTTTTCATATATAGACATTATGTACTTGTGCTGGTTTTGGCTGGCATAGAGTTAATTTTCTTCTGGGAAGAAGGAAGGGGGTATGTTCAGACTGATGGTGTTTGTCTTCCCAAGTAACCATTACGCGTGATGGAGCCCTGCTTTCCTGGGGATGGCTGAACACCTGCCTGCCCGTGGGAAGTAGTGAACGAATTCCTTGCTTTGCTTTGCTTGCGTGCGTGGCTTTTGCTTTCCCTATTAACCTGTCTTTATCTCATCCCAGGGGTTTTCCCACTTTTAGTCTTGTGATTCTCTTCCCCATCCCACCGGGGGGGAGTGAGTGAGCGGCTGTGTGGTGCTTAGTTGCTGGCTGGGGTTAAACCACAACAGTCCTTTTAAGCCAGCAGACTTGCCTGCACTCCTCACAATACCTGTCAAATCATAACAAATATCTGCCAAATTACTTTGTTAATCTTTTCAGCTGGCCCACTTATTTACAGAAGAGTCACATGAAGTATACTACCAGCCAGCAATGGATCTGTTCAGAAACTGCTTTTAACCAGAAATACTAGATTTTGTTGGATAATATTAAGGGAGTGCCTTGGAAATTAAAATGAAAAAAAAGAAAAGAAAAATAAAAAAAAGTAGAAAAATGCTACACAGATACAGGAAGTTTAAAAACAGTCAGTCACAGTCTCAGAAGAACCATGTAGGCTGAGTGTAATAAAATCCAAAATATTTCTGGAAAGGGAGCTGTTTGTATTTTTTTATTATGTGGAATGCAAAATAAAAACAAAACAAAACAAACAAAAAAACAATTTCAGCTGCTTTATTTGCCTCAAGGGTGAAAAGGTCATGTCTTTTCAGTCCAGCTGTGTTTGCACAGCATCTCCAGGCCAGGGTCACTTAGAAACATTTTGAATCCCCAGTAAGAAAATATATCAACCAGGAGCAACTAGTATGACTCTGAGTCCCCAGCCTTGCAGATTTAGTTTATCTGTTTATTTTTTCTATTGTCCCTTTTCCCAGGTTATTCTTTTTTGAGCTAATTTCATGGACATGTCTATTTTAAACTTGAATACTGCCAAGACAGATATGGTTTTTGTGACCAGTTCCCTGATGGAGAAACCCATGTGTTATTAGCCAGTCGCTGGGTGAAGTTTAACATCAGCGGCCAGATGTTTGGCAATGATTTTGATTGGCTTCAAAAAAGGCAGTGACTCTCCCGTAAGCTGTTAGTGCATTTCTTCCTCGCCAGTTTTAGGCTTCTGCACTTCAATGACCTTCCCATCTTTGAGATCTTTGCATATCTAGCTTGATGAATCTCTTCAAGACTGTGCCTCATGTCTTTTCTGGGTTTCCTATCTACCACCCCTTCCTCCTGACACTTGTTTCTTCAGGCATTCCTGTGCTGCCATGCAGGAGTGTTTAAAAAAATAAATCAAGCACTGACACAATTATTCATTCATGCAGCTGATCTCTTACTGATGCTCTCTTCAGTCATTACTGCCAAATGTCCTGTAGCAGCACAGCAACTAATGGTTGTCATCCCTTCTGGCTGAGGCACCATCATGAACAGGGACATTATTCTGTTTTCTAATCACTGTGCAATGATTACTTCTTGCTGCAGACAGCTGATAGATCATCATCTGTGAACTTGTACTACATGGATGTTCTTACCAATTGGCATCTCTGTCTGCAATGTAGTACAAAGTAATTTGCTAAAGGACTAATGGAAGAATACCTCAGTAGGCTAGTTAAAATTGTCTACTGTGATAGAGATGACACCAAGAGACTGTATAATTCTGTCTTTCTTGTGCTTCCATGCATCTTGAGGGTACTTAAGGAATCTATTTTGCATCATTTTTCAGCATGTTTATTCAAGAGGTCTACCTAGAAGGTGAAGGTCCTTCATCAGTCAAACTTTTTTCTAGTACCTTGATGATATGAACAGGCTTGGGGAGCTCCAGATGAATCAACCTTTTTTTCTGACCATCAGGCAGCAATGCTTTATATGTGAATGGATAAAGGATACACGAGTTTATGGCAATAATTGACACCAAATATCTAGGCTATTTATCCTGTGCATTGTATTGTGTATTTTCCTGCTCTACTGAAACATTCCCCAGTGCTTCACCGTTTAGTGGCTTCTTCTCTGTCTTGCTGATGTTAAACTTTATCACACTGATACACAGCTACCCTTTCCATTTGTTGCCTACTTTTGTAGTGTCTGATACACAGGAATCCATATCTGATAGCAGCATCCTAAGTTGTTAGAGTAAAACGAATGCATGAAATTGTGATTGTTAGGTCTGGGTCAAAATCCTGCTAGTGAATCCATTATGTATTTCATTTTCTTATACCCACACCAGAAGATGTGCATACACATGCAAAGAGAATGAGTAACCAAATTATTTCCTAGCATCAGAAAAAGCATGTAGCATTTGTCTATGGGTAGAATATTGCAAGGTTTTTAACCCTCAGTTTCTATAAGCACTGTCTGTAAATTTTTGAAACAGTCAAAAAGAGAATAAATATTGCTTTATAGTCAAGTCCTTTACACCAGGGAATTCATCATCCTAATAAAGGATTGGTGTAATTACATTTTCCTAAGTTCTGCACATCACTTTTTTTGAAATTAGCTTAGAATCCTGCAGGTTTACTTATTGTTATCCATTTGTTAGCCCTGACCATAGTTGTGGATGGAAATGTTTTTCATTAGTTTGGAGGATTTCAAGGGTGAGAATTACACAAAACTTATTTGTTAACCCTCCTTTTTTCCTGCATTTTGTTTAAAACATACCTTTTGAGAAGAGGGATCTTGTTACAACTACTTAGAATCTTGGTGTCAATTTATATTTTGTGCTTGCTTTTTTTTTTTTCTTTCTTTCTTGTTTACGGAAACACATCACCTGTCACTGATTAACTTGGATGTGACTCCTGGAAACACAAAGCCCCATTCACTTATCAGTAAGTTCCAGCTGCTTTACAACACCTCAGTGTCACAGAGCAGCTCTAAAGATGGCTAATCAGCTAATCAGAGGGATTCTGCAGCTGCTTTTGCATCACTGAAGAGAATGAAAGCAGTTGGTGCATAAAAAGTAATCTGGCCCACATTGCTTTATGCATGGTATTTGAGTAGAGGTCTTAAAAATCATCTGTTGCCCGCTCTTGTAAGCTGGTGAATATGGTGATTCAAGCTTGTCTTTGAATATTTTGGCAGGATGTTACAAAACCATGTGTGTCTCTGTCTGTCTGTATATAGGTATATGTTTATAGTGGCCCTGAAGGTTATATCTAATGCTTTTGCTGCTGGTATGTGTTTTTCTCTTTAACAGTGAGGTCAGACCAGATAGTTTGGGTAGTTTCTAGTCAATAAGCTGTGGAAGATAGTCTCTGACAGTTTTTTTCCACCTGGCTGATAACAATATTTTTGCTCCTGGTTCCAGGACTGTCATTTGGCTTGTCAAGCACTTAGGTTTGTAAAAACCAAATCAAGTTTTAGACTCTCATAACAAACTAGCTTGCCAAGAGATTAATATCTGTATTTGTCCAATCCAAAAAGAAACAAACAAACAAAAAAAACAAACCCACTTCAGATACTTAGAAGAGATTGTAGGTTGGCAGGTACTGAATTCCCCTGACAATAGTACAAACCCTAGTTTATAACATTCTGTAAACAAATGTAGCTATCCCACAGCTTAAATAATTACCCGAAGCTGAAAAGCACATATGTGCTCTGCTTGCAGGGCCCAAATTCTATATCCACGCCTTTGAGATGCAACATGAAAAAATACAGAATTCAGCTCCAACTAACAAGGAACTCAATCACTTGGAGTAGGCAGAATTGAAGTGCCAAAACTGCACTTCAGAAATGCTCTCTCAACCTCTGCTCATTCAGCACCTCTTTATTTGATGGTAAAGCTATCTGCATGCTCAAAGTGTTGCTTCTGAGCACATGCAGAAGAGGGAGGAGCTCTTGGAAGTTCTTTCTTCTCCTGAAGTCTGATTGCTATTTAGTACTCAGGTTTTTTTGTTTGTCTTCTTTCTTCTTTCTTTCTTTCTTTCTTTCTTTCTTTCTTTCTTTCTTTCTTTCTTTCTTTCTTTCTTTTAATCTCAGACCTTTGATGGGCCTCATCTGGCCCATGATTTTAGAGCAAATCTGTCTCATACAAATAGTACTGGGCCTGTGACAGAGTGCTAGATGGAGCATAATAGTAGCCACCTTCTTTCAAAACTGTTTATTCTTTTGCCTAGGTCTTTATGGAAAAGCTGGCAGGGGGCAGATTGGGGGGAAGGAGATTTGTGGTGAGGGCAAAGTACTTGTACTGTGAGAAACCTGCAGACTCAACATGTTGTCTTCCACAGCAAGTTAAAATCTGCTGTCCTCTGGAGGACATTGTCTCTCCTTCTCATTGAACCCGTGCCACTGTGCAGCAAGAATATAATATTTATATTTATTGTTACAATTCTCAAGACCTAAAAGGTCTAAAGGGGTCTAAAGGAACCTGGCTTATTGAATCTATCCAAATGAAGGTTCAGAAGAATAATGTTGCTATCCATAAATACCCAGAGAGAGTGGAATTCAGCATGAGAAAGAGAGAAAGCTAGTTGAAGAAAAGGACAATGTCAGCGTCACAACAAGTGGCTGAGAATAAACGAATTCTGAAAAACAAGACAGTTTCTGGTGATCACAGAATCACAGAATCACAGAATCACATAGGTTGGAAAAGACCTTTAAGATCGAGTCCAACCATAAACCTAACACTGCCAAAAACCACCACTACACCATGTCTCTAAGTACCTCATCCAAACGTCCTTTAAATACCTCCAGGGATGGCGACTCAACCACTTCCCTGGGCAGCCTGTTCCAATGCTTGATAACCCTCTCGATGAAGAAATTTTTCCTAATATCCAGTCTAAACCTCCCCTGGCGCAACTTGAGGCCATTTCCTCTTGTCCTATCACTTGTTACCTGGGAGAAGAGACCGACCCCCACCTCTCTACAACCTCCTTTCAGGTAGTTGTAGAGAGCGGTAAGGTCTCCCCTGAACCTCCTTTTCTCCAGGCTAAACAGTCCCAGCTCCCTCAGCCGCTCCTCATAAGACTTCTGCTCCAGACAAAATGAAAGACTTCTGCTCCAGACTTCTGCTCCAGATCTAAACAGTGAAGGTTTGGGGCTGTCTCCTAATAGATGCTGAACAGTTTCAAGGAGCTTAGTTTCTTTTGTTTGCCTGTAAAAGCAAATTATTTGACTGGAGAATGTTAGAGAATTTGAAAATGTATTTCACTCAGATACAAAGCAAATATTTCATGAAAACCTTCTAGCTTAAGTAGAATAACAGGAAGCATCATGCATAGAACCCTTGCCTGGAGCTGGAGTGACTCAAGTCTAAATGAAATAAAATGGAACATCTCTTTTATGTCTTCTGCACATATATAATATATAAAGAATATTCTCAAAGCTGCACTCAGAGCTTTAGAACATGCCTGGATTAAGTTTGCTTGTACAACCTTAATGTGCTCTTTTAAATCCGTTGTACAATATTAAACAGGTTTTAATTATATGGCTATGGACTATATTTTTCTACAGGCCACCTGCCTGATACTGTCCACAGGATACAAGGAGCTCACTTAGTTGAGCAGCTATTCAACACTGCTTTTCCTTCAGAGTTCCTGCTATTCAAACACCACTTTGAATAAAGAACTGGTAATTGGGGGTAGGGGTGTTATGCCTCACAATAACATTTTCACCAGTCTTAGTAAATTAATACTTCTGCTAGACTGAGGTATGCTGTGTTTTAAAGCAGTTCTTAGAGAGTGTGAATTGAAGCTCAGAGATACTAAAGATAAAAATATACAAATATTTTGTATATTTGTTTAACCAATTTGTGAGACATTTCAGGATTAAAGTATGCAGTAATTATGAGTGACCAATCTGAGATGATGAGCATATTGTCCTTCAGAGCACTTAATAGTAGGTAGTACTCCATATATAAAAGATAGGCACCCAGTAAAAGAAGAATGCACTACTAGTAGACATCTTTAAAATGGGATTTCGTAGCAAAAGACTCCACCATCTTTTTCCGGATAGCCTAATTGTTTCTACCTGCTCATGTTCCTTTTCCCCAGCCTTTTTCTTGTCTGGATCCTCTTGTTCTCACCTACTGGGTCTACTCTCATAATCTGTAGTACTTCATATTCTCTGTAAACAGCCTGTTCCACTTAACTCCGGGCAGCTTGTCCTGTTGGTCTGGCCTTGCTCTCTAGCTAATGTCTAGAGGCTATTGCCTGCAGTTTCCATGGAAGCAGCTCATCTCTTTCCTGGCTCTGTGTTTCAGCATCACTGGTGAGCCCTCTTCTTCAGTTCTTCATGCTCACCTTTATCTCTTTCATCTATCTTAGTTCAACCTCTTGATTTTTAGATCAAGTCTTCTGATTCAGTCTTTAAATCACTCCTACTTCCCAGTTGTGTCACCCTTTTTGTCACACTTCTCTATCAGCATCTCCTTTCTGCTCTCTTCCCTTGTTTCTGCTACTGGCTTGTAGAGAAAGTATGATGAGGCCCCACCTGTGAATGGATTTTGCAAGGACACTCTTGACTTCATCTTGTGATCCTGGTTTGGAGCATGCTTGTGGGCTCTGGGGTGATAAAGCACGTGCAGTCTGGCTGGCTGGGTGATAAGAAACACTAAGAAGAAAATATTAATTTCTTTGCCAAAATAAAGAGTGCTCTTCACGTCTTGTACAAAAAAGCTTTTAATGAGGCCAGATTTAGGATCATGCTTACAAGTTGGAAAAACACATCTGAAATGCAGTCTCTTGTTCTTTATCAAATTTTTTACTATAGTGGAACAGCTGTTTTTCTCTTAGCTTCATTTTTGGAAGTGGTTACATTAGGGACTTTCATTAGACCTTGAGAGTAGATCCAGATCTTAAATTCCTTTGTAGAATAGACCCCTAAATTCTTACTAGTTTCAGTGACAAAACAGGAATTAACGATGGGATTCTTCTGATTTTTTTTAGTCATCAACAGTGCCACCCTCTAAGCCAGTCATTTTAGGGTCTTAAAGTTTTTTGATAGAAATTCAGAAAAATTCAAGGAAATTTAGTCTGAGGCAGAAATGCAGCATGAAATATTATAATACTGTATAGTTAAAAGACTGCTGTAGTATGCAAGTGAAAGCTGATTTTTGTAATAGGAGGTTGGACAGTTTTACTCAGAGTTAATAATGCCAAAAATTATGTTCCTGTAAATGTCAGATCAATTATCAAGAGCTTTTTGATTTAAGGAAAAAATACGAAGTTACACCTGCCTCTGTTTGTCTTATGTTGTTCCTCTCACGGGTTTTTTTCTGTTATTCTGTACTTAAAGCACCTTGGAGGAATAGTACCAATCTCAAAAATCTCAAAAGGGTATTGTGAGGGGTATTACATAAAGTAACCATAATACTACTAAAGAATTCCGGCACAGTAGTAAGTTGCTAACTCGGAAAAGTTAACTGAATCAGTGATTTTATTCATGTGAATAAGTATTAAGAGACAAGTGCACAGAATGAGAATGTAAGCATTCCAGCAAGGGCTTTAAAACAAAAGTGTTTTGCTTTAAGAGGAATTATTTATGTACCTGTTTCTAGTGAGGAAGTGACACAACCTTATAGATATTGGGGTGTAACTATTCCTAAGGCTAGGGTGAAAGAAAGCTGGCTTTCTTTTTCATCACTGAAATGGTGAATGGTGCAATGGTGAAATGGGTGAATGGGTAATGGTGCAATGGTGAAAAATGATTATACGTTAGAAATATTGGGAGGACTGTAAAAAGGAGCTTTATGTCTCAGAAATTATTTTCAATAGGATTTGAGCTTATAAAATACCAAAGCCACTAAGGCTTTCAGCTGCATAAATTCCTATGGATTTCCAACAGTAGCAAAATAGAAATTGGGGTTGGGATTCATCTAACTTTATGCTAGGTATCCATAATAAAAACATCTCAACAAGTCTTCTGAGATTCCTTTAATAACCAGTAGGGGAAGCTGGCCATTTTTGGGGTGCAGGGCTGGTGCCCATTGTGATTCATTTAGAATCATGGAGGTTGGAAAGACCCTCCAGAAGTCCAACCCTTTGGTCAGAGCAGGTCTAATTAGATGAGGTTGAACAAGGCTGTTCACAGCCCAGTCTCCAGGGACAGAGATTCCACAACCACTCTGGGCAACGTGTTCCAGTATTTCACCACCATAAAAAAATGTTTTCCTAATATCTAATCAGAATTTCCCATGTTCCAACTTGTGCACGTTGCCTCTCATCCTACTACTGTGCACCTTTGAGAAGAGACCAGCTCTATCGCCTCTGTGTCCTCTGATCAGGTGGTTGTAGACAGCAATAGATCTTTCCTGCTGCTTCTCTTCTAGAAACTGAACAGGCTCACTTCTCTCAGCCTCTCCCCACATGTCACATTCTCCAGACCCCAACCATCTTGGTGGCCTGCTGTTGGACTCATGCCAAGATATTGATATCCTTCTTGTACTGGGAATCCTAAAACTGGATATAGTACTCTAGATGCAGTCTTAAAACTATTGAACAGGGGGATGGTCCAGCCCTACACCTGCTGGGTATACCCTTACTAATACAGCCTAAGATGCTGTTGGTCGTCTTTGCTGCAAGGGTACAGAGAGGGTCCCACAGCCAAAGCCCTGACTGCGACACCAGGCACGCACAACCAGTTGTTGACTTGCTAGATGAAACCAATTCTCCTATAGTCTTTCGCCCTCAGTGACAGGCTTGAGGAGACACAACATGGGTCCCATCATGCTTTTTGTCCTTGCCCTCAGAGTTTCATGGTTGTTCTCAATATGCTTTGGTTACTCCCAGCAATATCAGCGGTGCTCACATGGAAAAGCAATACATCAAGGAGCCAGACAAGCCTTGGCAGTTCCTCTGCAGCATCCTGGATCTTAGCTCGGGCCAAGCAACGAACCTGAGATACTAGCTTGGGTCACGCCACCAGACTGGTGCCTTAGTCCTCACAGGAGGAAGTCTCCAGTAACTATTAGTTGCCTCTTCCCTTTTGTGTAGACAAAAGGTTTGGGCTCAGTCAGCTCTGATAAATCCCCTGACAGGTCTTGTTTGTCTTCACCAGCGCCCAGGGCACTGAACCTATTCTGAATTTGCAGATCTGTAGGTGGAACAAGAGCATTTTTCCAGCCCTCCACCCCCGGTGTGACCGCAGCCTCCAGCTGTCCCTCTTTGCTTGCTTCTCTTGGCTCAGGCTCTTGTCCCAGCTGACTTTTGTCAAAGATGCCAGTCAATGGCAGCAGCTCCTTCCCCTGTCTACTCTCACAGCAGATGATTTGAAACGTTCCCTCAGGGCTGGCAGAAGATGCGTGCCCTTCTGGAATAACAGCTGAGGGTCGTACTATTTGCCTGGAGGGTATCTGGAATACTTGAAGGCACAGCAAGTTCTTCGCCAAGTAATTCAATCAATCCTTGTTCTCCTCTGGAAATTCCTTTTCAACATCACGTTCTTCAGTGAAGTTCCCTCACACATTGTACGCAGTATTAATTTATCTTCTGCATAAGATACCTCTCCTTTCTTCTGAGGAGTGAAGTAAAGTAAAATTTTTCTTTGAAGTATATGTGCCTAATAGATTCCCATTAACTGACCATTTGAAAGAATTAAATCTTAAATTTACACTTCCCGTAGTACGTCATATGTTATGTACTGTGAGAGCAGCTGGGATTTTCAAAGGAGTTGCAAAGTATAAAATGCTCTAATCCTATTGGTGTTTAATAGGTGTTTAGCATCAAAAAAATCTCTGCCAAAACAGGATTTAAGTAGACTTGCTTGGGTCTATCACGTGTTTGAAGTCAATGAGTTGTTATTAGAATCTCATCATCATAAATTAAATTTCTGCTAAGATTAAAAGTGATGAGTTCCTCTATCTTTTGCTGTTAAGTAAATATCCTCAACTGCACCACGGGGGCGATAGGAAAATAAGATTTTTACCTATATTTATGATCACTTAAAAAGTGGACTTTGTCAGTTACAGCTCTGTCCTTCTCTCACTATTTACAATGTGTTTCTAAACTCAGGAACTTATGTAGGTATACTACATACACTAAATGGAAGCATATTTTTTCCATATACATAAGGTTATAAAGGTGGATTATTAGAGATAGTGTCTGTCATTATGATGCTACATATTTGAGAGAGGCAAATTTGTGTTTGTTTGGGTTTTTTCTTAAGCTATGTGAAATGCAGTTTAATAATAATAATAATAATAATAACAACAACAACAACAACAAAATATTTAGTCATAGTTGGCAATAGTTGTTTTTTTCCCGGTAGCTTTCCAAGGGAAAAAGGACTAAAGTGAAGGAGATTTAGTTTGTTTTCTAAAGCAATGATGTGTTATAATTGCATCATCAGCCCTCCATTTGGTCTATGTTCATGTTTGTTGATATCCAGTGGCTGATTTCAGCTATAGAAAGAGAAGCCTGAAATATTATGTTCCCATAAACTTCATGAAAATTATTCTGTAGGTAGGGGAAAAAGATCCTGCTAATGGTTTCAGTAAGGAAAAAGTCGACAAATGTCAGCTGTTACTCTTTCTGTTTAAGAGAAAACACTTGACTAATGAGCCTCTGCATTGGAAAGCCGATCAGCTCTAGATAATTCAGACATAACCGGGGACATCTGTGACTGGTCTGTGTTGCAAGGCATTGTTCGTTTGCATGTTCTTGCAGCCAAACAGCTGAATATACATTACACTTCCATTTTGCCTTTGCTTCCATATACAGGGCAGGGTGACAGTGGGTGACAGCGTTGATGTCAGTGAGGTACTATTGTCGTCTGCTCGAAAGAGACAAAATGTACAGTCCTACACAAGTATAAGGAGTAATCAGGAAATATAATTCCTAGTTAAAAAATGTAATTGATTTTAATTCCAACTAAGAAAGGGTGTAACCTCTCTCCTGCACTCGACTCCTTCTGAACTACTGTGAGAGAAAGAAAATCATAGCAGCGGTTCTGTTCCTTCATGAAGTAAAAATAAAAATTATATAAAAGTTTTGGGCTTTTTTTTTTGGTTGGTTGGTTTTTTTGTTTGTTTTTCCAAGGGGATGTTGGGAATTTAGTTGTTCTTTTTTTGTGGCATTATATTGAGTTATGGTGCTGTGCTCTTTATCAGGGTGATAGTGTGGTTGTGGATTTTTTTGCCTAAGTTAAAAGGCAGTAAGGCAAGTTTATACAGTTATATGTTGTGTGTGTGTTTTTAGCAGCAGTTGCTATATTATACTGAAGACAGGTGAGGTTGTTGTGGTAAGTTGTGGAATGTTTTGTGGAATCATTCTAGATTTCTGCATTTTCTCTAAGTAAATGGGTACAAACAGTGATTCTCCTTTCTCACAGTCCTGTGAGGGTACAGTTGGGGACAATTCCTGAATGGCCTTAGATCAATTGATAGTTTGAGGTGTTATATGAAAAATTGCTATTTCTTGTTGGTTTCTTTCGGTTCTTTCCCTCCATGTCCTATGACATCTGTCAATTGCAGCCAATTTCTACTTTACATTTTCAAGTTAGCCTGAAGTTGTTTACTGAGTAGAGATCATACCAGTGCAAGCTAAATAAATGAAGCTATGATGTTTAGTTGAACTCTATTGAAAAGAAATTGAACATGTATCATGTAAATTAGAAGGAATTTAGTATAACTTCAGCAGAAACAGAAGTCCTAGGTACATTGATCCAACAACTTATTAAAAGAACGTGAACTGTATGTATATTTTTTTAAATAAAAAAAAGCTTGGTGAGCATCAAGTTCAAGGAAATGAACTTTCCTGTCTTTAGAAGAGCTATAGCTAAAGAGAAAAAAAAAATCCCACCTTTTAAAATTAATAATTTTAATGGCTCAAATTTCAATTAGTGTTAATTAGAAGTGCTTTGAATGGACCTAGCTATCAGCAAATAAGTCTTCAAAACTCTCTGAAGTCTCTAAGGATTGAGTTTGGCTGCTGGAGAAAGCTTTCTCCTACTTGTAGATTTTGTGGTTGTAGATTGTATGATTGTAGATATGTGTCTCAGTTCTGTTGATGTGGCTTAAATGACTAAGCTGAAGTTTAGTTTGGATTTTAACCTCTGCAGGCTTCTGTGTTTGATGATACATGGAATCAAAGGAAGAAAGGAGCAGGTATGTATAGCGGCCTGTCTTCTTTTGTCAGGTTAGGAAATGATCTACACCCCACTCCCAAGAAATGAGAACAGAGTGTTTGTTCTGATGGCAACTGGTAATCAGGAAGGAAAACATGACTCTTGTGAAGTGTTGCAGTGGCTCAGGGCATTGAATGTGAGGATATGGACCAGGGCTGGCTTAAATAGTAATTAGTTTAGTAAACTGTAAAACAGCAAGCAGATGTGCAGAGGTCACAAAGTAGAATATAGAGTGGCTACTGAGAATTCAGAAATAGCTAATACTAGAGGATTGTAATGAATAAACAATAATATTTTTCAGATAATTTGAGGTTACTTAATCAGGGAAACAAAGAAATTATGTACCCTATTATTATAAAATTAGATAGAAAGCTACACATATCATCATCTCAATAGCTCAAAGTATTTAATAATTTATTAATGAAGTATGTAATAACTTTAAAAATGCACATAGCCATATTTTACTTTATAGGTTAATGTAGTACATCATAAAATGCTTTCAAAGAAGCCATTATCTATCATGTAATATATGAAAAGTCTATACATACTATGATCTCCATTGCATACTCTGACAAGCAGTAATGTATTTCATGTCAAAAACCACTTCTGAATGTCTCCTTATGCTGCAGTATATCCTAATGGCTCAAGTAAAAATGGTGTCAAAGAACCACTTAAGAACATTTCAATAATCTGTTCTGACTTTTGAGCCTTCGTGATTTAACAGCAGTTTTAAGGATATGTCAACCCATAGCACAGTTCACTACTTCACAAAGCAGTATGGCTGTCTAAAACCATTTATCTTTTCTTTTATGGAGCCTTTTTAAAAACTAACTGCAGTGATTTCTTGTCTAGCATTGAAAATACAAAAGAAATTAACTTACAAGAATATGGGTCTGAAGGGTAAAGGAAAAGAGTTTGACTAAAATATATTAAAATTGAGATGTGCCTATGGGATCAAAAATCAGCTAAAATATTTATTTTCATGTTAATTAGAGACAGGATGCTTCCCAGACTGAGTATTAACTCTGGTTAGTTTGGGCTATAGGATTAAAACTTTTTTTTTTTTTTTCCTTACGTACTATCACAACTCAAAAGTTAATTCATGCTCAGTCAGAACAAACAAATGTCCCCACAGTAATAAGTCTGTGGTACAGCCTTCTGGAAATTAATTATTTAACTACTGCTTTGCAACCTTACTCATAAGAATGTCTGTAGTAGTGTGCTGTTACATTATGAGAAGACTGATCTGTTTCATCAAGATGGCGCTTTTTATCTTGAATGCATTAAACAGCTGCTTTTAAGCAATAAAAAGACTAACCGAACTAGTTTAAATTTGTGTGTAGTTTCCTAAGCAAAACTAGGTGGTCTGCTGAATAACAGAGGCAGCGTGTATGTTATAGGGTGAGATTCAGAATGAGGAGGGGCTGTTGCTTCATTTGGATTCTGCACTGGAGAGTGGTAGAGGAAGAATACTGAGAAGCAGAGGGGGGGAAAGGGCAGCTGATGCTGCAAAAATCTGTTAAAATGCCATTTAAAATACACAAATGTTCATTTATTATACAGCTGGGCCATGGGATTCACAAATCTTATATTAATGGCACACAGAAGCTGTGGTATTGGGGTGTATGTATGTCCTGGTTTCAGCTGGGATAGAGTTAATTTTCTTCCTAGTTGCTGGTATAGTGCTGTGCTTTGGATTTAGTGTGAGAATAATGTTGATAACACACTGATGTTTTAGTTGTTGCTAAGTGGTGTTTACACCAGTCAAGGACTTTTCAGCTTCCCCTGCTCTGCCAGGTGCACAGGAAGCTGGGAGGGGGCACAGCCAAGAGAGTTGATCCAAACTGGCCAAAGGGCTATTCCATACCATATGACATTATGCTCAGTATATAAACTGGGGGGAGTTGGCTGGGGGGCAGAGATCGCTGCTCGGGGACGGGCTGGGCATCAGTCGGCAAGTGGTGAGCGATTGCATCACTTGGTTTTTTTTTTGTTTTTCCCTGGGTTTTGTTCCTCTCTCTCTCTTATTATTTTCCTTTTCATTACAATTTATTATTATTATCATCATCATCATCATATTTCAATTATTAAACTGTTCTTATCTCAGCCCACGCACAAGTAGTGCTTTTCCAATTCTCCCCCCCTTCCCACCGGGAGGGGGGAGGGTGAGCAAGCAGCTGCGTGGTGCCTAGTTGCTGACTGGGGTTAAACCATGACAATGTAGTATGTAGTAATTTCAATTGAAAACATGGGGCATATTGGATTAAAAGCTGCCATTTACAAAATCTTGTGTCCTGGAAGAAAGAAAGAGATTGAGGGATAGCTAGGAAGTAAATTTAATAAAAACCCTATTCTGTCTTTGAAGCTCTGTTAAATATTTTACATAGTAAACATGCCAGGCCTGGGAAATACTCTGCCTTACTAGTTTTCTTCTGGAGATATACAAATCTAAAATGGCTACTGAAATACTTAAAAAAAAATTTAGGGGAATGTGGGGTTTCGGTGGTTTTGTTGTTGATTTTTTTTATTTTAAAGCTACCTAGAGCATGAACGCTTAACAAGAATTTTCTGATTGTTAATTGTAATAACTGCCTTGACAGCAGAATTTATCATGAATTTTTGTTTCTCGCTCACATTTCTACACGCAGATTCATCACTGCCATGATCATTACCAAGTGTCTCAGTGCTGAAACTCCTACACTGTTACATGATAAATCTTCTGTCTTTCCATTCAACAACTGGAAGTTTTCCCCCACATTTTCCCTTATAAGACAGAAACCAAACAGAACTCAGCCCTGGACCAGTGGTCATTTTAGTGTCTAGGCTATATGATCTATTCCTTCTGTGCTTGCAGCGGAAACAGCAATTGCTGCTTTTTCTTTCTTTTCTTTTTTTTTTTTTTTCCCTCCAAAATGGACCGGAGTGACAAGTCAAGAATATTACTTAGTGGTGTACATATTGTTTCAGTACTTGGGATGTGTGGAAAGCAAATGCTGAAGATGTGAGGTTCCTGAAAGAAGAAGAGCAGCAGCCTTCCTTGTGCAGACCATGGGATAGCCAACGTGTGTGTATCTGTTGTAGTGCCAGAGGTGCAGTGCTCTTCATCAGCTTTCTAGGGAGATAGTAGCAATCTTTCAAGCAGAGCTAGAAGCATCCAAGTGTGTACTTTGAGAAGAGGAAAATAAGCTTCATGAAATGATTATGTTTGAATTGTCTTCACTGGAAAGAGTTTCTCTTTGGCCTAGTGAGGTGCTGAGGGTTCCTGTGAGGCTGGGCAACTACAAAATTAACAGTAGAAATTTGACTGTTTACTTACCTGATGGTGGATGAATGATGCTGGGAATGTGAAGGGATATGCAGCGGTGTTTGTGTGTGTAAAAGCTGATTCCTGGAGCTGGAGAAGAGCACATCTGATGTGGCAGCACAAGTGCAGGATAATAGATGTGCAGAAGACAACAGGGTGTCTTACTGGACTAAGCCAGCATCAGATTGTGATGGAGGGCAAGAGTGTGAGATGTGGATACAGAGGCTTATACTGTCAATTACTACAATGTGTATGCAAATACAACCCATCAGGTAATTTTGCAGCTGAACACTTATCTATTAAGAGGACATCAATACTGTTGTGTATGTTGTGATACTATCTTTATGATAAATCAGAGTCATAATAGAATTGCATTTATCACATCCCTTGAACTATTTCAGTGTGTTTACTGTGCAGTCGTGTACCTTCCTCAGACTTGCATTTAATAACCAAAAATCTCCTTAGTAGCTTCAGACACAAATATACACCTTCTTTAAAAAGAAAATTAGTTTGCAACAAAAGGTTTTTGTCTTTGTGTTTTGTATATGAATTTCTTCCTCCTAAATGGGACTGTCACCCTGATCTCGTCATCTCTATTTTATGCAGACATCTCATATATGAAGGACATGCTTGGGGATGTGTAGATTATACAGTGGACTTCATACTTGGCCATAGGGCAGTAACAAGTCTTAATTAATGTGCCTGAGCCTTCTATTGACATGTATCTTATAATATAATACAAAAAATGTGACTGCTAATAGTGTGGGCTAATTGCAAGATGTTTCACTTTTTACTAGTCTTTGTAATAACTAGCATTTAAATCAGTACCTGGTCTGTTATCCCTCTGCTTTATTATTCATTTGTTTACCAAAGAACAATGTCAAAATGTAGACCATACGCTTCATGACAGTATCTTTCAGGTGTGTGTAGGTTTAAAGGATGGCCAGTTTCATAAAACTAAAATAAAGGTCCTGGACTTTTTTTCAAGCTCTGTTTAAACATGGTGCTTTTTCATGTCACAAAATCTTAAAGTGATTAACCAGAGCATTCAGACTGAACATTAATCTGATTTGTAGAATAGATAGTTTCATCCAGTGAAATGGAGGAAACCAAAATCTTACATTTCTGTGGAAAATTAAGGATGTTTATTAACTGATGAAATTAATAGCAAAACGGGTTTGAGTGCTAAGAGTAACTCACCACAACTATATCCCCAGGAGATATGTAGAAAGTAGAGGGCATTGATACTAGATTGAGACCAGCAGAGTTGAATAGCTAACTTAAAACTAGCTTGACCTTATTTATCTGTCAGTGTTGGTGCCTATTCTATCCAACCTAATTAATACTGAAACACATAATTATTGTTATCAGTGTGTATTTCTGCAAGGTCCTGTCTACCCAAAATAATATACATGGAAAGAGGACTGGGAAAACTGCACTCTTAATGTTTATTAAGTATAGAGTTGCAGAGATCACTTGACCCAAGTATGTAAATCAGAGTTAAGGTGCCCTGAAAGTGCAAGTTACTGCTGTCTTCTTGATGTACAACAAAGAGGAAGGAACACAAGCCTGGAAATGAATCATCAAGGAAAAAAATACCTTTTCACACATTTGAAAAGGGAGAAATCCAAAGGCAAGCAGTATATGTAATCAATGAGAAATGTTTCTAGCCTTAACTAAGTCTTCCACAAAACACCTGTCTTTTAATCTGAAAAGTGATTTAACATACCAGATATTCACTGCTGCCAGACACATCTTCCTGGTGATGATTACCTCATGTTACTTGGATTTCTGCTCTATACCCTAGGCTGACAGGCAGGAACAGCTAGATAATATGAATTTTGTTCCTGTCATGTTACAGATTATTTTTTAGTGCAGCACAACTTAATTTTATGGACAGTTTACCGAAGTTTATTTTATGGCTTGGTAAAGCAATTCATAATTCTGATGAACTATGAAAACTATGAAGTATTTCATTATTCTGTATTACCATTGTGCTTTGGTTTAAATGAGAGTTTTGTTGGCAATTTAAGCCATTGAGAGTAAATTTTATCTTGGACTGGAGATGTTGTTAGTTGCCAGTCATTGAATATATATACTTTCTTCTGAAACAGAGTAACCTGGTAACTTATGAGAGCCAAGATGGGAACAGATGGAGTTGAATGAGATAAAAATGTTAAATATAATAAAAATGTACATAAGCTGCTTATAATTACTAGAGCAAGAAATAGCATTAAGACTTCAACCACATGACAGCTTCCCAACATAAAGTACATTTGACACTCACTTCCATTTAAAGAGGGTTAAAAATCTTCTGTTTATTTAACAAAAGATTGGATTTCCAGGACAGGTAAAGAACTGTAAGGTCTCCCTGTAGATGTTTACCAGGCTGTGGTATGGAGTCTGAACTTGAGATCCCAGGCTGTGGTTAGGATTATTGCATTATTTTAGTCTCCAAACCAAGGGTGCTAGCACTACTTTTTGGTGCTCTTCTTTGTGTTGCTCATTGGTCTTTGAGAAACAGAGATGCCTCACATGCTATCATTATTGTGGCTTTTCTTTTCTTCTCTACTGAATCTTCTGTATTGGCTCTCTAAGAAGACTTCAGGTAGAGTATTTCAGGCAACTCTGTGGTATTTACAATTCCTATCTTCCGTGATCACACAAGGACCCAAGCAACCACACACATGCTCAGGCAGTTCCTTAAAATATATCAAAATGCAGCAAATAACATTTGTACATCCAAGATCAGTACTGCCCACAAAGACGTTGCACAATCTATGAACATGTAGTGAAAGAGAGCTGATGAAAACAAAATAAAGTTATGAAATTTTTATATTGTGAGCTTTATTCTAGAAGCAGACTGGAGGAATGCTCTTTTTTCCAAATACTGAAAATTGTAAGTAGAAGACAACAAGGCAAAAAGTAGATTCCCCTTACTCCTTGTAATCCAGCCAATGCACTGCAAGAGTTCCATGGCACAAAACCCTGTTCCAGATATGCTGGATTTTAACCTACTATCCTGTGCAGCAAGTCTTTAACTTCCAGTATTTTTGTCTGCTTTTTCTCGGAATAGCAAGGCTCCAAACAGTGAACAGAGATGACTGTTTATTAAAAATAAAAATATGAATATTTTAGATTAAACATCTTAGTCTGTGTCCTGGTTTCATCTGGGATAGTTAATTTTCTTCCTAGTAGCTGGTATAGTGCAGTGTTTTGGATTTAGTATGAGAATAATATTGATAACACACTGATGTTTTAGTTGTTGCTAAGTGGTGTTTACACCAGTCAAGGACTTTTCAGCTTCTCATGCCCTGCTAGCAAGAAGCTGGGAGGGGGCACAGCCAGGACAGCTGACCCAAACTGTCCAAAGGGCTATTCCATACCATATGGTGTGATGCTCAGTATGTAACCTGGGGGGAGCTGGCCAGAGGGCAGGGCGATCGCTGCTCGGGAACTGGCTGGGCATTGGTCAGCGGGTGGTGAGCAATTGTGTTGTGCATCACTTATTATTATTATTATTAATATTATATTTTCCCTTCCTTTTCTGTCTTATTAAATTGGCTTTATCTCAACCCACGGATTTTACTTTTTTTTTTTCCGATTCTCTCCCCCATCCCACTTCAGGGGGGAGTAAGCAAACAGCTGTGTGGTGTTTAGCCGCCTGCCAGGTTAAACCACAACAGTCTTCAAAGTAGCTTTAACTTTTACATTAATTAATATTTTATATTGTGTATATTAAAAACAAAAGCATTGCTCTTCTTTTTCCTTTTTATTTTTATGTTTCAGAGGAAAACTTGTTCACCAATATTTAAGTTACAATAATATCCATAAGATTATGGAAAAGAAAGAAAAAAATAATAGTTGAATACACTGCATACCTTTACTGTTCAAAGCAGGATGAGAGTTTGTCTTTCTCATTAGTACTGCCCCACCTCAGCATATGGATGTAGCAGGTAGATGTTGGAAAACATGATATACTGCATACTGAATCTACCCCTTATTTTTAATGATAGAGATAATTTTTATGGTTCTTTCTGTCTGTTACCTATAGCTATCTCCTTTAAAAACAGTATTTCTATTGTTTTTATAAGTTTTTTGAAGCAAAAAGTAAAAGCTCTGTGACTGCATTCTTATGGCTTGTGATGAATGATTTAGCCTTTAGTTAGTCTATGGGATCTGTTCTCTTACTGCTTAATTCTGTGTGGTGGTGAGAAGTTTCAATGTGTAATAGTATCATAAATAACTGTTTCTTGCCAACCACAAAAAGAAGAAACTGATATATGTGGTTTAAACTTGCCCAGTTAAAGTGAAGGGTATCATCAGAAATCTTTCCCTCAAGGTAGGTGGTCTTTCTAGTAAAGAAATGTAAAATTTAACTCAAACCCATTTATAGCCAACATAACTTTTTCCTGGTAATTGTCACGCTTTCCAAGCTGTACTGTCTTTGGATCTCCTAAATTGTCTTTCGTATCAGTCACATTTCTCCTTTGGCTCCTTTGGCTCTGCTATTAGTCATGTTTTCAGTAATTCTTTTTAAAGAAAATAGTGAAGAAAATGTAAAGAAAATTTAAAATATCAGAAAAAACCCCTTCTTGTTCCTTCTATTCCCTTAAAGACTGTTTTCTACAGTAGTTCATACTCTGAATCTCTCACTTCCTGAGAAAGCCCTCTCTGCTCTGTTGTTCTTCAGTCTGTTGCCTGTTGTTCTTCAGTCTGTTGCTGATCGGATCAGAACAGACATTGTTATCCTGTTGTTAAATGACACAGGATTGTAGGGCTGGGTAATGACATTTACGGCATCAAACAGAATGGGAGACTTGGAGAACTTCTGTAGTACAAGAGTGTCACAGGGCTTCCTGGTAATAGAGGACCACTGCTGCTGCTTGCCTTGACTTCTTAGTGATCCCAAGAGCTCCTTCGCTTCTGGAGATAAACTCATTAACTTGCTTTGTAAACAAAATCTCTTTAGCTTCATGTCCTATTTCTTCTCAATAAAGTAATTCTGAGATATGATATAGGAAAGGGGGCCATCTTTAAGTAACTGTGAGGACAGTTTACCTGTCAGAGTGGGGAAATGTATGAGCTGGTGGGTGCCTTACCCTCCTTACTCTGCAATTTTTATTAGATACTTCATGAGCAGGTTTTGTTCCAGTGTAATCAATGAATCGGTGTCTTACTGCAATACAAGGAAAAGCAAAGAAGACACGAAACTCTTTCTTACTCTTTAATGTAACAGTGCAATTTCATTAATCAGAAAAGAGATATCAGTGAAGAATCACACTCAAAACTCTAAGATAAATGATGAATCCCTCCCCCTTCCCCCCCCCCCCCCCCCGTCAGATTAAGTTCTTAAAAGCTCATTACTCTGTCATCTGTGCTGACTCTATAAACTGCCAGGATGTCTAAAGCTTAGGAGGAATTTATTTCTTTAGGTTATTTTACTGTAAATTTGCCTTTTGATAAGCTGTGACAGCTTCAGAAGTATAAATATGAGAAATGTTTTCTTTGACTGGCAGAAAGCTCAGTAGTTAATGTATGTGTTCAAAGTGCAAATTCATTGTAACAAAGTTTTCGCCACCAAATATTTAAAGTTAACTTTTTTGCATACATTTAATTTTTGAAAGACGTCCCATTTTTCTCTGTGCTTTTAAAAGAAATAGGTATTCTAAACAGCACTTTACATTCTTTACTATGTTAAAAGTCCATTGTATTATCACTTTGCGCTCAGATACTTCCATCTCAAATAGTCAAGTTACACAGGTGCTCATTTGTTTAACTTGTACCATCTGATATGATACAGCCCCCCCCCAAATTGTTTGTATTAAGTAAGCTCTTGTTATAACTGCATGGGTAAGCCTGATTCTTGAATTATCATCCTTTAAAATTAAGTACAAATTACTGATTTTCCTTAAATGTAGGAGCCTTTTGCTGTCAAATTTTACATGTTTTTATATGTACTTAGCATTTTCCTTACATTTTTGCATGTATTTTTTAAAATATGTCTATACAAAACTTGTGAGAAAGAAGGCTCATAGCATTGTTTCTTAAATCAAAACATAGCTAACGAGGCAACTGTTGCATATCATAACTAAAGGTTTTTGTGCCAGCAAACAAAGACTTGCTACAGAAAAAAAAAAAACTTATGAAGATTAGCCACTTATGAAAATGGCCACCATCCCATTGTTTACTGTGGGAACACAGCCAATTTGTCTTCTGAAAAGAGGCCAATCTTGTTTGCTGTCAGGCTGTCAACAGTGCCATGGTCAAGCAAACACTGGAGGGGGCTGGAGACACAATGACACTGCCTGCCAGAGCAGGCAGCTGGTACAGTTAGGGGAATTCGCCAGGTAATGTATTTGTTATTTAGGTTCCACTATATTTATTTCAGAAACAAGCTACATCAGTGTCTATGTATAAATTTATCAGTTTTAGCCCATTCCCCTAAAAGGTCACACTTTACAGCACTGCTTTACAAAACAATTCCGTTACTAAAATTATGCTGTGTATATATTTGTTTCAAACACCTTTTAACAAATGCAAAAATATTTGATTGCTGGCTAGGTTAATTCTACATAATACATCTCAGCTAGATGCTATGAACAATGTAAAACAAAGGGTGTGTCTTAATTCTGTGTTGGTAAGTGAAGAAGAAGGTTTCATCTTTTCAGCATACCATGTCTCGTCTTATGTGCCATTTATATGATTATATTAGTTACATGAATAATTTTGTTATATGTTCCGAAAGCAGACACAAGATAATATCTGGGCATGAATGGTTTATAGTTCCTTTTCTTTTAAAGTATGTTAATTACCAGTGTAAGACTGTCTTATGCTACTTAAAAAGTTGGAGAATGCAGTTAAATATTTGAAGAACCGCATTCACTTCTAGCAGCAACCACTGGACCAGGGGCATACACACTCTTCAAGAATGATCTCTAGCTGAAATGAATCTCTCAGCCTTGAATTTTTCTTTAAAAACAAACATGCTTTTGTCTTAAGCATGAAGGTCTTTCACTGTCTTTTGTGCTGCACATAATTACATTTGTTGAACAGATTGTTATGCATGAAAAGTATGAAGTAGTTACCTATTGACCTTTTGAAATCCTTCTTTTTTTTTTTTTCTTCAGTACAGTTGAGACTAAAAGTCATTTGGTCCTGAAGTAAGGCTTCCATTTCCATTAGTCTAACACATCTCTATGGCTGCTGAGAAAGATAGTAACATTGTAGTCATAGGGTTTTCATATGGTTGGTCCAACATCTCACTTATATGTCAGTTCCTGCTCTGATTTTACATGTACTTTGTAATGTTTCACTTAACTTTTGAAAACAACCCATGTTTTGGAGCATTTTGATACCTGGTATTTAGCTCTAGTTAATACAATGCACACAGTGACCATTGGACTACAATGGAAGGGCTGCTTAGAAAGGTCATAACAAACAGTGCTTCATTTTCTACTTTCAGCTTGGTTAACTAATTAACAATTAACTTGGTTAATTCTTTCTTTAAAATGAAGTCTGGTTTTCTGTAACTGACCTGGAACAACCTGGCATTAGCAAGTGACTGTCAAAGGTTGAATTGTAACTTATCATACAACTATTCATCATACAGTATCAGTCCATATTTTCTGTGGATCATCTATCTATACATTAAACTACATGTTGCTCTTCTCCCAAATCTGGGTGATAAATACAAAGATCAGTGGAAAGTCATATGTTTAGTTCCAAAGATAAAATGAACTAAATATTGTGTATCCTGTGCTCATACTTTACTCAGTATTGAAGTAGAAAAGCAGTCTTGAAGTAGAACTAGATCTGTATTTTAAAAGAGTAGAGCTCTCATAGAGTAAGTGTCTCAAGCTATCAGTTTACATGCCCTCATTAAAAAAAAAACCAACTTTGCACTTTTCTGGGAGATGCTTGGTCAAATAAGTATTTCTCTTAAGAATATATGTTATCTAGCCTTTCTGCTTATTTCTTTGTTTCTGTAGAAGCCCATACAGAAACAGAGACCTGGTGGTCACAGATGCTACTACTACTTACATCTCTCTTTCAAGTACCTTCACAAATAGTCCTCTGTTTCCCCACAATACAATGTGTTCTCGAGGTTCAGGAGACATGTGGTGGCAACAGAAAAGCCTCCAGACCAGAATAACTGCCTGTTAAGTGCCTCTGTCACCTCTTATGAAGATGCGCTTCAGATATCCCACTGAGTTAGCACCACCAGTGCTTCCCAGAGATAAAGTTGTCTGAGCCTTATGATTAGTGTGTGCTGTAAGGGCATGATTGCCTGCCTTGAGGAGAGGCTCAGATATCAGCTATTCTGTTGCACTTCCAGCAAGGACCCCTGGTAACAAAGGTGCCATGAAGGCAGATATGTTTTGTAGGCAGCCTGACATCAACCTGATTTAAAATGGCCCATAAGTGGCAGTAGAGACCCTAAGTGTTGGATACAGGGAAACCTCTAGAAAGATTTACAAATCATTCTTAGGGCTGTCCTATCAAGTACAATCTGGAGCCAAGTCTTACGACTGCATACTAAGCAGTACCTGGCAATCTAAGAGATGTTAAAGCTCTGCCTGCCTTGAATCCAAAAGTACAATGCAATGTGGCTAAGTATACACAAGCCATCTTTCATCAGTTAGTTTCAGCTGCAGCTCCAGAGTTTCATCAGAAGAGGTGGAAGTACACCCTATGTGTTCTGGTTGAACTGAACACTGCTGTGTCTTCAGAGCTATCAGTACCTGAGGAGGAGTGACTGAAGATAGGTTGAGTATGTCTACATGCAGAAATTATGCTCCCAGTTACAAAGTAGACAATTTGAAAGTGAAAAATTATTAAGGTGGCAGGTGTTAGGCCAAAAAACTTTTTGCACACATTTTCTTCCTAGGTTATTTGCTATGAATGTTTCATTCTGTCACTCATCAGTCCTCTGTGTTTGAATGAAATCCTGATTTTTGATTAACAACAAAAATGGTAACATTTGCTGACTAAGGACAACATAATCAGGCATGTAAAATTGGACCAGTTTTGCTGAGAAATACCAGCATCCTGGATGATCTCCACAGGAGTTTGGATCCTAGACTTAAAGACCTTATGTTAGCAGCGTATGCCAATGCTATGGATTGAAGAAGGGTCTTGTAATCAAATGGCCACTCTGTAACTGTGCTGTAGAGTTTCTAGAACACTAGTAACTAAAATCTTGATTTTTTTCCTTTCCCCAGCTGTTATTCCTCCCAGTTGGTCAGTGGTTTCTTCCTTCACCTGCTGGTTAGTTTGTGTTCAACAAAAAGCATTAGGAAAAAATATTCAAACTGTGAGTTTTTTCCCTCCTCCATTTTCTCAGGTAATTTTTTTTTCTGTTTACAGAGCTTACTGAGCAAAGAAATAAACAAGCAAACAAACAAAATCAACAACAAATAAAACTCCAGACCACCTTCCTATGACAAAATGGCTGCACTGTTGTTTTGGCCCATATGCTGAGTAGGTCGTAATTTTTTTATCGTAGAAAGCAAAGTGCAGTAATATACTATGAAGTACAAGAGAAGAAGAGGAGCACAGTGTGGCCTTTGGCAACAGCCTTCCTTCCATCCCCATCAGAATCTGAATGGAAACTATATCAACATTCAGGTCTTTGAAACCATCTGAGCAAAACAAATCTTGGGAAGAATGTGGTATGACAGGAGCTTCTGTAGGAGCTTGTACAGGAGATGGTCAGAGAAGCTTGGCCTCCACTGTATACTGCAGATTACTCTGAGACTGGATTGAGTATATTGCATTTGCAGCTTAGAAGAAAATTAATTAATAATTCACAAATAATTCATAATGAAGGTTCCCATTCCTGTATTACTTACACAAATTTTGCTTCAGCTTTGTAACTTTGAATTACATGCTTAGAAGGGATGATAGAAAGAGATAATGTGCTGTAAGACTTCCTATGCTGCCTTCCACCACCTTGAACTTGGTCTCAGTCTGTAGAGCTCTGCTGCATCAAGCCGGCTCCCCAACCTCTGCTGCATTGCCAGTGGGAAGCCTTCAAGATTGCTCCACGAGCACATACTAGTCTTAACTTGTTGAGCCTTCATAGACTGTCATAGGCTGACGGAAGTGATAGCAGGGTAGCTAGCTCACCCAAGCTAGTTTAATAACTTGTGAATAAGGCAAGCTGAACACTGCCCTAAATTAGAAGGAGCAGTGCCTGCTGATCAAGGGCACTCATTATACTCCTTTTTTTCATGCTGGCAAGGTGGCACATGGAATGCACTGCATATGGACTGCAATTTTTTAAACAATGCTGACACTCTCTCCCCTTTCTTCCCCCCGTTCACACTCTCTGTAGTGATACCCATTAAAAAGGGCTTCAAAGTGTAGCTTTACTAATTCATATACACACAGGTATACCTGCTGCTTTTAATCTACCTAAATAGTTTCTTCCTTAGAGAAAACTACTTATCCGTTTTCATTCATGGATGTGGGATTTTAATATTGCACCTGAAAACAAAAGACTTGTAAAGACAACTCAGGAAATATTGTTACAGAAAGGCAACGGTCACCCAAATACTGCTATGTTCAAAAAGTGGGATAGCCTGTAATTGTGGGGTTTATTGATTACAGTAGTGCTGGTAACAGGCAGTATTGGATAACAAACACACGGAGCACATCAGAGGAAGAGTTTGCAGCCTCCACATTATTTTTCACTGGGTGCCTGTTCATTGTAAATATGAACATACTAAGTTTTTCAGTGTTTGAACTGTTTGATAAACAAAGATAATACGTATCTATTGGCTGCTGTAAGCTGAAGTGAAATTGGAATAATTATCAAAGAAGATTCCATTGCAACTGGACAGTTAATATTATATATAAATGTGAAATACATAACTTTAAATGCATTTTCACTTTATTTGCAAATCTGGATTGGAGGTATATTCTGTATTAACTGAACACTGTAATGGAAATAGCACCACAGTATCCTTAAAAGCTTCGTTCTAATTTTGTCTTGCTAAAAAAAGTGATTAAGAGAGGCTCAACTGATCTGGAAGAAAATAAGTCTTGCCTTAAAAATCCAAGTGGAAGTCAGATTTATCTGAATCTATTGGTACTGTGCTTTTCAAGTCCTGATAAATTACTTTTCCTACAATGCTTCCTGACATTAGTCTTCTTTATAGGAGGTACAATGTTACATCATTAAAACATCAGCTCCTGCTGGGAGATGCATTCAATGCCTTGGAATGATGTAAGAAATAGGTGTTTTTTAAAAGCTGTTTTTAGTCAGTTATTTACTAAGTAAGAATATATTTAGGTATCAATGGCAATTAATCATTGAAGTTTTTTTTCTTTTAATTAAAACTCACACTTTAAAACACTAAATCAAGACAAGTCGTTCTGAAGAGGAACACTTTGTCCCTCACATTTCCTACCAGGCACAGATATTTTCAAGACTCTCCAAACAGTAGGCAGTCTTTCTCCTAATCTGTTAACTTTATGCACTTCAACATCAAAGCACCGCATGTGGGCTATGGACCAAACTGATGTAATGACACTACAATTACTAGGCTTTTGTAAATTTTAGGTTAGACCTGATTTTATTTATTTATTTTTAAAAGATGTTTATTTCCCATTTGGAGGTAGTATAAGTAAACAAAATATCTGTCAAGGAATTGTTTGAGCTAACTGTAAATCAGGAAAACTTTTAAGCCATTGTTATCTATCATTAACTACATATTTGAACAGTCATGAAATTTCACAATTTACCCAGTAATTTACCCCCAAATTTACCCCATAAAGGACTTGGAAAGAGCCTTTTGTCATATACGTACTGTGAGGGAAGCAAAAGAAGAAAAGTTGTCTTTATCATTTTTATGGAAATCTGAAAATAAAAGAAAAAAATGCTAGAAACCACTTTCTCGGTAGAGTACCACATGGCTGAGGAAACATCAAACACTTGCCAGTAACAGAAGGCTTGGACCTTCTTCAGTGACTTGTACCACCCATAGGGAATTTACCTGTTTTCACTTCGAACAGCCAGAATCTTCAGCTGAGAAATGCAACAAAAGGTCTCAGGTCTTTGAAATGGGATGTTAGAACTTTCCGAAATCACTGTCCTCAGACCAGTCTTATCTGCAAGACAGAATGAAAGATCTTTCCAGCAAAGGGTAATGGAAATTTGTCGTTGGCTTTTGGCAAATCAGGTCTGTTCCTCAATGGTAAAAATAATTATTTTTTTTTAAATTTTGATTATGTTCTAATTGGAAAGATAATATAATAGGAAGTATTTTTAAACCTTTTGCTGTATACTTCATCAGTCTGCCTCTCATATCAGGAAAAAAAATTCCCAAATTTCTTTGGTGGAAACTAGATAATTTTATTTCTTGATTTTACTTTCTTTCTACCTAGATGCAAAGTAAAAGCTTTGCAAAAGCTTTCTACCAAATACAAAGCCACAAAAGTGCAGAAGCAAAAACAAGCTAACAAAAAACCCCCGAACCATTGCAAGTAGTGAAAGCATAAAATCAAACAACCTTAGTGAGAAAACACACGTGTAACATTGAATTAATTTTCTCAATTCCCTAGAGATCTAGGGAATTGAGATTGGCCTTGTACTAGGATCATATCCAATATCAAGATGAAAGTATGGCTGAGAAATAAAAAAGAATTAAGGTAGTTTGGGAAAAAAGAAGCACACACGGAACTTTAATCTAATGAACTGTTCAAAGTTGAGATTAAGTAACTGTAAATGAGGGTATCATCTGCTTTTATGCTAGAGAATACCTCAGTTGTATAATCAATTCTTATTCTACAGAAAGTAAACCAATATTCCATCTCATTCTTAAAAAACATGGACTTGTATTTTCGAGAGAGTATTTAAGATTAGTAAATATTCTTTCTCTAGGAACCATTAGCTGTATAACACCCCTCAGTCACACTCTGACAAATATATCTTGAGTAAAACTGTCAAAAAATTGCAAAAAAGTAGTAACAGGTTTTCTAATATCCCTCATTTTCTAAACCTTGCCTGTATTTATGACAGTAAATGCATGTATTTATCAAATTGGCAGGCACTGAAAGTACTTTAAAAGAATGTTCTCTCTCATACTTTATGAAAGCTTCAAAGTGATCTGTAATAGATGGATGTGAAGTTAGTTAAATGAACAATAATAGACTCATTGCTGTAGTGCATCTGCAGGGAAGAAGCAGAAAATCAGTATGAATATGTTAATCACCATAAAGAATTCAAATATTGAATTTTATATTTTGAAAACTGATTATAAAAAAGTGACAAAGGTGCCACTAAATTCTGTGTTTTTTCCTCTGAGACTGTAAGAAGAATTGCAGTCTGTTTAGTTTATTTAGTAATGATAGTATCAACTGTATACATTTTTTGATCTTAATTAAGTTTTATTTTGCTGACACACTATTACAGGAGTCAGCTGAGTAGAACTGGGTTTTGTGATTATGGTTTTTTTCTTCATACTGGATAGGGTCACTTCATTTTTTTTAATTCATCCCACATGACTGAGCTCTAGAAACAAAAGCAGTCTCACCTCTAATGTAACTTTTTCCCCCCCCCTGCTTCTTTTCTCTTTACTAAGTAAGATAGATAGGTGGAAGGGCAAATAGATGAGCAATCCCATATATGGCTGTTCAATCCTTACTTTTATCAATGTGTTAAAAAATATTAAATAGTTGTTGTATGTTGACTGTTGTGGTTTTTTAACATTGTTTTTTAAAAACTACTAGGAGCACCAAAAATATGAAGGGAATTATGAAGGGAGATAGGAAAAGAAAAGACATGAGAAAACACAGCTGAAGAAAGATGAGGAATTAAGAACCAAGAACAGACACATTTTGTCAGAGCAGTAACCAGTGTTTAAAACCACATTGAAATGAGAAGTCCACTGATTTCAAAATAAAAGGATCATGGAAACGTGAAAGAAGATGATATTTTGGTAAAAACTTTGAAATTTGTTAGTTGTATTACAGGTGTAGCTGTTCTAATTTAGACTTGATGTGAGGGGAATATGGGTTTAAATCTAGAAAAGTTTTGGATGTGTCTGTACTTCATAATGGAACACACTGTAAAGATACATAAGCTATTGCTGGTCCAAGCTAGTATATGTACATGATTCAGTGAGCACTATGCAAAGATAATGGTTTAATCTGGAAATTAAACCATGAAACCAGTTAAACCAGATTACGCATTTTCACAGAGTCACATCTGGTAAAATACTCCCTCTTGCTACAAAAAGGCTAAGAAGATTCTAGAGTACCATAGACAAAGTATTTTTAGTATAGAGGAGAAAGTGGTATTATCGTTCTGGCTAATTTAGGAAAAGACATCAAAAAGTCTTGCCTTCCTAAAATATCAGACAAAGGCTTGATACCATTTTATAAGTACCTAAATATGAGAGGAACTAAAAGGATTTGTTACTACAGGATTACATTGTTATAAATCAAGTCAACCTGAACTGAAAATTAGAAAAATAATCATCCAAATAATGAAGACCTGGAATAGTCTGTCAATTAAAATAGTAAGGCAAGCAGCCTTAATTGTTTTGGGGAAAGGCTTGGCGTTTTTATGGGCAGGACTGCAGAAATGGAAAATTATGCCTATGTCATGAGTGCTTGTGTATTTTACATGTTGATATCTCCATGGGGAATAAAAAACAGAATGAAGAGGATAGACTTTTGTTTTCACCAGTTTTATATTAACCCTATGCTTCAGGGCTTTTACTAGTCACCAGCTGAAGCTAGAAAAGATATTTTTCTCCCTTCATGCACAATTTAGTTTAAAAGCATGTATTCTGCAACACTGAAGGCTGCCTATACTAAAAACAAGATATGACATGGAAGGATTTGTGTATGTTCAGAGTGATATTTGAATTTCTCAGGCATCTGATACATTCTAGGTAATAGGTTCAGGTCATCATTTTATGATTTGTGGTGCACAGTTGGGAAATACAGCAATGAAAAAACAACAAAGTAAGATGCTTATTGCTATGGTGCCTGCGTTTGGGGACAAGGTTCAATAATCCTAGTGAGGTCTTCCAGTTCTGCATTGCCAAATCAGATGCAATACTGAATGGTTATACTGCTTTTAGGTCTGGAGCTAGCACTGTCGCTGTTATGTTGAACGTTTCTGTGGTGTTTTCTTTAGCTCAGCATGTCCTCCTCACATAGCTAACAGTGATACTCTCAAAACACTCAGAGCTGTTGTATAGTCTTGTAGATGCCCAAACCTGCTCAGAATTTAAGATTAAGTTGTATTGGTTTTGCGTGGCAATGTTTTAGTAGCAGGGGCGCTACAGGGGTGACTTCTGTGAGAAGCTGCCAGAAGCTTCCCCTATGTCCGATAGAGCCAATGCCAGCCGGCTCCAAGACAGACCCTCTGCTGGCCAAGGCTGAGCCAAGCAGCGACAGAGGTAGCACCTCTGTGATAACATATTTAAGAAGGGGAAAAAACTGTTGTGCAACAACAGCGGCCAGAGGAAAGGAGTGAGAATATGTGAAACAACCCTGCAGACACCAGGGTCAGTGAAGAAGGAGGGAGAGGAAGTGCTCCAGGTGCCAGAGCAGAGATTCCCCTGCAGCCTGTGGTGAAGCCCATGGTGAGGCAGGCTGTCCCCCTGCAGCCCATGGAGGTCCACAGTGGAGCAGATATCCACCTGCAGCCCATGGAGGACCCCACACTGCAGCAAGTGGATGCCCGAAGGAGGCTGTAACCCCATGGGAAGCCCACACTGGAGCAGGCTCCTGGCAGGACCTGTGAACCTGTGGAAAGAGGAGCCTACACTGGAGCAGGTTTGCTGGCAGGACTTGTGACCCCATAGGGGACCCACACTGGAGCAGTCTGTTCCTGAAGGACTGCACCCTGTGGAAGGGACCCACACTGCAGCAGTTCATGAAGAACTGTAGCCTGTGGGAAGGACTCAGGTTGGAGAAGTTCATGGAGGACTGTCTCCTGTGGGAGGGACCCCACGCTGGAGCAGGGGAAGAGTGTGAGGAGTCCTCCCCCTGAGGAGGAAGGAGCAGCAGAGACAACGTGTGATGAACTGACCCCAACCCCCATTCCCCGTCCCCCTGCACCACTAGTGGGGAGTTGGTAGAGAAAATCTGGAGTAAAGTTAAGTCCAGGAAGAAGGGAGGGGTGGGGGGAAGGTGTTTTAAGATTTGTTTTTTTTATTTCTCATTATAGTACTCTGATTTGATTGGCAATAAATTAAATTCAATTCCCTGAGCTGAGTCTGTTTTGCCTGTGACGGTAACTGGTGAGTGATCTCTCCCTGTCCTTAACTCAACCCACGAGCCTTTCGTTACATTTTCTCTCCCCTGTCCAGCTGAGGTGGAGAGTGATAGAACGTCTTGGGTGGGCACCTGGCATCCAGCCAGGGTCAACCCACAACCTATGTATATAATGCAGGGCAGATCTCCCTCATGGTGTCATCACTCCTACTCTGGTCTCCTGCTCATCCACTGAGGCAACCTCATTTTATGGTGCCATTTTTCCTGCCTGAAAACCTTGGGAGTTTTTTGATGAAAACCAGCAGGGTAAGAAGATGTATGCAATGGGAAACCAATAGGATATATTTCAGATTCTAGATTGATATACCCTTGTAAGTCCTATAGTATGGACATAGCTGAAGGTTGTCTTGTGCATATGTGCTGTCACTAAGTCTTAAAATTGCATAGTTTCAAGTAATATGGTAACTACAGAAACTCTTACACTTAGGATTTTTTCTACCTATCTTGGGAGGGATTCTTGAAGTCTGAAAACAGCCACAAAAGTAACAAAAAATTCAGTATTTCGGGACTTGGTTGTGAGATCACTTTTTACCCATTCTCTCATGAATTCGGATGCCTTTTTAGGATGCAAAAGACTTGTTTTGATTCCCCCTCCAATAGGCTTGAAGCAAGAGCTTGAACCCAGAACTCATACTGTGGTGCAGTGTTTTAATCATCAAGAGGCTGGGTATTCTTGGATGTGTGTCAGTCTTTAGAAGGCATTATGAAATAGTAACTCAAGGAGTTATTTTAAATAGATTCTCCTGGTTCCAGAGCAAGAAAGGTAGGTGCTGATCTATAGAAAATAGCTTGGAAATGCTGTCATTATGGACACCTTCAGAATATGATACTGGAAGAACTGAATGACACAAAAATCAACAGTCTTTGAAATACTGAGGGATGGATAAGCTTTCCTATTACAAAGAAACAGCTGCAAACAAGTGGAAAGAGGGTCTTAGTATATCTGGAGACATCACCTAATTTTTTTTGTTTGTTTGTTTATAAGGGAAAGTATTAATCCCATTGTGCAAGGCAGTGGTTAGCTTTCACTTGAACAAGTCAGACCACCCTTTCTGAAGTGGGAGGCAGTAGTTGCTATAAGGCAGAGAGAATCAGCCTATTTATGAAGATTTAAGCAATGGTGGATTTAACCAAGGCTGAAGAGCTAGCTAAACACTGGCTGAGGGAGAAGTTGAGTGCTTTCTGTAAACCTGTGGAGTAGGTAGAAAGAGAGACTAATACTAAAGGTGGGAAAGAAGTTGTTAGAACAACAAAACAGTCAGAACAAAATGGTATAAACTATAGATGACTGTATTCAGGCTGGAAGTGTAATGAAGAACAAGGTTTTGAAACAGCCATCATACAGGAACGGAGTAATACATGTAAGAAAATTCAACTTGAATACAGGTAACAAAACAGTGATAATTAAAAGATTGGACTCAGTGACCCATTATATCTTCTCCTCTGTTATTAACTTTTTCCATGTTGTGAATAGTAAGTATTTGTTGTTTAGCTAGGCTTGAGGATCCCACAAGATGGTAGGACACTTAAAATTTGTGTATTGATGTCCTCAATATTAAAGTGTGGTTATGAGCCATGTAGATGCAGTCCTTGCTGTCATTGCTGTAGATAGCTCCAGATATCCTTTCATTACTTTGTTAGCCCCACAGTGTGTTTAGATCCCCTGCTAGTCATGTGCCTGTAAGTATGCCCTAAAGATTATTCTCTCAGGTATGACTTTCCAACATCATCATTTCTTTCATCATTAATCATTTCTAGAGAACTTCAATGAGCTTTATTGAGGCTTATGGAGTTAAAATGAGACCTATCATAAGTAACTTCACAAGACTGTGAATTTTTCACTCTGATTTTTTTAAAGCTTTGTCCATTAGGTAAATAATAAAAATACAGTACTATATGTACTGATATCCTTTTTTGTCATAGTTATTGAAAAATAACTAAATAAAAATACAATATAAAGCAGCTGCATAAAGGAAGATTTAGGGAACTGAAATATATAAGTAATGTAGAATCTAAATCCCATTTCATAAAAATGAAGTTGGAATTAAGATACCAAACTTGTTTTTTTCCTCCTGAACTGTGTTACATTTCCAGAATAGGCGTGCATGTTTGCATTTCAGATGTTGACAAGTATGTACGTCATTTGCCTATGTTCTGCTACTGTAATGGCCAGCACAGCCTAAAGACTGGAACTGTTCTTGTCTGTATTAGTGCTCCAGGTGGTCCTCAAATTGAAATGAATTATACTTGATAAAAATTTATATATGATTTCTAAATTTAAGAATATCATTATTTTCTAAAATTGGAAGGCACATAGTTATTACTGAGGATTAGGAATGCTTTGCTAAAATCCAAATCTGCCACTGTTAAAATGGCAACTTTTGCTGTAGTATTTTTCTGTTTCCTTAAATATGTGTTTATATTATCCTAATGGCTAGATATCTCAATTGTCTGAAAAGATTCATGTTGCTTCAGAATATTAGCTCTTTACTAGAATCAAGAAAATATGAGTGTCTGACAAAAGAAACTATTTCATAAGATGGAAAAAAATTAAGGAATAAAATAGGGGGAGTTACATCTATAAAAATTCAGTTCTCTATTTATAGTTTTTGCTCCTGAGTTCAGTTGAAAAAATATCATAATGCAACTCATGGTAGAATTGTTCAGTGAACTTAAACATTAACTAACATAGATATTTTTAGTTTGAGATTTTATAAATTTATCAAAGAAAGTAAAAACTACATTGAGTGAATAATCAAAGGAAGTGAGAGCCTTAAAGGAAAAGCTGATTTAGCTGCTCATCAGGGACATACTTCTGTCAAATCAGCACACTTCAGCAATACAGGTAGCAGGTCTCTTGTCTTGATAACAGAAATCTTCCAAATACGTGACAGAGGATTCATAACAGAAATCAGTATTGTATACTTGCAGCTATGCTTTCTTTAATGGTATGTGTTTTAAACTAAATAAATCTAGGGAACAAGACAATTTTTTTTTTATTATTGCTGGAAAACATTATCATAACTCACGCAAAATGTTAGTAATAAGCATTCGGTAAAGTAATGTATGCTGCTGAAAAATATGCTTTCATTAAAAGACAGAGCACCCTGTGGATCCAATCCCAAGGAACTTCAAACACTTTTTTTTCTAAATTAACTTTAGGCAATATTGAGAAAAGCACCCCCATACAGTTCAAAGGAACTTTGCTTATAGATTTTATACTGAGTGAAACTGAAATAATCCATTGATCTTAGACTCACCAACATATAAAAACAATGATGTTATCAGCTTTCTTATAGTTACGGAACAGAACTGATAACCTTCTTATCTCATTTTTTTCCTGACAAATAGCATGAAAAAATTTCTTTGGGCAGATGAGTCTAGAACATGGATGTGGTTGAAGCCTTCATTTAGTATTCACAGTAAGTTATTTAGTTTCCTGGTTCCTAAAGGGGAACTTAGTATATATACTTTGTGGGTTAATGTTGGCTAAAGGCCAAACTCCCACCCAACTGCTCACTCCCCTCCTCAACAGGACAGGAGGAGAAAATATGAGAAAGCTTGTGGGTTGAGATAAAGGCAGGGAGATCACTTACCAGATACTGCCACAAGCAAAACAGACTTGACTTGGGGAAAATTAGTTTGATTTATTACCAATTAAAATAGGTTCGGGTGGTAAGAATCAAAGATAAACATTAAAATACCATCTTTCCTCCCCTGCTCCCAGACTTATGTTCATGCCTTCATTCTCAATCTCTCGTCCCACCCCCGCTCCGCCCATTCTGCCCCCAGAGCAGCACAGGGGGATGGGGGCTGCAGTCAGTCCATAACAGCTCCTCTCTGCTGCTCCTCCCTCCTCGCACTTTTCCCCTTCTCTAACGTCCTTCCCGAAGCCACAGTTCCTTCAGAAAATATCCACCTATTCCGGCGTGGGGTCCTCTCCACAGCCTGGAGGGGAATCTCTGCTCTGGCACTTGGAGCCCATCCTTCTTCTCTGACCTTGGGGTTTGCAAGGTTGTTTCTCACTCTTTTTTGTTCACTGCTCCTCTCACCCTGTGGCATTTTCTGCCCTTACTTACATATGTTTTCCCAAGGCACCCCACCCGCAGCTGAGGGGCTCAGCCGTGTCCTCCAGTGGGTCCGTTGCAGAGGTGGCTGGAACTGGCCGTGTCAAGCACGGGGCAGCCCCAGCCTCTCCTTACAGAGGCAATCCCTGCAGCCCCCTGCTGCCAAACCTGGGCTCCTGCACCCAGACCATGTACAAAACTGGGGTTTTAGTAAATAAGAATGTACTAATTTATCCAAGTAAAAAAAAAAAAAAAATCCTCATAAATGTATTCTTTTAGAATTTGTAATGCCAAACATAACCACAGGCTATATTAGCTCATAGTATTAGAAGTAGGAGTTGTTTATGCAGATGGCAAATTCAAGTCATTAATCAAAAATTATTAGGAAGTTTGAACTGTTTTCTTTCTTCTATCTGAACATCTGTTTTCACGTGACAATTCTTTCTGAAGCATCTACTTGCTCTGCTAAGTGAAGTATTGTGAAATCATCAGGTGCAGGAAAGAAACACAAAGGATCAAACTTTCTATAGGAGCTCAGATCACGGGCAGAAAAAAATACGCACTCACACTGAAGCTGTTTTTCAATACAGTACGTGTCAGTGGGAGAATAAATAGGAAAGAACCAACTCTTATTTCTAGAGGGGACCCTGCCTGAGACTAAGTGAATTTACATTCAATGGTCAGGGCTAGCTAATAGGAAGAAGAGTCAGTCAAACTAGGGAACTCAATCAGTGTTAAGGCATTCACCTTAATCTGAACTGGTTGCAGAATTACCATGAGGCTTTGGCAAGCCTGCAGCTACCCCTGAGCAGTTTCCACAAGCCAGTCAGCTGGGGGCTACATTAGTTGTTTGGTTAGTAGGTTGCCTTACTGAGACCTCATATAAGGGGATTTTATTATCTCTTGCTTTTTATCACGTCTCTAGGCTGTGTTACCAAAGCCTTAACTTTGACCTTGTAACTGTCTTGTTTAATTGTGTCCTGAATTCCATCCTATGGTTTGTATTTTTTTTGTTTCCCTGTTTTGTTGCCCTGACTACTGGTAAGTGACTTGCTCTAGATGCTAGAGTGATAAGCTCCTTTTTATTTTCTTGACCTTGCTTTTGCTCACTTTATGGTTCCAGGTGCTGTGTTGCATTCCTGATGTTTCCAATACTCCTCTACATTGTGTAGAGGAGTACACAATGTAGTGTACTTCTCCCCAGCTATGGGTAAAATGAAAAGATATAACCTGGTAAAATGTTGCATCAAAATTACTCAGCTAAAGGTTGATTGTATCTGATGTCGATTAAGGAACCAGCTGTGGAAAGGACAAAATTCTTACAGGTAATTAGTGCCAGCTGAACCTTGAACACAATTTCTAGTCTAAACCCAATTGTTGGGGTGGAAGCTGGAGCCACTAGGGTGAAGGTATGCTTAAGCTATGTGGTTTTTCTATGTCTTTTGCTATTGGATGGGAGTGCTGAGAGGTTGAACAAGGTAATGCTAGAAGCTTGCAAAAAGCTTTCAAGCAGTCAAACTGTATAACTCTTTGATAGTTAGTAACTCATACCTATGCAGAATAATTTTGTATTTTGAATGAAGTTGGACCATCTATGTGAACTAAACCCACTGAATTAAATCAAGATTGGATAGTTTCCCAGGAAAGAGGTGCTAAATCTGAAATACTTTGTGGAAATATTACAACCTGCTGCACAGCAAATCAGACTGTTAGTGTAATAGTCGTTTCTGAAATTAATCTTTGAAGTATGTGACAGATAATGATAGTTTTTCCAGAAGCAGCTCTCCAATGACTTCAGTGAAATTACTCATGACTGAAGTAGACACTATGTTTTGTAGATAGAATTTATGTATCTGTGCTTTTGCTCTCCTTTTGTCTAAGTTAGAACCCTGAAACTTCATTGACACATTAATTATAGTTTAGGTGCTATTCACCTGAAGTAATTCTTCTATTTGTAGTACATTTTCACAATTAAATCAAAGACATTAGGATTGGAAGCGGTGATGTCCTGTTATATCTTTCTGTTCCCCCAAAATAATCAAAGAATGCTGTCTATGCTTTAAGGCCTAAGTTTAAACAGGAAGGATTGATCATTACTCCAGGTAAGAATCCAAATTCTTATAGTGTTACTTGCTAATGAATTCATTCCCAGGTAAGAGCTAGGCGAACTATGGGAAAGGGAGCCCAGGAAACTCATTCCAAAGAGAATAGGATATCACAGGCAGAGATTTAAAAAAATTACAATGTTAAGCACACAGTACTGTGAGTAAATAAGTAGGAATGCCATCCACAAAAACTCAGATTCCATACCAGAGTAACACTGCCTTGGAGCAAAATCCATCTTTTGTTATTACTAATTTTAAATACCTTAAACTGTTAAAGATAACGTTATCCTATCAGGATGTGTTAGACAAAATATATGTGGGCTAATTTGCATTTAAACTGTTTTTCATACCTTTACTCTTGGAAAGAGCTGGCTGCTACTTCTGTGTGATGTTTTCATCATTTTATTGTCTACTAGGGTAGCTAAAGCTAAGCTGGATGTGCAAACAGCAGTCTGGAATCTTTACTCATCTGTTAAGTTGCTACTCCTCTTATCATCTTGCTTTCATTTTTAAGCACACTTCATATCTTTTCCTATATTATCTTATGGTACTAGGAGATCTACAAATGTCTTCTTGAAACTGTTATGTAGAAGGATACCTGGCACATTCTCAGGAAGGTCTCCGGGACTTTACAGATAGAAGTGACCTGAATAGTGTGACCAAAGTACAGGTTGCAAAGCTTTTCTTCTTTGTGACCTGACTATTTAAAGTGATGAAAACTGTAAAATATTAGTTAAAAAGTTGTCTGACCTGGTGTTTGGGTGTCTTGTAATGTTGGCTTAAGGTTGTTTTGCAAAACAAATAAATGAAATACCAGGGAAGTCTTCTGGGCATTTAGATGTGGGGTTTTTGGCACATGTATGAATTATGGGTGTTAAGAAAGGAGGGAAAACCCCCCAAAACTTTCATTGGAAAAATGATTTTTCCCACATTCTGTAAGAAAATAGCAGTAAACATATTTGTTTTAAAACACTGAAATCCTTACATGTGAACTGGAATTGCGATTTCTGGAAATTAATCCTCTGAAGAAGGCCTTTAAAAATATAGCACATGACTCAGTAATGGAATCATTTAATCTAGCTGTACTATTTTAAATAGAGAAAACACTGTTTTTTCTTGGGTATATGCTGATTCTGAATGATGAGTGGCATGCCAACATTTTTAGCCAGTATTGTAGGTAGGTGTTAAGAGTCCTGTGAGGAAGCACCATGATATAACTAACCTGACTATAAGGCAAGTATTGATTAGGGTTATTTAGGGTTCTTCAGCCTCATTCTGTATAGTGAAAGTTTTGATGTGAATGATAAGATGGAAATGTGTGGAAACAAATGTGGCTCTGAGAGCACAGTGTAAGTCTGTAACAATGTGCAAGCTAAAATAAGATAAAATACCCACAGGAAATTGTAAGAGGGCCTTTGATCATGGATATTAGAAAGGTAATGGGTAGGTATGACAATATCTCAGTGCACATTATCAACTTGTTAAATGCTTGTATATATATGACTTGTGCTGATACTAGTAATGCATTAATTTCTTAGCCTGGCTCTGAAAGTTACTAGACTTCAGTTAAAACAAAGTCTAGTATCTTAGTCATGAATGCATTAAAAATATGAACTGGACAGTGTCCTAAGTGAAATGTCTTTTTTCTCATAGATGTATTAATCTTGATGAAAGTCTTGCAAAGATGACTTCTTAAATCTGGAGGGGATTTTCTGGTTCATTCACATTCTACTTGCAGGAGAAATCAGGCTAGTCCTTGCCTATTCCCAATATAAAGGTAAATGACTAAAACCTGCTTATGTTCAACCCTCAGAATCTCATTTCTGCTTTTATTTAGCTTCATCTTGGGATAATGGGTGTTTGTTCACTTGAATTTTGAAGCAGATTTAAATATAAACCAAGACTCTATGTGCTAAGACTGACCAAATTAGTCTGTGATTCAGTATGTTGGATTAAAATTAACAGCAGGTTTCAGCAGTATCAACCTCTAAGAAGGATGACTTTGTGTAGTTCTTCAGTGTTCAAAGAGTAAATGTTTTGATCTATAAAGAAATGTGGTGTGGTATTTCATTATTAAAAAAGAAGAAAGATTATTTTTGACACTATCTCAGATAATTTGGATTCTGTTTCGTCATCTGTATCATGGGATGTGTTACTACATTTACCTCTCAGAGATGTTATGAATGTTTTAATTAAAAATATTAGAGAAATTGATTAAAGCCTTGGATAATAATTGGTGGGAATGGAGGATCCAATGTCTTGGGTTTTGTTTTAATGGATATCCTGTAACTAAAAGAGGAGAAATAGGAAAACTTTCCAGAGATGTCTGGTAAAGGAAAAATGGCACTTAATAGCTTCTAAAGTCAAACTGCTTTGGAAGAGAAAGGAAGCTGTGAGCTATTTACAGTGATTTAAAGTAGGATTTAAGTTTTCATAGAGTATAGAAGAATTTGGGTTTTCAATGTTAGCAAATTCTATTCTATGATCCATATGCTATTTTAAGATGAGAACAAGTATGAATCTGGGTTATCTCCTGCTGAGTTAGTTTCTTCTGTGGTAGTGTTCAATGCCTCCAGCTATTTATTCAGTACTACTAAATTAACCTCTAGGAACATCAAGATTAGTTAAATTAAGGATGACTGGTGTGGGGGGTAGCTTCATGCTCAACTACTATTTAAGTAAGGGCTTTGTTCATAAAGTAATTAATCACCATTTAGACACATTTCCTGCGGCTCTGTTTTAAAAAGTAGTACAGAATAAATTTTTATTCCATTGCTGTTCATTGTTCCCAGCTATTTGTTTATTTTGCCCATTTTAGAAACTGCCTCAGCCCAGATTCTGAGCTGGTATTAAGAGGATGCAATTACACTACATCCCTGCAGATCAGGATTGGAAAGCCACTTGTGCTTAAGATGCACTTGATTTCTGTATTGTGAAGACTAGGATTTCTTGTTCTTCCTACTTCTTTGCTAAAGCTGTTCTGTATAGTGCACTTTCAGGTGCCATAATTGTTTGTGTTGCATCCGTTCACTTTTAAAAGGATCCTATGGTGCAACTGCCAAAGGCAGGAAATGGAAAGGCTGAGCAGGCAGGGAACACTAGGATCTGCAGTAACTTGAAAGACTAGTTTAGGTGCAGTGGCTCTTTCCAGGTTACAAACTCATGAGGAAATAGGATCTGTCTGTTTGCCTTGAGGGAAGGCTAGATTCTGCCCAGAAGGCAATTAATACAACACAGGGAGTCCCTGCCTCCTCCTGAAGTAGTTTACCTGCACTCTGGTGTTTGGCAGTAAAGGGTGGCACCTGCCAGTTCCAAGGATTATCAGAGGATGTCTTTGTGTTCAATTAGGGGCAGAGAAATACTGCTTTTTAACAGGGGTGAGTGACTTACCTAGACAAAAAAAAGATTCAGGTATAGACTGTGTGTATGTTTAGAAGTAGGCTAGCAAAACAGCAATCTGTGTGAAGATTCAGGAACCAAACAGAAGCTTGGATTATACCTCCAAATAGTGAGAATTACACCAAATCGTAGAAGGAAGTAGAAAGTCACTCTGACTGCAATTTCAGTTGCAGTAATTTATGTACAGAAATGTGAAAACACTGCATTTAGGATGGGAACTAAGCACAAAGTACATGCAGTAGGCAGGACCCTATGCTCAACAAGATTGACAGAGAATGGAAGAATCAGGACTTTGTAAGCAGAAAATGTAAAATTTAAAGCTTGCAATATTTGGCCCCAGGAAATAGCTTTTCTACAGTCTTTAGTGGAACTTCATGCAGGAGTAAGACTGCTAAGGTCTAGGTTGCCAGATGATCTGCCCTAAACTGCAGACGTTTGTTTATAGTGCCTGGCACAATTTGAGTACAATGTTGGGAATGTAAATAGCTTAGTTAAGAAAAAAAAAATCAGCAGTAATTCCAGGTAAGCCAAACCAACTGGGCAGCAGCGTAGATCCATCAGAACATCTGGCCAAAACAGGTTGGTCTTGCTATAGTTAAGTTAGGCACGCCCCAAATCTGAGCTGTTGGCATTTTAGCGGGATAAACAGTAAAAAAAAAAAAAAAAAAGTCTGACTTGTAGTTTAGGAAAGTGTTAGCAAAATCTTAAACATTCTTTCAATGGAAGGTTGGAATGTATAGCAGAATATGAAGCAGATTAGGTAGATAAGTATGAAAATACCTGCATTTGCCCTTTACTGGGGGACACCGTTACTAGGCTGTGACATGCACTTCTGAACGCATAAGTTGCTATAAATCTGGATTGCATAATTTAACATAATCAAACTTGTTTTTTTGCCTCCAGATTTAAAAGTCCTAAGTTTAGTAAAAATGTTTTTTATGCTGCAAAGCTGTTTTTAAAATATCATATGGAAAAACAAATCATCAGTCTAGATTTCATTCTGCTTTTGCTTACACCTGACAAAAGCTTTGCAACTGACTTTTAACAGGAGTTGGATTTGGCCTTTCAGATACCTGCTCAAATAAATCTTCTCCGAGCTTCCCTATCCTTAGTAAGTGAGGATTTTAAAAACTCTAACATCTGTTTGATATAATACTATAATACTTGCCTGAAGCATTGTCATTATTTATTTTGGAAGCATTCTAATATAGTTCTGATGCAGAAATGGTAGGTCAGTCAATGAGTGTTTGTTTCCAACAATTTTGTTAGGATAACAAGTGTCCTATACCTTTTCATTTCCTGACAGTGTGTGAAAAAAAATTGATAATGATTACCCCTCTGGTGTTTTCAATACAGTTGTATTAACAGATTTGGATTCTGATCTAAACTGTGAAAATGAAGTGCTTGCACCCTGTGCTGGAAGTATGAATGTCTTCATGATGTTAGAACATCTTCTGTTCAGAGGGTAAAGCTGAAAAAAGTGTTCCTGGAACATATTTTGGGTGAGATCGTAGAGGCCTATTTTAGTTCCTTTTGTTACAAGCATTATGTTGTGCTATCCTGTCTGAGACTGTCTTAGCCTTTTGAAATATATTTGTTATAGAAAGCAGAGTTACTCAGATTTCTTTTACTCCTATAGAAAGGAAAAAGCTCATGGAATCAAAATGTAAGCCCTCGTTCTAAAGTTAATCTCCAATATGGATGGATTTTAAAGCTGCAACTCAATAAAACCCCAACACCCACACCCACCCCAGTTTTCTTACATTAAATACAGTTATTAATAAGTAAATAATGAGAATAAAAACAATTTTTTTAATAAAAAAAGGATAATGAAGGTTTTAAAAGCTATCTAATATTAACATTAGCGTGAGGACAATTGTTTTGATTGACACAAAGGAGACCGAACAAAGACCTTGTGAAGGGAAAAAAATAAATAAAAAGCCCCATGAGCCACTACAAATGAAGACTGAAGTCAAGCTACCATAGCTGAGGCCTGTAACAGACTCAAATGCTATATGGAGTGAACACTAGTGGGAATTCACAGATAACTCTTTGACAGGAATATAGCCTGAAATGCTATCCCACCAAAATAAACTTCTTAGGAGTCATAGTGATACTGCAGCACCTTACACCTAGAGCTGAATTTTTGGAGAGAGGGTAGTCGAACGCTCATCAGAGGTGGAGATTAGACTGTATTCATAAGGTTGGTTTTTTTCATCTTCAGTGATATTGGAAATTTTAGAGGTATGTGGAAAAGTATCAAGTTGACAGACACATGAAATATTTTTATTATAGGAGTACAGAACCTAAAGGCTTCTGCGTAGGGAGAGGACTATGCACGATACCCTGTAGCTCTAAAGTGACAGCCTGATGTTTTTCACATATGCAGCTTCTAGCAAAGGCAGTGGGAAGAAAAAACACGTAACTGAACCACGAATGTAAACATTTTGCTTATATGTTTGTTTCTTTCTCTTGCCTAATTTGTTTTACCAAGTTCTAGGTAGTGAAAAGAAATTAGCCCCTTATCTGCCTTCCATACTGGAAATGAATAAATGACTTGCATAGTGTGTGTTGTTGTGTGGAATTCTAGAGAGGGAGGGATGTGAGCTAGGCAGCTGCAGATTACAGCTGGAGGTTAAAGCTGAAACTCGGTGGCCCTGATGCTCTTTTAGTTCCATGTGTCAATGGGAAAAGTCATCATGGCCATATTGTTTTTCTTAAGTTCTCTTAACTTAAAAGCTCCCTTGCTTTTCATGAACTGCAGCATTCCTGATTTTGCATAGCATGTGCCATAGTCTTCAAAATACTAAGATTGTTTTTTATACTTTATGTCTCTCCTTTATTTTGTCACTGTTAAATATCTGTCAGGATTATTATGCCACAATAATGTTAATCATAAAGTCATGCCATCCTAAAGTAACGTAGCTTATTAATAAGGTCCTCTGAGCTGCAATGGCATTGGTAATGCAATGCCTATACTAAATCAAAATGGAACTGGGTACCAGTAAAGGATTCCAGTATTTACACTGCATGTTTTTTATAGGTCAATTGACTACTGTTTCCTAAGTGTAATAGGAAAAGGTTTAGTAAATGTTAATATTTAGCTGAGTTAGGAAAACAGCACATACAGCAGTAATAGCTGTTGACGGAACAACCATTCTAGAAAAGCTGCAGTATGTATCTGTCAAATTTAAAGGAATAAATCTGAGAAGGCATTCTGAGAAAACATGCACACGACAGGACAAACTAGCTGAAAGATGTCAGAGAAACCTAGGCAGTAACCATGAAAGCAGTAACCACGAAAGCAGCTCTAGAGGAGATGTGAGCATGCTTTTCCTCAGCTTCTGAAATGATATATGTAAAGCAGTTGCAAATATTTTCTTCTTTATTTGAAGTACTTGTAGTAAAAAAACCAAACAACACCTCCCAACCCCCCTCCCAAACCAGGCCACGTTTTTTCCACTGTAGTAAACATAAATTACTTCAGAGCTTGCTATTATTGTGTAACTCTATGAGATGGAAATGGAAATTAATTGGAGACTTCAGTAGAATCTGAAAAATGGTTAAGCTGCTATCCTGGTTGAAGGGAGTAGGAGAATAATTTTTCTCCTGTGTCCCAGTGGAGTTCTACACTATTTAAACCCAGCTTCTCTAGGTGGAACCTGGGAGCATGGCTTTGTCTCTTCTCAGTGTGAAAAGCCTTGAGAGTTTCACTAAAAATGGAACTGAAACTATGGTTTGTCAACGCCATTGAAATGCTGGGTGTGGGTTCTGTAAAGTTAATTGTTACATCTTATCCTTATAAATCAGATCTGTCCGTGTCATGGTTTAGCTTCAGTTGGCAACTAAGCACCATACAGCTGCTCACTCACCCTCCCCGCCCCCCCCCCCAGTGGGATGAGGGAGAGAATCAGAAGAGCAAATGTAAGAAAACTCATGGGTTGAGATAAGAACAGTTGAATAATTGGGAAAAAATAATAATAATAATAATGCAGAGGGAAACAACAAGAGAGCGAGAGAGGAACAAAACCCAGAAAAAAACCCAAGTGATACAACTGCTCACCACCCGCTGGCTGATGCCCAGCCAGTCCCCAGGCAGTGATTGCTACCCCCAGCCAACTCCCCCCAGTTTACATACTGATCATGACACCATACGGTATGGAATAGCCCTTTGGCCAGTTTGGGTCAACTCTCTTGGCTGTGCCCCCTCCCAGCTTCTTGTGCACCTGGCAGAGCATGGGAAGCTGAAAAGTCCTTGACTGGTGTAAACACCACTTAGCAACAACTAAAACATCAGTGTGTTATCAACATTATTCTCGTACTAAATCCAAAACACAGCACTATACCAGCTACTAGGAAGAAAATTAACTCTATCCCAGCCAAAACCAGGACAGTCCATTTTCCAGTAATTTGACTACTGTGAAGAAAAGCACAAGAAAATAGTATGCAAGCCTTGGAAGATCAAAAAGGAAAGGCAAAGAGGATCCTGAAAAGGTAAGGACTGTTGCTTCTAGGGAAACCAGACACGGCAAATCATGTGCAGGAAATGCAAGTGGAAATTTTACAGTGTTTTAGTGGAAATGTTACAGTGTTACAGCTGATGTTTACTTCTCAGGTCAGGTCTTTCTGCAAAGACAGGTCAGAAAAAAAGATAGGTGAGATTCAGAGGTGGAGTTTTTTCAGCTTCTTTGTTGTTTTATTTTTGGGGTTTTTTGTTTTTTCCTTCCAATGTATGAGGTGTGTCTGAAGGGCTACGGAGTCAGGTGTAAGGAAACAAAGAGCTTAGCCAGGAGATTGGGTTAATTGGCTTTTGAATGAGTTGCTGGGGCTCATGAGCATAGGAAAGGTAAAATAGAGGTTGAACTGGAAAGGGTATGTCCCTTGAAACCTGTGTTGAACTTATGTATGAACCAGTGACTCGGAGCTCTTCTGAAAAGGTAAAAAGTAAGCGAAGGTAATATGCATGGAAGAGACCTATTTGTTTAAGAGATGCCACAGAATGTAAGAGTTATCGAGCATCCCCAAGTTAAAAAGACTTTTCAGAATGAAGTTATCAGATAATTTTATATAATAAAAAAGAGCCATCTGATATTCATATGATATATGTAGTATGCTCACCAATGAGAAGTGCAGCCAGGGCTATGTTCAAATGCTAAGAACTGGTTACTGCACCTGGAGAACTTTGTACTACAGAAATCAAAATTCTTGCAAGTGGTATTGGCTGAAAATTGATTTGAGATCAGTTTGGAATCTGAAAAATAAAATGAGCTGGATATAGCTTTTTGAATAATAGATCCTTTGACTACACTTAGTGATTTATTTTTTGTTGACCTTATTAAAGTAATTGTATTAAATTACAAAATATATAATTAATTATTGGACTTTTAGGAAATGTGCAGTCAAAACTGTAAAAACGAGATCATGCAATGTAAAATGCCATATTTGTCTTCTTCATTCCCTTCCTTCTCAATGTCAGTTATGCATCTGTCACCTGTATTGTGCCACCTGGAAGGTTTCAATTAATGTTTCTAACTTTAACATAAAGCGTTGACATGCATCTGTTGAAATATTTATCAAGTTACTGGAACAAACGTGTCTACTAAGATTTATATAAAAGATGAGGAAAAGTTCTGCACAACAAATGCATATGGGTGGAGACACACAGAGTAACCTATTGTGATATTATTAAAATGAAGCATTTCATTAAATTTTTAATGAATTAAAACTTTGCCTAGTTTTCAAAGAACTATGGGGAGGAAAAAAGTTATTAAACTAACTTCCTGTGATTATTCTTTAGTAAAAATTACAGAGGCTCTGTGGGACTTCACAACAAAAGCAGTTTGTGGAGCTACAATAAAAAGAAATCTAAGGTGCATCCAATATATCTAGACGGAGAAGATGACCTGATTTTCTCTACTAGATGACAGTGATTAATACATGAAGCTCCTCAGAAAGGAATCGCACAGTGTGCTATAAAACTGAATTGATGTACAGAGTGAAAATCACATAGAGCCCTGAGGTGCAAAATGCTGAGAATGCTGAAGTCCTCTTTCTTCTCTAGGAGATTGGGACCTCTAGCACCGGCTTCAGCATTCAGTCAACAGATTAATTCAGGTCACAAAAGGATAAGGAAGGGAGATGGAGCATCAGATTATGTGAACTTAATTTAAAACAGTTATTCTGGGACTCTGCCCACGGTCGAGAGGAACCAATGTTTTGTGTTGAAAGTTTTTAGACATGAAGCAAAGGAGGACATTTTGCCTTGCTTGTGAAGTCAAATGCTGGAGCAACTTTTGGGGCATATGCTGCTACTTGTTATGAAACAGGGACAGAATTTAACCTATAGGGATCAGAGACTTTGAGTTAAAGGCCTTCTACAAATTTCTATATGCAGACTTGTTCTGTGAAAAACATGGATAAGAGTTTGGAACCAGTAAACCCAGAAAAACTAGCCAGATTTACTCTGGTATACTGAAACCTGGAATTACCACATAGTTTAAGACTTTTTAAAAAAACAAAAATGAAACGACACAAAAAAACCCCACCAAACAAACCCCCCCTCATAGCACTACCACAATTCTCCTTTATGCTGCCCTGTGGGTCTACATATTGCTTCATTACAGTTATTCTGAACAGGGAATGGCATCTATTGTCAACTGCAGAAATCTGCTCTGTCTTGTGATTTCTGGCCAGTGTCAGGTGTATAAAGGGAAGCTAACTTTTCTATAACCTTTGTTATAGAACCTTTGTTTCTATAACCTTTGTTATAGGTTAACCTATAACCAAGTTATAACCCTTGATCTGCTTTGTCTATTTTGGTCGGAGTTGTCCTACTCTCTAACTTGGAGACATCTTCTCCGACTTTTGTGTGGTATAACAATCACCTGCAGGTATAGAAGAAAGCAGACTAGAAGCAACTAATAATCTGAGCTCTGTATCCTGATTGACAGAGTTCTAAGTGAACAAGATGCAAGCTAGTTGCAAGTTTGAGGTATTTTTATAGCCAAAGTTTTGCTTAACTCTTATTTGAGCATGTGCATCTGGGGGCAGAGTACAGAAGCTCAAGGAGAGCAAGATTACTCCTATGGTTCTTACAGTAAGCAGCTTAGAATTTCAAAGAGAAAGTTTGGAGGAGCTAGGTTTTGTTTATCTTCTCCCACTGTGCTACTTCAGACAAGTGAGCTGAGAAAAGGACTCATAATTCACCCTTAACTCTTCAAAAGCAAGTGCTCTTTCCTCAATCCCACAGTTCACTCAAGACTCCCACTTTGAGGGCAGTTCTGCAATACTCATGAGAACACGCTTTTACTCTTTACAAGAAAGAGATCATTGGCACTGATCATTGGTGATCATTGACACTGAGATCATTGGTGTAATAATTTTTATCTTAAACCTATGGATAAGCATGAAGGAGCACAGGTGGCTTTTGAAGATTAGAAGTAGCTTGATTGTTACCTTCAGTTAGTCTAATCTTCCTTTTTCATACACAGTATTGCGTTCTGGGTAGTAAAGTTTAACACTTTGTTGTTTGTCAGCTGGCCTTCGCAGAAACCTTTCTTTGCAGCTTTGCTGACAATGGGCAAACCAAATATAATAGAACTTGTTCGATGTTTATAAGTATAGAACAACACTACCTAACAGCTACATTTAACAAGTATTTGAAAAATGAATTCTTGATAATCTAATTGAAATGAGAAGGGTTCTAGGATGGAGGACACAGAATAGCAGTATCTCTCTAGTAGCAGAAGTATTGGAAGAAACAAATACAAGGATACAAACTAGATTATGTTGCTTGGTAGGTAGGAAATACTATCTTCTCTCTGAATAGCTGAGCAGGTACCCATATATATGAGAAGGCTTGAATGATCTAGATTTTCAAAACAGCGCAAGTTCTCTCTTCTTACAAGACTTTCATCCATCATTTAACTGAGCAAACTGTGTGATTTATTACTTATTCAGAGCTGATTTATACATTTACTGTGTTCATGAGATTTTGGTTGCCGACAGACCTGAAAGAAAGGCAGATGATCTAATGTTTTCCCATGAGTATAATGAATCATTAGAATGAATTAAAAAAAAAAAAAAAAAAAGCCCAGATAATGGACACAAATTAAAATGAAGCCGTAACATCTCTGGTTCATCAGTTACTTAATTAGATGATTAAAATAGCAAAGTGTTTTTCCCTTTCTCTTGGGAATGAAAACCCAATCTACTTGTATCTGTTATTCACAAAAGTGGTGTGGGGGTTTTTTTTTTTAGACAAAACAAAAGGAAACAAAACCCCCAAAAAGCTACCTACAAGCAAACTTCCAAACTGTACAATTTGGTGCTGTGATCAATAGAAAGTGTTTAAAACTTCAACACAGATTACCAGGCTGGACTTCAGAGACTGTAGGAGAAGCAAGCTTCAGCTGATGTTGTAAGTACAAGTGCTCAAGTCTCATTATTACATCTTTATTTTAACAGCCATTTCCTTATTTTTCAGACTAGCATTATTTAATGCAAATAGTGATCTGTATTGACCTAAAGAAAGAGAAAACCAAGTATCTTGATAGTTCAGGTTATAGTACTGTTGCCACACAAAATAAATATTAATTTTGAGGGCAAAAAATTTAAAGAAAAAATTCTTAATTCAAATTTTTTTTTCTGGTTTCAAATTTCAAATGCACAAGCATGTTATTTTAATTAAGGACAACTTTCAGTGCATTTTTTGTGGCATTAGATATCTGTAGTTGTATGTTACCCAAGTTTTGGGTATGGGGAAATGGGTGTGAATACAATTTAATAAAATAACAAAAAGACTGTTTTTAATATATTTTCTCTGGACTATGTAATATGCAGAATGAGATGCATTGGAACTATTCCCTAGTATAAAGTTATATGATGAAGAAAAAGCTTTACAGGCCATATTTACAAAATATAGGCGTGAATACTTAAACACCAACTCTGGTTTGAAGATAATCAGATGTTTAGTAGAACATTAGTTTGTAGTCTGAAACAGTTCCTTTAAAAATCTAATGCAATCCCTAGCAATAAATACTAGGGAATGCTGAGTAAGAAAATTTAGTTCTTTGTGTATCCTGCTTGTGGTCATTATGGAAATACTCTGAATTTTTGTGTCTGTGCTCAAATAAAGGTGCTGAAAGTTTAGAAGGTACAGAGAAGAAGCATGGGTTAAAAAGAAAAAAAAAATTAAAGATTCAGGGAGCTCAAACTGCATGTTTTTTTCTGAGAGCACACTTCAGGGTGATCAATCTACTGGTAGCTCAGTGCGAACAGATGAAACTATTCTTTAGATAGCTGATAAAATATAGTTAGATCTCATGTTTGGAAGTTAAAGCTAGACTAATACAGAGTAGAAGTAAAATATAAATATGAAGAAATACATTTTAACTATGAATCATTGATTAAGTATAATTTTGGTGGATTCTCCACCACTGGAATTCTTGAATTGAAGATGGGATGTTCCTCTGCTATATAGTATTTAGTCCAAAGAGGAATTACTTGTTTTATTTCCATTAGAAGAACTCTGCTGTTTATCTGTGTACTAAAGCAATATTAATAGTTTCTTACAACTATCTAAAGTGAAAGGCAGCTACTGAAACAAGACCAGCGATTATTGAGTCCAATTAAGCTTAAATAAATCCATACCAATATTTATAATTCATCTTGCTGATTAACTTTGTGTGAGTTTCTTGTACTATATTGTCCTGGACAGCTTTTGTATGTTATGCTGATGCTAAGAACAGAGAGAAAGATAGAAAAAATAAAGTAGTCAGGGTTTCTTGTGCCAACATTTTAAATACTTACAAAAATTTATAGGAACAAAGCAGACTGGTGTTTGTTACCTAGAAGGAAGCTCTTCATATAGATAGATGTCATGTGTGGATTTAGTCATTACATCTGCTTTGATACTTGGGCATAAAAAACCCTCTGTAAACACAGACACACAGAACAAAGCTTTTAGGTGGACTTTTCTATGTTAAAAGCTCTATTAGAGTGCTTCTCAAGTGCATTCTTAAGAAGAAAAATTAAATTACAAAAGAGCCTTCTGATTAAAAAAATTATTGTACTGGGTCTTCTGAAGAAATTTGAGTGGATTATTTTGCAAAACTGGCCAATTTTCAAGGAGCAGTTATCACAGCAGGAAAGGCTATAAGTTGTAACTATAATAATATCTCTACAGGCATGATAAATGTATCTGTGATTGGACCAATTGGGATTTCATGGTCTGAAGCATTATGAATTTGTCAGTTCTGTTCAATTGTTTCCAGCAAAGTGACTCCATCATATTGTTCATGTTATTTGAAAAAAAAAAAAAAAATCAAAATGAAAGAGTTTAAAATTAGATTGTGTACTGACTCCAGGCAATTGGTCCTTGTCCAGAATCATTTTCCTATCTGTTGATAGATTCTTGCTGTAATATTCACAATCCATTTGTGGCTAGTCATAGCCCATTAACCATCTGTTCCTCTATTAAGCAACTTTCTTTTTATAATGTAAGCATTTAATTTTAATAAACTTCATCTGCTAAGCATTTATCTTACACATAATAAGGAACTGTTTCAAACATGGTCACTGGGCCATATAAAAGTAATAATATTTTTGATGGACTTCCTTGGGTATAAAAGGGGAAAGACACTATTAGAATAGTTTGAAAATCTGAAAGTATTTAAAACACAGATTATTGTAAATAAGTACTATTTCTTTAAAGTGTGACATGAACAAAAAGTTTCGCATGCTGAAATATTTGTCTAATTTAACAATACATGAATAGAAAGTGAGCTGTGGAGTGTAGCTTTGGTTTTACAGACTACACTACAGCAAAGGTAAGATCTGCTAATAAAAATATTTATAAAACACTTAAAATATGAGGTATAGATGTCTAGTGTGTTTTTACAAATCCATTTACCTGTCTTTTGTTTAAGATGATTTGGTGAACATAACGAAAAATATCAACCAACAGCTGTGAAATTATGTCTATGAAGTTTAAAAAGCATAGCATGCAAGAGGCAGAAAATAACAGAACTAAGATTGCCGGAGTGACCTTCAGTTTCAAAAGGTACACATGGGCATTATGATAATCTTTAATTATCTAATTATAATTTATTTCTGACAAATTTCTGAATGAGACAGAACTCCCACAGAAATTCACATATGTGCCAACCTGTAAGATTATGGAGGAACACTTGGGCTTGTACTATTTGAATTTCCCAGTAGCAACAAAATTACTAGTTTTCTTTTGCGGAACACTATGGTTTTTTAATTTATTTACATAGAATAATAATAATAGAACTCACTTGGGCTATGAAGACTGAAGATCCTATGTGTAATTTGGGATTTCAGTTAGCAGAAGCTCACCAGCTCTGGTCAGTTTGTGCAGAGCTCGTCCTATTCGCCTGTCACCTTAACCCAGTCTCTGTTTTTCTGAAGTCTTCATCTACTTACCAGTCATCTTGGAAAAAACAGTGTTTATCCTATTCTTTTATTCCCTTGTGGTTTTGCTTCCTTTCTTATTTCCCACTTACTTTGTTTCTTGGCTCTTCATTTCTTTCACTTATTTTCTTGTTTAAAGATGTTCTTCTGCAGCTTCCACTGCAGTTGGTCTGGTTAGCATAAATCTGAATACTGTCTTCACTCCAGGAAAATGTTTGACTTCCTATTTTGAATTCTACTGGAAACAGTAAGGTTATAGAGAAAAATGTCTTGTTATTGTGTTATGTATAAAATAATAAAATTTAGACTAACGAGATCTACTTTAAAGATAAACAATTTTGTTTAAGTAAAACAATGTCTAAAAGGATTGCTGTAGCAACATAGAAGAATCGAGTCTTGTAGAAAGGACTGTGGAAACTATGGCATTCGTATTCCCTAGGAAGTTCTGAACATACATATATTTTTAAAATTTTCTCTTGAAACAGAAGAAAAACTTTCCATGGGATGAAATTTCAGACACTTCCGTGTTTAAAAGTGAAAACATAGTGACCTTGTGGTTTTAAGTATTTGGACACCTAGAAAAAGAAGTTCCTATAGCAAAATTTTGTGAATAAATGAATCTTGTTCCACTCCCTTTGTGGCATGGACCTTATCCTTCTGTAACTTTTGAATCATGTATCCAGTCTGGATGAAATTGCACAAGGGATAAAGGTCTCAAAGACTAAGTTCCACCATATTTTACTAAAATAAAGGGCTGGCAGAGAACAGAAGCTTCCACAAAGATGTTGCTAAAAGAGCTTAGTGCTTATTAAAAATTAAATTATATGGAAATTTAGCCTTATGCCATAGAGGAAGCCAATCTTCATTTGTTTGTGGTTCATGGAACTATTAGATTGATTCAGCTGAATTTTCTATTGTTGGCAGTTGCAGTGCCTTTAGAAAGTCATAGCACAGGAATCAGATGGAATTTGAAGGAGCTATACTCTCAACTGTGAGATTGTTTAATGGTTTAGAGTCTTTACCTTCTTAAATTTCATCTTGTGTATAACTGAACTTTCAGAACAAAATCCCAGTAGTTTAATGCTGAATTTTATTTTTTTAAGCTCCTATAGGATTCCAGCAGTGAGACGTTGGTATAGTCTGATTTAAAGGTTTAATGGCAGCCAGAAAATTCTGGGTTAATAACAATACTAGAAGAAACAAATAATACACCAGGAAAAGCACAATACGTGTCTAGATTTCAGAAAACATTCTCTCCTTCTGTTGTTCCTGACCCCATTGTATTGTGCTTTTTATTTTATTAGCACCTCATGTCAGCCCCTTCATCTTTCTTCATATATATATATTTGTGAATGTAAAACATTCTTCTTCCCAGCTAGCTGCTCTGGTAATGTTCAGCTCTCTATTTTGGTGACCAAGAATTTGGCACCAATTTTTCACTGAAGGAGAAAATATATTGCTAATGAAGTTTTAAAGCTGTGATACTAATTCTGATTTCAGCTCCGTTTATCTTCAACACTGTATTTAAAAGAAAAAGAAAGGAAGTTATCACCTCTCAGCTATGTTTTAGGTCAAGCCGATACATGCAAAAGGAACATGATAAAAATGGAGATAAATATTGCAAACAATTTCAGGCAGAAGAACGAGGTTGAATGAACTCCTGAGTACTCGCCCGGCTCTCCACCAGTTCAAAGAGGGGAAAAAAGCTGAACATGGAAAGAACAAAGCACATACAGAATCTGGTGTGACTGCTTTCAACCTCTGTAGATGTATATATGCTTCTGTTTTCCTAGGCCAGCGAAGGTGGTCTTGGAAAGCTCTGCATTGAAGTTGGGCTGCACAAGCAGTTTGGAAACATACCCCAGATCTGTAATTGAAGTACTGTGTATTTGGAATTAAAATCCATAGCTGATACTGAAGCCCACTTCCTACATAGATTTTGGTTCAAAAGAAAGATATTTTATCAGTAAGACATAAAAATATATCCTAGTACCAGTTAGAAAGAATGTTGGTTCCAGGCTAAATAAAGTCAAGTCAAAATAAAATATCAAAAATGTAGGTTCATTCCTTTTTTTTTTTTTTTTTTTTAAATGTGTATTCAACAATAGGCCTTGGCATCAAATATTTTAGACCACACTCTGAAAACTTAGTGTGTAGACATGCACTTATCAATGTCAGGACAGGGACTTTGTCTTGGACATTCAATGGAAAAACGATATGAACCAAATTCAATTTTACTTGGGTTAATATTGATTTAAACATTTGCCTTCTTCTTGCTTTCAGAGTTGCCCATTCACTTCAGAGAGTATGATCAAAAAGTTCTCTCATCCTGAACGAAAGTACTATTCATCTCATACAACATTAAGGGCCTCAGCAGGTGTAAATTGGCTTTGCTCCATTGAATTCAGTAAAACTGTGTCAGTTTTCCATGGTTGGCAATGTGGCCATTTTAACTTACAGAATAGTTCAAAGACATCTTCAATCACAAGGTTTAACGAAGAATTAATCTTTCATCTGAATGTTGCCCTAACTCCAACCTTGGCTGTCCTTCCCTTGAGCTCTATAGGCAGCATCAGCCTCGTGATACAAGCAGCCATCTTTTATTGCTTTATATAGCTGTTAAAATCAGAGATTTTTTTTTTCTACTTAATTTATAAACACTCTATAAATGAAGAGTTGTTTTTTGTTGAAGGTTGCTTAATAGACTTTCCTTGGGAGTTGCTATAGAAACACAGTGCAATAATTGAACCTTAAAGGTGATGTCTCATTTGTGTTGAAAGATAATGCATGCAAAGGGAGAGAGTATAGAACTCCTTTTACTAAATCATTTAAGGTATGTCTAAGAAGGGGCATTAAAAGTGGCAAAATTCCTGGTTTTTTTTTTTTTTTCAAGTTCTAGTTAAGTAAAACGTGCAAGATAAAGACCTGTTCAATCTTTTTTTTTCTCTCAGCTGTTCAAGTAAAAAGGACCACACATATTCCTCGACTCCAATACAGAATTTTAAATGTATATTTAAGCTGAGTATGCAATCAACAGTTGACTCCCCAAGAGTGAAGTCTGCTTTCTCTGGAAGTGCTGCCACTCCAAAGGGCTGCACTTCCATGCAGAAATTTGTAGTCATTCACCTGGACACAAGATCATGAAAGAAACAGCTTTGTTCCACACAGTGATGTTCAGAAGTTTGACTTTAGCATAGCTGGTATCAGTGGCAAGGCTTGAGCACCAGTTGTGTCTCAGCTAGGATAGACCTGGACTGAAAAAGTATATACTTTCCAGGTTTGACTTCTAAGGGTTGCATTATGTATTATCATCAATATCAAAACTAGTTAGCGGGATAGTGACAAATTGCACTGTCAGTTATTTTTCCCCATCTGAATTGTTGTAATCTACACATCTAGGCAAGTTTCTTTCCTACTAAGAAATGCCTGTTCAAACCATTAACTGATCTATTTCCATATTCTCCAGTATTTAGCAGTCCCTAATGATACTAAACCATATTTAAGGAACCTGTGTCCTTTGACTTTACACTCTTTGCCACAGACTGTGGCTCTTCTCATGCTGCACTATGTCTGCCTGTATAGCAGTGTCCCTCTAGCAGTAGTCTTAACACTTACTGGTGACATTGACACTATGATACTCTTAATTCTTTGTGTTGCATGTTCAGTTTTGCATGTGATGTCTTCAGATTTGTATGGTGAATTGAATTAGTTATATCCACAAATCAGTTCATGTAATCTATCTGGCTTCAGCTGAGGTTCTGCTTAAAAACATTCCTGCAAACTTAACAGAAAGGACTAAAGAAGAAAAAAGTAATGCAAAGAAGACTGACTTTGTAGACAGCATACACCACTGGAATTTTGGCAGAATAATGTTCCCCAGAATAAAAGGTTAGGATTGTAAGTATTTCAGTGTATAATCCAGGGCTTGGGGATATAATAAACAAAAAATTAAGTGGAGCTTGTTTACCAATATTGCACCTGTTTGAGCCATTGCTGAGACAGAAATTGCAAGTTTGGTTTCATTTAGCTGTAGTTCAGAAGTGACGTTATGGATCTGATGGTGTGCTAAAGGACATGACTGTATAGTACACATCATTTAGGAGCACAGTCGGAGCAGTGGGCTTTTCTATCCTTGAAAGCTGTGTAACTAAAGATATAAATTCTGAGGTATGCCAGGTCACAGCTGGAAGGAAGGCCAGAACTGAGATACATTAGATGCTGTTAAAGTTGTGAGAAATGTGAAGTATGAGGCATCAATTTATGTCATTCTGAGCCTCTTTCTGCATTCAAAATTCAGTCACCCACGTTCAAAAAAGAATCATGATGCTACAACTTGTAAAAATGGGAAATATACAGGTCTTCTAAGAGGAAAATCACAAAGTGTTTTACTGTACTGTTTCATAGATTAAGGGTATGTGTGGATTCTGTGAAGAAGGTACAAGAAATGGAAGGAATAAAAGTACATCTGCTGACAGAAGAATAATGGAAAAATAATATTAGTAGGTTAAATCTTTATCATTCTGTAAAGTTATTTTATACTCTGAGTCCTATACTTGAATGGATTTTTAAATGAATACAGGAAGATATGAGACTTTTAATAAGGCTGATGCTAAGGTGAAATGATGCACGCTGGTTTTTAGCTTCATTGAAGACACTTAAAATTCATCCTTAATAATGTGGCAAAATCCTCAGGTTTTGTACATCATGACAAAAAGATGGTAACGTATTTTGCTTTGGAATTGGCTTTGATGGATGCTGCCAGAATACAGAGAATATTTTCCTCTCCAGGAGAAGTCTTCAAATAGTTTTCTTATTTTTATTTTTTGTTACAATTTGAAAACAAATCTACTCAAACGTTAGGAGGTCACTGCAAGGGTCTGGCATTTAAAATTTGGCTAATTCAATTTGTGGCTTATGTGGAATTGTCTAATTTTATAGAATTTAGGTTCTTGCAGTTTTCTGTCCAAAAGATCAGCTTTAGAAATGTTTATCATTGCAAGAAGATATAGTGATATACAGTAAAGGAAAAGGAATGTGCCTTTAGTATTTAAATCTACCATTGATTCTGTTCAGTGGTCAGTGGAAATTAGTTGGGTTTGTTCATTCTTAATCCTCCAAAATCTGAGTTAGTTTGTGTTGTTCAGGGTCTTTTAATGAGTAGCAGAATATTATGGCAAGTAAGATGCCAGATCTATCAGGGTCCATAACCAGGGATACAGGCATGTTCTTCAGCTGAAACAGAACCCAAACCATAATGTTGATCCTTTGCATGGACAGAAAGAGAAGCATAAAACCAACACTAATTTCATCTGTGGTAGTGGAACCCTGTTTCTAATAGGGAATATGTAGTACCCTGGGTGCCAAAGGATAGTCATCTTTTTCCCTAGCATGAGTAATGGCTCCCACTGCCTTTTTAACAAGGCTTTTAACAGTCTACCTGACATTGTAACTTGGACCCCTGGCAAACACCCGAAAACTGGTACGTCTGGCAAATCCTTTAATCTGAATGTGTCTATATGATTTTGAAACACAGGGCATATTAAGTTTTAGTGTGGTTCAATATTTTTTTATTTCTGTTGTCCATTTCTGATCAGTTTGGCTTCTGTTAAGTCAGATAAATTTACCAATCAAAACTGCTTAGTGAGAACTAAGTTGCCAGAGGTATTTAGGTGCCTGTTTTCTATTTAAGGTTTGGTTATCATTGATTTCAATGAGATTTGGGCACCAAAATTGGAGTTAATTCCTCCCGAGGATCTGGTACAGTGCCTAGCAGAGTACTTTGGCATTAGCAAGATGCTGCAGGCATCGAGGCTGTGTCAGTGAAGTCAGTGAGATATATAGTAATTGAAATGCAATGACAGATCAATGAAGAATGCTCATTACGGTGAAGACCCAGATATAGGACTGCAAGCTGATTACATGGCAACACTTCCTGGCTGGCTGTTCTGACTACACCACGGGTCTTCTGTATAGACATCAAGAGAAATTTAGCCAGATGTTTTGAAATGTACATGAGGAGAAGAAAAACGAGGTGGTTTTTGTGTGTGTGTGGTTTGGTTTTGTGTCTTTTTTTTTTAATGTACCTGTGTCTTAACATATGCACAAGAGCAAGTTGATTAGGGCACTGGAGACCTCATGTAGCTCAAGAAAGAGAAATGCAAAATTCTACACCTTGGGCAGAATAACCCCATGCAGCTGTACAGGCTGGGACTGACTGGTGAGTTAGCAGCCCTGCTAAAATGTCCTTGAGGTCAAATTGAATATGAGTGAACAGTGTACTTACATCATGAAGAAGGCAGACTGCATACTGAGCTACGTTACTGTCACTAACAGATCAAAAGAAGTTATCTGTTTTTGTTCAGTGTTACTGAGGCTGCATATGCAATACTTCCCATGCTTTTTAATCTCCCAGTTCAAAAAGCTAGTGAGAAACTGGAGACGATCCAGTGGTGGGATATCAAGATAATCAGAACCAAGAAAACATGAACTACAATAAGAGGCTGAGAAGGCTGGGCTTATTTAAGCTGATGCAGGTTTATTTAACGGTAATTGACAGCTACTTGAAGGGGAGTTACAAAGGTCACAGAGACAAACCTGTCTCAATAGTGGTAGGAGAGTGGCCATGGCCATGAGTTGCAGCTTGGAATTAGAAAAGCTTTTTTACTAGTCAGGGTGGGGGTGCAGATATGTATGTATAACATTGGGTCAGTTTACCTAGAGATGTCATGGCATCTCCTTGGAGATTTTCAACACTTCAGTAGGCAAAGCCATGGCTGGTCTAACCCAGTGCTGTGGATAGTTTCTCTTCAAGTAGAAGTCAAACTAGGTGACCTCCAGAGATCCTTTTCAGACAAGCGTTTTATGACTCTGTGAATTGCTTAAAGTTCTTTCCCCAGCTGCTGAACTACATCTGAAAGGACAAAAATACCACACTGGGGAAGTTGTCAGGAAGGTAAAAATGGGTGAAGAAAGAGCAGCCCCTCCCTATGTCCTCCCCTCACTCAAGTAGTACTACCCAGACGGGTACATTCTTTTAACCAGATGAGAAGCACCGTGTATATAACTGACTGGCTTTACTGTATGTATTTTGAACTGATTGGCTGTCAAGGGGTTTGCGGGCTGCCGAGGCAAAATACATATGGACTGAGTTCTGCCTGCCGTTCCTTCTAAGATGGCACTCAGTTCATGTACAGGTGCCACATGACTTAGGAGAATTTATATCATGGAGAATTTTACCTTCTTTCAACTTTTTTTTTCTTTTTTTCCTTTTTTTTTTTTTAACTGGCCAATGGCTTTAAAATATATGTGAAAGACAGGGAGTGCATGCTTGGTTACTGCTTATTCCAGCAATTTTCTTGCTGTGGAACAGGTGGCTTCATTTTACAGTAATTTTGCTTTTGAATGTTGAACTTCCTGTTCAGAGAGAGAAAAAGATGAGTGCAAATTTCCACTTCCCTCTTAATTAAACTCTATTATATTTTTGTTGAGAAAAAATAAAATCAAAATCTAGTAGGCTTGTTTGCTATGTGTCTCATTAATCTAGGGCAGGCATTACCTTGTTTTGACAGTTAAGGGAAACACAGAAAATGTTTACTACATATACACAGTGAGTTGCAACAAAATGAAAATACACGTTTTCATGATGTTTACAGTCCAACTTTTCTCTGAAGGCTGAAGCTAAATGTGTGATCAAAGGCGCTCTCTCAGCAATGCTGCAACTGATATTCCTAATTGCACAATTAGTTTAAAATGATTTTAGCTTTTATTAGGTTATGGGTTTAGTGTCTGGTCACTATCAAGAAAAAGCCCAGTGAGGATCAGATGACCAATGATGCCTGGAGGAACACTGGTAGCCTACTCCTAAGGCTATAAAGGGAGAACAAGTAGCCCCAATCCCCAGTGTGACCCACCAAGAGGGCTCTGTCAAAGAAACTCCTTTCCCAGAATGCCTTGCAGACCACGGGGAGTTACCGCCTACAGGGGTATAGGAGTCAGTATGGGATATAGCGGGATTTGGGGACTGTGTAGACCTACTATGGGATATTTTAAGGGGATGGTGGGAATGTGTGAAACTGAGTATGGGATTGTTAGGAGGAGGAACAAAGGCAGGGAAAGGGACAGCTCAAGGTGGATAGACGAGGAACAAGCACGGGGAAAATAGAAGGAAAAGAAGATATAGGAGCCAGTTGACTGTGAGCAGATGGCTAGTCAGCACATTTGCCCAACTATGCCCTGTGATCGATGACTGTAGTGTGCCCTGTCTTCTTATTAAACTCTATTCTTAATTGTTTTCCTGGATGTTGTATTCTGAGTGCATGTGACACTAGTAAGATAATGAAGAGACCATAGATGTGAGAGTTAGCTGCTGCAGGGACTATAAATCCAAGCCAGCTTCCAGAGAGACCAGGGGATCTGAAGGTCAGCTATGGGGAAGACCATAAGTCTGGACAACCTACTGGAGATAATTGTTGGTGGAGGGGGGTGTGTATATATGTATAAGTGTGTGTAACGAGAAGAGATCTGAGTAACATCAGCTGCAGTGGGGCTGCAAACCTCAGGTGCTTGTATGTCCAGGTGCCAGCAGCTAGGTAGACTAGAGGTATCTGGGGCAAGCTACTGGATAGACTTGAGTGTCTAAGGTCAGCTACTGGAGTGATGCATATTATCTGTTTATTTTTGTGTATATATTTCACTAGCCGACTTCAGTACTGAACAGATGGAGAGGAGGAACAGGACTGGCCCATCTGTGCTGTTGGGACAGCACAACATTTGTTGGGACAGCTACAGTTTTTTTCTGTGGGTTCTGGTAAGGTAATACTCTCTGCCTGTGTTATCTGTGTGACCAGCCATGTATGTATGTGTATCCACATATGTATAGTATGTGATGCACATGTTTGCATGTATTTGCTCTCAGCCTCACGACTGGCTGAACCTGGAGACATGTAGCTGCAACATCATTGCATCTGTCAGTCTACTGTATTTTTTTTATAAGATACAGGATGGCAAAATAAAAATAATAAACCCATACTTTCTCAAGTTTGAAATAAATTAAAGTGAAAACAAAACAAAAAAAAAGCTTGTGAATGTTCAAAAATTAAATACTAGCCAAAAACAACTGGCAGAGTTTGAGACTCTGGAAGTTTTAAGAGGGGAAAAAAAATGTCAGCAGAATGAGAGGAAAAAGATAAGTCAAAATCAAATATTCATCTATTTCCACCAGATATATAGACTATTTAAGAATACTGGAAGAAGGAGGGGAAAAAAACTTAGATATTTTGGCATACTACATCAAAGGGAAATCTTAGACATTCCAAAATATTGTTGTAAAATTATCTTGACCACATATTAACCAGCTGTACTAGGAATAAACAGAGGACCAAATTATGTCATCCAGAGTCCCTGGGCAGATGAAAGTTCACCGTCAGAGACGGGAACGGAGAGTATAGCTTGTGTTCTCAAAAAACGTGGGTAGTGCTTGATACCTTGTGGAATTTTAACATGTAGTTTCAGCCAACTGGCCAGATTTGTAAAGAGCCAGCAAGGAGTCAGTGAAATTACCTGTCAGACACCACTGGGCAGTGAGGACCACAGATGGAGAATGATTCAAAATATATTAGACTTCCCCAAATGTGTGCCTAATGGAAATGCTTTTATTTATATAAAAGACTCCAAAAGCTCATTTTACAGTGCCTCCTGTGCTTCTCCCAGTTCAGATTTAATGACATGCTTTTTATTATCTGACAGTGATACTGGGAAGCTATTCTATTTGCTGGTGCAGACTTTAGCAAATTCATCTTTTCTGTGTAAATCAGATTCCGACTAACACTTTTACTTGGGAGTAGGTTACTTCGAGTGTTTGCTGTTAGAAGTTCATAGATTGTTTGCATCTCCTCCATCGGCAGCCATGTTAACCAAGCAGTTTTGTTTCTATCTGTTAATAAAAAGCTAAGAAAAAGGGCAAACATTTCTTGGCTTTGACTTCCTTGACTCCTGAAGTCCCTTCCTTTCTCTGTTCATCTCACTTCACTGACTTCGTCCCCTAGTTTTTCACGTTGTGGTATGAAATGGAGAGCCTTGGTTACAGGGCTAATTGGTTGGGGTTTTTTTTCATGGACTCAAGTCACAACTGCAGGTTCAAATGCATGACCTGTCCTTCCAGAATGTATTAATTGTTTGTCAAAGTAATGCTAAAAATATAGTCAAGGACAATTTCAGAATTATTATTATCAGAATTATGATTATCCTTTTCCAAATTGATATAGTCATATCTGGATTCTGTTGTCTTTATTATGCCTAGTTTCTTTGTAGTCTTATACATCATTAACACATAATGTTGACTCACTGCCTTTACCTTTTTACTGGCTTCCCAGGGTAGAACAGTATCTTTCAATACCTCCATTCTGTCACAATTATTTCTCAGCGTGACTTGTCATGAAAAGTTATCACGAAATTCATAAGGAAAATTTTGCCCTGTACACTTGACTCACAAAACTCCAACATAATACTTCCAGTTACATGACTTAAATTTTATAATGTCTGCTATTTTTCTGTCAACTAGTGCTATAATAAAAAGAGCAAGTGTTTGAAAACTGAATATTTTGCATAGGTGACTTTAAAATTGATATTATTTACTGAAAGTATTTTTTTTTAAATATTATCTAAGTTTCAAGTTTAATACACAAATGCACTTGGATTCTCCAATTATGCAATTCATGAGGAATATTAACAGTATTGTACTGGTAGCTAATTTAGCTGAAGGCAACTGTGTAAGTGTTTAGCTCAAATATTAGACATTAATATGATTTTGCTAATTAAGAAATTGTTTCTTATCCAGTTTAAGTTAATAGGAGGTTTATATTGAATTTCCTTGGATCATGAGCAGAACTAAAATGTTGTTATACTTCTTAGAAAAATCCTGATTCCTGTTCTGGCACCATGCAATGCTTTTTCTCTGCTTGTGCTGTTTGTTTGCCAAAGGCAATAGCTGTGCATCTACATTATTTCAGTCAAAGCAGCAAACTCATTTTTGCTGGTTATGTACAACTCTTCTAGAAGGAATTGCCCTGCATCTCTCTAACATCTGAGTGCCTACACAATCAATTAAACACAGCTTATAAGACAGTCTGAGAGAATGAGAGGATCTCAAGAATTATAAGGGAAAAACAAAGGAAAATGTATGAAGTCATCTGCTACAGATTTGAAATTTGCTCTAAGGATTTCATTATATTGTTAGTTTTGTGCATTATTCTTCAATTAGAAATTTCTTAAATGTCTGTAAAATCACTCTTTCCTGATGCAGCCATACCACATGTATGACGTATTTCACTATATTCTTCTCATGGAGAAATAGAAAATTCTAATAAATTTTCATACAATCTATGAGATTTATAATTCTGATTCTCATTTCTTAGTAGCATTTGCTGGAAAAAGTGGCTTTGCAAAAGATTTTGTGGTTAAAAGGAAAAATAAATGCTTAATTGTTTTCCTGGGTGGTATATTCTGGGTGCATGCGACACTAGTGAGATAACGAAGAGACCATAGATGTGAGAGTTAGCTGCTGCAGGGGCCATAACTCCAAGCCAGCTTCCAGAGAGACCAGGGGATATGAGGAAAGTGAGGGAAATGAGGAGGGAAATCAGGATTAAAGTATTCTTAACTTTCTGTTAAAGAAAAATGAGGTATTCTACTGATTCAGAGCAATGATGTAAACTTAGACATTATTCATCTTTCAATGCTAGTAGGCAGTGGTGTGGTATGCAGTTCCCTCTTGCCTCTGGAGTAGAATGTCAAAGAGAAACTGAGAAACCTTTCTGCCAATTTGGTTATTGAATTTCATGTTTCTGCAGTGTGTAAGTTTTTTGTCACAATGGCATTTGTAGCAATAAACAAGTTGAAATTCTTTTGGCCGGTTCTTCTAGTGAGTAAAAGTAGTCATGTGGTTTGAAAAACATGTTCTTCCATCAAACTCAAAACCAGTGCTTTTAAATGAATTGCTGTGATTTAAGCTTGTATTGTGGGTTACGTTTTGAAAAGTGTAGAACTGCATGCTTTCAAAAGGGGCTGTGGGTGCACAGATGCTTATTTCTCACTGAAGGATAATAGGATTTATAACTGTGAGTCATGCTGGTGCCTTATAAAAAGCTTTAATCACCACTAGAAATACCTGTGTTATCTGAATAAGCCTTGGGATACGATGACATAGAAACCACAGTTTCAGGGTGAAGAGCAGGAATGGGGTATAACCTGATTAAATCTGTTATGGTGCCTGGTGACTGGTATATTCCTTTACCCAGAAATACAGTGGTAAATCTCTCTGGAGTCAGGGGGCATTCAGGTTTTGTGCAGCCACTTGTCTCAGTCTCAGCTTGCCTACACCAAGAAGGCCAGAAGTGTGCCTGCTTGTTCTGATTTTCAGTGTGGACAAAACGGTGCTGAAGGCAGAGTGGAAGGTATTGCCAGCATCTTCTCAGCTGGCAAGCAAGATCCAGTTCATATGTCCTGGTGCTGCTCCGCTGCTCTGGCCCCGGGCGGGGATTGCTAGTGGCATGGCTCTAGCTGAGACTGCAGCTTGCAGTCTGACCTTCCCAGGAACAAAGGACAAGAGTAGTGCTGGAGCAACTGGTTTTCAACTCATGAATGCTAGCAGCACTGCCAGCTGAGGCCAGGGCCTGACTGGAAATGCCCCTCTTCCGTTCCACTACTAGGAGACACCAGCCTTTCTGTGCTCTTCTCCACCACTGAGACTGTCTCCCCATGAGAACCAGAGGAAGGAGGAACCTTGTGCTGGGAGATAGTCCCCCCATTTGAGACCAGTGCCAGCGGTGTCGTGTTGCTCTATTCCAGCAGTGCTGAGCAGCTCAGCTGCTCTGTGGGAGCTACGAGCACAGTAGTGTGCTCCATCTCTCTCACCTGGCACATACCAGTACTCACCACCTTTGCCTTACAGCTGAGACTTGTGCGTAGTTGAGCAAGTGCTCCTTCACCAAGCTAAGCTGTCTGCAAGGCAGCGCTTGCTACTTGGTACTGCTGCATGTAGCCTGAGCAGGACAGGGCCATTTATACAGGCTCTGATATGCAGGCTCAGTCTCTTTTCTGGGCAAGATAGCTGTGGAGGTATCTTTTTCCAGCTGCTTGGGAACTTACGGACAATAAAGTAACCTGTTTGGGGTAAAAGACTGGAGAACAGCCTGGGGGATGGAAAGCTATTTCAGTGTCTTGGAACAAACTTTCAGTCTGTGAAATGGAATTATAGCAATCATGGATGCTAAAATGTTTGGCAATGCTGTAATGCAGGAAAAGAATCCCACTTAGTGTGATGCACTCAACAGGGGAAGCAGAAAGAGTAATGGGAAAAGAATTTGAATTTACATGACATAGTCCATCCCATTTTGGCACATGGTAACAAGGACATGCAGTAATAAAGAATTGTGTGGATCTACCAAGAACAGATACTGATCCAACTGAGCAGCTTGCAAATATATGCTATGCAACGTTATATAGAGCATGGAATCACACTAAGAGTGGATTACTGTCCCATTAACCCTTTGATTTTATTTGCTCCTGTTCATTTAAAAGAGTCTGGTAAAAGCCTCTGGAAGGAGGTGGAAGTTGCTTTTTCTCTTTGGGAGCTACTGAACTTGCTCAGGGTGGAAAAGGCTTAAGTGATTAGAGGGTAAGGCTAGAGGAGAATTTCAGCTTGCAGTTGGAAGCCTGCACCTCATGCATATTGAGAAACTGCTGCAGGCTGGGAACCAAAAGCCAACAACGTTGGAGATGGTAGAAGCTACTTGGGATAGTGGCTGCAACTCAAAAAAAAGATCCCTGAGTTAGCTGGAAGAAAGGCTTCCCCTTCAAGGCAGCAGTGTGGAGTGCTTGTCAACCCTCCTCTGCTTTCCCACACTGCTTAGACTTTCCTCTATTTAAAAGTTTAGAATTTTTTATTCAAATAAGCTTTTGGGCTTTTGTGTTTTAGGAACCTTTCAGTCTTTTGGGGGAGGTCCAGTCACAGTCATCAGTCACCATGTGACAGCCTAGGAGCCAAGTCATCAGTAAGATTGCTTGTGCTAACTGTGCACGTGGGTGTGGGCAAACTTCATAGTTTCTAAAGCTTTGCCACGAAGCACAAGCTTGTTGGAGGCAATGAAGCTGGTGCTCAGGCTCTTTGCCTCAGTCATAGACCAGCGCATGATGCCTGGAACTAGAATTCAAGTGAAGGCAATGATGAGGCAGGAGAACTGCAGGCAGGGGAAAAGGCTTTATCTGTCCTATTCGCACCTATTTCCTGCTGCTCTGTTATAGCTCTGCTGCTGTACATGATCCCAGTGGAGCTGAAACATGAAAGCCATTGAGCTGGTGAACGTGAAGGGCTAAAACACTCTTACATGTCTCAATAAACTGGCATCTTAAACAGATACGTAGAGAGGAATATTGGAGAGGAATGGTCTCCATCAGTGATGGAGGGAGGACATAGCAGCAGAGCTTTCTGGAAGGTCTGCTTTGTAAACACTCCTTGGTCCCTCAGTCCCTTAAAAATTACTACAGCAGTACCCGAGCTAAAACAACGATCCTTTTTTGCCCAAAATTATAACCCTTCCTTCACTTGAGACCCTTAAGGCAATTGTTTTTTGGCAGGGCTTGACAATTTGTAGCGACATTCATTGCAGATATTCATCTACCTATCTACAGTTTACCAGAATCACTGACAGCAGTGAGCCTTACAACTAGTACAGATGCCCATTTATCCTCATTGCTGAAAGCTATCATTTACTGTTTAGCACAAAAGAAGCAATGTGTCCCGATGAGACTAGCAGAGTTCTAGCCATTCTGTGAAAAATTGATGGTTATCAGCAATCTTGTCTTTAACTGGAAGAGATTTGTGGTGCTACAGTTCCCAGTACTACTAATGAACAAGTCTGAGTATTAGTAGAATACTAATTAGTAGAATTATTTGATTCATGCCCAGAAAGATGGATTATGGCAGTATATAATGAAAAATGGGAAATATAATTCACAGATATCTTGACAGTATTTTTTTTTATCCCCATTAGAAAAAGAGAGGGCTATTTCTTTAGTTTTGCTGTCTTTCTTCTTTTGCCTTAGTCCCTCCCCCCTTCCCTCCTCCCTCTCATCCACTCCTCCACCTCTCTTTTATCCTTCCTTCCCTCTTTCCTCCCTCTTGAGTACCAGCCCCCCATGTTTTCCCCTTAAAATTTATGACATACTAGGTATTGCTTGTGTCCAGTTTAAATTTGGCTTCTGAGATCTAGTATGTAATGCAATGATAAACCCACATATTGGCTATTTTGCCAGTTTTACTAGTACTGAATCTGTACTAAATTGTTGCATTTCAAGGTTTGGGTTTTTTTCCTCACACTGCCATTGCACTTGCTTTCTTTGAAAGGTATGCTATCATTTTCAAATGCACTTTGTAGTGCAGATTTGATTTCTTATGTTTAATATTACAGGATTAATTAATTGTTGGTTAGTGCTATGTACTTTACATATGAGGTTTCTCAAAGAAATTTCCCTAGGTTGTTCTATTCAATCATCTAGTTTACAGTAAGCAAATTAGTTTCCATCAAAAGGATAGATAAATTTTATAAATATTTGTTCCATCTCCTCTGTCTTGCTTAGTGCATGGTGGGATTGCATGTGCTTTCATTTATTCAGGATTTATCCAATTACTTGTGACCTTCCTGCATATTTGTCAGGCATTTTAGCTTCTGGGTACCATCACCAACGGTGAAGCCCTGTATCTCCACATCTCTTAAGTGAGCCTTAATTTCTAATTCTTTTCCAAGTGTTGTCAAAAATCCTGTATTCTCTTAAGCCTTGTACATTAATGTGCTAACAAAGGCAGTTCAACTTGATGTCTATTATAAAACTTAGGGTGTTTAAACAGTAGCTGTACTTGTGGTGGAGAGCTGTTCAGCAAACACATCCAGAATGTGAATTCAGTTCTTCTCCTTTCTAACTCATGTAAATCCACATATTATAAATGTATACTGTGTTTTTTGCCTCCTTAAATTGACATATAGCAGTGGTTTTCTTCTTACTTACCTTTACATGTAAGGTTTCATTAAGAAAATATTACCTGACAGTTGGATATTTGTGGTTGCTCAAAAAAGTTCATTCTGTACATCTGGAATGTGACAGGCTTCAGTAAAAAAATTTTCAAATCCTATGCTTGCCCTTTAGAAAGAGTTGCATCCCTAAGATCTAAGGCACAAATCATCAAAGTTAATTAGGCCTCTAACTGCCCTGGTTTTCTAATGGAGTTAAGGGCTTAAATTACTTTCAAATCTGCTCCTAACTGTGACAAATTTCAGTCCAAAATGTATAAGGCTCTCTATAGCAGAGAAATTTGGTTACAGAGTGTATTAGCAACATTTGGCTGAGAACAGCCATGTTATGCTCAGTAGCTTTCAAACCCTGAAGCAAAGAAAATTAAGTTAGGTACAGAGTTTGTTACAGGATGGAGGGAGATGAAAATAAGAAGAGGATGAATATCAGGGAAAATTTGTAATGCTAAGAGATAATGTATGTTGTGAATATAATGAAAGCCCTTTGATTTGGATATTAAGTGCTACATAATAGTTAGAAAAGCTATGGGGAACTGTCCTGTGTCTACAAAAAAATTGACCAGGCTAGCTAGTAAGTTTGTTCCATATCCAGTTTCTGTGATTAGATAACAGTCCTGTAGATCAAAGAAATAAATTTGAACTTCACATTATGCAAAATTAGACTAGTTACTAAACCAAATTTTTAAAAAATCTGGTTTTAGGGTGATCATTAGTCTAATGTACTTATTTTTATTGTGGAGTACAGACCTTGATTTCCCATGTAATAATCTGGGATGCCCTCTAGCTGATTTGCAAGCCTCAGAGTAATTGCATTTTAAGTAATACATTAGAATGGAAAGAAAGATCTCTCTTCTCTGGCAGGTTTACATTTTTGCAATTTAGAAGATAGTTTTTATCCTTTACCTAAGCACACTCTGCTCCCAACAGCTGTAAGAGTATAAACTGATACAAAGCTATTGCCATCTTACAGCCACAAGACAATTGCTGGTGATAGGTTAATTTCTAATGTCACTATCCTGAGAGGCTAAGGGGCACTCATGCATTGTACATCTTGTTACTACATCTTGACCTGCAGTTTCCATGCATCTGGCATTGCATTGTTTAATTTTTTTATTTTAAACAGCTACTAGTTTTCATCACCTTATTGAAACCCCAGATACTGTGATTTTGATTTAAGCATAGCTTAACAATGTTGTGAGCACAAGCTGGTGTAATGTAACTGTTGTTTACTGTGATTCCTGTATTGACTCTTTTCCAGCTACATCTCAAGTGAATCCATAAGGAATAAAATAAATTCTTCTCACACGTTACTGTCTTCTGTGGGCTTCTAAGGTGTACAAGCAAATCAGCAGCCATCTTTAGTTTATTGAAAATAAAACTTAGAAGCTGTGTAATCAGTCTTGAGGTAGTGGAGAGAGCCTGTGGCAGTGATATCTCGTAACTTCAACAAGAAGCACAAATCTTTTGCTGAGTGTATTGGCAATAATAATTGGGGGAGATTTGGAATGAATGTAGCTGTAAAGGCAGTCTTACAAAAAGTAGTCAAATGCTTCTTTTTAACAATATATGCCTGGTGCTAGGTATCTTTTTGTTTTATGCAGCTACATGAGGATTTTATATCTAAGATACTGTTTTTTCAAGTAATATTGAATTTTGCAGTCATTTCTTACAGGTAACACCAATTTTTTTTATGTTCATGTCTGAAACTCCCAAGAAATTTTTTACAGTGGCGATCCACAGAAATCTAGTGTCTCCAGAAATGCTTCAGTCCAAGTGGAGATAGCAATGTGTAGATTAAGGAAGAGCAAGGAAGTGCTGGGAGTAGCCTGCATCATTTTGGCAAGCAACAGGGTTCCAAGTAGAATTTAGCCTCTTGATGCTCAGGCATCTCAATCGTCATCAAGATGCCTGACCATCAAGAGACTTTATTAGCTAAGGCAATGCTATCCCTGGGGAGCAGGTGAAGGGCTTCTCATTTGATTTTAATTTTTGTATTCACAGAAACTCTGCTTCTTCACTCAGAAACTTTGAAAGAAAAGTGGTAAAAGCAATTTTAAAATTAAAACATTTGCAATGCTACACTAACATTTTGAGGGAATTTAGAAGGTTAAACTTTCATAAACATAATTCTCCTTGCTTTCTGCTTCTTGTATGTATTACACTTACTGTGGCACTTGCCTTTAATATTCCATTTAGTTCTCCCTGAACTTGAAACTTTTTATCTAGCTAAAATACTCCTTAAAGTAAGCATTAAGCATGCCTGGTTTTAGAGTGTGTATCTTCATGTTCCAGTTTCTTCTCAGCCTTTAAAGAAATACATTTTTATGCAAATTGAAGAAAACTGCTCAAGGTAAAAGTTCAAGAGTATCTAATGTGTTTAAATATTGATGAATTTTCTATTGCAATTTTTAAAATGTGCCTTTCCAGAGCTTTGAGGTGCATGCACAAATCAATTTAAAAGCACACATAGAATATTATGTGAAAGCATGGAAAGGGAATCTTCAGAAGAACTATCAGTCTGAGGAAGACTTATTCTCACTAGCTAATTGAGAAAGGTATGGTACAATATAAAAGAAATACCTCCATTTGTCTTTTCGTAAACTTAAAATTGAAAATGGAAGGTCTTAATTACATTTGGCATAAGTAGTAGAACTGTATAGAAATCCACTGCTAAAGCTTGGTAGCCTTTTCAATAATGCATTTTCATTCATCCAGTATAATGCAGTATAATTAAATGGCTCTTTAGACCAACAAAATATTTTGCTTAAAGGAATATTTTATGTTGAGGAGAAATCAGTGAGAATAGTATGCCAGGAGAGCATAGTTAGCTTAACTCATTATCTCAATTCAGAGTGGAAGAATACCTGTAAGACTGCAGCTGTTAGGGTAACGTGGGGCTAGTCCAAATGTCCTTGTATACAGAAGCCTTTTAGGGTTCAGAAGATAACTGGCATTTAGGGTGGAAACTTAATCTTTGCTCTGGAAGTACTGTCTTCATCTAGAAGCAAATGTTGAGAAAGCTAGGCAATGGTTATGGTGCTACTGTGCTGCATGGATTTTACTTCCAAACTGTGGCCTTCATTGTTCTGGATTAGATATTCTCTTAAAATACATAGGATTATTTTGTCAAAGTTAAAGTTATGGATATTTCAGAGCTATTGCCCATTAAAAAATGTGTAATTAAACCAGCACTTTATTACCAGAATTTTAACACAATTTGTTGATATGCTTTATTACCTCTTGATGTTAGATGATATTCTGAAACAGCTTGAAGCTCACAGTTTAGCTGGTGGTGAACATCAGGAGAATATCCATGAATGTATTTCTTCTGTGATACATATTTATACAGTCCAGAGTCACTGCTCTGAATTAGTTTGATGATTGGCATATACATGTCAATTATATCAAGCACAAGGATGTAATTTGTCCTTATCACTGAATAACATCCTTGTAGATCTCCCATTATGTGCCTCAAATGAGACAATCAGTGTATCTTATGTGAGGTTCCAGGTTTCCCACAGCATAATATGCAGTTTTGGGAAATACATCTTGATGAGCCTGTCTCTAGGATTGGGTTCACTTTTTAATCCTCTAAGACTGTGTCTATACTAGTAGATTAATCAGAGTCAACGAGCATTTCTAGGCACTGGAATGTGATTGTCTATTCCATTAAACTATTCCCATGTTCCCTAAATGTAAATTAGCTAATCCCAAACAGTTTCTTGGCACAGCTCAGGGTTTACATCACTCCAAGGGCCATTCCCAATCCTCAGCTTGCCTTCAGCAATCCCTGTGGTGGAGACTAAAAGAATTTACTATCATAGATCCAAGCTACTCCATGCTACTTGTACTTAGAGAAAGTTCCTGGACACACTTAATTAACTAGTGTAGTATGGACATAGCCCTGACAGTCTTCCTTACGCAAGAAATTGAAAGTGAAGGAAGTCCTCATTCTGTACAAACGTCATCTTTTCTAGAAAGCATAGGATCTACATGAGAGCCTTTTCTACCTTTTCCATTAGTTAAATTGGACTAAAACTCTTGTATATTCCTACTGTTAAAATAAAAACGGTTCCTTTTAAACAAACTGCCTGCAGAGTGCAACAATAGCAACAGAGAATAAATAGATCCCAAAAATCATCAAATCCAAACTCTACCACTCCTATGATGTAATGAAGTATAACTGGTGAAATCAGTTTGATGTTAAACTATGCTAATTGAATGGCATGAAATAATATTATTTGGATCAGAAGAAAATGAAAGACAATAGATTCCTCATGCTTTTGACTCACAGGAAGTATAAGGCTTAGAAAAAAATCAAAGCTTCCTTCAGAACATCCTGAGCTCGTGGAAAGTGTATTTCTTACAAAATCATTCTGATTAGAAAACTCCTGTCCAGCTCTTCCTGTGATGTATATGTACCAAATACCTGTTCAAATTAAATTCATAGTTCAAAATGTCTCCCTCTTCAGAGCCTTTCTGTAGATAAGAGATTTTCAGAATATCAATAAAATATATTCATGCTGCATTATCTGAAGTTATTACTGTGGGATTAAGGTTTTTTTTTTTTCTTTTGGTAGGCTTTCCTAGGATAAAAGTAAAGAGCAGATGATTTAAAGCCAAGATTACCATTAATATATCTGTGTGTTCATATGTGTATTTATACACAAATTGTGTGAGTTAAATTATGTGTGTGTTTATATTAATTTAAAAGAGTGTATTTTAAACATCTAGTTATTTTTTTCCCTTCTGGGCCAGAAATGTAGCTATTACCATGCAGTGATCCGAACAGCCATCTAATTGCAGATCTTCTAAAAAAAATATATAATTCTTTAAGGATGAATTTTGTTAGGTTCAGCAATAGAGAAATGCTTTATATCTACATGCATGTATAAATAATTGGACGCCAGTAGATGGTGCTCACTGTGTAGTATAGTCCCTGGGGTTACTAAGACCAATAAAATTTGTTGTTGTGCAATGAAACCAACGTCTGTGCAACTCTTTACAGCTACTCTGAACAGATGGTACGAATGTTCTGTCTAATTTAGTGTGTAGTACTAGCTTGAATACAGATTCATATACCACATGAAGATTTTTGAGGGAGTCCTTTTGCTGGCAAGAGAGAGATTGCTACTGCTTTTGTGGGTGGCAGCTTGAAGTAAACATGGTGGCACAACAAGTAAAGGTATATTAGAAGGGATTCAAAGGACAAAATATATGAAGGAACACTCTTGAAATAGCAGATAACTAAGGCCAAGAAGAAGAAAATAAAAGATACCTACAGTGGGTTGAAGGGAGAAAAGAAAATGATAGGCAAGGGGTTACAAGATTGAAGGAAATGCTGCTGGAGATGGGAAAATAATTTGAATAGATTAAATAAATTTGAATATGGAGAAGAGACATGGAGAACAGAAGATATTTAAGAAAATTAATAGAGAAATATGAAGAAGTTAGTGCCAAGAGAGAATAATAGGTGCAGAGAAAATAGTCAATATGGGAAAAGGCAACATGCAATGAAATTACTAGGTGTATGACTAGAAAATAAATATTATTGATCTTTTCATCTCACATGTGCCAATACCACATTGGCATAAGGTTTGAACAGGAAGAGCGTTCAAATGCCTAGCAGTTCTTGAATTCAACACACTGACTTGTGTTCCCACTTAAAAATTTGGGAATATTAAATTTCTTTGGTTATTCTGATTGCAATATCTTGGGGTAGGTCTATCTGGGGCATTGCTTTGTGCCAGTCTCCTGGCAGGCTGTTACGTTTAGAAGCATATTGTAAACTGTGCTGTTGTCTCTGTGTGGCCATTTGCTATGCTGTTGCCTTTAGCTGTGATGTGAGGCCCAGTGACACTGCCTGGTGTCGCACAGAAACACTCTGGTGACTGGACTGTGCCATGAGATGCGTTCTCGGACTAATGCTGCCTGCCTGGCAGTAAGGTTAATAGGTGTAGTACATGGCAGATGGAGACCGCTACCGGTTTACTCACCTGGTCTCACTGCGGGCACATTCCATTTTTCTATGGTACAGCTGTAGACAGAAGGGTAACTGGGCTCAGAGGACTTCTGTGCAGAAAGCTCCTACTGAGAAGAGGGAAGTAGAGAGGGAAATGAGTAAGACCTTCTTGCTCTCTTCCAGCAGTTCGCCAATAGATGGTGGCAGAGATCCTTCCTTAGACCACCCACAGCCAACTGCTGGTTCTCTGCTTCCCAGTCCTGTGGGGCTGAGGTCGTGACATAAAGGCAGCAAAGTATCTTTGCATCATGGCATGGTGGAAAAAGTGACGAAAGAGAGGGAGATGGGATCGTGGAGAGCAGCATTACAAGATCTGAGAATGTCAAAGCTATTTGTTAGAGCTGGGTACACTGGAGTAACTCCATGATTTGGAGAGGTAAACCTAACAGAATTTCTATTTAAGACATCAGTTGTGTACCTAGAATCCTAAAACTTGCCCTGTTTAGAAGAATAGTGTTTAGAAGTTAAAGAAAAAAAAAAAATATCATTCTTAAACTCTTAATTTTAATGCAGTTTTAACAACTGTTTCCATGTCCTGCTTTATAAGAAATTAAATTAAGCATCTATAAAAAGAAACTAAAATAAGTCTAACTGACCTATGAAGCAAATCAAACTGTAAAACCTCATTAATATTGCTTATTAGAAATTAATTTGTTAGAATATCTTTAATCCTACTTTATCCACCAACCCATTATTTACCTTTGCTTTTTGTGTATATCTTAAAAATTGTTAGCATCTAAATTTAGTGAACACAACTGATTACTCATAAATTTATAATGCAAACCAATCTGATATATAATTCAGTCTGTTTAAGGTGCATAATGGTGTTTAGCTGTAGCATCCCCAGGATCCTTAGCCATAGAAACAGAGTAATCCTGCTCTGAACATGGAAACCGCGTGCCAAAGATATAATCTATGATTTGTCATCTTTAACCAGTTTCTACCTCTTACTAATAATTCTCTTATTACATTATGAATTACATTTAAAATATTGTAATTTTTCTTACGTTTTGTTATTTATTTAGCTAACTTTTGCACAATTTTGTGCATTTAGCGGTTTCACACGATTATTTTGGAAACAGATGAGCTAGCATGCACATACCACACCATTTAAAATAACGGTGGTTATTTGCTTAAAACAGCGCTGCAACTGTCTGGCAGCCCATTGTAGGCCTAGATAGTGTTTTGAGGACCTGTAACTATCAGCCTGGTCACCCTTTAACTCAGTCTAGGCAGGTGTTATGAAACAGAGTTGGACACCATCCCACACTCTGCAGAGACATTTATAGAATCGTTTAGGTTGGAAAAGACCTTTAAGATCATCAAGTCCAACCGTTAACCTAGCCATCCACCACTAAGCCATGTCCTAAGTGCCACATCTACACGTCTTTTAAATACCTCCAGGGATGGTGACTCAACCACTTCCCTGGGCTGCCCGTTCCAACACTTGGCAACCCTTTTGGAGAAGAAGTTTTTCCTAATATCCAATCTAAGCCTCCCCTGGCACAACTTGAGGCCATTTCCTCTTGTCCTAAAGCTTGTTACTTGGGAGAAGAGACCGACCCCCACCTCGCTACAACCTCCTTTCAGGTAAGGTCTCCCCTGAGTCTCCTTTTCTCCAGGCTAAGCATCCCCAGTTCCCTCAGCCGCTCCTCATAAGACTTGTGCTCTAGACCCTTCACCAGCTTCGGTGCCCTTCTCTGGACACGCTCCAACACCCCAATGTCTTTCTTGTAGGGAGGGGCCCAAAACCGAACACAGTATTCGAGGTGCAGCCTCACCTGTGCCAAGGACAGGGGCACGATCACTTCCCTAGTCCTGCTGGCCACACTATTTCTGATACAAGCCAGGATGCCATTGGCTTTCTTGGCCACCTGGGCACACTGCTGGCTCATATTCAGCCGGCTGTCAATCAACATCCCCAGATCCTTTTCCACTGGGCAGTTTTTCCAGCCACTCTTCCCCAAGCCTGTAGCGTTGCATGGGGTTGTTGTGACCCAAGTGCAGGACCCGGCACTTGGCCTTGTTGAATCTCATACAATTGGCCTCAGCACATCAATCCAGCCTGTCCAGATCCTTCCACAGAGCCTTCCTACCCTCAAGCAGATCAACACTCCTGCCCAGCTTGGTGTCATCTGCAAGCTTACTGAGGGTGCACTCGATCCCTTCGTCCAGATCATTGATAAAGATATTAAACAGAACTGGCCCCAGTACTGAGCGCTGGGGAACACCACTTGTGACTGGCCACCAACTGGATCTAACACCATTCACCACAACTCTTTGGGCCTGGCCATCCAGCCAGGTTTTTACCCAGTGAAGAGTACACCCGTCCAAATCATGAGTAGCCAGTTTCTCACGGAGAATATTGTAGGTGCGTGCGTGGTGTGAAGTGCCAGCATCCAGGCTTGAGGGAGGCTGACTCCTACTTCAGCTCTGATTCAGTCCATCTTTCCCGAGTGTGCCTCTTGTTAAGGATGTAAGTACTCCCTTTGAAATCAATGGGACTATTCACGCACTTAGTCAGGCATGTACTTTAAGTAGATTGCTGAACTGGGACCATTCTGCACCATCTAAATGACTATACACTCTTCGGGACAATGGAAAATCAGTCTCACAGTTATTTTAAAAATGACTCAGAAAATGATTATATTTGCCTTCAACTGTCTTCTGGTGAAAATGAACGGTTCAAGCAAAATATGGGGAATCACTACTCACAGTTCTGGAAAAACAAATATAAAAAGTTTTCTTGTATCGTTTTGACGATGTTACACTTGATTTGTGATGCTGTACCAATAAAGTTAAGGAAGTGAATTGTTATTCTAGCATTGCCTGTTTGGAGCACAATAAAGAGACTGATTTTCTGTTTATGAAGTGCTTGAAAGAAAAATAAGTGGTGATTATTCATGTTTCATTCTTTAAAAAGTCAAATATAACAGAGGAACAAATTGTGTACCCTCTGTAATTCTAAACACCTGCTGATTTTCAGTACTACTTTTCTTTCCCAAAGAATGTACAGCTCAGTCTGTACAGAGCTCTGCTCTGATTTCTTGCAATGGGGACTGTATATTAACTCTTAACAGGGATAAAATTTGATCTAGTAAAAACTCATGGTGTTTTCACAACATAAATGTTTTGTTAGTAGAATAAATAGCAGATCAAACATAAACATAAATATAATTTAAATCAGAGTTCACCGCTATGTTGACTTAAACCAGTCAAATGATTGTTATCAATGGTCCCTGATCACTCTTACCAAATGTAGCCTAGTGCGGTATGTAACTGGAACCTGGGGAAAATAGCATAATGTGAAATACCTGAAATTAAGGACCAGGGTGGTCTCTCTGTATCTACTAGGCTCCAGGTATGGACTCTATTGTCTTGGGGTAGCAGACTTTACTTACCAGTTATGTCGGCCTGTTTTTTTATGACTCTGCATTCATTTTCCTGTTTCATTCCAGCCTCTGTAGTTTTCTCATCCAGCAAATCAACCTGCATAATTGCATGAAGGTCAGGTTTTGTTTTTATTTTTCTTCAGCAAACATTATCTTTCTATTTGTATCATTTTACTTGGTAGCTAATGCTTTCCATTATACTGGACAAATTTTTATTTATAAAATCCTCTTGACTTGTTGAACTGCTCCCACCTCTCTCCTTAATTGTCCAAATACAATTAGAGGTCTGGATGAAATGAATCACCTTGGCAGAAATTCAGCCAGCTTTATTGCCAAATTCAAAGACTGACTGACTGGGGAAAAAAATGGTATATTGGCACTCTTGATTTAAAAACAATTTAAAATGTGGCCGTGTGTGGTATTAATTCCAGCTGAAACCCTGGAGGGTGATTAATTAAAATGTATTGTTGTAAATCCGTTGTGATACGCTCCAATACTAAGTGTGCGAGGCCAGACTGTGGTTTAGCATATGTATTCTGGAAGAGAGTAAATTATCAGTGGTCTCTTTGCATGGCCTTCTACAAGGAGGAGAAAATGGGATAGAAGCAGTATCTATCCCATTAGAGTATGTCTATCTGCTATTTTTTCTTTTCTTAGAAGTGGCCAAATAGTAGCAGAAAAGAGGAAGGAGCAAAGACTGCTAACCAATATGTTTGGATTGAGTCAAGAGGGATGTGAAACTGCTGCGAAGTGGGGTCTATAGCACTTCAATTAACTGATAAGAAAGGAAGGCAGGCAGGTCAGAAAGCATCCTCCTTTTTTCCTGTGTCATTCTTTCTACCCTCAGGATGTCACCTGAGAAGGTTGTTCCGGCTGTGCCTGAAGTTTCTGCAATACCTTTCAGAGCAAGAGTTCAAGCTTGGGAGAAGAGTGGGGTGCACCAGCTGTGCTGCCCAGGGAAAAGTAGGTGCCTGCTGGTGGAGGTGTAGGGTCATGAGCACTGCCAGGACTGGAGGTGGCTGAGGCAGAACAGGGAGAGCTCAGCAGCTTTGGCTGTTATGGAGGGTCTCTGTTAGGGGACACGGGATGGGGAAAAAGGAATAGGTGGGAGAAGATTTGAAGTGAAAGGTAACTTTGGAATATTTAGGAGAGCCAGAGCAAAAGGAAAACCGAAACTCAGAGATTTGTGGTAAACAGAGCAGGGGGGAGGGGAAGCTTTGGGAGGAATGAAGAGATTCTCTGCAGTGGATGGGACACATAGGGAACAGTTCTCTAGTTAGTCAAAGGGACAAGAGGAGCAAGTTATCTGAGCATTCAGGTAGAAGGGGCTTGGAATGTCACCTGATTTGTCCTGTGGGAATATTAGGCTGGTGGTAATATCTCTTTCACCCCACCTCATCCTCTGCAAGAAATATGAAAGTGGTAAGTGAAGAAAAGAAAGCCTCTTTCAAAACCACAATTGGTTTCCTAAGGCAATACAGTTGCCTCCACATCTACTGTGATGGTGCAGTCTAGCCCCCTGCTCTATATTCTCACCCCTTTCTAGAAAGGAGAGCTTTTTGTTTTGTTTTCCTTTAAATGTCTACTTTTGTGTTTCAGTAATCAAGAAGTCATTTTTCAGTTAATATGCAACTGTCTGTCTTCAGGCCAGACGCCCTGATCTGTGCACAAAAACTTGATAGCACCCCAATCCTTGAAACACCACTCACTGAAAGCTTCCCACTGAATTCAGCTTAATCTTTAGCAGGATATATATGCACAAGCCAGAAATTTGTAAAGGTGCATGTCCAACCCGGAAAGCCAAGCCACAAGTAGCAAGCATAACAATGTTTGCAGGATGGATTAAAAAAAAAAAAAAGAACTTGTTGTCAGAACGCTTATACAGAACAGGTTCAAAATAGAACTTCAGCTTTCAGTAGTTTTTACTAGATTTTTCTTTAATAAATGTGAACTAAAATGTTTTAAATATCTTCCCATCTTTTTTCTTTTTCTTACAGCTGCTTCTTTCACACTTCTCCTATTCATAAACATATGATGAAAAAATAAACATATGATTTGGTAATTGCCAGAGGGTGTCTTCATTCTGATAGCTTCCTTAGAGGCTACATTCATCTTCCACCATTTTTATATTCACAAGCTAAAAGATGATTGTAGGAGGTGTTTCAACTGTGGAAAGAATGCTCTCCCATCTGTGGCAGTATACAAAAGTGTCTTCTTATAGAAGGGTTGTTTGGGGTTCTTTCCGGATACATAGATACCAAGATGTGTAGGTTTATTGAGGAAACATCCAAAAGTGAGGAGAGATTGTAGCGTAATTGCACATCTTCCACATCCTACATAAGAGATATGCTTCAATAGTACTCCACCTGCTCTTTGGTATGTTTAGTGTCCTATGAAGATTTCATCTGCAGTTTCTTTGTGAAGGGTGTGTATAGAAGATGACATTAAGTTCCAACATTTCTGAGTTTCATTTAGCTCTGTTACCCATTTGGAAAGCAAGATGCTAGTGTCTGCTCATCTTTACAGAGTTTAGATATGAGACAAGCTAATCAAAATAGACCAGAGGAAGAAAAAATCAGTAGACTATTTAACACTTACCTGAATTCACTGTTAATTCCACTTGCCATTTAGACAATTATGAACGGTGTAGACAAAGTGATGGATAATATGGAGGAGTGATAGAAAAAAATTACCCCATGTACTTTTTTGTGGGGATCTTTCAAATCATTTCAGTTTCTATACACTTTTCTCCTTCTTGGGAAAGAATGAAAATGGCATTACCCAATATATTTTTTTTTTTTCAGTAATGGGAGGTTAAATTGCTGATCTAACTGTACCATAGGTGAAAAATAATATTCTATGAGCATTACTTTAGGTTGGTAAAAACTGGTGTAAGATCATTAATTAAAACATTATTAAAACATCTTATTTTTGCATATTAACCAACACCTGCATATTCATAAATGCAGTCCAAATGGTTTGATTTTTACAGTGTAGTGCTGAAGCAGGGACTTCAGGTTATTAGTTTACAAAATGTGTTTCTGTGATGAGACTCAGAGCCATGTATGACAGGGTCTTCATGGGTAGCAGAATTTGGAGTAAGAATATAGCAACAAAGATTTCATTGTCCTTTTTCCCTTTCAATTTTTAGTGTTTTTCATTCCACCTTTTTTTTCTTAAGTCAGTGAGACTGCAAAAGCAATTAGTTGGACAAGATGAAGGCTTATTGTTTTGATTTACAAACAAATTATGATAGCCTAGATAAGGCTTGGAGAGAAAGGTAGATTACAGGACCATTAAGGAAGGCAGATAACTTCAGTTGATCATAGAGATCAGAAACATGTTAGAAGCTAGTGTCCCTCGATGTGAGGGAGCAATGGTGCAGCCATTCAATATAAAGCTTTGGCAGTCAGACAGGAGAATCAGAACTGGGACTTCTGCGTAGTCTTCAGATGAGGGGGGTTACACTGCTGCGGTGCTTTTGGAAAGCTGGATTTCAACCCAGGGGAAGGGGCGGGGCACCTTTAGTAGTTTGGGATGCATCTACAATAATGCATGTGCTCTGTCTCTGTCTTCTGAGACCTGAAGAATTACCTGTTGTTTCTGCATTTCCTTTTTAAAATCTTTTATTGAGCCATTAGAATACATAGTATGGACCATGTTTATATTTAAATAAAGGCCCCATAACCGACCACTAATCTTGCAAACAGATGAGCTGTAAAAATGTTATCTGCTTAATTACATATGCTTCGTGTGTCAGCAACAAAATTTTAAGAGGAGGTTGTCTGCAGGGTGGTGAGCCACAAGTGAGAGTTCTTGAGTATCTTACTGATCACAAACTGTACTTTTTCTTCCACAGTTGCAAATAAAGAATATTAAATTCAGTGATGTTAACCAGACTGCTGTAGAAAGAAAGGACACATGTATAATCTGGCACTTCCTGATTATTGATTCCTCAGTCACAGATATCAGAACATCACTTTATAAGAATAAAATCAGAAAATATTAGAATCAGAAAAGCACTTTAATACTGTTGTATCTAATTTTGAAAATTATATAAAACGCTTCACATTAAAATCCTGAACACATATTTAGGTGGCCACCAAAATTAAAACTTATATTAACTAACTGTGAATCAGCCTGTTCTCAAAGAGATGCTACAGTTAATCAGTAGTATTTATTCACATCTGAACCTATCTTGCAGCAATCAACAGCAGTTCAGGCAATGTTCAAGTTCTTCAGGAATCTGTATTTTTTGGAATCAAGACCTGTGTCTTGAGTGGTAAAAGCATGGGGAGAGGGGAGGGAAGTTTAATTCTATTTTGTGTGCTTTTATTTATAGACATCTTTGCCTTTGCATTTTTTAGGACTGCTACTTCCATTGCTAGTGCTGTTAGCCTTGCAGACTTCATCACCAAAAGAGAGTTTTGGTTGAAATTAGAATCTCCAGTTGTTAGCAAACTTATCTATGATGACCAGCCTCTGGAGAGGTAAAAAACACAGAGTTTTGCTCATGGTGTAGATAATTTATTCCATCCAAAATTAACTGTACATACCTGCTACTCTGTTCTCACATCTATGGAAATGCCTTAAAAAAGTATTTCTCTGAGGCTAAAAAATCTTAGAATCAATAGAGCAACAGATTAGTTGCAGCATTAATAGTAACTTCTAAATGCATTTAGTAACAAGGTAGAATGTTGGACTTCCTTGGTAGTCTTATTTGCCTATAAATATCAATAAAGTAACTTGCTACAAATTACGCTACAAATTGTATGCTGAAACAATGTATGAGCACCATTATTTTTACATGTAGTGACAAATGTGTTCTACTTTAGCAAATGATTAATACTAACAATTTGGATGTGTTTTCAGTTGTAGAGGCATATAGCAAGTATCATGCAGCTGATTAGAGTGGAGTTAGCCACTCTTGGAAGGCCAGCAGGACATTATTTCACAGTTGTCTATAAACTGAATACTCCAGTAAATTGGCAAAATAATACTTACCAGCCTAGGATAATTACTTCTGAAGATCTGAAGAGATTGGGTCCTTTCAAGAACTGATCTGGACAGACTTTCAAGAAGTAGAATTTCTTTACAAGTAAAAATCAGTAGTTTAAAAGCTAGGCAAAACTCAGACTGCCATATTCCCTGCTCACTTGTGTCAGTGGCTTGTTCTCTGCTGATCTGCTTCCTCACTACTGTTTGTTGGCCGAGGGAAGGTGATGGCAGCAAGGGGCAGAAGTCATGGAGCTACAGCAAGACTTCATCAGTGCTAGTGTAAATTAGCTTATTAGTCATGGATCCTGTCCTGGTTTCGACTGGGATAGAGTTAATTTTCTTCCTAGTAGCTGGTATAGTGCTGTGGTTTGGATTTAGTGTGAGCATAATGTTGATGACACACTGATGTTTTAGTTGTTGCTAAGTGGTGTTTACACTGGTCAAGGACTTTCCAGCTTCCCCTGCTCTGCCAGGTGCACAAGAAGCTGGGAGGGGGCACAGCCAAGAGAGTTGATCCAAACTGGCCAAAGGGCTATTCCATACCATATAACGTCATGCTCAGGATATAAACTGGGGGGAGCTGGCCAGGGGGCAGCAGTCACTGCTCGGGGACGGGCTGGGCATCGGTCCGCAGGTGGTGAGCAGTTGTATCACTTGGGTTTTTTTTTCCCTGGGTTTTGTTTCTCTCTCTTGTTGTTTTACTTTTCATTACTTTTTTTCCCCCCCAATTATTCAACTGTTCTTATCTCAGCCCACCAGTTTTCTTACTTTAGCTCTTACGATTCTCTCCCCCATCCCACCGGGGGGGGAGGGTGAGCGAGCGGCTGTGTGGTGCTTAGTTGCCGACTGAAGCTAAACCACAACAGAGCCGCAGCCTCAGTGCTGTAAGTATTGGAGAAAATTAAGACTTGAGGAACATTCCCATCTTAGTAGGGGGTGAATTGGTCCTTGGAAGTGACTTTTCCTGGCTAATTATACTGGGAAAATTAATGAGTAATAAGACTGGACATTTAATTAGCAAAAATTAGGTGACATAAATTTCATCCTAGGCATAGAATAAGAAGAAAATTGAAGTAAATGGGGGAAGCAATGATTTATAGTAAGGGAGCAAGAGAAGAAAAAAAAAAGGAGTCATAAGACAACATACTCTTTATTGATCGGGAGCTTTGCTTTTACTTTCAGTGTTCTTCCATAGTTTTTTTCATGTCATTTTCATTTTATCAGCAAAGTGATAATGCCTGATGTCTTAGGCCTTCAAAGTCTGTACCCTGCCACAGTTACCTAAGGAGGATAACCTGTGCATAGGGGTCAGTACTAGTGGGACAGCTAGAAGCTGGGTTTGCCATTGGGTTTGTTTAAAACAGCACTGGTGTTGCTTGGATTTGTCCCTTTTTTGACTCTGGCTCCTGGTTAGCTGTTAATTTCTAAATTTGGTTGGGTCCGGCTCTGCTGCAGTCTGAGCTTGGTCCTCCACTAAAGAGGGGCTTCATGGAAACCCACAGCCCTAAGGGCTTCCACTCTTTCTACAGGTTGAGATTGATACAGATTAGAGCAGAAGGAGGTTTTTACTCATACAGGGAAACAGACCAAATCACAAATTAGGTCTAAACAGCTCAGTAAAATCACAGGTAGAACAGGATTTCCTGGTTTAGTTGCAATGCCCTGCTGAAGTCTAAATAAAACATAGTGTGAGGATGTTATACTAAATTGTTAACCTGAAAAAAATTCAGTAATGCTTTTAAATTCACCATTTCACACTTCATGGTAAAGTCTAATTGGAGATGGTAAAGTCTTGACAGGAAATCCAATGCAAATCATCTGTTTTGAGTGTTAGGTTGTTTTTTTTTTTCATTTAGAAAGAAAATAAACACAGGGTTGGTAGAGGTCTGAAAAAAGAAAAAAGCTGTGATATCATCCCAGAGCTCTGCTTTTTCCCTAATTCTGACTGTACCCAGAAAAACGTTTATCTGCTGTAAGTGTCAAAATGACACTTGAAATGACAATGACAATTTGACAATAAAATGTCTTCTACCCAGTCGTTAAATTACTGCTTTCAGTAGTATGGAACAAAAACCTAAGGATGAAACCTATCTCTGAAAAATATCACAGTGTTCCAGCCTTTTCATAAAACTCTGTATATTGCTAAATATTGATAGTATGCTTCAAATATAAATTTCCAGGGAAAAGCTACTTCTTTTCTGTGAAGTCTGCATACCATGGGTGTTACTCTAGCTGTGGTTTTCCAATAGCATCATTCTCTTTTGGATAAAATATACCTTTATTGCTTCTCTTCCTCCTGAGTTTCTTCACATCAATCTCAGTTCCTGTGATAGAAGTTAAGATTAGTGCTTGGTGTGTTTGCATGGATGAATTAGTTGATACCCAAGAAAGTCCTGATTAGCTCTGGTCTATAACATGCTCTCTGGTCTCTGGCACATGCCCTTACGTGCCAATGTCCAGAGATCTAACTCAAGTTGTCTTTGATTAAGATGCACAGGCTGCATAAATTCACATCAAGGCTTATAAACTGTGTGAAAGTTACTGTCATTTAGCAGATAATATCTGTGCTAGACTGTCATTGCCAGATCTTCCATGTCTTTCTTTGATAACTCACTAGAGAAAGAGAACAGCTTTCAGCTTTACCACCTCAGGTTGAAACCATCTTGTTGTGAAGAAATGAGTTTGCTTAGGTTTTCACACCTGCTATAACATATACCATGCAATTATAACTTGTTTTTTGGAAAGCAATTGGCATTTCCAAAGACAATAGTCATAGGTTTCTTGTAGAGGAAATTCCATCTTAAGGTAGTATTGACTTATCTGAATTATCTGGGTTGGAGAAATCATTATGATTTTGAGGTTCAGCATTCCTGGCAATATTTCCAATATTTCCTCATTTACACTAGGGTGGAAAGAATAATTTCTCTGCCCATCTTTCACAGTCATCCTGTCTGTCCTAACAGAAACCGGGAACCTAGCATAATGTGAAAATAATGTCCGTAATGTCAAAAGACAAGAAAAAAAAACAAGGTTCAATTTCATATGGAATATGTTCTTATCAGACTGTATCATCCATTCGTAGTTAAAATAAACTATACCGCATTGGGGGAAAAAACTGTAATACTTCAACAAAGATTACCTAAAAGGTCTTGTGAAGATCTCAAATGAATCAGCGTTAGCTCTCATGGAAACATATCAGCATATTCTGAGAGTTACTGCCAAAGATTCAACTACTGCTATCAAAAAACAAATCTATATTAATTTATTCAAGTGCTTACAGTAAATTTTAACAATTCACTGCAACTGTTTCCATCTAAATCAAACCACTGAAATTGGAATGCTTCAAATTCTTGCTGCTTTACACAAACTTAAATCAAGGTATAGTTGAAAAAGATACTTAATATTTTCAATCTTAAATCATTCCGTTAAATAGCATTTCCATCAGCAAAAATTTTTCCACTAAAGATAAATGCTTTAGGTCTTTCTATCTGTCTGCATTTCTTTTCTGTTAATGTTGCTGAGATTATCTTGTTCAACTACGAAGAAGAGCTTAACTGTGGAGTTTCCTTTCTTGCAACATTTTGTGTAACAATTCTTTTAAACATTTGCATTTTTACACTTAAACACTGAAGTTTCTTTTTTTTATTAAGGGTATTCAATAATGAAATGATCAAAATATTTCTATATTTAATGAATATTGTTATTGTTAATACGTAATTGGATTTTGTATTCCAAACTGAACCACTATGAGGTTTTGAAAAATAGTTACCGCTTTATGTTTGTATACCTTTCAGTTCTTGTATTTTTTTTTTTCTTTTTGAGCATTCACTATAATACCTTAAGACACATGTACAAAAGAGAAATATCCAGCTACCTTCAGCCCTAATAACTGAAGGATAGAGTTAATATAAAAATGCAATCCCTTTGTTCCCAGAGGCAGTGGTCTGTATAAGGCTTTGGGCTGCATTCTTAGCAGGAAAGGGTTTAGCCTGTCAGATTGAGGGTGGCACCAAAGAAAAGCCATATTTTTAAAGGGTCATCTGTTTATTCTTGTTTGCCAGAAGTACCTACATTCTGTATATAGTGGCAGAGAACGTTAGTTTTACTGTGATGCATCAAAGGTTAGAGAGAAAAAAAGTTGGGGGGGAGCATCTGAAATAGTTTGTATGTATTAATTATTTTTAAATAGAAGGTGATTGTTGAATTTCATCTACCATCGTATTTCCCAATCTTGAAAGGTCCTGCTAGAGCTCTTCACAGTTAGCCTTCATTTTTGTGATCATGAATGATGTAATGTCAGGTTTATCCCCTCACTACTCACCTCATTTTCCTCATCATTTTATGAATACTCTTGACTGCAGAACTCAGTGGGCATTCACTCCTCACTTTGTGAAAATTGCCTTTTAATTTCTATCTGTTGTTATCCCATCTTCAACTAGTTATTTATTCAAGGGAGTGTGCTTTTCCTTATCTTGCAACAGCTTAGTATTTTTTAAAGATTTTGTTAAGTGCCCTGTGGAAATATAAGTTGACCAAACTCACTAAATTTGCTCTTGTTCTGTCCTTGTTTACTCCTTTAAAGGACTCCAATAGATTTGTAAGGCAGGAATGTCCTTTGCAAAAGCAGTATTCCTTGTACCTATCTTAAAACTCCTGGACAGCAGTTTAAGCCTGCTTCTTCTGTGTGTTGCCAGTGAACACCGAGAACAGTTTCTTTTTTTTTTTTTTTCTACTTGCATACCACTTTGAGGGTTTTTTTTAAGACTCTTTGGTCTTAAAAAGGTTTTTCCTTTGATTAAAAGATCTTCTATCCCTGCTCCCTTTTCTCTATGCCTTTGTTTGCCTGTTTTCTGATTACCTATGTAGTGGAGAAAGCAATGGATTCATTGCATCCACATTCTCCATTGTCTTTAATACCCATAGCAGGGAATAACTCACACAGAAGAGTAACAGGTCATTATATTCCCTTATCTGACTGCAAGTTAACTGCCTTACAGTGAAGTCCTTAAAGAAAGAGAGCAGTTACCTAAATGAGTTCTGTATTTAATTTCTTCTTGGTCAGTCTCCCATTATGAGTGTATGTCAGGTTTTCCACAGCATCAAAGGAATACTGATCCATTTAACGATGCAATAGTCTATAAAGCAGCTGTCACAGCAGTAAGGGCAACCATTTTAAAATCTGAGTTTGTGTATGCTGATGTGAGCCATTAGTCTTTCAGCCCATTTTGTAGTGTTTAATAAGTATAACCTCAAGTTATCTTTAACTGGTGAGACTGCAGCTGTCCCTTGTACTATTCTACCTCTCAAGAACTTGCACAGATGCTTCATTTAATTGCTGACCTTTGTGCTGTATTTGGAGCTCTTTGTATCTTAGGAGTCTAAGGAAGGAGTTGGAGTTACCAGCACCTCAAAGATTTGGGCTTGAAGTAATAGTTTTCATTCTCTGAATTTACCTTTTATTCCCTGGTGATGATATTAGTCAGTATTGAATAGTCAGTGCAAAGGTGTTGTACCAAGCCAATCTTACTTTGTTTTCCTTCTCAGTTGAGAAAATATCATCAGCCAAAATCAGAGCCTGGACAACATTTGATCAGTCATGCTGTCTCCTGCCAAACTGTACCTCAAGCTTGAGAGAGAACAGTTAATTAACATGCACTGCGAACAGGTATTGTCCATTTTCATTGATCCAGAAAGTATGTGTTGAATGGGTGAAGAAGTGACAGAAAACATATCCCAGGGTTGTTTCCTCCCTGACTCCCTCCCCTTTTGCATCCAATTTAGTGAGTACTATTTTCCTAAATTCTAATTCTTTGTTTCATTTATATAATTTTTAGTAAGTACTAATTTGCTAAAATAATTACACAGAATGTATCCTCTATACATATCATTGGGTTACTAGGGAGTTCTGATGTATTTTGGGACATCCTTAGGGAACTAAAAAATGCCATAGGATTTCATGAAGAGAATATTATCATTAACACATTCCTAATTTGGTCCCTGATTGGTTTTAATCAGAACTGTATAGTTATTGTAGCATAGTATATTAAATGAAAGTCTGCTGGGTACTTCACATTATATCACAGTGGGAAAATAGTCTCAATTTTCATAAAATAAATTTTATTTTATTCATTAAACATGTAAGTAGTTTACTTGTTTTCTTTTGTTACTGTATTACTTATTTATCACATTTTCAATGAGACCTCAGGGGTATCCTTTCATTAATGCAAATTTTATTTGGAACAGAACCATTTAGTTTTACTCCAGGATAGGCTATTCCTAAACAGGACCAGATATAATGGGATATGTAATAGCAGAAATGTTACAGGTACCTTCAGAGCTCTGTTTCCCTGACTACAGTATCTAGGACTTCCACGTACAGAACAGGTTGAATGAAACACATGCACTTGCATGACCATATGTCTGTGCTGGGAAAAAAACATTTCTCCAAATCACTAACAAGAAAAGGAAAATTGGTAGCCAAAAAAATGTTTGTCACAAGTAGCTGTACTATCCTAGATATTGTCGCATCCAGTCTCATCAGACAAGCAACATCTAGGTGTGCAAATGTTGGGTTGGGAAATCCCTAGGATGTTTTGAGGAAAACAAGGTTGTGATTGTGACTGAACTGTTATCGAACATGGGACTGAACCAACATTTCTGCATAGCTTTAGAGTTTATTTTGCTTCCTCTGTAGCAAATACCTAGAACACTGCAACAGTGACCCTGTCCTTAAGGTCATGGTGGAAAGAAGAGGGAAAACGGCAAGAAGCCCCCAGTCATTAAATCAAAGAAGAAAAAACCTAATTGCTAGAATACCTAGAAATTAATCTGATATGAGCAGAGTATGGTGGCTATAAAGGAGGCATTTAGGGCCTGTTGGTGCCATCAGTGCCAGGTGGCTTTCAAGGTTTTTAATCCGGACATTCTTTCCCATGTGTTGAATTGCTGCTTGATTTGATTCTGTATCATTCTCTCCTTCAGGCCCTTTACGTCAGCATCGCTCCATTTTCCCTATTTGCTTCCTTTCTGTGTTTTCATAGCCTTTTATTTCTTTCTTTTCAGTCATTTCCCCCCTTTCTGTTTTACCTTCATCTAATTCCTTCTGTCCTACCAAAACCTCACCTCAGGAAATAAACAAGTGTGCACAGCTGCCAAAACAAAACAAAAAAGAAATCACACACTCCTGTGAGTCTGCCAGTCTTTGACATTGCTAATTCATGTGAGACTAAAAACCAGGTGGTCATATTTTTCTTCCTGTGGAAATGCTGTTTTGCTGTTGACAACCAAAACTTTGAGGAAAGCAAGCATTCCTTGTACAAACCTTCATGGAACCTCAGTTCCATCTTTTTCCCAGTTAAAAGCAAGTGATCTGTAATTATTCTCTTAAAGCACATTCTTGCTAAGATAAATTGAATTCTTCTTGGCAAGCATGTCTATTTTTTATGTGGTGGCATAGACTTAAGTCAAAAAGCCGTAGTTAACTACAGGAGTTAACCTTTTCTACACGGTTTTGTGGCCTCCATTATCTCCACTGTAGTTGTGGAACAGCTATGGAAGGTAGGCAAAGATCCCAACATACTTTTTCTTCAGGAAGTGTATCAGTCACTGATAAAATCAAGCGGGTAGATACTAGTTATTTGAGTTTCACTGGTGGAGGTATTTGGCAGTCTAAAAGGGAGAGAGAAGACATCTGGATACCAGTAAGGCAGCCTTCTGGCTTTGAATGAGTTCTGCTGGATTGGACCGGACTGGACTGGAGTGCGGTTCAGCGACAAGAACTAGCAGAGATGGGCTGGGTTGGGCTCCCAGGTAAGTCCCATTTGCTAAGCAGTGACAAGAGTGAATGATTCAGGCATAGTGAATTAGAAGTCAATCATCTAGCAACTTACACAGGTTAGACAGTGGCTATTCAAACTGTTAATTGGACTGGGCAATATTAAAACTTGTGCTTAGGTTCTAAGTTATGATAACAATAATAACAACATCTTCTGGTGAGCATACTTGCGGCATTCCCTACATAGCACAGGCTGATGGAATGTCTATTTCGGTTATTTATGGGATCATGATATTTCTGGGATCTTTGCTTTGCCAGAGGGAGTGTATGCTGTCCATCAACAACAGCATTTTTCCAAACTCTCAAGGCTACCATCTTAAACCAACCCTATGATGAAAGAGGACTGAAGGGCAAGTTCTCTAACTGGCATGATCTACATGTTGAATGGATCCCTATTTTCAGTATCCCTAGGTGAAACACTGGAGAACAATAACTAATAATTCAAACTCTGTCAAAAATGTTATCACACAAGGTTGACTTCCTGTGGCCATTTAGAGCTGTACAGTGCTTATAGTCTGAGCATATTGTAGTGTAAAAGGAAGCATGTTGTTTCTGTAGATATTTCATATTGATCAAAGTTCTCTGTCCTGAGGGATTCAGTTATTTAAGTGATTTTCAGTGATTTTTCATTTTGATAGGAGATATGCTGTATTGCTGTTTTCCTCCTCCTGTTTATCTGTGCATAACGATGAAGGATTTAGAGCTGTTATATTTCACTTGTATGAGATAGCAGTTTGTTTTGGAGACAGTACTCCTGGACTTTTTTTAGTCTTTATTATTACTTCTTAATAAATATTAGATACAATCTGAGACAAAACTTACAGAAAATGTTAATTGTGAAGACTAATCAAAAATTAACCTTGAAAAGTAACATAAAAAAACAACTCTTAGTGACAGGTAATAGTTTATTTGCTGTTCTATTACAAGTTTTACCTAAGACTTACTGTGAGATCAGGAAAGTACCACTTCTGTTCCTTAGTTTCTTGTTTGAAAAAACATTTAGTGCTTTCAGGTATGTATTAAAAAAGAGATAAGTGTTGCTGGAGTAGAGAGAAATAACAAAGGAGGTAGACGTACAAAGTAAATGCTCTTACGGGGCAGGGGGGGAAGGAAAAAAGCTGTCTTCATGATATAACAGAGAAAGTATTCTGAGATGGATCTTCAGTTGATTTAAGTTAACAAGGTTCTGTTGGGTTTATGGGTCTGGGTCCATTTATCCTTGTTGAGGTGAACTATGAGATATATTTTGGCCTGACTAGGTTATTACTTCACTATAAGAATTAATATCTCTAGAAAACTGTCAAATTTTATTTAGAAACAAACAAGTGGAAAAAACTTGGTTAGAAAATATATATTCTTAGTTAAAATAGACAGTAGGGTCTTGATTCTTGTGGCTTTTTTTGGTAGGATCTCTATTGTCAGAGAACTAATGTTTTTCAATGGCATCTTAGTATTTTGAATAATCCCTCAGCTGATCCTCACTTCACTATAAGTTAATATGTGCTACCAAATATAGGTTTGTACATGCAAATAATTAAAAATCATTGCTGTAAACTGAGAGCCAGCTGCACAGCATGCTCTCTCAAGAGCTAGACATGTGTGCGTGGTTTTTATACATAAAAACACTTAAGCATTTATTTTATATATCTATAAAATATTCACATTTGTGCATCCATGTATAGAAATGATTTCTTATTTAACAAAACAAAAAAATGTTAAAAAGTCTAAAGGCAATTCTTCATACAAGACATAGCATAGTGGTGATATCCTTTCCTTTTTATTTGAGTCCAGTCCTTTAATCTCCTCATTTATAAGCCTTTAAGGTAAGGTTATGAGATTTGATAGCAAGTAAATCAGCTTTTCTTAAACTTGTGCTATATATCTGTGGCATTCAGAACTCCAGGAGATACAATTATTTAACTCAAAAACATCATGAAGCTTGTAAAAGAAAGCAGTCTTTACCATGGTGATGTGCTATGACAAATAAATAGTAGGCCTAGAAAAATGAAAATAGACACACAAAAGATAGATTCTTTTATATTTTAATCTTAAAGGCAAATAAACCACAACATTCTTTCAACTTTTAGGAATGTTCTTTTTACAAGGTTTTCAAGTTTTCAATAGCTTTCAGATTGTCAGTTGAGGGCTTCTAACCTTTAATTATATATTTGAACAACAGCTTGACTTCTGCTGTCTCCACCAACTTGAGCAGCTAATGCTGTATCTCATGGTGTTCAGCAGTTTGGAAGTTCAGACTGCCACTATTTATGTGCCTAAATATGATTGATAATAACCCATTTTTACAGTTCATGTGCTGAAGGCACTATTTGTGCTTTTGTTTCCACTTATTCACCATTCTGTTTACTGGTTTCATTCAGAAGTCACTCAAGAGACTCTCCCCAACTTTCATAATTTCTAGAAAGCCTGACCCTTTCCAGTACTGAGCTAACAGTAACTGCTGGTGCTCAGCAGGTTCAAGGACTGAGTCCGAGGGCTACAGCAAATGCTTTATCCAGATACACATAGATGCTTAATGAGTTCTGTGAACCATACTTTTGGGGAGTAAATATAATTCTGTTCCTTGTTAACACGTACAAACTGCAGGAAGCATTTCCTGAGCTGTGGTAGACATCATGAATTTCCCTTTCTGATGGGGGGGGCGGGGTTGAGCATGAATTATGGCATAATGGATATTTGTCCCTTTGTATATCTGTTAATGAAGCTGCAAGTGAGATTCTTGTATGCATGAGGGAACTCAAGAAGTTACAAGAGGGATGAATTTTACTTTCTCCTTCCCAAAATATTTTAAAGTAGTTAAATAGGAATCTGCCTCAGGAGTAGAAGAAAGTAGTCAAGTTTTGATGGAAATAAGCAGAAAAGAGAGTAGAAGACTTACTTGACTTTCAGTGTTGTACTTATGTATTAGTTAAAATTGGTTAAAAATAGGAGGAACTATATTTCAGTGTGCAGTTTGCATTAATTGTCAAAATTTTGAGAACTGGTAGAAAAAAGAAAAATAAATGAAACACGTTATTCAGATAGTCACCCCAAAGGAGGCAGGGAGGTTACCAAAGCTTAGGCTTTGGTCTAATTGGCCGCTTCCTAATACATCTTTTAATTTACTTAACCAGTAAAGATCTACTTTTAATATCTTCCTGATTTGATATTTACAGGAATATTTGTTTGGACTCTTTGGCCCTTTAGTGAACTGAACAACCATTATTTGAGTTTGGGATTTGCACTCGAGAGAGGTGAGACAATTTTCCATAAGAATTGATAAGAACAAACCTTCACGCATTGCTCAAAGCAAATCTGAATTTGGTGATGTTGTGGGTTAACCTTGGTCAGTAGCCTGATGCCCACCCAGCAGTGCAGGGTGGGGTGGAGGATGGGAATGGGGGGTTACAGTCAGTCCATAACCACACTGCCACTTCTTCCTCCTCACATTTTGCCATGCTCCAGCATGGGCTCTCCATGGGCTGCAGCACCTTCTTGAAATATCTAACTGCTCCAGTGTGGGGTCCTTCATGGGCTGCAGGATGGATACCTGCTCCAGCGTGGTCAGGTCCATGGGCTGCAGGGAAATAACCTGCTCCACCATGGGCTGCAGGGTCGCCTGGAGCACCTCCTCCCCCTCCTTCTTCTCCGACCTTGTTGCTCGCAGGATTGTTTCTCATACTTTTCTTTCTCCTCCTCTCCCTGCCTGTCATTTTTGCCCTGTGTTACATATGTTATCCCAGAGGAACCACACACATGGATGACATCCTCAGCTTTGTCCCATGGTGCGTCTGTTGCAGAGGAGGCTGGAATCAGCTGTGTCTGGGACAGGACAACCTCTGATCTCCTCCCACAGAAGCCACCCCTGCAGCCCCTACGTTGCCCAAAATCTTGCCAACTATGCCCAGTACAGGTCATGTTTCGGAAATGTATTTATTTTTTCAGGCTTTTTGCAGCCATTAGAAATTGAACATGCAAAATCTTTAATGACTTCAAACTTCATGGAATTCCAAGAAGGAAACAAAGTTTGGATGCACTTTCAGTCTCATGTCCTTAACTATATTGAGTGAGTGCAGTTTTCTTAAATTGAGTGAAGCTCTACCAGCTTATGTCAGCCTCAGGGTGTTTTCAATCCTTACAGAGATGGCATCTTGCCAACGCCTACAATTATGAAGACCTGTTTGAAAATAAGAATCAATTTCTTCCTTATGCACATTTCTGATGATTGAAAAAGTTGAGCAACTAACTCAGAATTGCTAGAATATGAATTTGATACATGGGAAACTGGTACAAACTCCAGCTCTAACTGCAGCAGGAAACTGCTACAATACTGTGGGCTATTTTGCAGTGGTTGTCTTTCCTTCCTTTTTGTAGCTGTTCTACTTTTTATTAAAGATATATACTTCAAATAAAAGGAGAGACATTATTTGACAGGATGTTTAGAGAATTTACATGTTGGCAGTGCTCTGCTATGATTTTGGGTAAATGCCACAATCAGTAAAATGTATTTTACCTTCTTCTTTGTCATGTGTACTGATTTTACATAAATTCTAAGGAGAAAGAATGTCCTGAGCCTGAGGACAAATCATTTTATTGGATTTTGTTGATTTAGTATGAAAAAAATGGACAACGGCCAGAGCATTATATATAGGGAATGACCCTTTATTTCAATGTTTGTAATTGTCAGAGACTTTGTGAGGATATTGACAGCAATATAGGATGCTTTGAAGCAAGTCCACTATTAAAAATATGATTGTTGGAAGCAGTTGTTAATGAATAGATTGTTACCAACATTTCAAGCCTAAATGAAGGAGAAAATAAAATAACGGGATGAAGAAGAGGAAGCAGGATGCTACTCTGAGAAAGGATTTCTGCCTAAGCTGAAATCATTAAACTCTGAAACCTACCTTTTCAAGGTCCTTCATTGTAATCGATTATCTTTCTTTCCCCTTTGGTACCACAAAGATGTCAGTTTGATGATATATTGCACATAACAATGTCATTACATTGGCATAACATGACAACTGGGACTCATTTGAACTTTTAAAAACTTCTAATCCCTAAAATAAATTAGGAACTGAAGACTTTTCAGACATAGAAAATAAGTCACTTGTTAGAAAGACTAGGGTTCTCCATACATTTTGGAGAATTACACTTTTCTGAGGCTTTTTTTTTTCCTTTTTTTTCCCCTGATGCATATAATACACTTAGTGGGAAATATAGTACACAGATGTCCAGTTTGTTTAAAACATCTTTTCTTTTCCTTAGGCTTGCTGAAGTACTAAGTCCCGCTGTAGATGACAACTCATCTACAGACTTTAATTAAATTTCTCAGAAACAAAATTAAATCTTTACTATAATTTTGATTAGAAAAATTCTAATCAGCCTCCTAACTATTCTTACTTTAATTTTTTTCTTACCTTAAAAGTCTTTTTGGTCACTCTCTCTTACTCATCTGTTGAACTGTTGTGATTCATTCCTTTAAAGACTGGAAGTCTGATTTCAGACAGCTTAAATCTTGGCCAAAATTGTTTTTTCTTGTCATGTACAGATATACAAACACATGAAACATTAAAATATTAATATTAAAAGTATGGTGTAGTGTTACTTCTATATAGTGATGATCCACTTGTTGAAGGCATAATACTTATTGAAACTTTGAATGACATATTCAGGGACAGGTGTGGTCAGCTTTTGTTTGCATTTGTAGAAATCTTACTGTTACCTCAAGCTACTCTTTATGCCATTTTATCTGCACTGATGTTTCCTAATGGCTGATTTTGAGTATTCAGAGAGACGCATAGCAGGCAGGAAACAGTAGGCTAAGGGATCTGGGATGAATTGAGACCAGATGCATCTGGCCTCATTGTTTCCAGGCTGCTCACCACCTGAAGTTGCAAGTGCAACCTTTGAAATGTTGAAGAATGCAACCACCTGCCTTTTGGTCAGAGTCATCACACTGGGACCAACCTTCTGCAGCAATGGAGGATGCTTATCTTGAACCTTCTAGGCATGTTTCACTACTGAAGCAGAGCCTCTTCAGGCAAAATATAGTTTCCTTTGCCCAAGAAGGAAAGGTAAGGAAGGTTGATCTCTCTGTACAGTTAGTGAAGAAGGGAATTCCGTGGATCAGCTTCAGGAAGAAGACAGGTTAAGCTCCTGCACTGAATTGCTTTCTGGAGCAGTATCTTCAACAAGGATATCTTTTCTTTGGAGTACTGCCTGGATGCTCTCTGAGATTTAAAAGGCAGAGGGTGTTTATCAGTTGTTCCCATGTTTTGGAAGCTGCAGAACTTCTTTGGAGCTTGCTGGTTGCATGCAGTAGTCTGTTTTGGGACAATACTTGAATGTGTCTGTGTAGCTTCTGCCACTTTTATTCTCTTGGCAAAGGAGTTGGTTGATGTGTGTCAGTGGTGGCCAGTGGCACATCAACAATTAGGCATTTTGGATATTAGGGGACTGAAAATGGAATGTGAAGCTGGAAGGACAAATGTAGAGATTTTTTTAGGTCCTCTGGAGCTGGAATTGTGGTACAGACAGTGTGCATATTTCTCTTACTTGCTACTTATTACTGAAGCATCCTCTACATGTGTCTTGTACTGGAATGTGAACATACTTACCAGGAAACATAGGTTATCCCTGTACATTATAATAATGAGATAAAATTAAAAGGCAATTCTATTCCAAGTAGTTGTGACTGTACCATATACCAGGTTACATATTTTTTTAATTCTTAATATCAGAATTTTTACTCTGTAGTGCATTGTAAAGTTCAGCAGATTTCAGGAAGATTCAGATTTTTAGTTTCTTGGACTAAAAAATGAATAGATATAAAATGTGTATTAATTTTGCAGCTAGTATTTTAAAGCTTCTTACAGATTTGCATGATGAATCAGCTCAGTTTTACCATTTTGCTGAATTAGCATAGTCAGTAAGGAAACAACACTTGTTTCAGTCAAAACCTATAGCCTTTCAGATTTCCAGATCTGCTTGAAGTAACTGTAATATGTGTGTAAAAAAGTGAAAATGAGTAGCTGAATGAATGCCTTCAGCTTTGAAATTTGATACCTAGTGTTAGAATACCTGCAATCTACTCTACTCATTGTCTGCTTGTTTTGCAGAAATATTTCCATGGGGGAGACCATATTATGTGTAGTCTCTTCTAATGTTTTTACTTACATGTGACTGTTTCTCAGTTAGCAGCGCATGTGCTTTGGCGATGCATGGGATATGTAGTCCCATTATTTTACATTTCTTGGAAAGGGCATCTGCAAAAGGTTGGTTATGGGTGTTTGTTTTCACTTCAGGAGGGATGATCGTAGAAGCATACTGATGTTTTAGTGTGCAGTTTGTGTTGATACATTGCGCACTTTACAGTTTAAGGGATATGTTTTCAATGTGAACAGATGCTCCAGATACCGTGAAGTGAAAGGAAGCCTTATTAGAGCCGCTTCTTCTAGAAGCAACTGAATCCTATCAAACCGTTCTTCCATTCTATATTATTTAAATGAAACTGAAATGAAAAGCATTATCTAAATAATATTCTGTTAGGATTAAGTATCTTAAAAAGTAGACAGCAGAGCATAAAAATCTTTTTTTCTTCAGATACCAGCACAAATCTATAGACACCAGTGAATTCTTTTTAAACATAAAGGTTGCTACACACAAACAGAGAAGAAGGGTATTGTTGGAAAATAAGTGAGGAACATGTAAAGAATAAAGTTCAAAGGGTCAATCAAGAAGGACAAAAGAAAACCCAAGAATATCCTGGTGAAACTGGATCTTCTAGCATGTGATATTTAACAATGGAGAAAATTAAGCCTTAAAAGGAAGAATGACCCTGAATTCACGACCTGAAAAGCACCATTTTGGGGTCTACGACCACCAGCAACCACCAGAGGACCCCTAAGTGAAAAACTGAGCATGCGTTATGCTGAATCATCATTACGTAAGACACTAATTAACATAGTCCCGCCTAGTAGTGTGAAAACCTATGCATAGGGAAAGATATACTGTATAAATGAACCTAGAGCTGTGTAAACTGGTATGCACGTTAGGTGGAAGGATCCCCCGTGCATCCAGTGCTGCAATAAAGAGAATGCCTGCTTCTTAATGCTACATTGGTGTTAAGAGGATTATTCCCGATTTCAGTGACAGTATGTAAAAGGAAAAAGAGTCTGTGAAAGATTCTGGGGGAAACTGTTCCAGATGAACTTCTGGTTGCATGGGTTTGACTGAACTGGAAGGTTACTTCCTAGTGTTGAGACACTAAGAAATCTTTTAATAGAATTTTGCAGGGGTCTAAACTGAAGCTTCTGTTACATTCAATGTCTTATTAAGGGCAAAAAGTAAACAGATCTTATATATGTAAAGGCAATAATTCCTTCTTTGTGTAATTGAAATCCTAACTGACTAATCAAAGAATATTCATTGCTTCAAATTTGTTACAGAAAAATAAAGAAAAAACAAACGAACAAAAAAACCTGTATTGTAGAAAAAATCAATAATAGTAATACAGTAAAATTATTAAACGTGGACTTCCTTGTATCTACCCCTTTCTTTGCTGTTATGTTCACCTTTTCATTGCCCCTCGGGTTCTTACACTTGACAGCTTCAGTTGGGCATGCAAGTTGTCAGGATCCTGAGTCCATTGCTGGGAGCAATATGATGTTAATGATAACTGCCTCCTCCTCACTGTAGGATCTGCTTAGGGTCATTTTTATGTGTTTGCTAACACATGTTGCAAACTTTGCTCTTCCTTTGTGGGTCTGTAAGTCCTTGTTAAAGCTGAATTTACTATACAGGAAGTGCTTTGCATATACTGGATACTTTGTTCTCTCTCTTCTTGGCTGGTTTTGCCCAGCTCCATGTCTGCATTCTCTTAATTGACCATAGTCAACTTGTTTATGGCTCTGGGCTCTCTAATGCCACCCTGTGTCGCTTTTCTTCTCATCCCATGCCTGCGCTCCTCTGCATTGCATCCCGAGTCTCTGCTTTTAAAGCTTCCACTGTCATACCAGGCCTGTATTTCTCTGCATTACACCATTATGTTAGAGCCATGAATATGTTGTTCTACACAGAATAACTACTTGTTACAACTGTATGTATAGGATTAGGGTTATACAATACAAAGATATGCAAAAAAAAAAACCAAACTAGGCATAGCCACCTAGTCACTGGAAAAAAAATGCTGTTATGGCTAAACAAGCTAAAACAAAGCTCCAGGCAGGTCAAGAAAAGTTCAGAGTAATCCCGACAAAACGCAGTTCTGAGGCCTTGCAACATCAGTACAGAGCCCATAGCTTATTCTAAATTTAGTGGGCTATGGGACTATATTGCCTTCTCTATAGAGGGGCTAGAGTGGGAGTATGTCATTTCTGAATTCCAACAAAAGATTCTCAGGATGTTTTTTTTATATCCTGAAGAGACAGACAACTTTCACACATTTTTAAAATCTGGATTTTTTTTTTTCCTGAAGTATAGACATCTCCTGAACTTGTTTTGCTGGGATGAAATAAACTCTGTACCAAGAAGGTTTTGTTTCCCAAGCAGTGGCATTCATATGCCTTACTTGCCTTCTGACCAGAATGGCTGTTGAATTTATAAAACTGTCATTTTTTGATATATTTTGCATGTAAAACAGTTTTCTGTGAAATATTTCATACATCACACAAGCCACAGTAATGAATGCTTATATAAAATGTTACTCATCTAAAACATCTTAGAAAAATAAGTAAGGCAAAAGCTATAAAGTTTTTCTTTTAAAGCATGTAATTGGCCTATCTGTATTTACAAGCATGTGTAATTACTTTTAGAGAAGTTTTAGTCAGTCTTTGAAGGATGAAAAAGCAGACACCGTTTGGAACTCCTTTAATTAACATGAAATTTTTTTGCAGCGTATGCACCAAACATCTAAATCATAATATTCTCCAAGCACCATATATATAAGAAAAATGTGTGTGTGTTTCTTATATTTGGCAATGCTTCATGCAAAACTGTAACGATTTGAAGCTAAAAGGATGCATTATAATTTTCTAATTCACTCCATAATCAGTATTGAAATACACACTCAATAATGAGTATTGAAAATTCACTATTTTGGGTGTAAATCAGCTTTAGGAATGATTCTTCCAGATTCTTCTTACCACAAGAAATCAAAATCCTTCACTCTAGGTGTAAACAATGGCCAAGTCAGAAGCATAACATTTGTTTGCCCATGCTTTCCACCCATAAGATGCAGAGCAGTTGCAAATTGCTTTTAGTGTTCTTGGTCATTTATCTCTGTTAACAACAGGGTTTAGCCAGAATAATTGCTGTAAGGTGACACCGTTCTCAGCCCCAAACAGAAGAGCTGGACTTTCAGCTTTCAAGATAGAAATAGCCCACGATTTATACTTTCAGGTTTATCTTAAAACATATGCTGTAATTAGATACACAAAGACTACACTACGTACTTTAAAGCACTGCAAGCAAGACATGAGCTGTCTTGTTGGGAGGAAAAGAAAAATGCCTCAGTCTTGCAAGCTCACCTAGATTGCAGGAGGGTGATGTGTAACCTGTTGCTGCAGAGAGCAGTTGTCTCCATAACAGACCTTCCGCCTAGGTCCTTGAATTGTTTGAGTCTCTGAACTGGGGTTTGAGGTGAAAAAAGCAAAACTTAAAAAAAAAAAAAAAAAATATATATATATATATATACACACTTAAACAGCAAATATTTCCTTTAATCTTCCTGTCACCTTGCAGTGGACAGTTGATTTACATGTTTTCCTCAAAAACATATAAATACATAGTGAAATGCTTGACCAGCCTCGCCAACTGAGGGAAAAAAATTTGTTTGCAAATTTTCCGTGAGTGCAGCACAGGAACATACAGGTCTTGAGATTTAAAATCAAATCAGATAAAACTGCATATTGTCTTATTTAGAGCTGCTGCTTTTCTTTGAAGCTAATAATTTTAAAACATTAAATGTTCATATAATGAAATACCTTGCTACCCCCGTTTTTCTGTGACTATACCTTTTTAAAATGAAGTTTGAAAGATAATGTTTAAAATATTTGTAAGTGGCATTTAATTTTGCACATTATACTGAATAATTTATTACTGTTATGCCCCCCTCTAACTAATTTCAAAGCAGAAACAGCAAGGACTCTTAAGTGGTTTTCTTTAAAGAGCTAAAGAGTCCATCATCTCTCCTCCAGCTTCCCCTTGAAGTCTGACTTTTTAAGTTGAAAACAAGGTGGATGATAATACTACTAAGTACTGAACAATATTTGAATTTTAAAACTGTTTTAGAAAACACATTCAGTTTGCTGTTGTATACCAGCAACCTCCTGCAGGCAATAAAAATAATAAATAGTAAATAAATAAAAACCAAATGCATATGCCAAAGAAGTGCTGTAACTATTTATTCCATTTGACTTTGAGAAGACATTGGGTAGATGGCATACATAACTAATTCTGTTTGCCAGGTCTGCCAGGTGAGCTGAAGGCAAACATATATTAAAAACTAAGACTTTGGATGGTATAAACTTATCTAGCATTTAAATCAGAACTTCTTGTCTGAAGGCCTAGATTTCTCCTTAATTCTGCTTTTATGACTGAGTTCAAATCACAATCTTTACTCTGCATACGATGAATTCAGTTTTGCACTGAATGCTTGGGGCCAGCTTATTGGTTTTTGTCTCAGTTTTATTAGCACTCCTTAGATATTCACATTATTCACATTTATTCTGCCCTCCCCCTTTTTTTCTCTCTCTTAATCTGAACATTAAGCCCCCTATAATCTTGCTTTGGAGGGTAGAAGAGTGACTTTTTTTCCTTTTTTTTCTTTCTTTTTTTCCTTTTTTTCCCTGGGAGTTCAGGAAAGCCAGTAGGTTGCAGCCAGTCAGACTGCATTTTATTACACAGTTACCCTGAGAGTCTTAAGTGCCCACTGGGGACCTAAGAGCACTCAATGAAAGAATCGTGTTGAGATGTGCTGTGGCAGCAAAAAGGAATAAAACATGCTTTGGATGCCATAAAGTTAAATTGATCTTCATAGTGACAAGTGACAGCAATAGATAAGGTCACTGAAAATTTTACCTTATTTAGAGGTGATGTGCAGAAGGCATAAGTAAGTACAGAATTTAGCATTGCATCTTTGACCCAAGGTAACTAATCATCCTCCCTCCCTATGCAAACTACTGACACAAGGCTAAATTTGATCTGGGGTAATGGAAGCTCCAGTACATCCATGGTGACAGATGCTAGTCTTTTCACCTTTCTACACGTGTTCTTCTCAGTCAGTATCCAGTTAAAGTTGCAAATGCTTCTGAGCATAACTTGTTTTTGGGTTATGTCCAAAGCATGCTAAAATTTCCCAGATAAGCATCTGTGAATATGTGTCAAAATCCATATTAATTTTAAATAAGGATAAGAACATTATGGACTAGGCACTAGATTTCACCAAAACTCTCCAGGGAAACTTGAAAAGTGCAAGCATTCTAAAAATATATTTCTTACAAGGAATCAGTACCCTAGCTTATAATTTATATTGTAGAAAACCCCAACTAACGCTCTTCAGGAACTATTTTTTACTCCTATTTTTGTTATAACTGATCTCTTGAATACTTGCAATTTTTCATGGACCACCTGATAAAACACAAACCAAAGCATGGAGAGAAATGTTAAAACTGTGTTGTTGCCTATTTAATGGCTGAAAGGATTGCAAGCAAAGAAATAAAATTCAGAAAGTCTGTGCCATAAAAAATGTGTGTGAAAGAAGTTTTATTAACTTCATGCAAAAAATACATTCGAAAGATCAGAAACATTCTTGATCTCCACTTAATTCTTCATTATGGGCCGTACTTGGTAAAATATTTTACAGGTAAACATTACACATATGTTGAAGTCCTTATTCAGCAAAGCACTCAGGCCTTGCCAAATTGAGGCTGTTGGTACCCTGTAGTAAATTCTGTGTCCCCAGTCCTGGAAGCTGTTTAAATTCTTAATGTTTATTGATTTCATTGAAGATTATTCTGTTACTACAGTATGCTTTCAGTATGCTCACAGAAAGCCACATTGTTAAAGTAAAATTGCACTTCCCTACATCTTTGTTTACAAGCCGTGTATGCAAAACTGTGTTCAGTTTAGTAAGTCAGGGATGGTTTGTGCAACTCACAGCTGCTCATTAGCAGTTCAATTGCTTTGTTTGTTAATGTATTTTGCGGTAGATCTAAAATAAGTATAGGTGAACAAGCACATTTTGTGTTTTGGCTCTTCATCATTCTGTATAAACGTGTATTCTACTCTAAGCAAGTGCATTTGTCTTTTATGAATTTGAGGAGTCTATCCTGCTTGTACATCAAAATGTCATGTGCTGCACAATTTTAACATTGTGCAAGCTGCTTGGAAAACTAAATGAATATATTAATGAATATTTTATGCTTTGCATTATGATTTTCAAATCTTTATTTAAAAGTAGGCCACAGAACCTTCATTTTATTGAAGTAGTAGAGCATATGATTTTATATAAACTGCAGAAAGAATGCTTACAAAAACCTCTCTTATTCTTTAACATGCACAACTTTCTTCTTCTGCCCTTTTCACGGCTCTGTAAATTCTGTCATTTACCACAATGGTTTCCACTAGGAAATGGAGTAAAACAAAGCTAATTTTTCATCTGATATAAAATGAACAGTTTATTTTCTAACATGAATATGCATTCTACTGAAAAGTATCATCATTTAAGGGTAGTGTTTTAATCATATGGAAGTTTCTTACTATTTACATGTATGGAGCAGATCTAGTATTGATTTTTTATTATTATTATTTTTCTTAGTCATCATTAACAATTTAAAAACTTCCATATTTTAATTTTTAATGCATAAGTAAATCATTAATAAGTTTAAACAGAATTGTAAGTTTCAGAACTGCACACAAAGGTTCAAAAATATATAAAAAAATATTTTTTTTAAATGTTACTGATGATTTTAGCAACGGGATAATCTAAACACTCTTTAGAATAATCGCAATGGCCTGCAGGGTTGTTTGAGATTATGCAGAAAATGAAAGTATGGACATCTATGCTACATGTAAAATACTAAATATTGGTACTTAGTTCTGTGTTTTATGCACACACATGTAACATCTATCCTGTTTATGAAAAATTTTGGGGTTTTTTTTTGCTTTATTCAGTGCTATGACCATAGATCTGTTTAGTACTTTCTGACTAAGTAGATTGACTATATAGTGAAAAACCAAAATGGCTTTATTTATGAGTTTACATTATTCTATTAGGCACAAATTTACAAATAAAAGAATCTAACAAAGGATTTTAACAGTGTTTTAGATTATAGAATTTGATAAATCAGATAAAAATCCTTTGCTTATATAAAATGGCACAGGTGTCAGGACCTATCTTGACTTTTCAGAGAAGGCTAATGCAGGACTTATACAGAAACTCAAGAAAACTTTTTATTTATTAGGATAGGTCTTATGATGTGTCGGCTGGAGGAAATGGTGATTCACTTCATTGCAGGGATGATTAAATTTGTGTACAATGCTTCACAGACAGATGTTTTAGAGATGCGGTAAATTAAAACTGAGCTTCTGCTTTGTGTATGACAAATAATATGAAGATAATTGGAATAATTCGATGTTGATGCACTTGTGTGTAGGAAGTGGCCTAAATCTATGAAGTGATCTAAAGGAAGATCACTTTGCATTGTTTAAGTAGTGGAAAAGAGAAAGCCTGATGAAAATTAAGCAATGTATTCTTTAAAGAATATTGTAAATCAAGTACTAGGACTATGGTTTAGCTGTAACAAGAATCCTTAATAAATGATGTTTTAGAGGGGTAAGATAGAAAAGGTAATTGAGACTATTAGCAGGAAGATGTACTTAAGCTTAAACCATCTTTTTTCAGTTGCTTCCCAAACCTGCACTTCATTCATATGCTGACTCCTTCTCTTTCTATGTTTTATTTGTCTCTCTGTGGTGCATCCTCTGAAATATCTCAGCTTTGTCCATCTCAAGGTTCACATAGTCCCTTTCTTCTGATTGACTTCTGTTCTCACCCGTTGAAGACAAATCCTTGCCAGCCAGTGGTAGAAATGATCAGTAAAGAGAATTTCTGTCACACAGGAGGTGTTGAGATTTTGATGTACTCTTTTGGCCTCTATGTGCTCAAAAATGAAAATACAGAACGCCATTTTCTTGAGGGGAAATTGTTCAAAAAATACCTTAGTTTACATCTGAATATTTTGCTTGAGTAGCATTAACACTAAACTGTATGGTCACCAGAGATACTTCTGGTGACTGTTGAAGGCACTGGGTCATTGTCTCTTTTATCTCATTCTCCTTTATAGTTTCTGAGTTCTTTTTCCCCAGCTAAATGGATAGATTATACTGAACACATGCCAATTGTGCATTTCACCCTGACTTTCTAGTGGGAAGCATTCTGCAGAAATCTCCCCTCCAGAAACCTCTTTCAAATAATGGGTTTGGATGAAACCACTTTTTCTTTGAGGGGAACATTTCATGAATGCAGTGTAGTTACAGTATTCAGAAATTCTTATGAGGATTAAAAAAGAAAATAGATTCTCAAGTCTGGTTATGGCCCTTTGGCTCCACTGAGATTCTGTAAATGACTTTATCCAACCATAAATAACCAGAAGAACATTTTCCTGCAGGCACATCTGTGCCACTGATGAGCTGTTAGTTTTTCCCCTCAGGCTTCTGTGCTGGTAGGAGGCATGTTGAGAGTGATGCATCTGACCTTCATCACTCCAGATGAATCCTGTACTGGCATTGGCCTCATTAAGGACCCAGTGCCATCAGCATTAGAGTGGCCATGGAGCAGATTGGCAGATGAGGAATATCTGCTCTCTAAAGCCCATCATCATTTGCACTGAGTAGAAACTGTGTAGTTTGATTGTAGCTTAATTCTGAATTCTTATAGATGCAAGAGTTTCTGGCCCAGCCTGTGAAGTGTAGTTAATTTAATACTTACTTGCTCAGGACACTCTCAGTAAGGAAATCTGCCACTTCAATATTACTCCATGAATACTTGAACATAACCAGTCACATTTATTAGCAAAGACTGCTGCTTAATGGGGAGAATCAGTTTTTTTAATGAAGAAATCTTCAGATGAAAATGGCAGTTAGGTCTTTGGCTGCCTCATATGAGATTGATTCTGTCCACTTACTTTTCTAAGAGCTTTCTGTCCTTCCATCACTGTGATGCAGAGCAGTGTATGCCGAACCACAGTGCCAGGTGGCTCACAGCCAATTTTGCTGTTGTTCCTTATTCCCTCTCACAGTACTGAAACAGCCCTTTCTCAGACAAATGAAACCATCTATCAGCATGATTGATTTTGAAGCTCCCCAAATAATAACTCTTTTGAAATGTTTTTTGTTAACCAAGAAATCCTCTTAATGGAGTTCTAGGCTAACCTGAAGGATTCTACTGTTAGATTTTACACAGCAGTCTTCATTCTCCAGCCTTCCTGAACTTTGTCAGCTGTACATTTTGCAATGGTATTCCCACTGCTAAAAAGCAGCCATTTCTGGAGTTCACATTGGGTAAATTCAGGTGAAATCAGAAGCTGGCACTTAAGTCATCTTTCCTCTGCTCAAAGTGAGCCTTTCAGGACCAAAACACCCAGTGAACAGTTTATTTTTGAAAGCTAGATTCCATAATATCACCTTGTCTATTAGTCATCTGCTCGTTGACTATTGGAAGAGTGTTACCTCCTAGGTTGCCAAGACTTCTTCTGGCTGAACTGAGGTTTTTTTAATCCAGCTTGTCTTTGTAGACTCTCAGTGAACCAGGTTAGGTTATAATCTGTACTATCCACTCAGTGATAGTGTAGTAATGTACTTTATTTTTCCCAAAGAGGGAAAAGAGCCCCAACTTCAAAATGTTGGCTCTGAGAGTAAATGACCTCAGAACTCAAGCTCTGCAACTATAGAATTTTTGACTATTTTCCTGGGGGAAAAGGGCTAATCAGCCTTATAACATTCTGCAAATCCATTTGTGTTTGAAGAACAAAATACAAAAGACAGATGAGTCAAGAGTAGCTCTGAGAAATTGTTCTGCACTGGGGTGAGGAGAGGGGTGTGGGAGAGAGAGAGGAAGATGGCGCAGGGTTCTTTCTGGATCTCAGTAAGAAAGGTCTGACAACAAATGGCTTAATAAAATAGCTGTTTTAATAAGACAGAGTAAAAAGAGGAATATAGATAGCGGGTAAATCTTATATCCCTCCAGATGCTGGGAACCGCGCTTTCGTGCAGCATTGGACGGACCCCAGATGGATTTTCGTATGGCACTCTGTGCAGATCTTGTCTGTGGTTGAACATCCTCCTTTTTGGTCTTTTCAACAATTAAATAGATCACTAACTAATTGACATACAATGGTTTTCCCGTCAGGATCATTACAGAGATACTTTGATAAGAGCTAGTACTGTCAAGAGCAAACTAGAAGCACTAGAAGGAAGTGTGTAATTTAATCCAAACTGGTGCAATTACTGCTTCTGAAACACAAATATTCATGTCAAAAGGCTACAGTATACAGGAAAAGAGTATTTTATAGATTACTGAAGATTTTATGCAGGAGGAGAAAAGCAGTTTTGAAATCCCTATGGTCTAATAACTAAGAGGTGGTAAAAGTAGGGTGTGATTTTAATCCTTTTAGACACAATGACAAAACTCCCATTGATTTATATAAGTGTATTCAAATTTTTGTAGAAAAGGCTGAATAGCACCTCCAACAAAACATATTTCTTAAGCTTTAATTTAATTTAATTCTTAAGCTTAAATGTTTCTAGCATTTCTCAATAAAATCTGGTTATAGATGGATTATTTGCTAGTGCCTGTTCCATTAACAAATATACAAATATCTCTCAGAAAGCAGGCAGACACTTAATTTCACACTGCGGTGATGGTTTTAATATTTGTTGTATATGCAACAGCAACTTATTTCACATTAGCTGGGAACAGCTTGTGTTCATAGTAGGTGACGAGGCTTAAGCATTCATGACTGCAGCATATGCTGCACATTGGGGAACTTGCCCAGTGACCTTCCATTCCTTGGCATTCTGTGGCAGTGTATAATCTGCATAGTGGGAGCAATATAACACACGTTCAGATGACAGAAACTACTTAAAAGGGAAAAGGTATGTTGAAAATAGGCAGTTGTGTTTGCTGACCTAGATAGTATCATATTTATCTTCTGACTTATTCTAAGTGAAGATTGTTTTGAACAATGCCACTGAAACCACACATGGGAGATTTTTTTTTTTTTTTTTATTCAGGGTACTTCAGATGAGGTAGCATATTTTAATGAGAATTGCATAATACTCTAAACCCTTCATTTATGAGACAAAACCCTTAAATTTTTTCTAAAACATATGAGATCCCCATGTTTGTGTTGTATTCTGGTTTGCTCCACAACTGGTTCTGCTGACTTTGGAGAAACTGTTGTGAGAATTGTGTTCCTTAATATCAATAAGAGTATATTGACACTACAGGCTATACTTGCTTGTGACTGATGTCTGTGAGTTCACTCTCATGATTTACATATGGACTCATCTGTGTGTTTTCTTTCTTGTATATACATATAGATATGTACTGTCATCTGTACACAAGCCCCCCTGTGGTAATTGACATTATGGAGGATCTGCCATCTACAGAGGGATAACATAGGTTTTCTGTGCTGTGCAGTATGAAGCTTTTTTTTGTGGGTAAAATGCAAGACATCACATCTTCCCCTCACAGCCCTAAAAGCTGAAATGATTTTACCATATCATCACACAATGATCTTGAAAGCCTGCAAACTTGTTTTTACTGCCAGATCATATATGTTAGTCAAACCATGGAACCATTAGATAGACTAGTTGTGGGACAATGATTAGGCAGTCAGAGAAGCTTTGGAGCACGTTTTAGATCTTTCTACCTTGTGGAAGTATGTTGAACTCTCAAGACAAATGCAATATATTAATTAAAATTTGGGTTGATGTAATATGTGAAGCAGTTACTACTTATACCCATTTGAACACCAGCTTCTGGAATTGCAGAACTAGCATAAACTTGTGGGATCTTTCCACCTTGCACATATGTAATGACTATTGGTTGTTACAGAATTTCTGAATAGGAAAGAAAACCATTGAAGTTTTGCAATGAGTCATTACAGTTGCATTGCAATTTACCCCATACCTGTACAGAAGCAGTTCACTAATAACCATCTGAAAGCTAGCTCTGCTAAACATTACATGCCCTTTTTCATTGGGCTAGTGCTTGTGATTCACACTCAGGCAGCTGTTACTACCAATTTGTGTTGTTATTCTTAAAGGAAACCCTATAATAGTAGAAAGAAAACCTAAAAAACAAACCCTATTTTTTAGGAAACATGGTTTCCATTTCATATTGCAGCTGTTAGTGCAACGCCATGTTGTTGGAGTTGGAGTTTTCTTCCTAGAAAAACAGGCAAAATTGTCAACCACAAAAGAAATTATTCCTTCTGTTCTACAGAATTAAGTGGACCAGTTAGATATGTTGATGAACACAAGGGAAGTACGGGACATAAGAAGTAGATACTCACTTAGCTACTTACCAGTAACAAAATGCTGACAATGACCAATAATGCATTTAGTGGACAGCGGGTAAGTTGGTGCTGCCTGCAAAACCTGTGAGATACCAGTAGTTCCATTCAGATTGGGTATGTCTTCTATAAAATATTACAAATTATTCCAAAACAAGAGAATTACCAGAATAAAAATCAGAGTTTGGGGAACGTAACTATTGAGGGGGAGATCCTGTTCTTGAGAATTCGTACTCTAATGCAAAGGGTTAATTCTACTTCACAGTAAAAATGTAAAAGTACAGGGAACCTCCTATGAATAGGTCGTCAGGAGAGTGCCAGAGCTTCTTGTCTCTAGAATTAAGAATGTTGCCACATTGAATAGAATGTGGCAGAGCTATTATTCATAGTCAAACCTTCTGCAGCAAAGAAAGAGGAAATGTTGTATATGGGTGCAACTGATTAGCAGAAGAGCAGTTTTAAGCAAATATATAACATGCAAAGCATGTAAAAAAAAAAGTTATGAAAACACTTTGTGCTTCTGTGTCTAAACTTCTTCTTTGGCTGTTGTTGTTTACGTGTTTTTAAATGCTTGAGATCAGGAAGAACTCAGGGAAGAGGAAAAGCGATCTATGGGATTGTTTTATATCCTCTGTTTTGCATAAAGCTGGTTATGCCTTGGATATTCACTGTGACTGTACTAGACATATAGTCAGATACTAGTCTTGAGCAATACCAGTGTGACATACTGGTTACTGGACTAAATTTCACTGCTCAAATACTGGAATAAATTCTTTGATATCCACTCAAGTATCTTGTTTTTTTAAGATATATCTGCTCAGCCTTGGGTTCCTATAATCACTCCTCAAGCGTGACTGCCCTTGATGTTGCATGTGATGCCAACAGTAAAAGAATGGAGTTATGATACAGAGTTGGAACCATACTCAGAAGACCAGCTAGCATCTAGTAAATCTCTGCACAGCTGGGGCATATACTGGACAGTGAGTGACCTGAACCTTGTGAAATTTTTTTCATATGGATTGTGCCAGTAATTCATGTCTTTCACACTTTTAAGTGATAATAAATCTTTCACTTAAATAAATAAAATTTTACATAGGTATCCTGAAAATAAGATGCATGAGGTTTTAGACTGTGGATCGTGGCTTCCCTAAGCACTAGGGCAATTTAGCAGAAGCTATGGTCACTAGCTATTTTGTTAATAAGATTAGATCTTCCTTTTTTTTCTTAAAAAGATATGCCTTAGTTTAAACAAGAATTAATTTAAGGAAGTTATCTAAGTTAAAATTAGACTAAATTATCACAGAAATGCCATTCAGTCTTCATTAATAAGTAGCTCCTGTGTTATCTTCAGGATTTTAATATTGAAATTAACCACACCTTAGTTTTGCAACAGAACTTCAGTTTTCTGCCCTTCATAGTTTTCACTGTTTTGCTAGCATGGGTAGAATAGGTGTGTTAAAATTATAAAATAGTTCTGAATTTTTACAGACTGGATGCAAATTGATGTCTTTTTCCACTTGCAAAGTTTGAATACTTGCTAGAACTTGATTTCCATATGTAAATTCCATGCTAATATCAAATAACCAAATTCTCTCTTTCAAGAAATTTTATTTTTGATTTTTCACCATCCGCTACCCATAAGAGATGAAAATCTTCCCCAAAGACTCATGTGAGAGAATCAGTATACGCAACTAGGTTGAATTTCTTTAGCTATGTCTTACTCCCAGGTTCTCAGTAATTGTAGGTCCTCAAATGGTAGCCCAGTTGCCTCTTCCAAGCCCTCCTCCAAAATGATACTGACAGGTGCCATAGCTTATGGAAGGTGCCTTTCTTATGGAAGTATGATCTGGTTAAGCATTTCTGTGGAAGAAGCTTTCCATAGCAAAGTATAGCAATCAGTTGAGTATTTTGCTTCTTCTATTGCAATAGAATGCATACTCTTTTAAATTAGATGTATCTGTAGATTCTGAACTGATTATTACTAGTTAAAATCACAAATTCTAGAGTTTGGCTAACAGATAAGCAAATCTCCTGCTTTTTCTATTTATGCTTCTGTTCAGGAAATACCACACTGATTTTTACAGCCTACTTGGACTCCATTTCTGCAGAAAGTAGAAGGCATTAAAAGAAGAACTGGTGGCATCCTACTACTATAATATTTGTAGGCAGTTGTTTCAAATAAATAATTATTGTATTTTACCTATGGTTCACGGTACTTCCTTTTTCATAAAACAGCAGAAGAGCTCTTCACAGTCTCAGAAGGAGAGAGGCAGGAAGCTTTTGTGAATACACAGTGGACTTTTTGTCTTAAGAGCCTGTTTGTTGGGTAAAAATCCTGAAATGATAGCTAATTATCAAAAGGCAGATAGAGAAGCATACCAGCTAATTGCTGCAGTAGGACTTGTTGAACTTCAAGAACACTAGGGAAAAAATGAGTATCGTTCTTGCTGTGCTTGATTGTAATCGTTCAGATTTAGCAGAAAAATACCAATTTAACTAATCAAGTTAAACTTAAAATATGCAAATTCAAGGGAGCAAAACAGTTTTATCTTTCAGCATTATGCAAATGAGAGTAAAAAATCAGATGTAGGAAGGGATGATTGGATAAGACGTGTTATAGATCTGGTGGCAGAACACGCAAGATACAGAGCACTCCTAAGAGTTAGGACGTGTACCGTAAGATGAATAATATAACTTTAGTAACATAAAAAAATCAAATATCTGTATTTGTACCATAACAGAGAAGATGCATATTTCATCGTTAAAAAGAAGAATCTGGTAGGAGATGTGGAAGATTATAAATGCCTGCAATTCAGCAGAACTTCCCCATGGTCACTGCTTTGTAATGCACAGTCACAGGTAGGCTCATAAACTGCCTGAGCTAATGCCAGCATATGCAGTCCATATTATAAAAATCTAGAGTGTCTGCAAAATCCAAATTATAAAATCAAATTAGGGGAGGCTTTGCTTACAGTTATGTTGTCAGCTGAGCACCTAGGCGTTGCAATTTTGCAACTGCACAAAAAGACACAGATAATAGAAGCAAATCAGAGCTTGAAATCAATCTGGATCTTGAAGGTGACAGTCTCACTCTAAACGCTAAATGATTAAGAGAGAATGAGACCCTGAGGTTGTAATTTGCTATTGTTCAACTGGATTCAGAGTTACTCCTGCTTATAGCTGAGGATGAGGCTGGGGACTCACAGACCATAATATCAGCTTGGCAAACTGCTTTTGGTTAAACCACAGAAAAAAAAAAGTAAAATATTATAGATACATTATAGAGTAAGATGTAGTATATTTTTACAGGTAAAAATAATTCCACTCATTGCTGTCACATGTAGAAGTGGCTGACAAGTTATAAGAAATTGACTTTGTTTTGAATGAGCACTGTTTAACTCATTTCAATTAAAAATGGAGACTTGGCAGAGCAAACTTTGCCTATTTGTGTAAACCTGAGTTTTTAAAATATAATTATATATTTAATATGTAACTTCCATAAACATCAGAAGAACCTTATTGGTCTATGAATGTTAGCTAAGGTGAAATGGCCTGGTCTTACCATTAATTAATGTTGTTATTTAATAAATAACACTGGTGATGGAGTTACAGAGATCATAACAAAGAAATCACAACATGGAAACAGCAAGAGAATGATGATCCTTCTCTCTTTCTCATCAGTATACTGTCTATGAAAGGCTAATGCAATTTCAGTCCATAGTTTATGGAATTGCAAGAGTGATGGGAATATACATAAGACAGAAAAGAAAGATTTGAAGATAATAACAATTCTCCCCTGAATTCAAAGCTATTTCTCTTGGGAACGGTCTTCTGAATATGATTTGGCTTCTCAAAGAGAAGTCTTTGCATATTATTTTTACCTGTTTCATTTTCTGTAATGTGATATCTAGTAGCAAAAATAGGGAAAGGTAGTGCCGGAAAATAAAATAAATATTTGATAGCATTTGAAATGTTACTAGGATTGCTCATAGTCAGTAAAGGTCAGTGAATAACTCATTTGGAGAGTAAGAAATAATGGCATGCCTCTTAAAAATGTTTTTATTAAAGAGAATGTAAAAGCTCTGGAAAATTTTGCTGAGATATGCTGTCAGGGATTAACTTTATTGTATTTAACTGCTGTCTTGGCAGATGGAAGAAAACTCTTAAGTCTGTCGAGCCAAATGACCTATGTGCCTGCTTGATTCTCCTCTCTTACCAACCTCTTCTGTTGTTCCACTTTTCTCTAAAAGCATGTCCTAATGATTATAAATTGTTCTATGAAATGTTGGAATTTATGGCCCACAGTGTTCAAAGATGAGGTGCAACAGACAGATACACAGTGTCACCTGACACTACGGGGACAGACAGGTTCTTTTGGGGATACTTGGCAGAATATTACCAGGAGTCAGGAGCAGGGGGTACCAGTCACACACAGAGAAATGTTGCTGGGTTAAGAGTACAAGTTCATTTTACTTGGGGAAGGACAGGAGGGGAATGCATCCCTGTACTACATGTCGTTGTGTAAAGTCGCCATCTGCCGAGGCTCTCTTCCTTCATGGGTTGAGTAGCAGAGCAAATGCGGAATGTAAGAGTTGGATTATTGGATTTTGATGGAATTCCCAAAGTCAACCCTACTATTTTACTTTCAGAGCTGAAAGTGAATGGCGTGGCATTTCAAATGTCATTAAGTTTGTAAGCTAATGAAGATCAGCTAAATAAGCTAAATAAGAGAAAGAAGCACAGGGTTAGAAAGTGTTGAAACAATGAAAAAATCTCCTTTATTTGCACATGGAAAATTAGTGGTGTTTAAGTGAGCAGTCCAGTAGAAGATGATGTAGTTGGCTCAACAGACCTTGTACTTCAGGATTCAGTAATATGTTATAAATTGGAAGGGCCTTGTGAAAGTCAAAGGGGTAAGTGACTGATTAGGTGAAGTTGTATCAATACTACAGGTAAAAATAGGAAAATATACTCTTTATATTGCTGGTGATCATGAATTTGTTGGCTTTTTTTCTGTGGATAAGAGTCCAGGAGGCAGGCATACACTGAAACGAGGAGATAATAATTTTTTGAGGTCTCTAAAAGAGTCAGAGAGGTCAAGACTTCCTTTAATTCTTGCCCTGACATTACTGAAAGGTTCCACAGAATCTTGAACATGTTTTCAAGAGTTTTTTGACCTTTTTTGAATCAATGCCAGATAAGTAGCAATAAAATAGGTCATTAGAGTCACGTCCCTTAGTCTCTTAAGATTTTGGTTTTCTCAGAGGGCCTTTTTGTTGCCACTGGTGGTGACAACAAGAGCTTAATAGCATTGGAATAATAATTACACAAGATCCTTGCAAAACAGATACCTCTAGAAATTCCGTTCATCCTCTAATTATTGTGGGAAGCAGTCCCTCAACCCTGTCCAAAATCCCTCCCCAAAATGTGGCTTCAGTTCATCTACTCATGTCTGTGAGCCACCTGCATGTACATCTGTGAAGAAAATGTTGGTCATAATGGTCATCATTACCAATTGTTCTTCTGTTTTCCATTTCCAAGGACTTAATTTTGAACTGTCTTCTCTTTCTGTTTACATTGCATGCAAATATTTTGCTTGGTAATACTAAAGTGAACAGTGAATACACCTGCCATATGATTAGAGTTGTTCCACATGGTGTCTGCAATATATTCAATTTAGTGACCTTAACTGGTTATTTGAGTGGGGTCTTTTTGTCAGGCTACCTAATTAGAGTTCTGGATTAACATTAGAAATGCCCTTTAGAGTGAGAGCTGAGGACCTTTTAGTCCCGTATTTTGTCTCTGACCTTGGCCACTATCAATGTGTTTCCATTTTGAACTACTGTGCCTGAAGCTGGGTAGGTTACAGAAGAGATTGCTAGATTCTGGGCAGTTTAAAGCAGTATTACACTGTATTGAGTTGTGTTACCTCATATTGTTCTGTATTGTGGATAGATTTGTCATTGTCTGTAGATGTTTCGGCACCTGGTGGGTCTAAGTTTGATAGCTGTTTAGGTTCTCAGGATACATATAGATGAAATGGCCCTTACTTTCTTTAAATTAAAGAGAAGGAAGTGATGAAATGGCTGTGAAAACCCTGTTAGAAGCCTATCATCAACAAGTTTTTTGATGCCTCTGCAGCCTTTCTAGTTTTGAAGCTGTAGGTTTTGAATGTCTTTTATAGTGTCCTAACACTTTTTTAACCATATGTTTAAGGAATATGCACTTGGGAGGAAAAATTCCTATTGTTACCCCAAGTATTCTACCTTTTACAGTGAATTCAGATCTTCCTGTATTTTGTCTCACAGTCCTTTGTACATGGAGCAATGTCAGGGGGAATCAAAATCAAACAATATGTTGAAACTTGAAACATCCTTGTTGGAATTATAGAATGAGTTGCACACTGCATCTGAAAAAAACGTGATCATGGAAAAGCAGACAGGCCAACGTGTTGCTTGCTGCAGAAAATTGAGAAGCAAAGGAAAAATGTCTATGCATGTAAGAGAAAGAAAGGGAGGTAGATTAAGAAGCTGGCAGAGTCAGCAGAGAAAGAAGCCAAGAAAAACAGATGCCAGATCTAAATACCAGTTCTGTAAGGACTGAATCACTTATTCAGCAGCCATACATTGACTGCTTACAATAATTGACATGGGTACAATGCTGTTGTCTGCTTGGGGAAGAGTTTTTGCATAGTCAGATTGAAATTATTCAGAGAGGTCAAAAATGGCTGTGAAATCAACTGTCTATTTTTTGTTCATACAGATACTATAATGATCCAGATGTCTGCCCTTCAACAAATCACTGAGCAGCTCTCTGGGCTATAAACATAGCTTTCAAAACACATTTGACAACTTAGATTACACATTACTGTCTGATACTCTGTAATGTATGTATGTGTCCAAATATATTTTTAAATATATTTGCAATATCTATTATCATTATCTCTTTGACAACTTATGCTATAATGATAAAAGATACAAAAGACTGTAAAAATATGGATTAGAATAATCACTGTTATGTCACTTAATCCTATATAGTTTGCAATTGATTGAAAAAGCTATCATTGATATGACATGGCATTGGTTCATGCCCGAAGTTGTTAGTCATCTCTAACGTTTGACTTTGTTGTTAACTTTTGTAGAAGTCTAGCATGTAGGATGAAGGGACCTTGAGAGTCATCAAGTTAATTCCTCTGCTCCAATACAGGATGAAACATACAACAAACTCTGATAACTGTTTGTCTAACCTGCTTCTAAAAGTCTCTAATGAAAGAGATTCTCTAGTCACATTCGGTAAATAAGTGCTAAAAGAAAAAGAACACTGTAGAAAAAGGACTTTGAGCTATCAAAGTTGTGCAGGTAAATAATAACTTAGAAAAGCCTTCACCATATAGTGCACTGTTCATCGAACCATTTCTTGCCTAGCTGTACACGTAGGTAGATACAGAAATAAAAGATAAATTTAGAGCAGTCAGTGGATAGGTGCTATTAAGCCATAGTATTGCACAAAGTAGAAAGTAGAAATAAATTGTGTTGATTGTAATTTTTCTGGATGATGGTTTTTGAAGTAAGATTTTTTCTCATCTTTTGAATTTGACATACTGAGTAATTTTAAGAAATGCTCCAACATTTTAGGATTATTTTATGTAAAAGCTTGTGTGTTTTTTAAGATAGAAGAGCAAATTGTTAAAGCTGCTTTTTCAGGTGGTGAATTTCATTGATTTTTATTAATAGTATGTTAGTATTACAACTGATTTGGACTCTTCACCAGTTAAAAGTAAGCAAGCTAGTAAGCATCTCTGAGTTTCCATAATATATACAGTTGGGTGCTGTCAGTGAAGATGATGTAGCTTTATACAGGTACACAGGTAGGCATTGTATGGCCCAGGCCTACAGGTATTAATTTAGTATTAAACAAATATCACTCATTCTGATCTTAGAATTAGGGAGATGCTGATGGAAACAAGCGTGCCTGCCACTCCAATGCTGAATGTTGAAAGCTGGGTTTGTTCTGGAACTGGTGCTGTACTGTTGTTGCCAGAATGAGTCAGTATTTTCAAAGTTAACATATGGCAGTATCTTAATGCTATAATAATTTTCTAACCTTAAAGCAGGAAATAAGTATTATATCTTATAAATGAGTGGTAAATATTTGCTCTTAAACAATGATCTGTTTAATAAATGTAAACCATAAAAGTAAAATGTCAAATAAAATGAAAGCTTCTGCCTATTATTGATTAATAAATTTTCCTTGGTGCTCTCTGTAAGAGTTAAGGTAGTGTACTGACCATTAATCTAATTTAGATACTTCGATTGTACATATTTGAAAACTTATTCTTGCCTTTTCACCTTAACGTGTTGTTTTAAACAGCTGTGAAGGTGTTGCAGAATGTTACTAGATAGTTATGTTTCAGCTGAGATGTGGATAAAATTCAGTGCAGGGCAAAGTGATTCTAATGTATAGTTTGTAAAGTACATTAGGACTCCGTAAGAGAGGACTATATGAATGTAAATCATCATTGTTATTAATAGGAAACAGTATTAATAAAGAAAGAAAAATAAAGTGATATATGGCCAATGATAAACTGCAAGATAGCCAAATTGGATACTAAAGTCAAATTTACCACCCTGAAAAGCAACCAAAGACAGTTCATGATCTTATTCAATGGAAAGCTTTGTGTTACTTCATCTCATCAAGGTATAGGAAAAGTACTGTATAGAGGAAAACTTTCCATATGAGAAGTTAAGTTGAGAGATTGGTAGATTTGCACAGTTATACAAAGTAAGTTTTAAAATGAAGGAATTAGTATTGCTTCTCTGTACATAAAAAATGGAAGATTATGACTGTGTCTACATTAACAGTTTAACTGGATTTCCATTGCTCAGCAGAGTCTCAGATCATCCTGTATGCACATGAAAAATTTTCTAGAATCCATACCAGACCAAAATCTTGTCAGAATAGTCAGCTTGATGTATATGACGAGCAAGAGATTAAGCATTGGCCAAGGTTACATCCTCTAAACAAGTCATGTGCAGCAGAATGGTCGCTATTGGGAAACAAAACTATGGAGATAAAACTTTTATCTTAAAATGGAGATAAAACTTATTTTATTTTATTTTTAAAACTTTACCTGTAGAATTTTCCAGGGGTCAGCAAATCCTTAAAAGATTTCCCTACTTCTTGCTATCTTTGTAGAGACTGGCAAGTTTCTCCTCTGAGTTACCTATCTAAAACTGATTCTAAGTAATGCAGGGGACAGGATTAAAAAGAGAATTTGAACCCAAGAAAAACTGTTCACAAATGAAAGCTGATACCTGACTGGAAAAATATTGCAAATTTTCAGTTTACAGGTAGAAGGAAAAAAGCAGAACCGAACACGATTTCAGCACAACCGTAAAACCCAATGCATATAGGACAGAATCTCTGAGAAGCTGAGAGTGGTAGGAATAACAGGGGTGGAAAGCTTTGTCAGAAGAGACAGGCAGAAGGAAATATGGTTGCTATAGAGGTTTGGGGTAATACATCAAAAATGCGACAGATAAATAAATAAATCTCCCTTATGAAACCAGTAGGAATAGAAGGAAAGGTTGCAGATTATTAAAAAAGTCTTAAGAATTCCTGGAGTAGTTATTTAGACTATATGAAGTTAATAGAGTCAAATAGCTTTGAAGACTCATTTACAGTGTCACTTGGAGACATCAGTAGGTGACAGCGGTTAGAGAACTTAATACAATTTTAACACCTGTAGTGGTTCAAGCCAAAGGCCGAGTTGTGTACTGTATCCAACAGCATCCAGAAGTGAATGGCTTGGAAAAAGGAAGAGCAGGACAAGGTTACAATATGATACTTCTATCTAATGCTAATTTCAACCTCCAGCTATTTTCACTTTAGAGATCTCCTGACTCTGTTCTATACACTATCAACCACCACTCCTGACGTGGTTCTATACATTCGTAGCCCACAATGAATTTCTTTTCCATAAACTTTTTCAGTCTCCCAATCAACCTATATGAACTTCTAGGATCCACATCAGTTTTGGCAAGGTCTTTTGCACCTACTTCTGTTTGTCTTGAAATGTGTTCATACTGGATTAATTGGACACTTCCTGTTTCCTGTACTAGAAAAGAGTGAACAATTTCATTCCATCTTACTTTATGCCACTTGTAGTTTTGTTTTCCCCTATCACACCTCCTCTCAGTTTTCTCTTTTCCACAAGGAAAAGCGACAAGTGACTTTATAGTTCAGTATACAGAAATCATACATAGATACATTTTCTAATGAGATAAAAATATATTTAGAAAGTGTTAAAGTTTTCTAGCACGTGGGCAAACTTAAAGTACAATTAATTGCATGATGTGATTACCAATTTAGCACGCGCCAAAAAAACTGGAGAGAGATGTGGCATGTTCACAGAGATTTAGCCAGATCAACACACTTATGTTGATTTTGTTGGTAGTATGTAGAGTTTTATGTGATAATTTCTGTTCCTTTTACCATACAGAATTGAGCAAGTGCTGAAGAGTGCTTTTTTTTAATCTCTGTCTTCCTTTATGTGTTATATAGTTCAACTAGTTCCACAGAACTGGGTTGGGTACAGAAGCAGTTGATTGTTGAACTAATCAACTTTCTCATCAGATAAACTGGAATATTTTGAGTTTCATTTTACTTCTGTTCCAAACCATTGGTAATAGTTTTATTGTTATCAGAATTTTCCTTATCTTCTGCTTTTTTTCCCTTCACTGCAGAACTACCAATCTTTTTTTTCCCTATTTTACACAGTCTGAACTCCTTCCTTTTATACATTTTCACTCTTGTCTGTATGAGGCCTTTTTAGTGATTTCCCCCATGCTATTTAACACCATCATTATCACTGCTCAGAATGACTCTGAAGAAAAGTTGAACCTCATGTTATAGCAGTATGGGAGGCAATTCGCAATGCCTGCCATTTGTCACTACAAAATCAGCTTCAGAACAGATTCTAAGAGGAGAATTTGACACTGAAAAACATCCTAAGAGCTAAAAAATTCTCTCTTACCATTGTTGAAGTCCCTTGCATAACCAAGGAAAAACTGTGGCCCAAATATATAGTCATTCAAAGACCTAAGAATTTGTGTTTTAAAGACTAAATTCTAAATTTAACCAGTTCCCTATTTCTTCTAAATTCCCTTTTTTGGCTAGTGATATTTTTGGGGTTTAGTAACTATTTAATTAGGTCACTGTATTATTTGAAAGTCTTGAAATATCATTCTTCTTCCTCATATCTTTCCTTTTCTCATAATGAGTAATGAAGGGATTGTTTTATATTGACAAGATTCCTTCATTGATAAAAAGCTCCAGCTTCTGGCTGGCTTTGGAACTCCCTACTCTCCAAACCTTAGTCCTTGAGAAGCTTCTAGGCAGCTTTAGTATTGCTAGTCTCTCATTTTTAAAAGGCAGAGTTCTAAGGAAAAATAGTCTTAATTTCTCTCTCTGACCTGACACTGTCTGTCTTCTCACCCCAGCTCCCCATGCTAAACAGCCTTACTCATTTCCATCTGGGGACAAATATTTCTAGTTGAGACGCATCAAAGCTTCTTCTTCCCTTTTCCTTTTCTTCCTTCCCACAAGAGACATAAAGAACTGCAATGAAAAGTAAATACATGAATAAACAAACATTCAGAGGACCCAACAACAAATCACTCTGAAGGAAAGCAACACAGAGAAGGAAGCTGAAAAGAACCATCATCCTTATCAGCAGTCAGTGACAGGCAGTGATCAGGGAAACACTAGCTCCTTTGAGGTAGTCAACACAGTATATGGCAAGGATTTCTGGATAAATGTTGTTAGTTTGCTTCTGTGATTGTCACTTATGAAGGCTGTGTTTCGTAGATGATCAGTTTGTTGGCTAACCTCTATTATATACCTTCTGCTATTTAACCTTCTACATTTTAACACCAGCAACTCTCTTGAGAAATTTTAAAGAGACGTAGCAGGGTGAAGAGGACTGCCTTTTTTCCAAAGTTGTTGTAACCGACTGTAAGGAAACAAGAAGCCAGAACCTGAGAGACCTTCTATTTGTGTGGCTTAGAGCTGAGTGGTCCAAAACTCTTACGTTGACAAAGGAGGAGGTTGCCCATTTTGTTGTTGACAGAATGGGGAGTAGATCAATCTGAGATTGCACTTGAATGCAAATTCCTGGACTGCTTAAACAATGCCTACATTTTGGGTTTCGCTCTAACCTGGAATGAACCAGGAAGGAAGACATAGTTTAGGAAGTGGCTCACATATGACTTTGAGTCACTTGCCTCTGAGATCCAACCCTGCACTCAAGAACATTTACCAAAAATCTTATACACAAGCAGAAGGGTTTTGTTGAAATTAAAGCAGTCAGTCACACATTATCTCATGTATTGTGCAACCCAGAATATGTGAGAAGACTGTCAATTTTTTTTTTCTTTTTTCACTCCTCTTTTCCAGAACAACAAGACCTGTGATGGGTTGGTCCCAGCTGGCAACCAATCTCCCACTCAGCCACCTTCTGGGTCCCCCTCCTCAGTGGGACACGGGAAGAAGAGGAAGAACAGGAATGAGAAACCTTTTGGATCAAGATGGAGACAGGAAGATCACTTACCAATTACTATTGTGGGAAAAACAGACTTGATTTGGGGTAAATTAATTAATTGACAATCAAAATAAATATGTAATTACTGATTTGGGTATTGGAAAGAAAAGAACAATAAACCAAACATTTACACACTTAGGGAAAACACCTTTCCTTCCCTTTTTTCCATGCTCAACTTCACTCCAAATTCCCCTCCTTCCGCCTTGTTATTGCCATAGGTTACACTCAGTCCATTCAGCAAGGCAATGCACCATGCAAGGTTGTTGTTGGGAGGGAGTTACGGTCAGGACATAGTGGTTTCCTCTGCCACTCCTTACTTCTCACTTTTTTCCTCTGCGCTGGTGTGGCCTCTCCACGGGCTGCAGTCCCTTCAGGGAAGTACCTGTTCTTGCAGAGAGCACCTCCTCCTCCTCTGACCTTGGTGTTCCCTTTGTTGTTTTCTTACTCTTTTGTTCCCTCCTCCTTTTTCTGCCTAGTATTGTCTGACCTTTCTTAAATATGTTTTCCCAGAGGCACCATACACATGGCTGATGGGCTCAGCTTTGGCCAGTGGTGGATCTGTTGCAGAGCCGGCTGGAACTGTCTGTGTCCAGCACAGGGCAGTCCCTGACCTCTTTCCACAGAGGCCACTGCTGCAGCCCCCAAACTACCAAAACCTTGTCATTTACACCCAGTCTGAGAGCAAGGGAAGCAATGTCTCCTTATGTAATAAGAAGATGCTCTTTATGGAAGAGAGATTAGGAAAAAAGTATACCATAGGAGTGTACTGTCCTACTTTGCCCTTACTATTAGCAGCAGTAATTCCAGTTCTCCCTCTTCTCCTTTCCTCCCTCTCTCAGAATTGACCTGTATTTTTAAAAGTAAATGGAGCTTGTTTGTTCTTAGTTTTAGTGGGTGCTATGTTGGTGATGTTTTAAATAATCTGATCTTTTACAATGCAGAAAGAGTTTTTTAGTAAATTCTAATCAAGCTTCTTTGAGCTGGCCACCCAAAAGTAGACTATGATTTAAAGCTTTGCTTTGTTTTCTTCTTAATGTCAGTCCTCTGTAATCTAGGCAAATATCCTATTACTGCATGACTTTACACGCAGTTTCAACAGACAGTAGGTTCTTTGTAGTGCAGCAGAGGAAAGCACCTAAGTTTGGGTTAGGCTAGCTTCACTCATTCGATTTTTTTTTTTTTAAAGTTAATGTGTATTACAGTTTGTGAATACTTAGAATTCCAGCCTGGTACTTCAGTGATAAAAGTCAACAGGATGTGGCTGATGCAGGAACCAGCTATTTTTAGGTAAAACTCCTGAAGTGGGATTTAATTCTAAGTCTTCTATGCATTTTTATTTCTGATGCTGCTTGCCAGGCTTGAATGATACATGATTAATAATTGAGCACATCATATTCATACTTTCCTTTACAATAGATGCATGAGAAGAAAACAGAAAATGAAGGGGGCGAGGGAGGAAAAGGATTAGTAGCCTGGGATAGTAAAAGGCAAAAATGTGCTTCCATGGTAGTTCCTGCAAGAAAGACCTGAGCTGGTAGTGATGCTAACTTATCTGCCTATCTACCTGTGTTTAATCTTTATGTATTAATTTCTACATTCCTCCATTTTCACACATGGCCCATTCTCTATTGCTCAAGTGAAAGAGGCAAGCTTGTTGTAACCGCATTAGGATTAAGGCTAGACTGCTTATTTCTGCTAAACTATGTGCTGCGTAGTGAGGACAGAAATCAGTTTAAAAGTCAACACAGGGTATGTTTCTCCTACATAGGGTACTGTGTAGTTAGCGGTATGGCCCAATGTCTTTGGCTTTGACATTTCTATGTTTTCTTGGCATGTGCAAATATTTGCTTGTACTTCCAACCAGAGCAAAATACTATCAATCAACTTCATTACAACATCTTATGAATTTAAAAATCCAAAGTCTCAATTACACTACCTTAAAGTGCTACTGCTAATGCTCTACTTGTGATATATTAAAGTAACCACATCTACCTTTCTTCCCACTAAGAATTGCTGGCAGTAACTTGTTTTTAATTATTTTAAGTTCATAAACCACTAAAGTCTTCCTTTTGGAGCTTGAAAAGTACTGCAGAGAAGGCTATGAAAAAATTCTTGGTTTTCACAGTTCTCTTCAAAAGATGCCTCTTGGGGTGTAGGAGTTATAATGTAAAAAAACTTTAAAATCTTGAAACAAGGCTTTATTGCTGGGGAAGTTTAAAAAGGCATGCTACAGCTTTACAGTCTTGGCCATGGTCATGGTCCTATCCATGTTCCCAGTCAGAAAAATCTGAAATATCTGCACTGTTCATTTTGCACCACATAATGGTGTCCACCTAATTCAGTATTTAGTGTTCAGTAGTAGCAGTATCTATATGCTTCTTAGAGATAGCCAAAAGAAATCTCATGGAATAATGTGTTCATGGAATAATATGCCTAAAGGTTATTTTGTTCCTCACCACCAGTAGATGTTTGTTACCTTCAGTGCCGAAACGTGAAGATTTATATTCAGAGAATCATAGAATCATAAAATCATTTAGGTTGGAAAAGACCTTTAAGATCATCAAGTCCAACCATTAACCTAGCACTCCCAAGTCCACCACTAAGCCATGTCCTAAGTGCCACATCTACACGTCTTTTAAATACCTCCAGGGAAGGTGACTCAACCACTTCCCTGGGCAGCCTGTTCCAATGCTGGACAACCCTTTCAGTGAAGAAATGTTTCCTAATATCCAATCTAAGCCTCCCCTGGCACAACTTGAGGCCGTTTCCTCTTGTCCTATTGCTAGTTACTTGGGAGAAGAGACCGACCCCCACCTCGCTACAACCTCCTTTTAGGTAGTTGTAGAGAGTGATAAGGTCTCCCCTGAGTCTCCTTTTCTCCAGGCTAAGCATCGCCAGTTCCCTCAGCCGCTCCTCATAAGACTTGTGCTCCAGACCCTTCACCAGCTTCGTTGCCCTTCTCTGGACACGCTCCAACACCCCAATGTCTTTCTTGTAGTGAGGGGACCAAAACTGAACACAGTAGTCGAGGTGCAGCCTCACCTGTGCCAAGGACAGGGGCACGATCACTTCCCTAGTCCTGCTGGCCACACACCCACACAAGCCTTTTAAAAAAACTCTTCTACTGGATCTGTAGATATTTTTATTATCTTTACAAGTGTCCAGTTTCACTTGGAATGTTGCTATCTATGTTAAGTACTCATATAGTTACTTCTTAGGATACAGTGCCTTCAGCCATCACAGCTCCATTTTGCGGTAGGGCTCTATCTCACTGCCACATTGTGGTATCGGTGCTGTCAGTGATCGGTGCTGATTGGTGCTGTCACTGAGTCCAAACCTGCACGTAGTATTCATCAGCAGCATACAACAGAAACATGTGTCATGTCATTTTATTATTTTCAGAGTTTATTATATATTGTTTCAAATATGTCATAATGTATTTTCTGCTTGTTTATCCATAAACCACTACAATGTTGTCTTCATTGATCCTGTCACATTGAGCACCAGTCTTTCTCTGGAATGACTACACTTAGTGCAGAAACAAACCATTCCAATGTTAGGTTCAGATTTGTTAAGACCTTGCCTATGTAATGAATCTTCAAAACCTATACCCATGCTAATATAAGTGCTAATGGAAGAGCCCCTGCAGTAGATGGAACCTGGACAGAGCAAAGGAGTTGCTGGCATATTCATCCTGCCTCCCCAGTGTTGTGTTTTTCCATCGGCATAACTTCACCTACACTAGGTGATCTGTATGCTGGTTCATCAGCAGATCTTGTGCCAGCTTCCTGAATGACATTCCTTTGAAATCCCCCCAGATGGTCGATTTTTTTTTTTTTTGGATGACCAGAGATAACTGTGACTGTTTTAAAACATTTCTGCAACTCCATCTGTTTGTTACCACCCTACAGCTAGGAAGTCAGAGCCCTCAAAGCTGACCTGTTGAAAAAGATTGTGCAAGTGTTTCTCATCCACTTCAGCAATGTTGTATGGCTTAGTAGCTTAAATTGCTGAAACAGAATACAGAATTCAATACAGAAATCCACGATAAAATGAGGACAAATAGGATATTTTTGAATTTTGCGATGAGGATGTTTCAAGTAGAGCCTCTATTGTGGCCCATGTGATGGCAAATCTTTTTGAACACTGTCTCAAATATAATTGCATATAACAAACTCATCTTACAGAATAACATGATGTCTTTCTTTTCCTAAGGAAATGTTTAGCTTAATTTTATTTACCCAGTGAAAATACTTGAAGGCCCACATACTTCTATACAACTGCCTCTGTTTTTTTATGTGCTACATATTTCTGAGGACTACCAAAAGCCTAGTCTGATGAAGAAGGAAAAGTGGCTAATAAAAAAAAAAAAAATCACTGCATGTATATATTTCCAGGGTAGACATTGACATTACTGCTGGCAACTGCTGATCAGTAGGAAAGTGTGAAGAAAACACAAGTCATCCATTTGCTTCACCCATCTGCTGAGAAAAAGAACTGTGTTACCATTAGCAGGTCTGTCTCTATAATTCTGTGTTCTGTGTACATTTTCATGAAAAATGTCTTAGATACCTATATTATTTAACTTTAGAGTTAATGATAGCAAATAGCATTTAATTTACCAAATTACAAGCAGCTCTAAGGTTGTTATTTTTTGAAACGAATAATAGAGCATAAATTCCCAGATGTCTCCTTAAAGTTCATGATGACTTTAAAAGTCACTTTCAAAGTTCAGTGACTCTTTAATGTGTCCAAAAAAAGAGTTTGTTTTAGTATTAGGTATACTTGATAATTTATGTTTCATATTGTTTTGAGTGAGGATTTTGGCACAATGTGCCACTTTTGCTTCTCTTTATTTGCTTATATTCTATTTAAATGTTGACATACCTTTCAAAAGTGAAAGCAATAAAGTTGGGCTGTAAAATTCAGGCGAAACAGTATTCTCCAAGTCCATTTGTGTAGGTTATTGCTGAGGAGAGCAGTTTTCTTGAACTTCCATATTAGAAGTGTCAATCACAAACACAGAAAGTGAGGGAGACTCCTGAAGAATTTTGTTCAATATTCTTTATTTTTCAGTATTCTATACTTTATTTGTCCTATGGCTTAGGAGCCTTAGAAAGCAAACAACTTTTCTAGTCAGACAAATCCCATCCAGAGGCAGGAGCAGCCTATATCTAGCAGCTCCTTCTGTGATGTGTGATAAGATCTCCAGTACATACCGGGCATTCAGCATTTCTAGAATCCAGACAATGCCAGATATCCTGCCTGTGTGCACAGTGCCACTGTGTAAACTCAGTAGGTCCTGTGCTTTGCACAGGATTGTCAGCATTATTGCATACATTATTGCTGCTGCTGCACGTGCATAATAAGTCCTTTCAGAATTTATTTCCTTGCTGGGTCCAAGAAGTATACAGGAAAGGTTAAAGACAAAGATCAGATCACCATCACCAGAATCACTCCAACAGCTTTCTCCTGGCCGCCTCCTTTCCCCAGCATTTCGCATACCTGATTAGAATGAACTCCAGGCTAGGAGGTTTTTGTTTGTTTTTTCCATTAATGCAAGTAGCTCTTGACACATACACAGCTTTAGAATGCTATTGGGTCACTTCTCAAGCCTTTTCTGTTATCTTGAGTGCTAAGAACTATATTTTTAAAAACAACAATTTACAATACTTATTAAATTATGTAAACAATGCCTTACTTTTTAAAAGAAAATTAGCTAAGCGATGTAGTAAGATTTTTCTGCTCTAAAACTAAAAATAGTAAAAAAAAATATTTTTTTAAGTTTAGAAAACTATTGTTCTGTAATATATATTCATCTCCTGAGTGTCCTCATCACTGATAAACAGGTGTAGGGCAGTGATGGTGGAGGGGAGGCAGCCGACAGTCTCTTCGGGGTTGCCATTGGGCAGTTGCAAAAGGTAGACAAAACCCTTCCTTGTTCAAAGCCCTAATTACAAGACCTTCTTTCAGATCAGTTGAAAGAGTCCTAGTTTTGGAAGAAAAACCTTTGCATTTTGTTAGAGAAGTTGCATTTAATTTCATTGAGTGTTTCACCTTATTGTAGAGTTGAACTATCAACATTTTTTACAGCAGTGATTTGGTTTGGTAGTCCTTGTAAAGATCCTTCATTGCTGGCTGTTGTACGGAAACAGAATCACACTTTCTGTTTTCTGTCCCTTACACAGGAATCCAATTAGTAGGTGAAACAATTAGGATCCACATTTCCACGTCTTTTTTGTCACTGCTTAGCCCCATTGAGGCGATGCCACATATGGACAAAAGTAATATCTCATGCCTGATTCCCCAAAGAAAAAGACATTGAGATGGTTTAGTAAATATGTTGACATTTATTTTTAATAAAGTGTGAATTCCTCCTTTTCTGTTATGGTGAATAAGCAACATTTTTGAAACCTGAACCAGTGTTGGTTAATATCCAAAACCTGAAGTGTAGTGCAGGTGATAAGAAAATTTGGCACCTATTTTTTTAAGAAGTATAGTTGCCAATGATTTGAATGGTCTGTTAAATCATTTGATATTGAAAACAATCAGCAGCAATTAACATAATCTTCTATCAGAAGTAACAAAAGAAGACATCATCTCCTTCTTTCTCAATTTTATATACAAGGATTTCATATATAATATGTATAACTGCTTAAAAATCTAAACCCCATATAATTTAAAAGGTCATAGTTATACAAGTCTTTTTAATAAGGAATGTTTGAGACTTTGCTTCTTCAAAGATTTAAATGAAATAGTTTATTTTAAGCAGCTAGTTGTCAAACCCAATCTTCTCTCTTGTTTTTCAAGTTCATAGTATATAAAAAGAGGAAAGGAATTAATAGCCTATTATGTACATTTTGGCTTCCTTATGAGCTGTCACTGTAAATAGTCTCATATACACATAAGACCTCCTTCTGTGCTGTAATGTCAATGTAAAGGAGCATTTCAATAAGTGAAAATTTCATTTGCTCCCATCTGAAGGTCCTCTGTACTGTCAGCACGATACAGTTGGAATTCAAATCCGGAGTATTTATAGCCATATGGATAAGAGTGGATTACAATAAAACTTCAAAAGAAAATCCCACCAAAAGCCTTTTTTTTTATTAAAGTGTTTGTCATATTCTAAAACTTTTGAGAGATTACTAGTTTGTGATATTCCTCCAGACTTGTTTATGGCTTTAATAGTCACCATTCCATGTAACATTTATGGATGGAAAAATATTCTGAGTTGCAAGTATTTATCATTTCAGAACTCAAACCAATCTGTCACTGGTAGTTACAGGGAAAATTACTGTATTTGTGACACTTACAGAAGAGTCCTGTCCTTAGCTGTAGGATGACAATTAACTGAGAACACTCTTAGAGCTGGGAAGTCAGGCTGAAACACAAAACACTTTCTCTGTCGCTCCTTCCCCATAAACCTAGGAGCAGAGATATTTTGCTGTGATAGGACACTGTAAACATTTAGATTGTTGTTAAATGAAAAGATTCTTTTTTCGCCCCAGCTTGTTTCATAACAAAGATGACATTATTTTGTCCTCTGTCACCTTGTAAGAAGTAAGTAGTAAGAAATACAGTATTGTCTTGTTTTTCAGATTGAAGCATTGGCAAAAAAAGAATAGCACAAAAAGGAGAAAATGAAATAAGATTGCAATTACACTTGACTCTCAAGAAAGCCCATTTCTCTTTCTTTGCAAGTAAATCTACCAATTGATTGTGATTTATTATTACAGACAAATGTAACTTTCTTCTTTGCTATTGTCTTCCTGTATTGTTTAGATGAAGAGCACTAGGAAAACTACGTATAATCTTTCAACTATGTGAATGTATGTGCAAACTTTATGACTGTGAAATCAAATAAATCAATATTTAGGAAGCTCAGAACAAAAGACTGAAGCCATTTATGGTGACTTGTATTAAGCAATTTACTTTGTGCTTAGCATTGTTTAGCTAAGCTAATCATGGAAGATTAACCTTTAAAAATTTATATTGCAAAGTATGTTGATCCCGTTCTTGGTTCTTAATGCTTTTAGCTCTGTAAACAACATTTGACATTTACCAATAGTAATGTCATGGACAATGTTCTCCCCTCCTGTAAATAACGAAGGTTTAAATTGTTTTCTCTTCCTTTTTTTGAGGAAGGAGTTGAAGATTGGCCGCAGTGCAGTCTTTTTTTTTTTTTTAAATGGTGAATTAAATGATGACATCACGGTAGAGATCATTACAAGTTAAATGTTTAACACTGAAAAATATTAGGCAAGCATTCAGATTTTTGCAGTGGCCGCTGTTTCCTCATTTTATTTGAACGAAGCAAAAATACTTTAAAGAATGAATGTGAGAAAAACTGGTTCTAGGGCGTGCTCTGATCCTAAATCACAGCAGCACTGAATTACGTGCATAGGTATGAACCTCCAAGCAGTCCTATTGTTTTTGCTGTGATGCTTCATATGTTTATACCTACTTCTGATCTTTGCCTTCTGGTATTGCTGTAATATAAATATTCAATATTGAGAATGAAAAACAAATAACAATATTTCATGATAGATTCAATGTTTACCATTCAAATTTTTTAGTACCTTTCTTAACAGGACTTCTGAGGATCAAACAGTCAATCTTAAATTAGCCTGCCAAGCTTTTTTAAATCTATGGTCTGACCACCCACCCTGCTCCATAAATTTCTTTGAAGAATCTACAAATGGCAATTAAGAAAGGAAAGTTCAAACATGTTATGCAGTAACTTGCATGCATGAAGTTCCAGAGATTAAAATAATATTGATAACCATTGAAAAGGAGGAGAATTTATGGGACATGGTCTGTAGCGGTATTAATCCTTGATAGTAGTACAAAAGTGCTACAGATCTTTTTTTCATGTAATACAAAAGCTGCCATTGACATTTACTGGAGTTGGAATATGTTTCTTTTAGCTTCAAAAGACATAACATCTCAAAGTGTGTGAGTTGTATTTAGATGGCATATACCTTGAAATACAAAAGTGTTTCATACTCACCCACGTTTACTCTTCTATTAAAAACAAAAGCTGTTGGAACAATCTGAAGTCACATATACACTGAGGCCTTGGGCACACCAAGTGAGAAGCATGAGTCATGTAAATGACCACCTCAAAACTAGACTATTTTTGTAGAAAGGTTAAGGACATTGGGTTTTGAGAGATTTTGCCACTGCCAGATGTAAGTTGCCCTTTTAGATACCTAACTCAATGGAGCTTTTAAGGATGTAATTAAGCCAGTTTTGTCTCTATTAGTGTTAAATCCAAACTAGAACTGGGCCAGGGCAGAAAATGGCAATAGTTCCATTCCTATACCAAATACTATTCGTAACTAAATTCTTAGGAAAAAAGGGGGCTACTGCAGCATAACTTCCGTTTCGAGAATTTCTTGGAGCTATAGGCAGATTCCTGATTTGAAGAATGGCTGTTAACACACAGCGTAGAATTTAGAAATGCAATACTTGCTCGTGTTAGGAGATGTTGCTGCTGAATCCACACAGCTTGGCAGAAACTGTAAAGCTAGGCTCTAGATCTGCAACCAGAAGGGCTGAACCAGCCTCATCTGAAGTATTTGGGTTTATTAACTTGGGGAGGGGGGAAGGAGGACAACTACTGCATCCCCTTAGCATCTCATGCAAGATTTTAAGGCTTTTCAAAAGCCCTACAGATTTCTTTTGTCCATTTTTTGCCGACGCTGTTGAAGAACAATAGCAGATCACAATACGGCACTTTCCTCTATAATGTCTTCTGAGTTGTTGTATCACACTAGTCCAAGTGGTCTAGAATTCTGCTTTTAATTTCCGCTGCTTCTTTAAACTTACTTCGTAGTACATGGTGATTTATATCTAAGCAGCTAACAGCATAAAGAAAAACACAGTATCAGTTTAACAGAGTAATCAGAGACTAACTTTAACAATGTGAGGCTAAACTGCTTCTGAAAATTGCTGTATGTCAGTGCAGGTTGTCTATATGACTATGTGCATACACGGAATATTCATACAAAATATATGTATACAGTAAACATATGAAACACGTGATGTTAAGCATTTGGTTCTAGTTAAGACCAATGGAAACTGAACTCCACACGGGAGATTCTCACAGCATCCAGTCATAGATATCTATTTCACAAGGAAAATGTAGCCTTTCCTCCAGAGCTCTGAAAGTTTGGTTCCATAGGTGTGTTCAGAAAACGAGACTTCAAAAAGCTCTGGCTCTTTTTTAATTTACTTCCTCTTTGTTCCACAATATTGGTTTTGATTCAGAACACTTTAATGGGGACTGTTTCCATTTTCTTTGTCAGTAGGCTGATAAACTATTATTACTATGGAGCAAAACCTTTTCAATACACAATATTCCTAGTGGGTCATTAATTTTATGTCGAAATAAAATAACTTTTTCCCTTTTTCTCCTGACAGTTATTCCTGATTTGTCTGTATTAGACCAAACTTCTACTCTCTTTATTACTGCTAAGACTTTTCTAAAACCAAAGAAAGACTGACTATTTCCAGTCAAGCTTATAGTATAGAATGTATGGTTAAGGGATATAAGATTTGCACAAATATGTTATCCTCTTCCAAAGTGTTACTGTGTTACCCTTCGATCCTATGCTACTATTTGTTCTTTCTCCTTTGAAATTAATGGGGGAAGACTTCAGACTTATGGGCATTTTGAAATAAAATGTTAGGCCTGTAGGCCATGGACTGGTGAGATATTAAACATAATTTTTTACTTCCTTCTACATTATTTACAATATGAGGAGAAATCACACAGCTGACCACACTGCAGCTACTTAATGCTGCTGTAAATAGATCATAATAAGCATGTGGTATACGTGATTGTCTGTGCTGATAAATGAAAGGGTGTGGATTGTTCAGCATCAGTAGAAGGAGGGGAACAAGAAAAAAACCTTCCTGATTGCAGCTGCAATTGGTAGCAATTTTTCCTTCCTGCATTAATGAATGTAATTCATGTAATGCATATTACTTCATTCAACAGCAAAATTCTCACATTCAGTTCACAGACATAAAGTATTTTAATTAAGTATATCAATGAGTAATGACAATCCACTTCCAGAAAAAGCAAAGAAAGACACTTCTTTGGCCATGTAGAAGGAGCCGTGATGCAAATATAGTTTATCAGTGTAATAAATTCAGTTTCCTAAAACTCTTTACCAAAAGAATATCTTTTAAGCTATTTTCAGCTTTATTTGTCTGTTTTCTCCTTCTAACCTTCCTTTACATGCAGTATTTGACTGCAAACCTGCATTTTACAGTCTCTAGTGATCAAATCACTTCATCGTCTATAAACATCACAAATTAAAAGAGCTTTCAGCAACTGAACTCCATCACAACATACACAAAACTAAAATAATTCATTGTCTAGAGACCATAACAAATTTTAATGTGCATTTACAGAGTAAACAGAGGGCTGAAAGGGGTCAAACCAGTGGATGTGAAGGTATGTATTACAAAATCCACACAGTACTGAATTACAAACTAAAAAGTGATGTTTTATCAAAAAAGGAAACAAAGATGTCTATTGGTGGCACGACATATAGATAATATTAAAAACTGGCTTGCATGAGGACCAAAATATGTCTACTCTGAAGTTATATCACACAGACTGTAAGCAATTTACAGAATTTAAGTTAGTTTTGCATATACAGGAGTTGCAAAATTAGAGAAAATACACTGAAATATAGAACGCACACAAAAAAAAAAGATGTATATATATAAACCTCCACGCAGTCATCAGGGGTTGGCCTAAGTCAGTAATTGCCACCATTGAACAAGAAACAAACAAAAAAAGACAGGAAAAAAACCAATGGGGGAAAAGAATAATAATAAAAAAACCCCAAACAACTCAAAAGAAAAATATCCTCATTTGTTTTCCAGAAACAACATCCTCTAGTCTGCTTAGCTGCTTTGTAGAATTTGTTTTCTCCTCCCTATTCCTCATGCAAAAAAAAAAAAAAAAAAGGCTTTTTGATAAAGTTTGTGGGGTGTTTTATTGGGGTCGATGTTAAATCACTATGTTTTGTTTCATTATTTGGCCTCTGTTTGCTTCCAGGCTGGAACGGTTCTTTCAGCGTAGGAAACCAAATGTCATCCATGGTTAATTCTGTAATACTGATGACTCGCAGGCCAACCCCTGAGAAGTCAAGGATGAGGCTTCTCCTTGCCGAAAGAAAAGGAAACTAGGTCTTGCTGTTACAAAACGTTTGATTACATCACACCAGTTCTCTTCAAATAAAAGATCAGTGATACGTCAAAGAAAATAAGATATATCAAGAAAACATGTGGTATCCTCTTCTTTTTATAATATTTATTTATTTATTTATTTTATTTAGTATTTTTGTTTGTACTTCCTGAAGAAGGTGCTCCTTGTGTAGAGATTTAGAGTACATTGGGTGCAGAGTGGTGGTTGGAGGTTAGGGTCAACTTTGCTGTCCGCTCCGTGGATTTTACAGGCGATTTGCTCTTTGCTTTAAGAAGAGAAAGTGATATTGGAAAAAGTCAGCACTTTTAGATTAAAGCAAAGCACCCTTCACAAAGCCACAAACAAGAAGCAGGACAGAAAGTCCATGGCTTGTAGCTATCCTCGCACCTGCGGAAGAAGTTATAAGATATTCGCTCATCTTGCAGATTTCCAATGCTCCTTATAAGGCTGTTTTAAACACATACATTTATATATTTAATTAGCTCGCCAGCTTGGCTCTGGTGCCCATGAATGTCTTGGCATGCACTGCAAATAACAACACATACAAAGTATTTCAGTCCCAGGGAGGTTTTTTTTTGTTTGTTTTGCTTTGCTTTTGTTTCTCGTCTGTCTTTTTAAACAATGTTATCCAGTGAAACCATAGACCAAGAGGAACAAACCCAAACACCTTCCACCTCAGAGTGTTCTTTACAAAAACATTTCCAGCATCACATCATTGACTGCTAACAAAAAAGTCATCTAGTGGCTAAAGAGTGTTTGCTTGTAAAACAGAGGAGATGGCTGTCCTATTTACAACGGGGAAACGGAATGCTAAAAGGTTTGGAGTATTTATTCTTGAGAAATTATATTTTCCCAGATTTTTTTTCTTTTTAGAAAGCTATGAAAACAATGGTACATATCATTATTTCTAAAAACATGACTTTATATCTTAAGTATGTTATCCGAATAAAAACAATCAGAACTAGATTAATTAAACTGAAATGTTTGTACACCAAGGATATGAGTATTTAGACATCTTACATACTAAGTCTCAGTGCTTGATAACTCCCTATATCATCAAGAATTACATTCAGAATTTGAAGCATATTACTTGAAGTGAAAACCATAATTTTAATTTGGTTACACTATAAATAAAAGTTCCAGTTATAACAGGTTAATGCATGATTAATAGAGTTTATAGCTGTGTTGTATACTTGAAAACGATGAATGTTATTGATGGTTACAGGCATCAATTCTATAACAAAGTAATAAAGGTGTTATAAGCAGTCCATAATAATGCTGGACTTTTAATAACTGGTTATTTTTTAAAAATATATTAATCATGTATAAGCTATTTTTGTAAAGAATCTAATATTAAACTGAATGCTGGATTCCATTGCAGCCCCAAAAAGCACATTTATCTTCTCATCAAGAATATACACAATGAAAACAAAAAGAAAACTCAAGGCAAATGCTCATTTTTTAAAGTTTTCAGACATTTATCAGTAAAACATTTATCTGTATCTGCTAACTATGTTTCTAAGTGTAGCAAGACTTATTTCTGTCCTATCTTTAGTAAATTTTCCCCTTCAAAAAAGGGGATTAAACTAAATCCGAGATCTCTGAACACTGCTTCCTTTTGTAAATACATGGCGTGAGACATTGCATACATAGTAGTTGCCATAAAACTCTTAGTCTTCTGTCACACACACAAGAGCTTCTAAGTAACAGTGATATTTCAATTATCCATGTGTGAACTGAATTTCTAAATGAATACTAACTTTTATACGGAAACATGTCTCAAAGACATTACTAAGATTTTCAGAGAAGTCCAAGGGAACTCTGAGCTTAGTTCCTACTGAACCTAGACAGGAGTGGGAAGCCTACTTTTTTCTTGGCCATCTGATAATGCCAGCCTACCTGTACTACACCGCAGTAGTTTGCTGGGTTTCTCAAAACACCTGCTCTGTATTAGGAGCTAGCAAACACACAAGCAAATTGCTGTAACTTCTTCCTGTGGGTTGTTCTCATACAGGTAGTATTTACAAGCTTGCGCCCAAGGGTCAAGCTCAGTTTCTGGTTTTGGTTTTACTGCAACATGTCTTTCTTCGCTCTTTCATATAAGGTGTAAAATTTGTAATTTGACAGATTTTTAAAAAGGCTTTTCTTTCCCTAACTAGGCTAGCAGAACTTAGAATCTTTGTTAGTGTTAGATCATTTCATGATGCATTGAATTATTTTCACTCATTTTATTCCATTTACCTTTTTTTTGATTGAACTAGAGAAATACGCTGCTCAAGACAATTCTAAAGAAGTCTTTGGAGATACATTTCCTCTGCACAAAATATGTACAATGCAAATAAGGATAAATACTCAGAAGAGCCTCATGGATATTTTTTAAAAGAGCTTTTTTAACCATTAATGGCATTATAATTTGAGAATTTGAAAGCTGTAATGTGTGGAAGAGAAACAGTATAATACAAAATAGGTTTGACTTAAACTATTTCATGGTGGGAAAAGCAGCACCATAATATTTGCAGGCAAAGCATTCTTTGATTTTTGTTTCATTTTGCTTTTTTTCAATATGACAATCTGTAGATCCCCACATTAGGGGTCACATATTGCATACACATGACAACCTTTTTATTCATAATGTTCAGTCTCTGCGTAAATCACAACCTCCCTCCAATTCATATCACGTTTTACATGCATGTTCTGTAAACAGCAAGTTTGTTTTCTTTATCTTGCAAGGGATTTAGGTTAGAGTACATGCAGTAAGTACAAGCTAAAGCAATACTGAACACATGAGAAAAAATTAGGGGAAATACAACTAAAAGAATTTCAGCTTCTAGGTGAAGAAAGAAGCTGTTAGGATTGTTGGAAATCACTGTCATAAACAGTGTCCTCTGCATGGTTTTGGGAACTGATTAATATATCCTCATGTCATATCAGGTCTGTATTTACTGGCTTAATAATTTCCAAAATGCTGTCTAACCCAAACTGATACATTTTCAGTAATATATCACCCCCAATAAAATTGACTTGCAATATACAGTGACATATATGACTATTAGGTGCACTCTCATCTTTTCAGTGATTCTTTATGAAATACAGTTGGAGTTTAAATATACTCGGGTTTCACTTTTTTTTCTGGAGGTGTGCAAAGGAACCGTATTTGTTCTCTCATGAAGCCAAGTATTTCTTTAGATTTTGGAAGGGTGAAAGCTGCAAATGTAGAATAATAACATAGCAAAACCAAAACCAGCCTTTTTAGATTTTATCCTTTTTCTATTCTGTCATTTTCTCGTATTATATTACTTTGGTTTCCATCTTAGTAAAGGATAAGCGACCAGAAATAGTCAGAAATTTCCACTTTGACTGTGAATCTAAAAGTCATAGGGTGTTTAAATCAAAGATTTAGTTTCACTATTTTTAGACTTAAGTCAGAGCTGAAGTACAGATCAGAATCCAAATCCAAATGTCTTGAAAATACAGAGTATCCAAATTCAGAGTTTTCATGCAGATGTGGTTTTGGTGTACAGTTCTGACCAGGACTTAAATAGTATCACTAGAACTGTAAGCACGGTAATATAAGTAAAAACCTGTCAATCTAGATGTGGATTTGCTAAATCGATTACTCATTTGCCATTTCTAACATTATTTTCTAATTAACATAATGAGAGCTAAAAGAGATTGTATTGCAGATCAAGAACATTGGGCAAAGCTGGACTACAATTATGTTACCCTCAAAGACAGTAACCTGGAAGAAGAATGGTACTATGTACGCATATATTATTTCTACATTATTAGTTAAACTCTACTTGATGTGTGGGTCAGAGATTCTCATGTTTTGACCTATCAGTCACTGGGATCCAGTTAAATTCTTCCTGTGAGATGTAAATGCCCATGTGTTGTCTTTTGTTTCCTGCCACTGACATACATCCAAAAGAGCAAATGTCCATTAAATACTTGGCCTTCTCCTGTAAACAAATGCTGTGTTGCCAAAGGCATGTGATTATGAGATAAGTTTCTGTGCAACAGCATGAAAGAGTAGTTCATGCCATTAAACTCTTTGAAACTGTAATTTATTTAAATATGCAGTTTACTTAAATGCTAGGAAAACAGAGAAAAAACAATAGTGATAAATAATTGTGATCTTAGTATTTAAAATAATAAAATAATCTCTGTCACAAATGCTGAACCATATTTCATGGCTCACAGTGTATGGACCAAATAGCTAAATCTCAATTTTGTTCTGTTAATGAGATTAATTTTAGAGCATCTAAGTACAAAATAAAGCCAGCAGAAGTTATAAATTGTTAGTAAACCCTAATTGATCAAAAAAATAGTTACTCATTGCACGTCTGAATTACTGTAATTCCTTGCTTTCGCTATGATATTGATCAGATAAAATTTGTGTAAAAATACATGGGATTTTGGGATGCAAGCAGAGAAAAGCAAATACTGGTTTCACAATTTTGCCCATTTATTTTTCACAACTGGATAAAACACTGATTTGTAAACTAAGCAGCTGCCTCAGGCCCTACAGTTTTAGCATCCCCTATTTGTAAGAGTACCTTACATGGTTCACCACCATGTCTCAAGTAGTTTGCATCTGCAAGAGTTGAAGTTTAGCAAGTTTGGCATTCCTTGTGCTTGCTAAGGTTTGGGAGGTCTCTGGGATGTAATAGCCTCCTGCACTCTGAACCTCAATACCCGTCAAAGCCTCTGAAAACTGGATTCTTACAGTTATCCTTACAATGAGTAGTTTATCATCTTATAAATAACAGAACAAATCTGTGAATTCAACAGCACTGCTTTAATATTTTACTAAACATATAAGTTTAGTGAGGGTATCCTTGAGTTTCCTTTAATTAGTTAGCCACTGATCACAAGGGAAGACTAATGCCTGAGTAGAGTCCTGGTTTTGTGCTGACCAGTACAGGAGAAATACAGCCAGTCACACAAAAGTCCATCCTAGATTCTCTGTATGTATTACATGATGCCAAACTATCCCTGCATATATATGGGGGACATATATTCAGTTTGTGCTGAACATGAATTAATTTTGTTGTACTACTGGTTTCTGAAATCACAAAGGTGTTGAAACCTTGGAAGTTTCATTTTTCAGGAATTTGTGCTGTTATTTTCCATCTTTAAGTGCCTGGTTTGCAACACTTGGCTTTGCGTTATAGTGTTAGATTTGAAATAGCCTTCTTGTCAGCCCCAGTTGAAACCACATGAAATCATAATTTGGCATTATTTCCATATAAAGTAAGTAAAAGTTCATGCAATACCTGACTTAATTTTACTGGGGATATTAATGAACCATAAGATTTATTGGAAGACGTTAGCAGTTTTACATCCTTAAAGATAGGTGAAACCAAGTATGGTTGATTTTATTCGAAGTTTTATTTGAATATGTCTCACACAGGTTTTAAATAAATAGATTCTTCCTCTCTGGCCTAGCAACTGGTATCGTTTTTATTGCTCTGAATTGCAGAAATCACAGTTACCTATAGCTCTTCTATACCGCTGGAATATATACACACACTCAGGAAGAAAATTTCCTTTCCACAAATGTAAGGTTCCCCTTTCCCTCCTCAGGGTAATTACTTCTCATGTGTATTTTAAGGTTCAGTCACCTGTGTTTGATTTTGGGGAGCTGAATGACAAAAGACGAGCAGTAAGTATCATATTCAAGCCTCCTAATGTAGCTACTTTTGCTTAGGCTTCCAGTTCATCTTTCTCCACTGGCTGTATAGTAGTCAGCTTAAAATAGTGTGAATTGCTCATCACTGTCTTGGGCAAACATACCACACAGGGCAAATGATTCATCTTACACACCAGAAGAAAAGTTCTCAATTTCTGAATTTTTTTTCATTTTGGAAGAAAACTACTGCTTCCAAATTGATGGAAATTTAGAATAAGTTATGTATTGAATGTCCATGACGTCTACTTAGACTTTACGTCCAGCGTGTAGCTCTGTTCATCTTTTCTGCCAGTGATGCCCAGAAGAGCAGGTGAGGAAGAGGGATGGGATCCTAGATGGATGTTCATTCCCTAGCTTTCACTAGGTAAGGCACCCGGGCGAACAGAGGTGTTCAGTCCTGTCATGGGGCAAAAGAAAGTGACAATTTTCCAACCCTGAGTAGAGGAGAGAATTGTGCCAGAGGTTTGAGCCACAATAACACCTGGAGCTCTTTCTGGGCTAAGGCAGGTCACGGCCTTTAACTTGCTGCCAGCTACACCTAAAACCACGTTCTAACGCAAGCTCGAGATGGAAATACTTGGGAAAGGAAAAACCTGAGCAGACTTCAAATATAGGTAGCATGTAGCAAAATGATACTTGGCTTCAGGCAGCGGTCCAGAACAAGCCATAGTAAATCTATAAAAGGACAACAGATAGCAGTATGAAGGCAGAAAGGAAGAAGAGTGGGACTTTGAATGACTTCTGCAATTTCACAATGCCAAGATGTACAGAAGTAGAATTTCAGGTACACTGGTGCGGACAAACATGGGATTTACATTCAGGCCACTTTCTACATCATCCCTTACACCAACCCATATCTAGGGAAATATTTAAATCTTGTTCTTCCTCTGCAACACATCTGAGAGTCATGGTTTTCTTTTCAGTTCTTCAAACAATGCTCTTGTTCATCTCTCATTCTTTAAACCCTTGACTAGAAACAGGCTTCCTAACAGGGCCATCCTGCACTATGAAGAAGCCAAAATGATCTCTAATGTCATTCTCAAAGATGAAAATGAGATCATCAAAATTATCTGACCCTTTCATCCTTTTACCTTGAACAGGCAGGAGGGAGGGGTGAGATCCCTAAACATATAACTGAAATGGGAAGTGCATTAACATTTATAGATTTTCATAGTGTTCTGATGAAAATAGCCAAAAATCACTGCTGAGTTTGAACACGGTTTTTCAGGAAGATGAACTGGATAGTGTAGTTGGCTTAGTCCACCTCTAGTGTAATTTTTGCTCTCTCCTATGTCCTTTACCCTGTAATTCACAATTTCCATTCTCATCAGTGCATTTCCTTCTGTTTAAATTGTGTTAAGTAGTTCAGGACTAAATAATATTTTACATACTAGCATGATTAGGAAATCCTGATACAGTTTTGCATTGGCTTCATGAGTGTCATTCATTTCTGTAGCAGTGATCCTAAGTTTTGTTCACATGCTTATGCCTCTTGGAAACTTATTTAGGCTGTTTTGGTCTGAAAGTGAGTCTAGCTATCTGGACAGACCATCCTATCAAAAATTTAGGTTCTGAAATTTTAATTGCCCTAGCATTTTCATGTGATACTTTCATAAACAAGTTTAGAGTAGTAAAGTAGCAGTAAGTTAGATACCCGTTCGCTGAAATGAAGTGTAGATGAATTGTCTCTGCAGGTGATATGTGGGGTAGACTGTGTCAGAGTCAAAATGATTTTTGAACCTAAGGCACACAGCTTTCAGTTGTAGATATACCCAGAAGTATATTCTTCCTTCTAGCAGCTTAAAACTTTTTTAGTGCTCAGATACCTCAAATTTCATGTGTTCAGCCAAGGCTATAGTGAGTTCTTGATGTCTCTGAATTGTTTAGTGGCTGTACAACTACGACTACTTCCATCACTATATATTTATTATATTGTGGAAGCTTTTTTATCTTGATACTCAAACTTCCCTGACTGACTTTCTTTTCTTAGGAGAATGACATTCTGCCTACCTGGGGCTCTCAAGTCACAAATGTTCAGGCATCAGCCATTTGTAACAGATATCCTAATTCTCCTCCTCTCTTTAGTTGGTGTCACACCAACTAAAGTTTTAAAGTTTTTTTGTTTGTGGGTTTGGGTTTTTTTTCCTTTACATTGAATATCTTTTCACATGTATAAGTAATGCATTGACTTCAGCTGTTTCTATTTCAGTGAGAGAGTACTTTTTGGGAAAAGGGTTGCTAAGGGAGGTGTTTGCAAATAGTCTGTGAAACACCAATGTTAGCTATGTAAATAAAACTAGTGTGAGAAGCAGTCCAATATCCAGTGCCCATTGCAACAGTTAAAAGTTGGGGGGGGGGGGGGGCGGGGGCAAGCTCAAGCAAATTCAGGCCCTAATTGATTAATTGGTATTGTTTGAGAACCACTGGCAGAATGCTCTTATCAGCACTGGGCACCTTTCTCTCTCATCCTGTCCCTGAAAACCATGGATATAAAATATCTTAGACTTTTTTTTTAATGTGTGACAGAAAAAATATATAAACCAGTGCATTTCTATTTATCTTTATGAAATGGCTGATTCCAAAGCAAATGCAGTTTTTTGTGACTGTCCTGTGGTAACCCATCCTCACCCATTTACTTGCATATAGTTATGCCCCATCCTGAATGAAGGCGGGAACTTAGGCTCTTAGGAAAAATTCTTCTTGAATTGACTCTTTTGTTAGTAACTGGCTTCTGCTGTTGTAACTAAACATGGCTCCAGCACAAATTGCTCAGTATTTTTGTAATGTATATAAATGTGCGTATATTTGATATATGCCACATGGTAATTAAACTGTTAACAGAGCCATTTCTGAAAGATACCATAAAGTTGCAACAAGAGTTGTATTTGAAGAAAAATAGAATTGAACTCATCTTTTTCCTCCTGTCTTTTTTGCATCCTGTTCATCCTTTCATCTATCAGAAAAAAATCTTAAGTGGAATGATACTTAATATTACTCTATCATCTTCAACAGCACTGTCATATCAAGAAAAACATATACAAAGAGGGTTATTATAACAGAGACAGAAGGAAAATTATCATTCTTTGTAAATATTTCAGCATGAGATATTCAATCCCTTTTCTCGCTTTTCACACCTGACACTGCTTAGGCTTATGTTTGACATACAGTCAACCTGATCTCCTTCTATTTATATCATTTATATAAGAGCTTTTTTCATGGAACTCAGCTAAGCTCCCATTTATCTGTACCCATCCGACTGGATGAGTCTGTTTTCTTCTGTCTGATTCCTAGATGGTAAGTGTTTTGAGGCAGGGACCATTCTTCTGATCCTTTGTTTGCCTGGTGGATGATGCAGTTGTTATAGAGATTAGAACAATGCCTCTGACTAACAGAACATAACTCTGTCTAAGGGCTATGACTCATGAGCTCTTAATGGTTTTAGCTGGAGCAGTTTAAGATGATAGTGCCTTCATGTCTCTACCTCCCCCTCTTACGGAAATTAAACCCCCAATAGTAGGAGAGAGACAAGCAAACCCCATGCCATCTCTTCATCTAGCTCAATTTAACAACCTGATGTTTTAGTTTATTAGCTGTCATAGAGGCTTAATTTAATGCTCAACACTTCTAACTGGGAGAGCTGAGGAGCAGGCACCTATTTCCTTCTGCCATCCAGGTTTGGGGCAATAACTGCTGACTGGGGCAAGACAGAGACTTTGGGTGGCAACATTTTAAACTGTAAGAGCTAAATCAGAGTTCACAAGCCAAAGCCTTCACCCTTGCTATTACTGTGATACAAATAAAAAATTACATTATCACCCCTACAACCACAGTGCACTAGTTCGAAAATGGTGGATTGTGAGAATGAAGCTTGAGGTATTTGTGCCTAGTCCTGTATTAATTCTATCTCCTTCACATTCTATATTGTTGAATTTTTATTTTATTTCAGATTTTTTTACCTGTCTCATTACAGTTCTGAGACGTGGGATCAATCATAATCATGAAATGTCATTCATCGTTATTCAAAGACTATTCAGGTATAAGATGGTCACTGATCAGTATATATTGTATGTATGTGAATAATTCAACAGAGTACAAAATAGGTAATCGACCTGTTATTTTGGCAGAGTTTCAGAGAGGCACAATGCTATGTAGCCATATTCTCAAACAGCATTATTCTACTAAAGGGCTTTGCACCATCTGAATGCCTAGCTCTCTATGAGACCTACTGCTAGTTCTTGGCTTCATAATTGATTTATTATTGCTCTTTGACAAAACTTCTTGCCCTTTTAACTCTTTTTTCAGCTGCACAGAATGAACTGGAGATAGATACACCATCTTCTGTAGTCATGTAGCTGTCACTTCTATAGTCATTATAGCCCTATGGCTGTGATTTGGTGGCCAAAAGCTTCAGTCAGTGTCACAGGCAACAGCAGCAGCAGCTGAGGGAATAACAGCAGTGGAAATAGGACTGGCAGCAGAAGTAGCATCCAGACTTGCTGCCTGCATTTTTGTTGCTGTTGATGTACACACAGATCATGCGTATGAAGCACTGGGAATACTGGCTGTGGCAGTTAACTTTCACATTGTTATTCTTCTCAGCACATTAGGCAGCTTTGTTCCAAGGCAGTAGCATTTGTCAGTAGGTGGGGGAACAAACTTCAGTGAGGTGGATCAGACTGGAACACCCACACACAGACAGGATAGCAAGTTGCGCTGCCAAAAAGTATGATGGCAACTTCCTTACAATAAGGCAAAATGAAGGGTTTGGGGCAGAGTCTCCTCTTCACAAGGCCAGTGGAAAGATCATCAGCTGCTCTTCAAACGACATCCAGCTTTATCATCAGCAAAGCAGGATTAATTGATTATTACTGTAGCTGTAAAGAAGGTTATGGGTCTGGAATATCTTTGAAGCTCATGAATTATTTAATCAAATGGAAAATCCCTGTCCAGAGAATAAGAAAATACTAAGAGTGTTGAGCTTTCTAGCTAGTCCAGCCTAAGGTTTCAAAGATAAACAGTGATAGAAAAAAGTTGATTAAAGTTGAAGAAAAAACACACAAAAAACCTGAAGTAACAAAACCCACCACCAAGAACGCCCCCTCCTCCTGAATCTGAATGAACTGAAAATAGCAGTTTTCAGGTATTTTCCTTCCCTTCATTCTGCTCCCAGACAGCTTCACTGTCCTAAACTTCTATAGGTGGTACAAGCTGGGTAAAGCTTAGATTCTTCTTATAATTCACTCTCACTTTATGAGTAGAAGAAAATTAATCTTCATCCTCATGCTTGAGCCAAATTTTTTGCTACTGTAAAGGAATGCCATTCTTTTGGCTTCAGCACAGTTGTATCCATTCCAACCAGCAGATAATTTACCCATTCTTTTTAATTTTAAGTGATGCAAAGGATTTTCATAATGAAGTAGGGCACCATAGTCAGGAAACTTCCTGCTTCTCATCTGAAACAAGTAAAAATGTCCTCTGCTTTGCTGTATATGTGTCAAGTAACAAATGGGTTGTGTTCTGAAGCAAGGAAATCCCATCAGTTATTTCAAGAGCAGGCCCTGTCACATATGCTGCAATCTCTGATGACCCAGTGCAAGCTGCCTGATTGTGTAGCAATGAAAAGCAATTTGAGTGAGCTGACAAACAACTCATAAACAGCTTCCCCCCGCCCCCGCATTTTTATTTTCTTCCTTTCTTTTCTTCTCTGTGTGGCCCATCTGCAATCTTTCCAGTGGTTAATTACCAAAGAAAGTTTTATCAGGCATGTAGAACAGAATGACTGTGATTCTGCTACTAAGGGAACTCCTGTGGGGTCCCCTACCAGATCTTCATATATCAGTTTTGTTCTAAAGGTGACCTGAGTCTGAAAGGTCCATTTTTAAATAGCTAAGAGAAATGAAGAGATGGGATTAAGTGCATACATAGCAATGGCAGATGGACAGTGAAATATACTGGTAAGGTTGCTAAAAGAATAGGAAAGATCTCAGTATACATGTGTGTAGATAAACAACAATGTAGATGGAGAAAGGGCAAAATTAGTTTCTTAAGCTTTGTGCATGCAGTTGCTGCTGAGTCTGTCCTCACTGTTTCTGGATTGGCTTCATAGGAGGCAAATATGTAGTGCAGCATCCAAAGACAGTTTTCCATGTTTTCATGCATATAACCTGTACGGTATCTGAAAAAGCAATTACCTAAGAGCAGTCCAGGCTATGTTTGAATAATAAAAATGGAAATCTGCCATGGAGTCCCCCTTCCTGTAGTAGGCTGTTTCTAGTCTGCCACTACCTGCTTTCTCAAATTCCCTCTTATCCCTGCTTGTGATTAGCTAAGGTTATTTAACATTTCTTTCCACACACCATCACTTTTACAGGAATATGTTTACAGTGGAGATATCATATGTTTAAGGACAGAATCCATGATTATCTCAAGAAATCTGAGAAGACCATTATTTTCTTCTATGATTCAGTATTAGTGCTTAACCATGAGCATAACTAAGGATGAAAATAATATCTCTGATTTCAGAGAGGATATGTTTGAAACTAAGCATACCCAATACTCAGTCTGCCATGGGCATGTGGGATTGCATAACTGCTAAAACTTGTAGAACAACAAAAATGAACACATATTGGTTGGCGAGTGCTTTCTCTTCTTAGTTCCTGAACCTGTGTTTTTGTAAGAGGAATAGAAATTAATAGAAAGGTGACAGTGGTGTAGTATCAGTGATTCGCAATGGCAGCAAGGGATGGTTACAAAAAGTAAATACTATTTTGCTTGTGACAGGAGTTAGAACTGCAGACCCACCGAAAACTGTTTATTACTGGGTTCAGCTGGACTCAGCACTAGGAACAGGAGCTTAAATACTTGCATGCATTTGGTTCTATCAGTAAGTATGCACATATAAGAAATTAAGGTGTCGGTGTTTTGAAAGAAACATAAGGTAGTAGTGAGTTCATTCTGCATTGGAAATCCTGGCCTAGAAAAAGGGGTTTAGCTGCTGTTAAGACATTGTTTTGTCAACGAAGTTATTTGGAGCAGATTAGTACTTCCCAAAAGATGCTTATACTTTCAAGGTCAACAACTAACCGGCTAATAGGGCTACATCAATGAACATGGTTAGAATTTATTCCATTATTTCAGAGAAGCTAAAAAAGGTGGAGTGGCTTCATTTCAGGAAGAGAGAACCAAAGTGTAAGTTTCAAGTAAAAACAGAGATTGTAGTGTATACAGGTGTAAAATGGGATAGTCCTTGCATCATCTTTTTGCAAGAATTTCTGAGAACAGCTGAATAAGGTTCAGAACAAGAAGAACAAAACTTTCATGGATACTTTTGGCTTTTGCTTTAATGTAGTCCTAAGGAAACAGAGACTTGACTTTTTGCTGTGCGACAATCACAGTAACAGTTGGTGCCTCCCAGCCTTATGGGTACTCTCAGTTTCTGAAACAGCATCCAGAAAAGCCAGTCTTTCTCTTAGTGAAGAAGGCAGTAATGTTGGCTGTCACCTTGGTGAAGGCTAGAGCATACTTTTTATCCCTTCACTTTAAGAGGAGATGTAACATAAAAGAAAAAAAAGAAAACAACACAGAAGTTGGTTTATATCCCAGAAGATTCCAAACTGGACATAAAATTTGTGCTTACAATAGGTTGATAATAAAAGATTCCTGGATTCTGTAGATAAAAATGGGGGCTGGAAGGAATGTCATCAGTTTATCAGCATCAACAGACTGAACAAATATGTTTTCATTCTCTTCTTTTGCATTCACACCTGATGATCAGCTTCTCAGTGTGGTTTATGATGCCAAGAATCCAGGTCGTTTTCACAGGTAAGGACCACCTTCTCCTTTGTGCTCCTTTTCAAGTCACTCACTGCAACTCTGCCATCATCACAGGAACAGTTTTGGCATGCAGTTAGGTCAATAATTGAATTTCTTACTTCAGGAAAGAACAAAAAGTTGCTAGAAATGTGCAGTCTGTATGTAAGCAGTCAGAAAACGGACCAAACGTCACTTCTTCATTTGTAGCTATTCCTCTTGAGTTCTCTGAGCCTGATCGTCTTGAGTCTGAAAAGCAACTAATGGTTTTGAGTGCTTTCACAGAGCATTGGCAGAACAGGAAGAGTTTGAGGGATATACACATTCTCAGCACATCAAATTCTGCAGCCCTTCGTGTTGCTATAAATGTTGAGTGACTTGAACGCAGGTAACAGAGTTTGTCTAGATTTATATCCATGAAACAGTGAGATTTGGTGCAGCCTGTAGATTATTTAGCTTCCTTTTACCTGAATTCATTGCAGCTCTTGGACCTCAGTTAATTGAAACACTGCTTAGCGTTACAAGGCTCTGTGATAACTCTGTACTCTTACCTTTGGACTAAGATACGTTGTTATGAATTATGCAGACAAAAAATGTCTGTCACTCCACCTACATAGGACATTTTCTGGATATATACAGATTTGCCTGTCAAATTACTCAGATTCCTGTTAAGCTGTGATGGCTTACTTCATTTGCTGCAGCCCATGAATATGAAATGAAAGGGTCAAGCTGTGTTAGCTTTGACTTTTGCTTTCCTGACTTTTTTGACTTTGAGGTAGACATTTAGCGCTTCTCAGTATATTATCTGAAGACTGTCTGTGGGAGATGTTCTCTTTAGCTGTTTCTTCCTGTATTGAATCTCTATTACACTAACAATAACAAATATCTTTTTTACACTCACATAGCATTTTTCAGAGCAGCGCAAAATGCTGAATGGACCTCATATCACTTTAATTTGTCAGCCCTGGCTATATAGTTCCCTCATAGTTATCACAGATATTCTTACTTTTGAGTAAAAGCAGAGAATGGCAGAAATATCTGTTCAGTTGGGAAATGCTGATATTTTAAAATGGCAGTGACTGTAAACTGCTTTTCTAGAGCTACCTATTAAATATCTATCGTTAAGAAATAAATGAAATTCTGCAGTGTGCTTCAGGATAGAAGGACTTAAGTAGAGTGCTATCTACCTTTCAAAAATAAATTTTGGGGACAAAATATTCATATAATCAGAGTCAATCTTTCTTATATTAGTAGTCAAGTTCTTCAGAAACAGCTGAATACAGATTTCCCAATAATTTTGCAGTGTCACGTTTCCCTCTGCTGTAAACGTATTCCACAATAGTTTGTGAGCATGGCAGTAAAATTTATTGCTTGCCAATAACTATGCACTGGCTCTCTAATACTGAAGAATATTTGATACAATTACCTATGGTTAATAGTATTTCTCTCTTCAAACAATGTTGCTGAAGTCAAGGTATTACTCAACATGAAGGAACACATCACAATCACTCCCTATGTCTTTCAAATACAAACATGTGGTTAATAATGATAAATTTGTATTCAATCATGTTTCTGTGTTCCAAGCTGGATGGATACATTGCTTACATGTAGTGTGATCATACAGCAGCCTTGTGCATGCATATATAGTTAGCTTGATGTTGAAGAAGGGAAGAGTTTCTCATTTGACAGTATAAGGAGACTGTGTCGATTTGATATCATAACAAGAAAGACTATTACTGTCTCTGACACCTCCTTTTTGCTTTTCTGAGGTCTCACAACTGATGTCTCTCCTTCCTCAGCTGAAGTTGCTCCTCTAAGTTACATAGAGCTAAAAACCCCCACTGCCTTGTGCTCCCGTGGGTATTTCTATTGGTGTAGAGCAAGTGTAAAATGCAATTAAAATCCAAATCACACCATAGATGGAAAATCAGGCCCAAATTTTCTCAAGTAAAGGAAAGTAAATCTTGGTTCTCAAGAGTTAAACTGATGTTCATCAAAAATATCACCAGTAATTACTGTGTAGCAAGTGACCGTTAAATTGAAATTAAGCCTAATATGGATTCTTGGTACACTCTTTGTTTCTTCAGTAGATGAGTTTCACCTCTGATGAATACAGCATTAATCTGTGCTTCATCATAAAACAAATTAATTAATAAACTAAATTATATTTTAATCTGTTTAATTTTTAAATTATTTATGATTGGGATTGTCTGTACTTGACCTGCAGTAATCTTTGCTCAAGGAAAAAATTAGAGATTAAGTTTTTCTATGGTTTTTTTTTTTACAGGGACCTTCCCATGTAATAACCTACTAGCTCTCAAATAACAAAATGTCCAGTAATCAAGCAAGACATTGCTTGGGCTAAAGACATAAACAATATTATAGATTCAATTATATATCCAAAATGATTTAGTGGATTAGCTGTTGCGTGCACGCTTTGGCTGCAACGCAGTGTAGTCTGTAGCTACATATTTCATAAACTTTTGACTATTTTAATTAATTTCACATAGAAATGAACAGAAACTGGAGTTTTCACTTTATGGACAAGTCTGCTACTTTGAAATGTATGAGTCCAATGGAAAATAAGCAATACATACATTTCTCTGAAAGGAAAGCCATAGTAGAATGATGATTTTAAATCAATTGAAATATTTCTGTTCTTCTAACAGCTTAAACATTTTTTTGAAGAGCTAAAAAATGAAAGTGGCTCCATTTCAGGGAAAGAGAATGTAACTTTTAAATAAATTTTAAAAATATATACAGAGGTAAATTGGTGGTATTACGTGCATCATCTTTTCTAATAGCAATAAGAATTTTCATATGAATAATCATATTGTTCCAGTCTGTAATGAAATATATTTTCCTTATCAAAATGTTTTTCTAATAGTATGCCTGTAAGATGAAAGTGATTTCACAATAGGTGTGCTATGAAATTTGTTGTATTCCCCGTTTGGTTTTGATGACATGGCATTTGCTAGCAGAAAAATGGTGCATCAGAAGAAACTAGGTTAGCTTCCATTATGTATTTTAAGCTAGGTTGTGATCTCCTGCCTTACATTGGGCCCTCAGTGTAAACAGAAGTAACCCAGAAACCCTTAAACTTGCACAGTTTGTTTTCCAGAGGATTTTTGATCATTTACAACGTGTCTCAATTTTTTATCCTGTCCATCTCTCTATTGCCATCATACAGTGGTGAAGAGCTGCACCTCCTGTATATTCACCCTCCTTTACGTAACTGTGAATTTTACTGTATCAATGTAGAAAATGCAGACTTATATTGCTTATAGGTTATGTATACAGTGTTGTACAAAATCTCCCAAACAAAATGTGTAGTATGTTAATTTCTACATGATGGACAATTGAGGCATTGCCATTTCAGTGCTTGATTCAAAGCCAATGGTGAAGCAGCTGAAGATGACAAATCGACATTCTCTGACAAACCCATGGTCTTTCTAAAGCCTGCACAATGGAAAAACAATCTGGTGTGTCTAATGTCTGCTTAGATTTAGAAGTCAAGTTCCTTATGAAAATAGGATTGATACTAAAAGTAGATTAATTTCACCAAATGTTAGAGATATAAAAGTTAGGTGACTTGTGTAAATTAACTTAGGAAGAAACACTTCTGGATGGGTGTTTTATTTAATTTATCATGCACCGCCATCTTAAAATGAGTCATTCACTGACATGCCCCTCTCTCCACACATGCTACAGGGAAAGCTAAGCTTCAATTAGAGAGCTAACCTTAGGTGGATAAAACCAGTAGAGATAAAATCCACGTAAAAGAATTTAAGGCTTTTTGCTTCTTCTGCCCAGAAACTTATTCTTCAGCTTTTAGGAAGTAAGGAGATAGCAGGAGGAATAGAGCCAGAAAGAAGTTGGAATAAATGAGCACCACACTCCTCCTAGTCAGAATTCCTGGTTACCTTGTTGAGTTAGCCTCCTTTTACATGATGGTAAGCAATCAAATGAAAGCTCAAAATGCTTTACCATACCTGATTGTGGACTTTGTTTGGGGATTTTGGCTGCTGCTTCGGGGCTCGAGGTGGCACGCACACGCTGATTGGCGGAGTTATGGATGCTACTTGGAACAGCTGCTGAGATGTTTTTGCGAGGTTTCATGTCTTGCAACCACATTGGAGATGCCTCAAAGGCTTGCATTCGCCGAGAGTGGCTGTTAGCGTTGACTTTGAGAAATGCCTGGGCCTTGTATTCCTGAAGGTCTCCATAGTTGGCATCGGTCACCCTGCACTCATACAAGCCTTCATCCTTTTTCCTCACTTTTGAAATCTGCAGCTTGTGGGAGATGTCATTCCCTTGTACTTTCACTGTCTGCAAATTTGCCAGGAAAACAAAAAAACAAACAAACAAACAAACATGTTGTCAGGTATTATTCTTTCTCTGGGGAGACTCTACCGATGTAGAGCCCGTCCAGAGAAGTCAAGTGCCAAATTAATCAGTGGTGTGATTGTGCTTACTGCAGGGAAATTGCATCAAGGATGAGTATCTATTTGTATCTATGAGGTTGTCTGATGTCTTCTTTCCAAAACTGTTTAGATGGTTTGCTCTGAAATGCTAATTGGCCTCAGACAAACAACCCAAACTAACATGCTCATTCCAATTAATTGCTTAAGATCATGAACATTCTTAATGAGCTTTCTTACATAAACCTAATATCTGTGCACTTCATTGGTTAAACTTTTCCAGTTAGTTTGCTTTATTGAATAATTCAGTTTTTGAACTAGTGCATTAACAATTTTGTTGGAGATGTTTGCCAATATTTAAATGTTAATAACAATTTATTAGATTAGCTTGTAGTCTTCGCTATATTGAAACTGCATATTTGACATTCAATTTGTCTCCTTCAGGCATGTCCAAACCTTTGGTATTTTTTGTTTTTTAACCATAACAAGACATCTTCTGTCGGGTAGTTCCTTTTATCTCTTTATATAATTGTGTACTTATTAGAAGCCATATATCATTTCTGCAGCACATATTCAAGTAGCACATATTCAAGATCATTTTAAAAGTTGTCAGCTAAAATAAGACTCCTGATTTATTTTTAATTGCTTTTAATATCTGATGGTAATGTAACATATTTTTGTCTCACATAATTAAAACACACATGAGTAAATTATGCATCCAGAAATGTGTGATAGGTATTAAGATGCATTAGGAAAGGTAACACAGATTCCTTTCTGTATGTTCATCACTTTAGAGAATTATATTTAATTAATTGGCTATTACTCTCTATCTGGATTAATATCTATTGCCCCACAGGAAGCCAGTTAAAAGGGATTCGGTGGGACAGAAAACTTCAGCTTTGAAGAACTCCTACCTGGTTTACTTCCACCATTACATAAACATGGATGCAAATGTTGCTTTGTGTCATATCAATGACAGGCAATGAGGAAACATCAGGGTGATGAATATATGGTAGATCACAAAAATGGAGAATTGTTAGATTGAAACTAGGCACGTGTTATTGGTGATTATACATCCCATTGATTCTGATAGCTTGGCATGCTGTAGTCACCAGTGTTGGCAAAGCACTTACTCTGCCTGCTTGATAAATTGAAGAGCAATACTTGTGAATACATTATTGCTTTAAGGTACTGGATGGACTTTACAGCCTGTTGTGTTGTATCCAGCTCTGAATTTATACTTGGCAAACTGAGCTGAAAGTATGGATTGCATACTTTCAGGCACAACATATGCAATATTAATTACACAGAAAGTGCTGGATAGTTATTTAAACCATATTCAATAATAATGTATCTCTACTGAACAGCTCATATTCAGCAAAAGGATTAAAGAAGTTTCATACAAATGGAAAGAGGATCTGTAGGTCATATTCTGCCTTCATCTGCTCCCATGCAATATCTGCAAAGTTAAGTCTTGCATAGCACTAATGAAAACTGGAATTTGTTTTGGGTTTTGCATTTGAAATTTAGAAATTGTTGCAGTCAGCATGTACGCATGTTTTCAATTTATGCCTGATTATAATTTAAAACCAATACAAGTGGTGTATTTCAGCACAGTTTAAAAACACGTTTAGCATCTTTTACCATTTCTTTAAATAATTTACTAAATGCACCTAAAAGTTTGCTCTCCTCTTTGTGAAGATACTTTCCAGTAGTACTAATGGAGACTCTGTGTGTGCCTTCAAGAAAGAAAAAAAGGAAGGCTACATTTGTTTGTTACACTTGTTGTGTATTTAGACTGTCAATCTAATGTTGACTTTTTTTAATTGCAAATATAAAATGCTTTATGCAAGCTTATAAAAACACTGTATGAATACCCCATCATTAATTATTATCATACATAATGAGAGAAAGAGATTTTTAACTTGAAAGATGGGACAAGCTTTACAGCCTGTACTGTGTCACAGGGGATTTTGAATGAGCCAGTATTGATAAGGAATAAATTGGCTGCTAGCACTATGTCTAAGTGGAATAGTATCCAAAGATCACATGTGGGCCTCATTTCTAAGATAGTCTACAAATGTAACTGAAGATATGGTCCATGACACAAATCGGTTATAGTGCATGGTAAGAAGTATCAAAGGAAATGTAAGTATGGCCAGAATATGTATCATTTTGAATATAACGTATCTGAATTCCCATTTATAAATGCCCTTCAGCTATACCTAGCTGCACTTTGACCTGTTGTAATTACTTGGTTAGTTATCTGTAGGCATCAAAGAGCAGCAGAGTAAAGGATTTAACAGAAATTATTCACCTCTATCTCTTGCTGTTTTAAGCTTTGCTGGTACTTACAGCCTTGGCTGCAGCTAAAAGGCACGTCCGAAGGGATTGTGTCTGAGAAAGGGAAAACCCCTTTGGGCTCATAAGGAATACTCATGCTGCAGTATCTGCTAAGTATCTGTGTCTTTCCACTGCAGTGAGCACCACACCATGACCCCACCACCATACATTTCCTGGGATGCTGAGGGAGGAGGGTCTGAACTCCTCTGAGGCCAGGGGCTGTGGCTGTGCCTGACTCAGGGTATGGGTCTGCTGAGGAAAGCATGCTTTCCCTGGACAAAGGCTGGGACAAAGGCAACAAAAGCAATGTTGCTCATAATTTTGTTGAGACAACATTCTGGTTTAATCTTCAAACGGCAGATAGGTAACTCTGGTGTCAGAACCCCACTTTCCTAAGAAAAAGTCTCAGTGGCCAAGAGCGGAGATTACTCCCAACAGGGAGGTCTTGTCCAAAGACTTTCTGAGCTTTTTTTCTGCCAGCAGATATGAACCTAGGAAAGCACCCATTTAAATAGTTGCACACCCCACTGAAGGAACGTGCAGCTTCACGGCCAAATTTCAGCCTTAAAACCAGCTTTGGAGCGCCAAAGGCAGGCTCAGCAGTTGCCCAGGGTAAATGAAAACGAGGTAAAAGGATGGGCCCAGGCTGGAAACAGAGTCTGCCGAAGGTCTACTGCCTGGGCCTCGCTTGCCGATGCCTTCATGCCCAGGGGGGTGCCCAGGGGTGCGGGCTGCGTGGGGCAGGGCTGTCCCGGCACCCTCTGCCAGGGCCGGCGAGGAAGGAGCTGCGGGCTGCCGGCCGCCTGCCCGCTTCAGCTTGCGGGGCGGACGGGGGGGGATGCGGGGGTGGGGGGACGGCCTCGCCGCACCCGGCGTGGGCTCTGGCTCAGGAGGGACCCTCCCGGCCGGCGGGGCCCGCCCGCGCCGTGCGGCGCCACTTACGCTGATCTTCGTGCCGTCGCTGTCCAGGTCCCGCTCGGGCAAGAGCTCCACCTGCAGGGAAAGGAGCGCCCCGTGGGTCGCCGGCCCCCGCCCCGCCGCCGCGGGCGCCCCGCTCCGCGCCCCGCTCCCCGCCGCGGAGCCCGCGGAGCGGCGCGCCGCGTGTGCCACCTGCGGGCCGCGCCGGGGAGAGCCGGCACGGGCGGCGAGGCACCCCCGCAGCGTGGCAGAGGGGCATTGCCCGCCGACCCGCCGCCCGCCCGACTCGCGTGGGCGTCTTTTCGGGGCGGGTGAAGGCCGAGAGCGGTGCGGAGGTGGCAGCGGAGGAGGGGAGGAGCGTCCCTGGATGGCAGTGTAAGTGGACATGGCCCCCTCTGTCCCACTCGGAAGGCTGAAACTGCGCTGTTGTGCGATTTTTTTTTTTTTTTTTTGCTTCTTTGGGGCATTGGTTCCCCCTGCTCCCCCCCAAGTGCGTGCCCTCCTGTGGCAGCTGCATGCAAAGTTAGGGCTGCTAACTCGACTGCACCAGCTGTAAATTGGAGGGCACGTGTAGGATCTTGCCACTGGAGAAATAAAAAAAAAAAAAAAAAAATCCCACAAGGAGCAGTCTCTCAACAGCTGCGTTCCAAAGGGAAAATGAAAGAGGAAAAAAAAAAGAAAAAAATTTAGACTTTGGAAATCTGTGTGGTTGTGTGAATGTCCCTAGATGCATCCTGAGAGTGACAGGCACCAAAGGCACCATCCCTCGAGGTGGGCATTTTTCTCTGCAGGTTCCTGCACTGTTATTTCATGGTCAAAATTAAGTCCCTGGGGAGTTCCAGAACCTCCCTCTGCTCCCTTCATCTTCCCCCCGCCCTTTCTCTCCTTCCCTCCCTTCCTCTCCACCCCCCCTCCTATGGCATTCCCGGGTGGTTTGGGGACCCCATGGCAGAGGATCAGTACCTGAGTGCCTGTCACCTCAGCTCCAGCCTCTTGGTCCTCAGCTGCCCGCAGAAACCACCACTGGATTTCGAGGTACACCGAAGCGGAGCCACTTTGGAAAGCACAAGACATCTCCACATTCTGCCCTTCAGTGGCCGTGACATTTCGGGGAAACTCAGTGAATTTTGCTGCAAAACAAATTCATAACCTGTTGGGATCTCCTGTTACCTACTCATTTTTTATCCTCTGGTTTTTGTGTTGCCTTTTTCCTTCTGTCTTTCTCTTTTTTCTTTTTAATTAATGTCTCTGTTTTCTTTCCTCATTCCCCCCCTCTTTTCTGATTTTCCAGTTTTCCCACACGTTATCTCCCCCAGTCTCTCTCACACGCAAGTATGCTTTTCCTCCCTTATGCACAAATCCACCTTCTTTACACTCTAAGCTCTGCTCATGGGAAATGCTATAGACCCCCCTTGCTTGCTCCCATGGGCTAGTAAAGTTTCATGTAATTAGGTCCAAATACCCTTGGGCAGAATGCAGTATTTCACCACACTCACTGAGGGATTTTGTGCAAGACCAATTTGGAAGAGGGGAAAAAACCCCAGATGGATTTATTGTATTTTGTAGGGCTGAGCTGGAGCCGTGTGAATTGTTAAACCTTCCACAGCCGTCTGGAGCGGCTGTTGGAACGGGCGCTCTTCTGAGGTGCGGGGTACAACCACTCATCCAAATGCCCATTTCAAAGGCTTTACCTGAGTTAGTTAGTTACTCTTCCTGAGAATCTCTGCTTGCATAATCAGACCAAGAAGCAATACATCTTCTGTTTCTCAGTCCTGGCAGACACTTTCTAGAACTAACCTTCACCTCCGTATCCCAGTCCTTTAACGCACAGGATCTGCCCATTTCAGTGTACCACTGCCAGGTTTAAAAACTAATCCTGACGGACATAGTCCAGGGCACCAGTATTTCTTTCAGTGTCAATCTTTACTTCCTTCTCATCCTTTCCTATAGAACTCACTTGAAAATTGTGCAACATAATGAAACATGATAGTCAGGTGAGGGGGACTACAGACAAACTGCGTAATGTGTGAAACCTGTGTTTCAAGAAGAGGAAAATTTGGAAAGACCCTGCAATGTTGCTTTCTGTTATGCATTGTTACAGATTACAGATTGACTAGAGCATATTATGATGCGAAGGAAATATTGCTCGTTGTCTCCTCCCCTCTTTCTCTCTCTTTCTCCAGTCTTCCTAGCTAACCTGGAATTGGTGGGATAATTTAGCAATACACTCAACCAGTGTTACTTCTTTTTCCCCTTACATTTGTGCTTGGCAACAGATACTTAGCAAAGCCACCAGCTTCATATTTCACGGTGTCCCTTTTTCTGTCCCCCTCCGCCCTCACCGGTCAGCGATCGCTACTCGCCGAGTTAAGCTGACAAAAGGACTGTGCATTTTGTGTATTCGGGGCTTGTAAGTTTTGTTTGTTTGGTCGTTCCCTCCCCTCCTGGTCAGTGCGTGTGAGCGGTGTGGGGACGCGGAGGGGAATACTGCCAGCATCCTCCCCGATCGCACCGCCAAGCGCAGCCCGGCACAGGCTCGCAAAGCCGGCGGGGAGCTCCCGGCAGGGAACAGCGGGCAGTGGGCAGGGAGCAGGGGACGGCGGGCGGGGGGCGGCGGGCAGAGAGCAGGGGATGGCGGGCGGGGGGCGGCGGGCAGGGAGCAGGGGACGGCGGGCGGGGGGCGGCGGGCAGAGAGCAGGGGATGGCGGGCGGGCGGCGTGCGGCGGGCGGCGGGCAGCGGGCAGCGGGCAGCGGGCGGGGGCAGCGGGCAGCGGGCGGGGGCAGAGGGCGGCGGGCGGGGGCAGCGGGCGGGGGCAGCGGGCGGCAGGCGGGGGCAGCGGGCGGGGGCAGCAGGCGGCGGGCGGCGGGCAGCGGACGGGGGCAGCTGGCGGCGGGCAGCGGGCGGGGGCAGCGGGCGGGGGCAGCGGGCGGCGGGCGCAGGGTCGGCCCCGCGCGATCTGTCCATGGTGCTGACAGCGTCGCCGCAGCCTCGAGGTCCCAAACAACCGGTTCCTGCAGCGCCGGGGCTGCTTGGAATGCAAGGCGCGCCTTTCGGCGAGCAGGGAGGAAGGCGACGGGGTTGGGGGGGGGAGGTCTTCAAAGAAGTCGGTTTTGTCTTTTTCTCCGTTTTTTTTTTTGGGGGGGGGCGTAGAAATACACATAGTCACAGAATCGAAATGAAGGTCTGACTCTGAGGATTGCAGGATAATCGGAGAGGAAAGGGGACGCAGCACGAAAGGAGACTGCAATATTTTAAGGGAGGCAGTAGATTTAGCCATCCGGTACTTGGTCTGAATGCAGTGATTATGCATGCATGGGTAGGTGTTTATTGTATGCATACATGCATATATACAAGCATGCACAACCCAAACACATGTATGTCCATTCACCAACACCCCTTTACTCTTCTACAAGGTGCCTGTTATTTCGCTCTTTCCAACCAAGTAAAGGAAGCCTGTTTTATTGCCACTTTGGGGAAACTTCTCACTTCTGTTCCTATTTACAGACAATTTTCAAGCTAAATGTAAACCTGATGCTTGGTGTCTTCATCTCCTATCTATTGTGGTTGTTTTCCTTCTTTTTATTTTCTTCTTCGTGCCCCCCCTCCCCCCAATGTTGTTCTCAGTCTGTTTTAGCATAGAAAAACAAACACACGTATTTGACAATAAGTGATCTTACCTTGGGTAGAAAGTCCTTGTTGAATATACATAACTGAAAAGAAAATGAATCCAACATAAGCTAAAAAGATCCCCATCATTCCAAGACGAAGAAGAAGTCACATCAGGGTAAGAAAAGCCAAAGGTGCCCTCAAAAAAGGAAGAATTGATATATGAGTGTATGTATGTATCTCTAAATATATGAACAGAAAGAGATTTTTAAATGTTACAAAAAGCTCTGTATTGTAGCCCTAGCTGCGACACTGGCAGCATTCTGCTACTCAGTGGAGTCTTTTTCTTTGGGAAGAGCGAGTATTGCAATACAGTGTGGTTCAGATGAGCTGTCTCAGGCGCTGTGTTGCTTGAAGTCCAGATTCAGACTAAAAAAAAAAAAACGTCGAAAAGTGGGTATCAGCTGCCTTCTGTGCCTTTTTTCAGCTACCTGGCAGCTTCGTCCAACGTCAGCTCTTGCTGCTCAGGATGGCGTGATGACTGCCCTCCCTACACACTGATCCAGCTTGGGAAGAGGGGAGTGGGGGAAAGAAGGGGGGGGGGGAGAATTCTACTGTGCTTGTATTGCTTCAACTTTTCCCTCTAATGGCTGCGATAATGCCTTTAACCCTTCCCTCTCTCTCCCTGTTCTCTACACCGCTCTACCTGTTCTGACTTCTACTGGCTCTGATGCTGGGGTAAAGCTGCGCTCTTTTTTTTTTTTTTTTTTTTTTTTTTAATAGCGTACATAGCGTAGAGCTTGTGATTGTAGAGAGCAGGGAGCCTTTATTGTACTGATGTAATCTTCGGTCTCACATCCCAAAACACTCAGTGGCTAAGAGGGCAATGCAGTGGTTTGATTTTTGGTGAGTTAAGCTGTTTCTGTTTTCTCCTTTTTCTCTCCCTCTTACAGGGTTTGAGGGGAAAATAGTTACTCAGTAATCCTATTGCACTCGCTATTGCCTTCTCCAAATAACTATGCTTCTAGCATCTTACATTGAAATGTTGTTCATTTTGTCTTCAAAGACAGATAAAGAAGATGATACTTAGAGTGTGCTTAGGATACATGTATTTATAGAGATTTCTACAGAAAAAATATTTAGCTAGATAAAAACCGATTTTGATATCCTACAGATTACTCACAGTATATATATTTACGTACACCAGAGAAGGTGTTTACAGCATATTAAAAAATGCTTTATCCTGCAGTGAATGTTTCCTTCTCTCTTCCCTGTTTTCTGCCTATGTATATTTATAATGTTTAGACAGGAGACTAACCTTGACTGTATTAGGTGTTCAAAACACCCTGAAAAACATCTGCACTGAGGGAAGTTCTCTGACTAAAATCATTGCGCTGCTTGTAGTAAGAAGCCATCTAGAAAGTGCTTGTTGCACTATGCAAACACCAAATACCCTCACAAGGCTGAGACAAAGACTAAATAGAATCTGAAAAGAGCACCTGATAATCACTCAGACTGACAAATAGCTGAACTTAACTGCTAATCACAGACTAAAAAAAGATATAAGCCGTACCAAATTAAAGATAATTTTATCCGCATGGGCAATATGTTTTCCTGTTGGATGAAGAACTGGGCAGGTTCTGTCATTCCTGGCAATGGGAGTGCAGCAGTTCCACAATGGTACAAGATGCAACTTTCACCTCACTTACTGCACCATCCAAATTATTACATGCATACAAGACATCTGACATAGCTGCAGAGATGTCTTTCACAGAACTAATGCCATCTGACTGGAGAACAATCCTTTTGTCTACATTTAGCATTTATTTGTTTTATAATTGCATGAGTTCCCATCATTATTTATGAAAATAAGGGAGGCATTTCCCCATGGTAATAGTCTATTCCACTGATGTCATATCTTAAGCATAGCAATAATTCTGTGTAAAAAATGAGTACAATAAATCAAATATAATTTAAATGATTAAAATGATCCCCCAAATAGGAAAACACTTATGTTGCCTGAAAGATTTTCTGTTACCACAGAGTTTTAATTACTTTAAAGGAGGTCATGATGGTTATATTCAAAACCAAAGAAAACCTGCAAAACAAAAGAAAAGCACAAGTCTTTAAAGGTGGTGGACCTAAATTATCTGAAGTAGCCAAGGACTGTGATTCACTGATTAGACACACACTATAGGGGTCTTTACAGGTTCAGATGGTGAATGTTTCAATAATTTCTATAAAAGAAATCAGATCCTTTTCAGATGGGCAGCCAAAATCCTAAGTCACTCCTGAAAATGAAGGCTGATTATAGGATTCACTTCAAACCCATATACGTCATCAGTAATCAGTTGAAATTACAAATTAGAGACATATTATCAGCAGCCAAGTTAAATGTAAATTAGACAGGAGGAAAAAGATTCTAAGCAGCATCACCTGGTTTAGAAGGAAAGCAGAAAACAAAAATAGATCACTTTTTTTCCTCTTTTTTGCCTATTCCAATTCAAGACACTTGATAGGTAAATTTAATTTCATCAATTTGTAATTTAGAAACAAGAATAATTCTCCCAAATACCTTGTAGTCAATGGAACTAATGAAATCTTAAATTACTGTCACACGGAGGTACAAAATAATATATATTGTTATTAAAACATCAAAACAGAGGATGTATTTATTAGGAAATGGATTTAATTGAAAGAATCCTAAAACTTGGTTACATGTTTATTATTTTTACTTTATTCATGTGCTGTAACAAGCCATATGATTCTGTCAAATATTGCAAGCAGAAAACAGAAAAAACCCACCTCATGACCTCAATGTTAAATTTCACCCTGATGGATGTGGCTTGTCCACAATCAACCATGCTGTATGAATCTGGGCAGTGAATGTGTCTAGTTACCTTGTGTGAAATCTCTGCCTTTTGTGCTGTAGAAAGAGTTTTCATGTAGCCTAACTTACGTGAGAAGTATCAGTTGTGCTATGGCATGAATGATATGATTTATGTGAGGTTTTTACTGCCTCTTTTTCCCCCTTTCAATGATTCTAACAGATGAGTCATCACTGGACACTCTTCCAGGTCATAGCCAGAATGTCCATGCACAGGAGAATGACTTTTCAAACATGCCAAAGAAACGTAATAATGGAAGACCCATTTATGCTGCCTTGGAGCTGAATTGTGTAGTTCATCCTGTGTCTTATTACTACTTCAGTACATGTTCCAGATCAAGTGCTCCTTCAAAACCGTAAATGGCCATGCATGTTCACCACTCTGCCCAGCTTACCGACCCCAGGTCTATGCAACTGTTTTAACTATTAAGGAAAAAAGTGGCCATGGAGGTTATGATTCCATGCTCAATAAAGGTTATAAATGAAAGCTATTGTGCTGCCAGTCAGCAATAAGGTTGGACTGCTTTGGTCCCACAAAGACATGTGCTGGTATGGGCTGCCTTGCCCTGCAGGAAGCTGGTCAGCTGATGACCTACCTCTCGGCATGACACCACGGCTGAGTGTTGCTATCCAACAAGCTCAGTTAAAAATAAAAATAAAAAAAGTTACTTTTGGATATTTTGTTTGATTTTTTTTTATTGTTTGATATTTTCAGCTTTTTTTTCATCACTACTGTTATTTCAAAGATTTGTTTACTATTTCAAAGGAAATTTTGCATTTTCTGATAAAATTTCTGATTTATAAAAGTTAAAAAGGAGGTTGATTTTCTTCACTGAGGACAGCTGTTTCACTTTGTTAACCCAAGTGCTCATGTGAGTCTCTTCCAGCATATCACTGTTGCCTCCTTGCAACAGTATCACTGTATCTTTGCTGTAAGTAATTAAAATATATAGGAAGTCTATGAACCAGCTTGATTTGTAATGGGGAAAACAAAGCAACGAACCAACCAACCAATCCCTTTTCAGTGTTTCTATACTTGCAAGTTTAGCAGAGCTAGCAGCAGCATAACTCAACAGTAATTATTTTGGTAATAATTCTGCAAAAACTTGTGGAGGGTTAACTTTCAAACCTGAGAGTATCAGTGGGACTTCTTACACAATTTTAGAGAGATACAAGGAGCTACAGCTTACATAAGTTTAAGGAGATAACACATGCACAGAATTACCAATATCCAGACCAGTGAGAGCCTTGGCTATGCTCAAAGAATTTGTAATCTTTGAAGAACAGAGAAAAGTTAAACAAATCTGTATGTTTTAAGTATTTCTGGGACAAGAATTTCTCATATCTGTGTATGATGTCACCATGGGCTCCCAGAAATGGTAATGCAAATGATAGCTATTTCACAATGAAAGTAACACCATAACCTTAATCATGACAGAGAATAAAGGTATGACCTTTCAAAAGTAGTAGCATTTAGGACACTTACCAGTCTGAAAAATACTTGCCAAATGATGCTTTTTGTTACTTCAGTGGGATTGCTTGTTCTGATTACTGTTCTGCATAAACACAACTATACACTCCATGCTCGTAGTGTGTAAATGTATAATTTTGTGAAACTAAGCATTTGGGATGTGATGTCTCTATGTTAGCTATGTCTTTCAGAGTTTGAGGTGGTGGTGGTAGTTACATTCAGTTTTTTTCCTCCACTTTTATTCAAACATATATCAACCATCTATGAAACCAACAACGGAAAAGGAGGGAATTATAATAAAGGTTAGAAATAAGTACTGTTTTACCTTTAAGGTATTTTATTTGAAATACCCTCCCACTCTTACTCTTCGGATCAGGGATATTATATTTTATGGAATTATTGTTTGTGTTTGGACATTGTACCTTTGCCACTCTTGTGAAAACTCTCGTATATTTGGCCATATTCAAAGGTCTGAAAAAATATGGGTTGCATATACTCAATAACAGCTCATATCTCTTAGAAGCCTGTGTTTGTTCATCGTGTCTAAACTCCTCACAGCCTTGAATGCTGACTAAGTGCATATAAAACATTTCACAGAGTGAACAGACATGCAAAGGGACTAGCTGCGCAAAACCCCTGTAATTAGAATCTGGAGAAACAGGAGAAAGGCAAGAGAAAAGAAAGATGTGACAGGGAGCTGAAGCACCAATGAAGGGGTTTAAAGTTAGAAAATGTCATAATGAAGTTTGTCCTTTATCTTAATTCATTCCTTTCATTCACATGCAATTATGAGCAAGCTCTACTTCAGGTGAACCCCCTCCTATTTTTAACCTGGGCTCATACTTCACTCAGTAGACAAAATTGTCCTAGTCTAAGAATGGCTTCCTGCGCAGGCCCAAGAAGTAAAGGATGCCATTGTATGTGGTACTTCTGCCTTACTTCTTACAAGTATTGGAAGAGAAAGGATGCCTTCCCCTCAGGGCAGCTAAGTTCTGGCTTGGAGAAGCAGAGTCCTTCTCTGACTGCCAGAGTTCTTGAGCGATGTTGCACAGTCCCTTACATCAGATGTTTCACAGACGGTCACTTCTCACGGTGAGAAGTGTGTGCTTCTCATTTCTGAATGCCCACCTCAAGATCCTGAGGGCTGAGATGAAGAAGCACTGAGCAGTCACAGCTGCAATTAAAGTGAATGGGTGCTGTGCTTGAAGGTGCAAATTATTACAGAACGTGACAAAAACCCACGACCTGGGTCCTGGGTAGCTCAGCATTGACTGTTGCCTGTGTGCCTCTGCTGCCTGTCTGTAAAGTGGGATATATTATCCTGTCACTTCGGAGAGGTTTTGTTAAGATAAATTAACCTTCATGAAGCTCACAGAGCTTTGCGTGATGAGCACCATAGGGAAGCCCATAAGGAAATGAATAATTCTGTCTCCAGCTCAGAGTTTGAGTGGTGTGCAGGGGTGAGGCCTAGGGACATACACTGAACAATAAAAATAACCAAAATATCAAAGACCTGCTCATTACTTGAACTCCATTCTTCACGTACTCTGAATGAGGTGGGGGGAGGCTCTAGAACCCCCCCTGCGTCATGGTGTATTTAAAGACTACATGATGTTGCACAGGAAGGGAGGCAAGGTTAATTCTTGCTTTGCTGTCTCTTGAGTACTTGATTTTGCTACTTTAACAATGCTCTTTCAGTACAGCTTTTTACGTATAGTGAACATTTTATAGCACTCTGTCTACCATTGTCTCTCTCTACCATTAGGTAGCTGGGAGAAAAACTCACACAACCTTAAAATGGGACTTTGGGCATCAATCCAAATGCTTTTTTCCTGATTTTCTCTTTGTTTTTATTAGAGAAAAAGCAAAAAAAAGGGGGGGGGGCAAAAAAGGCAAAAAAAAGAGCTGTTTTAAGCACAGTCTGTACCCTGGGTTTACGGAAAACACATGAAGCTTAACATTGTATGCAGAAAGCCTTGATGCAGAAAGCCTTTCTTGATGCAGAAAGCTGTATTACTCTTCTTATGAACCTCCTCCTTTTTTTTGACCTTTTTTTTTTTTCCCCCAGTTGGTTCATACCCAGAATAGTGTAGAAGTATCTTTACAGTATGATAAATTCGTATTTCTGGCTTAAGTGAGTTTCGAAAACTTGAGTTCCTAAACTGCTTAGGATTATATAGTCAGAGCTTTTTAGCAAAACAAAAAAATAAGTGGCAGAAATTCTATTGTAGGATTTTATACTGTCTGAACTATGGATATTGACTGCATTTTTTCTAAATTCAAGCATCACTGAATTTCCGTTTGATTTCCCCTTTTTTTGCATCTTTGCATCTCTGAGGGTGTTGGTCCCAAATAGAGTAAGAGTTGAGGGGGTTTCTTGGAAGAAAGGCACACTGGAGAGCAGGATAGTGGCCGAGCTGTTTTGTCCAGGCTATTCAGTGCACGGTTAGTGACGGGTGTGCTCACCACGTTCAGACAAATGGGGAGGCCTGGAGACAGCTATCAGGCTGGTCAGATAAAAGACTTCATTCCTTTCTTTGGACCATTCTAAGGCAAATCACACTCTGTCCATGAAAGAATTAATATTTTTTTTGTGGAGGTAGCCCCAAAATTTACTGGATTCCTTAAGATCTGTCAGTGTGATGAAGGACAAAAGTATTCTCATAGTGCCCAAAGAGCATACTTAATTTTCTTAATGGAGTAACAAAGGAATGCTTCCTGGAAAATATATATTTTTCACTTCTTTATTTTCTTTTTTTTTCCCCTGTCTTCACTGGCACAGGCATATTCGGTGGAACTTCACACTGAAATAGCAGCAAAGAAAGCAGAAGAAGTGTTATGTGAGGGGTTTTTTTGTAGTTTGAAGTTTTACAATGAATCATGAAGGTACAGTGTAGCCTTAGGGAAAAACTGTTTTCTTGCAAGACAAGTTCCTTATTTATCACTTGAAAATACTTTTTCTGTTGTTGCATGGTAGGTGTTATCTGTTCGTTTGCTTTTGAAACAGAATCTACTTATTCAAATAAGTCTTTATGAACAACACTGCTCTGTGGACATTTTTGTTGACTTGTAATTTCTAATTGTCAGTTAAACCTTATGGATGTGCACAAGTTGTACAAATTTAACTGTCTTACAGGCTTATGAATTTCTACATACCATAGCAGTCGCATTTCAGAAAAATCACAGTCTGTATCAAAATCCAGTTATGACATTAGTGGCTATATTAAGTTTTTTATGGATTTTAGGTCTGTGCTTTTGATCTATGCTATGCCTAGCCCTCTTGTGGACAGTTCTTTTGTGAAGGAGACAGTGAGGAACAGCTGAGGATATGGACAGTTGTTTGCAACTTTTCCCAGCAAGTTGGAAAACTGGAAACTGGAAACTGGGAGAGTCAGTGCAACTCACAGACAAGCCAGACTGGAAAATACCATTTGATCATTGTCTGTCTGTGGTCACCTAGGGCAAGATCACTGGACACTATTTCTGATTATTCATCCAGAAAAGCATGAGGCACTTATAAAACTTTTCATCTGCAGCATTCAATTCCTTTCAGCTATTCCCTTTATGCCTTTATGCTTTTCCTTTATGTTAAAAACAAAACAAAACAAAAACCAAAGAAAAGGATCCTTCACAAGCCCATGCAGTGAAATACACCTAGCTTGAAAAGTGAGAGCTCTCTGATTTCATAAAACTGTAATCTTTCATTATGCTGCTGATGAGAGCAAATATAAGAATTTCAAAATAGAGCAGGCTGTTTGTGTCAACAATGGATATTGCATATCCCTTTGTGGTAAGCCAGTGACAATGCAAAATACCTACTATAATGCCCTTTCAACACATTGGAAAGCTTCATAGAGGAGATGTTGAAAAACACTGGGATAGTTTCAGGTATTTGCATACAAAATTATTCATTTTTTTCAGTAAATAAATCCACTTTCGTCATTTTAACCCCAGGTATTTCTTTTGTTCTAATCTTTATGTAGTTCAGTGAAACAGCTACCATAGCAGTTTCGGCCTGTGAAAGGAACTGTTTTCTTGGGAGAGAAAAAGCAAGACTGTCAGCATTTGTCTTTGGGCATTATTTTACCGCATTTGCCTGCCTATGAGACAGTAGCTTTAAAGTAGGCTTTATAATTGTGAGGCTATCTTCACAATGCAGGACCAAGAAGCCAAGGGGGACTGGAAGCTTCAGAGATGATTGCAAACTGGGAAAGTTTCGGTTACAAAGGCAGCTGGTAAGCAGAAGCCCATCAAAGCCTAGTTTTCATCTGAGCTTTGTTAAAAAGAAACTACCCAATCTTTGACATACCAACCTTAGAAACAATCTGATTTTTTTTCTCAGCATTTTTTTACATTTTATTAAGTCTTCTTTATCCAATGAATCAGTGAGACTAGGTTCCACTTTTTTTGCACGCATCCCCACTCTGTAAAGGAAATTACATCCTTGGAAAGAAATGTGAGTAAGGATGACAAAATTTGCCCCATAGTACCCACCATGGTAAAATAAATCCATCATACTAGGTAACATCCATGGAACAGAACCCAGAGGGGAGTCCCTTTTTCAGTAATTATTTATCAGATATTCACATTCTACAACATTCAAAATGGGATTTAAAATTGCAAAAAGCCTGTAATTGTGATTGTTTGAACCTACTTTAAAGGGACATACTCTTTAACAAGTAAATAAACTTTTGATTGGCTAAGTACAAGTATTCATCATCTTCTGTACAGGAAAAGCCTTAAGGACTATTCATGATTCAGCATTTTGACAACACAATTATTAATTAGAAGCTTAAAGACAGAAGTGGATCCATGTTGAAGTGTGAATATGCCCGTGATTAAATGTTAGGATTTGTTGATTGGAAATGATTGATAGGTTGCTTTGTTTTTCAGGATGATTTATCAGTAAGATTTAATTTGAGCATGGGTTTTTTTTGTTTGGTTGGGTTTTTTGAGGGGTTTTGTTTTAGGACTATAATTTGGAATATTGTTATACAAAATAAGCCATAAAATTAAAAAAAAAAACCTTTTATTGGGCTAAACTATTAAAATAGCCTCCTGTCTCGGGGACACTCCTAGTATATCCTCATTTTCAGTTTGACAAAAAGCTGATTCAAATCAATGGGAGTCTTTTATTTAACTTCAGCGGCCTAGGATTCACAGTTTCTCTGGCTGATAAAGAATAGTGTTGACCATACAAAAATCCCATCTGTCTCACTCACTTGGACATTGCCAATGGGCTTCTCAGAATCAAACTCTTTTAAATTATTCTCAGAAAAAGCATTCTTATAGAAAAATAGCACTTCTGGGTTGGTTAGTCAATCTGCCAATGTTTGACACTTGTGAGGTCAGGAGGTCCCATGTTTTTGGAGTATGATGAAAAAACTTTCAGGATGTACAAGGCTTGATCAGAACTCCCATCCAATTGAACTGGAGAAAAATCTTCAGTATCTTTTTAGTCACTGCCTGTTTTTCTTCACTTATTCTCAAGCATTCCTGTTCTTTTAGGGTAACACAGTGTTAGGTATCTAAGAAATACCTTTTGTAGATAAGTAGGTTTTCCAATGCTTCTTTCCTCACCTCGATTACTAGCTTGTGATATTGACAGGGTAAGAAAAAAATTACCTGAAATAAAACTTCTGAATCTCTGTAGTTTCTTTTGGTTTTTTTTCTGTTCTTTTCATTCTTGTCTTTCTTTTTTTTTTTTAATTTCATTCCAAATAATGGGGGAAATTCTGGGTTACAGCAAATACAAAAGCCACACACCAACCCTAACATTGTAGAGCAAGCATGACTGTAAATGCCCTTCTTGGAAACACTTGTAAAGGATATAATTCAGAAGCTGGGAGAGGGGACGGGTGAGAGGAGACTGAATTCAGACACAGCATGCTGTGTAACCAAACAAAAGAGTGTTGCCTTTCATTGTTTAATATTCCTACCAGTAAGGTGGTACCACTTAGGATGCTGAAAAGTAACACATGGTGGGGCATATAATTAAGTGAAGCCTGAAGAATAATTATGCAAGTACAGTTCAGCATAATGAGGAACCAGGGTTGGGTTTTTTTAATATCATATTTTGACATTAAGTACAAAATTGAAATGTGACGCTAATGAGTCTGTTAGAAATGGAAGGAACCTGCAGATACAGGCATTTCAAAGAAAAAGACTATTTTTACCTTCTGTGGAATACTACCATTCCATATTTTATTTAAGTAGAATCAAGTTTTATTTATTAAAGGCTTGATATAATTTCAGAAGAATGTGAGAATTTCCATTGATCTAAGTGGAAACTGGCTCCGTCCCTCTGTTGAAATATTTATATTTTTCTCTGTAGTCTTACAAATAAAATGTCACAGTTACTCTGAAAACTGCAATGCATACCAGTTAAATACAAGTTTCTGGGCTGTTCAGAAGAAGATGTTGTAAACTGAGGATTTCAGCATAAGCCTGTTCATGAGGGACAGCTCTAAGTTTGCCACAACAGCAGCTTTTTGCTGCCACTGCAGAAGATTGCAAGAGAGTTTAATTAATACAGCATTAATACAAAAAGATGTCTGTCCAAGATAATTCTCTAATTCTGGGACCTAGCTTGAGTGGCACTGGGTTTTTCTCTCACTACATGAGGTGTATTTTAAAAGGAGAACCAGAAGGTATTTGAACTTCATCCTTGTTGCTGCCATTGCACTCCAGGTACAGGAGTTATGAAAGTAACATCTCTAAGCCGTGCTTTGCTGGTGCTAGTTGGATCTTTAACACTGCTCTAAAACAGGAAACCAATCCAGATGCTTATGCTAAAGTGTGTACTGTTATTATTACATTCCCTAGACCACCCTAGGTGTTGGCATGGGGTTAGCAGATGCACAACAGAACTTGAAGTGATCCTACACCTGTTTGAAAGTGCAGCTAGAGATGAGTCAGGATATCCTAAGGTGTCATTTAGGCACTAGGTGCCTGTGCTTAGGCAACCAACGCCCTCATAAGGTTTCCATAGTTTCCTCCATTCTTCTACAAAATAAGAGTCCAAGAGAAAGACATTAACGTTCATCTATACTCGTCTAATCACTTAATGGGATGAAAAATCATGAGATGGAATATGAATAGAGAAATCTATGAAAAATCAAAAGACATTCTGATGGAAAATAACGTTTTCTGAGAACGCTGTTGATTCTCTCCTTAAATCCATGGTATTAAGCTTTAGCAACAGAGGAAAGTTTTGGAAAGATTATTCTTCTGATACTGAGATCAAGGAATTCTGCCTTCTGTCTCTCTTAGATTAAAAAAAATATATATTTATTTTCCTCAGGAAGATTTTGGTAAGGCTTTGGTAGAAATATTGATCTCTTTAAACTGTAAAAGCTTCACCTCCTGGTGCCAGGAGAGATGTCAAGTCATTGGTGTTTCATGCTGAATTCAAGTGGTGCCCTGCACGCCTAATAGGACACCTATAATTTCAGATCAGTGTTCTCTAAATAGTTAGAGAAACAATTTTAAGTGTGAGAAAAAAGTAGGACTTTGAGTTCACATCTCTGTACGGGCTCCTTCAGCATTTGGAAATTCCCATCTATGAAAGACTTTTGCATTTAATTGTTTTCACTGATAACCACTACAGGTAAATTCGGTCGGAGGTAGCTTGGCTGGTTTCTATTATTACAAAGTAATGCTAAGAAAACCTGAATTATTGGCACAGTACCTAAAGGAGAAAGAAATAAAACAAAATGTCTTTTGCATCTAGATATAGGACACACCCATTTGATTGAAGATAATTTAAAATATCATTTAAAAGTTAATTTAAAATTTTGCTTAGAAGACAAACACAGGGATAAGGTGACCAGAGCACAAAATCACTTAGATCTCTACAAGTAAAAACGTATGTCACTTATTGTAGAAAAGAAGTTGGCTGACCCTGCTGTTCATGTCTGACAACCTGACCCATAAACATTAGGAAGAAGCTACCTGCCAAGAATGCTCAATTTACATTGCCTGCCACATCTTTACAGCTGGAACAGAGGATGCCTGAAAGCTTTTTTTTTCTTCCTTTTTTTTTTTTCCCCCTTAATAGCAAGGGAAAAGTCTGCCTTCTCTTGAATCTGAAGTAGGACAGTGAGTCATTCTAGTTCTTTATACTGTAAAGTTGGAGGTATTGTGGAGGACACTGTTCTGTACTATAAAACCAAAGGGAGCGTTGCAGATGTAATTCTTTCCAGTGCTGGTGTAACTACTGTGATGGTAGTTACTGCACTGCTACACAAGTTGACCCCTAGGGAGCATTTAGTAAATTGTAACAGTCTGTGAAAGCACAAAGTACAGAAACATGGACTTTCCTTCTGAACACATTGGTTTGATTCCTGCAGGTACCTCAAAGAGCTATAAGGAAGTTAAAAGTTGCCCAACAGCAGCAAAACTTCTTGCACTTAATGCAAGAAGATACTTCCATCCTTGGCCTTGGAGAACAGAAAAGAGATGCTTGTGGAGCAATGCCTTCCCCCAGCAGCCCACAGGAAGGGTGCAGGGGCAGAGAGCAGGATGACTTTCACACCATGCCTGCTGGGGTCTTTTCTGAAATCGTACAGATTTCTCTGTCTGTCATTGTCCCAAAGCATGTGCTGGCTCCACCCATTAGATGTGTGGCTTTCTCTGTTCTGAAAAGAGTAGAGCTAGACTCAATTAATTAAAGCGAACTGCCAAAAAATAAAATAAAGGGCCAGGCTCCCCCCTGGTGTGATACTTTCATACATTGATCTGAAATGTCCATGAAGTACTGGGAAACACCAACCCACAGTCTGAAATCCTTCCCCTCAGTGAACTATCTAGGTGTCCAAATGCAGTTTTATAAACTTTTGACTAAAAGCTACAGTTCAACCTGCTGGTTAAATCCCATCAGGTATGCGTTTGGAGGAGCTCAGCTCTGATCCTTGTTCTGGCATTGACTCTCCGCTTCATTGGGGATGCTGCATGTAATTAGAAGTCCTTTATCCAAGTTTAAGCTAAGGATGGTAACTCTTTCTAAAGACCTCTGGAATTCACAGATGAAAGCTGATGTCTTGGTCCTAAGTTAAACTTATCAGTGGCCACTTGCTAAAACTGCCCAGTTGCTGTAGCACAGTGTCATTACTTCGTGTGCCCGGTTCCTCTGAGGGCGATACTGTAATGCCAGGGCCTGACTGAGCTTTCCTGGCGTGGTACTGCCCTTCCTGGAAGTGCCATATATCAGAGGAACAATGTGAAAAGACTGTAAGTCAAATCCTCAGCCCTGTTAGCTTCAGTGAGTTGCTCCAGTTTGTATCTTGTAGAGTCTTAGTATTAAAAATGCACAGAGATACGCAATTACCGGCAGGATTTTAAAAATAGTTTTACCAGGGCTTTTTCTCTTCCATACTTTGGAAGGATAATGAACAGGAAAATGGATTCCCCAAAAAAGCAAAGCTAACCTTTTCAGCTATTAAGTATGCCTTGGCTTGGATTCTCTTTGAATCTGGGGTGCAGGTGTGACTTTCTCCAGCTGCTTTTCCATAGTTAGTTATAAAAATCTGTCAAGGCTTTTCACAAAGAAAATTCTTTGAAAATGTGTCTTTTTTACTTATTTTGATTTATTTATTCTTAGAGAAACAGCCATGTAAGACCTCTTTAAAGGTAAACAGCAGGAGCAAGCCCAGACAGCAAATGTAGCACACCAAGTCTTTTCTTATAATTTCTTTCTCTCCTTCCCCCTCTGCCCCCCCTCTCTACTGCAAATAAAGGACTCAAGAAAGGAAGAAAAGGCTTACACAGCAACATTTGCATCCCTGCCTTTAGTTAGTCACACTTTCTTAGCTTGAGGTGGCATGCATTATTGAAGAGTGTCCAGCACTCTCAAGTAAATATGTGCCACTCAAATAAATAACTACCTCCTCTGAACTCCTGGGCAGTGTTTATAACAATCTGCATGCAGCCCAGTTTTCATTTTTCATCCTTACTTTCATTTTTCAGGAAATACATTTTTTAGCAAATGTCTCAGATATACAGGGTCGATCAGATTGAAGTAACAAATTATTTTAATTGTTGAACCAACACAGTAGCATTGTGACAGACCAATATTCAAATGTGGCTGCCTGCTTTCAGCCTTCTAAGTCCATGCTCAGGCTAAGGATCTGTACAGCAGCTGGTACTGGGAGATTCTGGTGTCTAACCTCAGGTGTCCAGCTTAAAATATCGGGTTCATGTTGCATAAAAGTATAGTTAGTTATTATCTAGGAGTTAATTAAGCAGTATAAATTAATTTAGGAAGATCTTCCTTTTATTGCAACCTGACACAAGGAATCTGCAACAATATTTAGTAAATTACAACTTGAGCAATTCCCCATTAACTGCATAATTTCTCTCATACATTCTGCTTCCCTAAGTTGTCCCACTAAACATTTTACTGCTTATAAGTTAGGATAATTATAATGGGCTGAACAGTGTCTGAGATTTAAAAAGAAAGCTTTTGGGGGTGATGTATAGTTGCTCCTTCTTTTATGACTACCTGATAAAGGTCAGTCATTTATAATTTCCTTGAATTGTGGTTCATTTAACTGATATCTACCTATATGGTTTTGGTGTATGACTACTAGTCTGATCTACTAGCAAGATTTAATTGTTCCAAGGTTACGTAGTAGAACCTTTCTAATCGTATGAGCTGGATAGTCCTAAGCCATTTGGAGTTTGATATTTTAGCAACCTCTAGGGACTTCAGCAAGGAATTTAAGGCGAGATGTTGAGCATTTCACCATATGGTGAAAAGGCATCTGGTGTATCTCCAGAGGAGATTTTTAACAAAAAAATATTTAAAAATAATTTTTAACATTTTCCAGTTTTCTTTCAGAGGTAAATTCACTCTTTCTTTAATATTAAAATGACTGCACCATTTTTGTGTGTACATGCGTATCTTTATACATGGAGAGAAAGTAGGCAGGGCTATTTCTACTGGGCATTCAGGTGTATTGAGCAATATCGGTGAAGCTTTCTCTATACCATCTGCTTCCAAGTACATAATCCCCCTTGACTATTTGTGAACACCTTGTATCCGTGTTAGTTAGGAACTGTAGAAGTCATTATTCAAGCATTATTCCTGTATACGGTGTATGTCAGAGAAATTGCTACCTGTAACGGGAGATGGATGTGAGCTGGGGTGCCAGAAGGGTCTAAGCATTCAAAAAGCTTGCCTGACGTATTCACTGTTTTGGGTTACACACAGCAATCAATATCTTGATTTGTATGGTTGGGTTAAAGCACTCACTCTTTTGTGTGCAGGATTCAGGATAATTTCTCTTCTGAACCCAACAGTTTCAAATGCACAGCCCCACCCTGCAAGGAGAGTGTCCTAAACAGGACTGTAGGCTATTTTGGATAAATATATTTGTTGCAGTCCTCAATTGTGAAACTTTTTGCTGTAAGATATTGTGCAGGGAAAAACAAAAAAGGTTCAGAAATTAATTAGACAGCTTTATTTCATGAATGCCCACTGGTGACTGTTAAATGCACTAGCCTGGATGCAACTTCTGGCTTAAAAAAGAAAAAACATTAAAAAAAAAAGGTGTGGGTGGGGGAAACCTTAAGCTTCTTGTTGCTGCAAGGCAGAAAGTGATGTCAGTCCATATTTCATCTGTTTCTTACACTCTTTCTTCAGGCAACCTCTACTAACCATTGTCAGACATGATACTGAGTGACCTCTGGTCTCTTCCAGCATAGCTCCCATTATGTCCTTAATGACACATCTCTGCACTCTTTTATACCACAGGACCCAACTTCAATCTCGGAGAGGGTGGACTGGGCTGTGGGAATGAAGTGCCTTGGAGCATGAGGGAGACTGCTTCCTCAGGGCCCCCCGCCTCTCTCTTACAGAAGCTGGAACTCGCACCATGCATGAGGCGAGGCTACAAAGGTTACCTCACGGTGAGGTCATTAAAAAGCTGATTTCTATTTCTGTCCCTGACACTGCTGTAGAATTTTTGCCTGATGCTAGGCAAGCTGCTTAAAACACATTTTTCAGAGTGCTGACTAATGACCTTTCCCATTTCTCTAAGACCTGCCTTTGATACTTGGTGGTAGGAGTTCCCCAAATGGGCAGGCAGCCAGTGCTGATGGACTGGTGCGGAGGCTGCAGGCTTTGGGAGCTGTGATTCGAGCAGGGTGGAGCAGGCAGAGCGCTCAAGTCTGAGTCATCCCAGACAGCGGGCTCCCCAGATCAGTGGTTCTTAATCTTGGTGCTTTGGCTACCCAGTGTAAAATGAGGATAATATTACAGTCATACTTTATAGGCAGTTGTAAAAGTAAAGGCATTGCTGTTCATGAAATATAGTCATGGGCACCACAGAGAAGTCTAAACAAATGGCTTCAAAGGAGAGTTTGAATAATGCAGTGCAAATAAGACCTAAGGCCACACTTTAGAAAAAAGAAGATAAAAAAATTTTTGAACACCTCATTATTTTCCTGAATGTAATCTATCCTTGTACTAAGCAAGGCAGGGGTCATGTGTAAGTATCTGATCAAGTAATAAAAACCCAAGACTGAATGAACGCTGCAGAGGTGACTTTTTCTGCATGTCTGTCATTTGCTTTTATTTTCCGGCACTGAGGGTTTTTTTTTAAGGTGGCATATGTGTGCAATATGCATACAAGCTAATATGAAAATGAGGTTAGCTGTGCTTATAAAAGTCCCAATAACTTAAGAAAAATTCAGTGACCTTATTTATTTACTTTTTCCTTGCTGATTCTATTCAAAGACAAGGTAATTTGTAATTTGAGGGCCAAGCTGCTAACAGCTGATTTTAGGAACAACAAATGATATGGTGGCTGCCGGAGGCAGTGGGACCCCTGAGTCACCTGGTGTCACCAGCCATCTGTCAAAGATTTTTGAGGGGGGCACTCCATTTGTTTCAGTACCACCATCGAAGTCAGGGGAATGTTCTCCTGATATTTTCTATAGGTTGCCTGATGATTTCTAGATAAGCTCTTCTGTAGCCTCAGAATAAGTTTCTGAAGAGAAATTAGGATACCTGCAGCAAAACAGTTATGCCTTTTCATGCAAAGAATGGTACCGTACAAAAATGGAAGCTTCGGGAAGATGAATCAGAAACATGGAAAGAGACCTCAGAGAGAAAAGTGTGATGTAGCTTGTACACAGGATTTAGAAAAAATTTCTCAGGTATGTCAGCTTGCTGGGCACATTTTTTTTCAAAATTGAATTGTGTGAACACTATTCATGGGGGTTTTTTATGTGTCTAGCACATATTCAAACATAGAAGAGTCTGTATTACCCTAAAATAGACAGCCAGTTAGGAGAGTAAGAAGTAGTCTTCACATTTTGAAAGCTGGCTTTTAAAACCTTTACTGGATTTTTGATCTAGTGTGAGCTAACAGGTTTCCACAGATAAACCACTTAAGTTCCCTCGTGTATCACATTGTACATTGCCTATCTGTAAAATGGGAGTAGCAAAGTAAGATCCCTACTAAAAGAAGGACAAGGAAAGGAAGGAACAAAAATCATAGAACAGCTGTCAGTCATATATTTCTTCTGCTATTCATTGTGAAAACATATGGTTCCATCTAAATTTTGTGGATGATTCTAGCCTTTGCTTCTGTGTCTTTTTTTAATCTTCATGCTTTCTAAGTCCTGATCCCTGTAAAACCTCCCTAGTATTTTAAAACAGAAATGAACAATCCTTTTTAGTTTATACCCTTTGGGAGAAACAGATTGATTCTTTTTTGGGGTAAGGGGTAGGAGATATTGGATTTACATATGTGAAGAATTGATGGAAGAAAGCTCAGCTGAAAGAAATGGATTTTATATTTAGTGCTGAAAGCAATAAAGGGTCATTTCTCAGCTAAGCACCTGTGAAAATTCTGTGTCCCATATTCACAAACCTCCTCCTGCAGCACAGCAAATTTATTGATTCCAGTGAGAAGACATTATTGCTGGGATCTTGTGGTCACAGTGTGAGAGCTGATGTCTGGCGGCTACATCTGATCCCAGGGAAGCCTCCAATGACCAGCAGATCGGCCTTAAACTGGAAAGAGCCTGAATTCCAGATCCTGGAATTACATCTTCACAGAAGCAGTATAAGGCAAATTAACTGATGCTGATTAAGGATACGCATACATTTCTTCCTAAGGCTTGTTTTCAGCTGTCTATAACTTTTTTGTGTGCTTTATTTTTCTTTTGAATTTGAAATATGACATGTAAGTTCTTAAGACAGAAACTCATACTTTAGATAGTGAGCAAGCATATCTCTTTTCTGACCAAACAGAGAGAAAGAAAAGCCATTGCCTTATGTAGCTTTCTTATCTGATCTCATTTCATAATACATCTAGTGCACCAGTTAGAAATGAAGAAGCTGGAAGAACAAAGTCCTTGGGTCTCAGCTGTGGATTGCATCAGTCTGGGAAAAATTTGCTGCGCTTTTTTCACATTAAGGAGAGTTTAAAAGCAGACTGTATGTAGGTATCTTGAGTTTTTTTGCTACAGTGAGCTACTGGTTTGCCATGGTTCCTGATAATGAGGTGCATCAAGGCTCTTTTAAGGCACAGAGCTATAAAGTCCGGGCTCTCAGTTCAAAAAGGCCAAGAGCCAGTGTGAAGTACATTGAGGCACCAGATTTGGAGAACCTACAGGAACATGTATGGAGATTTACATTGCACAGACAGTGATAACAGTCTCAGAAATAGCTGCAGGGGGCATACACAGCATCCATATCCTTTATTTCCCTTTAGCTGGCTATGGTATTAACCATGCAGGAATAACCAGGGAACACTAGTAGACAGTCCTGACTCCAATAAAAGTGTCCGTATTATGGCAATGTGATTTTGCTTGATACAGATTCTAAAAAGGAATTGCAGATTACAGCTAGGTAGGTAAGTAGGTAGATAGTTATTTAAATAAACTGTGCTACTGCCTAAAAAAAAGCTTCAGAAACTGATGTAATTAAGTACACTGGAAAAGTGTCTGTCCTCTTGATAAAGAAGGTATACTTAAGAAACTTCACACGTATATATTCATAATGGTGTGGATACTTTAGAAAAAGATTGTTGAAGTCATGGGGAGTAACATCGGCACAAATTCACATCATTCAGTTTAGGCTTTTTTAAATATCTAACTTGAAATCTCATGCACAAAACGCACACATTCCCTGTTCCCAGAGAGAGACACCTACCTTTTCTCATTGACTGACAGAGGACTCGAGCACCCCACTTCTGGTCTTCTGAATGACACTGAAGACCAAAATAACTGGGATAAATATTCTCCCTTGTCTTGTAATGATTGCCTGATTGCTTTTTTTTCCCCCCCTGTGTGTGAGTGAAAAGATGAATTTTTTAACTGCCTACTGTGCAAATTGAACTAGGAATCTGCTCTTCCTCTCTGTTACATCATCATCAGTAATAAGTATTCTGCAGCTGGAATTCATCTGACAGGTTTGCTAGTGATATATGAGCCAGAGTGAAATCCTGTGCAATCTTTCAGAGCTGTCTTGGTTTTGCAGTGCTAACAGTACAAAACGTTTGTTTTAGTCAGTAAAGTAAGCAGATATACATCAAGTGCATACGGGGATTAGATCAGCTGGGTAAGAATATGGTATTTTTCATAATCATTTTTCAAGCTGTAACTGCACTTTAAAGCTTTAAATGTGGTGACACAGCTAGTTTGACAGCATCACCACTTTAAGCCTTTTAACATCACTGCAGGATACATTAACACACCCAGCTTTGCCATAAAGGAGAGGATCACATTCAAACCCTGAAGTAATAAACTAAGTGCTCCAACAAACACTGTCAGCAGCTAACCACCCACCCTCTGCCTGGGGTAAGCATTTCTAGCCACTGAACTTCAGCCCACCTTCTCCTTAATTAAGAAAGAAATACATCACAAAAGAGGGACAGTTTTAGATACAAATGGTGCCCTTGAAATTATATTTAGAGTACAAATTTGACATTGTAACAATGTGATATACAGAAAAAGAAAACAAGCACTCTGGAATTTCAGAAGCATGCCATGGTTCAGCGTATTTTGTCACAACACTAGTACGTAACATGACATGCTTTAATTTAATTTTCTTAGCCTTAGATTTTCCAGATTTATTTTTCAGAGTGAAGAGTAGACGTTTGTTTCTGCCTGGCGTAAGCAGATGTTCATGTGTGTACTTATGTTTGGGAGTTTTGTTAGTATCAATTTGCTTAGAAAAAACATAAGCTTTGTATGCATTTGTAACTTAATTATATTTTGAATGTAATAATTCACTGAAAAACATCATTCCAGTCAATATATTTTCAAGAATTCATCAACAGCACAAGCCCTTTAGGTGTCTGTCCACTAAACATCCAGTTCATACTTGTTTATGGTTGACGGTGTAGGATTCACATAGAGCAACATGAAGTTTGCAGCGATGCATTTTCATAATAAAAATTTATTTGCTAGTAAAGTAGTACGAATTTTGTTTCAGAGGGGACTGAATTTTTATGTATGCTTAAAATCACAGGATCTGCTTACAGGGTGCCAAGAATATATCCATTGGAATCAGTCTTGTTACTAGAACTAATGCACTGCTGGTGAAATAAGAACTGGGCATATGGTGATTATGCAGAGCTGTAGTGAAGAACCACAAAGAATATAGTACTTTTGTGCTGTCACTGCTTAAACCCTGCTCGATTCTGAATACAGCAAGAATGCTCACCCATTTAGGTCAATATATCTGAGGAAATGTGCAATACTAACCAAAGCCTTTGTAGTCTCTTACAGTGGAACACTGGGTCTTCATAGGCACCAACAAATTATCTATTTTCTTTCCTGAAATCTGAGGCATCTGGGTTGTATTGCAGGTTCCCACATCCTTTCCTTTTATTTTTTTTTTGTCCAGAATTCTTCTTAATTTTATTGTACTTGGCTTTTTGGGTTCACAAGAGCCTACCTGAGGAATTATGGAGACAAAAACTAGAAAGATTCCTAAAGATTGCTAAGTCTAGCTATTATCTCCAAGGAGGATTGTGCTGTGCTGTGTGTAATTATGTTTCTCCAGCCTATTCCAGACCGCTGCTCTACCCAGGAATGGCATTTTACAACCTCTCAGGCAATTTATTCCACTTTCCATCCTTCATTATGAAAACTATATGTGTGTATATATATTACTTACATATATATATATATATATAAATTCTAATCTAACTTCCTTTCTTTAAATAAGCCCTGTTATATTTTGTTTTATCCCTAGTGGCATGAAGAAAGCATTTACTCCATCCTCTTCATCACTTGAAAGTACCAGTGTTCCATGTCTACCCCTTCATGTTTTTCCATCCTGTCTAACACAAGCCCAGCTCTTTCATCAGTGACTGTTTGCTTAGACTACTGATCTGTCCTTGTGCTCTTCTCTTATTCATGCAGAGCTTTTCTTTTTGTTATTGGAAAGCTATACTTTATAACTCTATAAATGGGCTTTCTTTCTAACATGGCCTGAGTACTGCCCAAGAAAATTCTTTGAAATGGCCTCCTCATATCTAATTTTTGTTTTTATTTTAAAAGAATCTATAACCTTGTAGCATAGCAAATACGATGTTGCCATTGCTAGTAACAGACCACAGGCTGTGCATTAAGCTCACAGCACATGATTCAGTGCTTGCTGGACTTTATTTGGACTTCTCTTGGCCTTTCTGGAGCCATGTTTTAGGTTGTGTAACTAAAAAAAATTATCTAATGACCAAAGGACTGTTACCTCCTATGTCTGAGCTTTTGTACAATTCTATGGTGTATATATGTTACAAACACACACAAGCATACATACTTTTTTATATATATAGATGTATAACAGGTTGTACTAATAAGTAGTTATTCTGTGTAAATGAGCTATGCATGATCCTGGAATAAAATGCTGCATAGAGAAGTATGGGCATGAGTTGGTAAGAGAGGCAGAGGAGGGTATGGGAGACTCAGGGTTGTAAACAGGTCAGGATGATTACTACTCATCAAAAAAAGGTAACTTTGGGAGCCAGCTAAAGTGACTTCAGGGGTAACCAAGGAAATAAAATGAACAAGTATCTAATACCATATATAGCAAATTTGGATGTAAAGTGGAGTTGTAGACCACTGAAGAAAAAGCATAGTGTAGACCATATCAGTAAACACATAAAACTTACCCCAAGTGGACCCTATAATGAGGAAGGAGAAATCATCAGTGTCAGTGTCGTACTCCTCCCAGCACAGGACATGGCACACTTGGCAGCTTGCCCCAGCTAAAGCCATTGATTGACCGAGAAGCCAAAGGGGCAGTGGAAGGGTGAGCATAATGGCAAAGAAAGGTGGTACACACTAGGTTTGTGTGTGTGTGTCATTGTAACTATATTTAACTTGAACTATAAGTATTAGGATCACTGTAAGGACACTAGTAACAATTCTCTGGTTAGTCTGTTAAGATTTAATTAGGCTAACAATATCATTCTTGGGTATGTGCCTTTTGCCCATAAGAAGATATTGAGTCTAATAAACTCGTAAAAATTAAAGCATCCTCTGTAACTCGGTGCAACAAATTGATAATAAAATACGTATGAGGCTAGGTATTTCCACCTTGTAAGCAGTTTTAAAATTTAATCAAAATGGTAAAATAAATATACTTCTCACCAATATTTTTATATTAGTCTTCGTTAGTTAATGAAAGCAAGCAATAGTTATTGGCTACTTAAAGCAAGCTAGTGAAAGTAAGAAAAGTTTTTTGGATATGAACAACTCTCTCAGTCAAAGGCCTGAGCCAGTTGTTCCTAAGCAGCATACTGAAATTTAAAGATGAAATCACTGCAAGTATGCAAAATGTTTTGTGTTCATGTATATAAACTACTTTATTTCATGGTTCATTATAAATCAAGGCTGTGCCCACACTGACTAATTGCAATGTTCTCTTGTTGGGCCTGTTTGTAAAGGATGCTGATTGCTTTAGTACATACAGGATCCAGATTAATTTATTTCTTGAAGGTAGAGCTGAGCAAAACTACCAATTACCTTTTTGCAAATATTTGGTATATTCCACAGGTGTTTTTTAACTTTGAGATTACTGTGTCTTATTTAGCTTTGGGGTTTGGAAGTCTCCCTCACTGAAGTAAAAAGGCATCAGATCAGCAGTGTCACGCTCAATGGAATGATTATTTTTTGTGTGTTTTGTGAATGGGGGAACCTTGAGACTGCTTTGTAGCTCTGCTGCTAAGGAACCTGGAAGAGGGAGAAGATAATGCCAGACTGGGTGACCAGTAATTAAGTTTTCCTTTCTTGCTGTGTATTATATTGAACACTAGAGTAGATCTTTCCCTAGTAAATACTCACATAGCATTACAGTTAACAGTCCTACTCTGATTACAACATCTGATGATTTAATTTGTACTGCTTTATGAGACATACTCCTGTAAGAATTAAATAACTGCAGGAAGGTTTGAGAGAAAAGGGTATCATGAACATGAAAAAAGCAGCCTTGCCAGATTTATTTATATATGTGCAAGGTCTCAAAAGACTGTGATGATGTATATGGCAGATAGAGACTCATTGTGCTGATTTTTCTGCTGCTACACTGAGTGGAATCGTTCCCACTGATCCAAATAGTGAAGCAGTGTGATTACTTGAATCCCTGCAACATATTTGCTAGTTCAAAGCTATACTCTTTTTGATGGGCAGAATGTGTGCTGAAATATAAGCTTTTGACACCATACAAAAAAGCTATGCTAACTTTCATGTACTAAACACAATGAAACTCATCTCTCTAACTTCAGAAGTCCTCAGCGTAGATGTCCTGTCAAAGCTACAAATTGAAGATCCCTTTATAATCACTGGAAACAGAGGATATAATTTAAATATTTGCTTTAAGATTAATTACATCTTTGACTCCATTGATCACGGACTGATTTTTATTGACTCTAAAGGAAGCTTAAGGTGAGTAGTTCAGATACAGATCTCTGGTTGAATATTCCTACATTATTCAGATAGCCCCTTACACTCAAAATATTGTATTGACAAAACAGAAACACACCTTACATGGAAAGCTAAGAATTTATTGTTAGTGTAATTGAAATCTTAAAAGCCTAATCAAATAATTGTTAGTACAGATATAATTAGTGCATGGGAAAAAAGAGAAAGAAAGTAAAGACACTATTACAGAAAAAGGCTTAACAACAATAAATAAGAACAATACAGTTAAAATTGTTATATGCACACTTTCTAGTACCTACCCCTTTTCTCTGCTGTTATGCTCACCCATTCAGAGCCCTCTGAGTCCTAAGGTGAGTGGCTTCAGCCTGGCTGGAGGTGGCAGAGGGGATTTAGAGGGAGCTGACAGTGTCCCAGACTCTTCACCAAGAGGACAGTGATGCTGTTGATGGGGTTTCTTTCTCTTTTTCGCCAGAAAAAGCATGAAATTTATCACAGTGGCATCTTCTTCCTCACTTTGGGTCTACTTGGGGCTAATTTTCTAAGTTTTCTAACATGCTTTACACCCTAGTCTTCCTTGGTCTGCAAGTCCATGCCACACTCAAATTTGCTATATACAGTGTGGTTTAGATATGTTGAATACTTATTCACTGTTCTCTTTGTTACCCTTAAATCGGTTTTACCCAGCTCCTGTGGTTGCATTTCTTTATCTGCCCTTTGGCGAGTTGTTTCTAGCTCTGGAGTCTTCAACGTCATCCTGTCTATTACCATCCCAGGCCTGCGCTCCCTTACGCTGCATCTCTTGTCCTCCCTTTCAAGGGCCCTGCTATCATATCAGGTCTGTGTTTCTCTACATTGCATCATTATGCTGCAGTTTTGAATACTCTAGTTTACACAGAATAGCTGTTTGTTACTACTATGTATATAAAAATTATAGTTACACCATAAATAGATAAAAAATAAAATAAATTAGGCATAGCCACCTGGTCATTGAAGACATTGCTGCTGTAGCTAAATAAGCCAAAACAAAGTTCCAGGCAGGCAAAAACCAAGTTTGGACAAAGCATGCCTGAGAGGCCTCAGCCCTGAGGACTTTCAGTGTCAGTGGTCTGCTCCTAGCCACAACGGTACTGCTTTACCAGGCTGCAAGTCCCTCCTAGCAACGCCCATGGTAGCAATGGCAGGAGGACCAGGAGTGTTAGCAGCAGGACAGCATTTGGCTACTTAGGTCACTTAGATTAGTGACATCTAGAATAATGAGGATATCAAACTTCTATCTGGGATTTTCAGAAATGGATTTGCCTACTGTATAAATATTGAGTAGGTTGCAATTAGATGTTATACTACAAGAAGCTGATGACTTCTATTTTCTTCTCTAGTTGCTCAGCTTCTCGTTGCAGATTGCACAGTATTAGCTCCATTCATCCATGCCACCCTGCAAATGAGACCACATGACTAGTGCCAATAGCTTGAACATGAAGGAACTTATTACCTGTGAAGGTGTGATGAAAAGATGTGGGAAATGTAGGGGCCAAATTCATAAAGTTATAATAAAACCAGCTGGGATTTAGAAGAGTGCTTTAGCCAGTTTAAACATGGATCTACCCCATGTATGAATGAAAAAAATCTGATTCTGAGCTCTAAAGAGAAAAATAATACCTTACTGTGACAGGCACTTATAAAGTGAACTTCAGAAAGGAATCATGTAGAAAGGGGAAAATGAGATTGTTTTCTTCTCCTATTGACTGCTGGCCAATAGTATCACCAGGATTTTGTAAAATAAGGCATCCCAAATGATTGCAGAAAGGAAAGAGTTAGAGTGGACATTTATGGATGAAGAGATGGCGTAGTGAGAGGATGGCAAGAGCTATTAAACTGCTGCAGTGTGCACTACCAGCGAAGGAAGGACACAAGTCCCTTTTAGCGTGTTCCCAGCTTGCTCAGCAAGGATTCTGCACAGCGAGAGGTGGTGCATTACAGCCAGCAGCTGAAGGAGACTGACACACAGCAGCCGCTGTAGGATGCTGACAGCTGTTGGCGGGTCCATAGATCCATTTGAAAAGAACAAAATCCAGAGAATGTGTGCCAAAATTTCTTTGGTCTGAAACACCTATTTTGTGGTTTCTTTTTCTCTTAATAATTTGATTCATTCCCAACTAGAAAAAAATATCGTCTCCTTGCGGGACACAATTGAAAGAAGGCTCTAGAAAACTGTTAAAAATCTTAAAATTGTGAAGATTAGTCTTCATGATACAGCAAATCAAATGTCAAATAGTGTATTTTGACTTCACAGAAAGAAAGCAACACGGAGCTTCGAATTGTTGTGCTATCAGGGGCTACCCTTATGTTATTTAACCCTCTTGTGTGTGTTAAAGCTTGTTTCTAGGACTTTTCTAAAGATCTTGAATTAGAGTATTTGTGGAGGAATAATTACTAGAAACTGGTACAATCTGCAAGTGTTTATTCCTATGTTAGGGACAAAAAGGAGCACAGAATAGGGGTGATGCTTCTGCCAGCCACCTATGTAAGCAATTATAATGCAAAGTGCATCTGAAGCAATTTAAATCCTTCAATTGAAGTTCTTATCTACTCTCTAGTTAGAACCACTGCAGTAACATTAAACGGGTTTCTTTACCACAGTTGATATGATTTTTACCCCAAATAAAAATCCAATTTGAGTCATAAAGTGGTGATGCCCTTTTATGCAACTGGATGGATTTTTTTTTCTCAGATTTTTTTCAATTTAATCACTCCTGTTAATATTCATAAAATACATGAATGAATGAGTGAATGAATGACTAAAATCTGCTTAATAGAAGTCAGCATAATTCTTAGCTATTCATTCTACAGACTTGATACAGAAAATAAAGATAATTTTACTGATCATCTTCCCCACCTTCATTAGATGTTCATATCTTATTATAAAGAATGTATTCAAATACACATGTGCAGTACTGTCCAATTCTCTTTAAAGACAGTTTTTCTAAAACCAGAAATATATTCAATCCTTCTGAAAATGTCTACATATGAAAATTGCCAAATTTACACGTAGATGTGTGTCCTGTGCATTTCTTACATGAAAATTTAAGTGCAGCAGTGATAAATAAATACATCCAGGGTTAATGAACTTTGTTAAACATCACTAAAATGGCAATGCATTGGCTCAGTTACAGTTAAATCTGTGAACAGCCATTATGTTAATGAAATCATTAGAGCTCTGTTCGTTGAGATGTTACTTGAAAAGCTGTTTCACAAAGCTCTTCACATTGTGAGAATGAGACAGAGCCTGAAAATATTCATCCTCAGACATAAAGGGCTGGGAAGGAGATAATGCAAGAGGCAGCTATCAGAACTCTGTTTACTTCTGAAGGTCTAGATTCAGAATGGTATTAAGTGACCAGCAAAAACATACGGGGTGGTTTCATTGCAAAGTCCAAATGAAGCATAAACACATTTCCAAATTTGGGATTTTTTTTTTTATTTTACGTGGTCCAGTGTTTGGTTCCCTATCAATATAATCTGGTGCTAGTACCTTCCATTCTGTCCCCTAATTTCTCCCAACTACTTTAAGAGTTTGATTATTATTTCAAAAAAAACAGCAACTATGATGCCATTACAGTATAGTGCATATGACCATAATACTCCAACCTGCCACCTCTGTGTACAAAAATCATGACTGCTTGTCTTGAGAGATACACAAAAGTTCTCCACAGAAATGTGTGTTTGTTCTTGACACTTCTTGCCACTACACCTCTGAATATTTGACTGCCATGTGCAATTCCTTCATTGGCAGTGAGCAAGATTGAAAAATCTCTGATTTTGCAGTCAGAGACATAAGCAGAACTCCTTCCCATTAAAGTAAAGCAAAAATAGCTGAAGACTTGAGTTTTTAAAACTGAAAAAGTTATTTAATATTTTCAGTGTTTCCTTCTCACCAGCTTATGGTACATGCCTCCCTTTATTGGTTATTCTTGAGTCTTAAACAGCTTCCTCTTGTTGGTGATTCAGTCTCAGCCAGGCACCAGGAAAGCACCAGAATTGTTCTGTTGAGGGCTCAGAAAAGACATGATGGTATACTATGTATATGCCAATGGTACCACGAATCAGACTTGATTGTTTCCCTTGAACTGCAAAAATGCACATAACATAGTTATTATAGTAGTGGTATGTACTTGTTAACGTAATTAAGTTGTTCTAACTTTGCTATTGAAGGAAAGATGTAAAAATCTACCCAAGAAACTTGTGTTTCTGTGCTGTGTCTTTTTCCCACCCCCACCCTGAGGTGTTTCTAAAAAGGGAAGTTAGGAATCATGACAGTGTAAGACAATTTATTCTCTTGAAGGTCTGGAGGCACTTCTTTAAGGCTTTGGAAGTCCACAGTATCAGAAATGTTTTCTTAATCATTCTTAATCAGCATGGACAATCTGATCTTTGTCCATTACAGAGTTATTAAACCAGTTTCATACAACACCTGGTCTTGACCTTCACCAAGTGAAACTGGAAGCTCAATAAACCATTAAGATTTTTGATTGCAATCTTTTTACTAATCTTACTCAAACAGAATTTGGAGACCAAACAAATGTAAATATATGTTTATTAGCTGGACTACAAGAATTTTAGTATCCCAGTCTCTCCTAGGTGCTCCTTCAGTTTTTCTCTGTCTCTGAAGTATAGGGAACTAACTCATACCTGCCATATTGTTTCTTTCTGGATTCTCCAAAGCCAGAGGGAATCTGCAGCATTGTAAAGCAGCCTACATTGTGTTGTGTGTTATGCCCAGTCTCTCCCTGCCCTTTGGTATGCTGCATAACAGGGTCTGCCCACCATGGGGGGTATGCTTTGGCTTATGATTTCAAGGACATGAAGTTGTCATCCAACTGGGCAAAACAGGGGGACTTCAGAATTTTTTAAGAAATTGTACGACTGCATCTAAGAACATGTCAGTATCAATATTTCTTCCTAGGTTGTCTTTTGTCACAGATTTTTTTCAGTAAGCATCCGGATGTCTTATTAAAATGAGCTTCATAGTTATGAAAAACGGGGCCCACATTTACAAGCCCAGATGAGGATTTAAGAAATTAACTTTGGCACTCAGACTGGCTTATTTGTTTATGGGTGGAAATGTGCAGGCTGAAAGTGTAGCAGCAATATAAAATATTGTGTACAGATAAGCAAGCTAAATTGTGATTATTATGAGATTCAGCAACCTCAGCTATGCAGCTTCTTTGCTCTCTGTGGTTGTTACAAGTGAATAGCCAATGGCAAAATTTGACCCATTAGCTCACCCTCTCTGTAAAATCTATATCTGTACTCATAATATATGTGTGCTTACTTTTCCTAATGTCTCAGTATAGGGTTACATTAATGCTAGGTACTCCTAGGAATATAGGATAGTCTGATATTGGCAGCAATATACCGTATGCAGCTAGCATAACAGTGATGAGTCAGGGCAACAGTCAATCAATACTGTAAATTATTGTTTTTAACGTCGTAACCATGCTGCTGCTTACTCTTACTTCTGTCAATGCTTATGCTCCCAAATTCATGAACTCTTCTGTACTACAAAATTCATAGAAACCGATGAAAAGCATACTGGTATCATTCATTGGATACAAACTCAATATAAAAATAAACCAGAAGTAATATTCTTGCCCTTTTTTTTCCTAAAGCCTTTCTGGAGTGGCACAGAAACTGCAAAAGGAACAGAACTCCCTCAGATCCTTATGCGTATTTAAACTATGAGATCCTCTTTTGCTCTGGAGCATTGGACTGGAAAACCAAAAGCCCCAGCATCTTCAACAGATTATTTTTTTCACCACACAGTGAAGGGTAGAGGAGAGGTACGTGCAGAGCTGACGTGGTACAAGGCAGCTCTGTGAAGAGACATATTGCTCATTGCTATCAGAAAGATGCAATGCCCACTTCCCATTAGTGCTTATTAGTGTGGTCGCAGAACCCATGTTGAAACGGCTGCTTTAACTTCCAGTCCTGGTGTTAGCTACTGCACAGTTGGGTCTAGCACCTGCAATACTTCTCATGTTGATGAATCCACAGATATTCAACTTTTGGGGGTCTCTTACCAAAGCAATCCCCCAATTTTCAAGATTAAGAGCTTTCACTAGACACAGGATGTATCATAGCAGCATTTTTTTCCTGTGGTGTTTAGGCACCTCAATTTAATTGAGGCATTGACCCACTTCTGAGACATGCAGAAACTTCAGACTGAATGTTATTACATCTGATAAATTATTGCTAGCTATTACCTTTTGAGTTCAACTGTGGTCCCAATACTTGAGTGAGATTTAGATAGGTATAGCCCTTGATTATTGCAATATGAGGTCCTATCTCAAAAACCCCACCATGCTTCATGAGAATTGGACACAGAAGTAGTAGTTAGGCTCCTGTTTCAGAGCATAAGCCACCAATTAGCTTTTCAGAAACTAAATTAGCACAATGAAAAAACCCTCAGTAAATACATCCCTCTCAGACTGCTAGTCTGGCTCCTGAGGGAAAGATGCTGGCCTTGAAATGAGAAAGCCTGAGCTTAGCTCCTTTTCCTGTTAGCAGTCACTACGATGACCTTGAGTAAATGCCTCTGTCCTTTAGTTTTAATGTCTGTTAAGTATAGCTAATGATCTTCACTCCACTTCAGTGGAGTGGATTGATAAACATGTGTGAGAGAGTCTACACTGTAGAGCTATATGATTTTATTATTTCAAAGAAGTTATATATCCCAGGATGAAAAAGGACAACCCCTTCAGTGTCTTTTAGGAAAGAGTTAAATGGGAAGGAAAAGAAAGCCCTCCTTTCCTCGACCTTTGCACAAAGCATCTCTGTATGATCCTGTCCTGTTGAAGTCAAAGGAAAAATTCTCATGGACCACAAGGGAACTAGGATTTGTCTCAGGATTTTTAACATAACAGGAGAGTTCACAGACCTGACCTGATGCAGAAATCTAAAGCCCTAGTGAAACAAGAGGAGCAGCCTGCAGCTACCCTTGTTTAAAGAAAAAAAGAAGAAGAAAAAAAAAGACGAAAGAAGGAGGATGACGAAGAAGGAGGTATACTCAGAACGGACAAAGGAGAATGCCCCAAAGATCCTGCTCAAAAGATTCAGGCTGTGCACAATGCAACTATAAACTGCTAAAAGATAGGCTTTCTTGTGACATGTCTTGTACTTCCCACTTCTTACTGAGCTGGAAATACCCTAAGGACAGCCTTTCATCTGTTGAAGTATTTTGTCATTTCTGTACCTGGGAGTCAGAGTAGGAAATATATAGCAGCAAAGCAATCATTACAGATTCATAGTAATAACAATAACAATAATAATAGTAATAATAAAGAATTCCTGTAGCAAAGCTCTCTTTGGATGACCTGTTCACATTATGCGCTGTAACCCCCTAAAGAAACTGCAAATGTTGTAGTGCTGTATTCTATTGTCACTGAATTTTGTGTCTCAGAAACTCCCATGCCATAGGAGAAGGCTGTTAGCTGTAGGCTTGCTTTTTAATATGACATCTTTTTCCTTTAATCTAAAGTTCCAAATTCTGCTCAAAGAATGCTTCCAGGGCGCAGGCAATATAGATGTATTATTTCTATTTATACAGAGAAAAGATTAATACTTGGGTTGACACGAATAATGCAGCCTTTCCAGCAAAGCAGGGTTAGTAATGTGACTTTCCATCAGTCATCAGAAATAAAAGACCCAAAGACCAGTCATCAACCGGAGATGTGACAGGGAGCATGCTAGCATTCTCTTCTGGGCTGTTGCACAGGCCTTCAGGCAGCTCCTGTGTATGTGGAAGAGCAGATGGGACCATAACCCCACATCTTGTCCCACACCAGGCAATGCACACCCGTTGTTGCTCAGTTTAAGGTAAATATTTAAGTAAATAGGAAAAGGAAATGTTATCACCCACATCTTACAGTAGGGAAGAAGCTTGAGAATCTGGTATTGCTGCGGTCATATGGAAAATTTTGGGGAGAGCTGGAAATCCAAACATATGAAGTCCTTGTCACCAGGCCAGCTCAGTAAATTTTAGGGCTGAGAGAGGAGTCAGTGGACTATTTGTAAGGGATCCCTGAAAGATATCTAAGTGGCAGTATGGCTTAAATAAACTGTTTCCAAGAGAATGATCTTTGTGTAGCTGGAACAGCTGCATTACTTGAAAGCTGAGTTAAAATTATGTAGCACATTTTAAAAAATTCAGGCCAAATAGGCTTTGCACCACACACTCATGAAGGTGTGTGTTTTATTGTAATTCCAAGAATTATAATAAGAATTTCCAACTCATTTGGCACAGCAGTGCATTGAAACCCTGCATAGCATATAAAGCAGGAATACCTAAATGATATTCTCCTCCCACTGTGTGTTTCTGCCTATTAAGAGGTAGTTTTATAAAGAACAAGTGTATAATTTCAGATCATTTTTGACTCCTGAGAACATTACAGACCTCTTGACTAATGCAAGTGACCTTTTCTATTTGATCCATAAGTAGGCAGATAATAAACAATGTGATACCACAAGTCCTAGAGAATAGAAAGGAGATACTTTGTCAACACGTAGAATCTAAACTGAGCCAAGAGATTATTTATATGCTCAGACTTCTCCTTCAGATCAACCCATTCACTCCTGGACCTGAGAATTTGACCCTGAAGATGAAAATAAAATTATTCACAAGTTGGTTTTTTTTTTTTCCAATACTTTCATCTTTCTTTCCAACCCACCCTTCTTTCACAGACCATACTTTTATGCTGGCCAAAGAAGGTCCTTCAAGAGTGGTGCACAATTTTCCTTGATTTTATACTGGAGAGATAAAATAGAAGGCTGAGAAATATTACTGTTTTACTAATACCATTCTACTGACCTCTTTCACAGTAAGAATTAGTAGCCTAAGAGAAGCTAATGCTGTTTTTAGCCAAATGTTTAAGGATCCTCATTTAATCCATGCTTTATTCTTAGTTTTGCTTAGTCAACAACAATTTAATGGTAACATGACATAACAGTCCTTTTTAGTGAAATATATAGTTATATTCTACAACAGTTTACACAATAAAAGGTCCCAGTTTTGAGACTGAGGGTAATTTTCCATTCTCCTTTGTAAGGATAGTTTTCTAATCAGCAATCAGAGGGATGATCAGAAGTGGGGGAGTGGGATAGTCACAGTTTGCCTTTTTCTCCACCCCCTTCTATTCTCTTCTTGTCAAGTTGCTCACCTTAGTACGTCAGGTTCACTTAACTCTTAACATTTTTCACAGTAGAGAGAAAATAGTTCAAATTTTCTCAAAAAGGTCAGTTTCCTGACATAGTAATTGTTTTTATAACAATATCAGCTTTTGTGTCTGTGCACGATAGACTAATCTGTAAGAGAGAATGGGCGAGAAGAGAGTTCCAAGAATCTCTATTTCATTATACGGTGGTATAAATGTATGTTTACACCACTGCCAAAACCAGAATTTCAGCATATTCTTTTAAAATATTTGATGTGAAGAGCAATCCAATAATGTCCATTTGCTTAAGTTTTTTGTTAAAAGGGGGCACATAGAGTAACTTATTCACATGGTACATTTATGGATTTCAGTCGTCTTTATCACCTCTACTAAAGGTTTGCCTTGGTGGTGAAGATCCAGACATCTTCCTTGCTCTACTGCAGATCCAAAAGGGACTGTGCTGCATTTTTGGCTCTGCATTTTGGGTATGTTCAGCTAATCTGTGGGCTCAATTTGGAAAACAAAATATACTTTCATGCTTAAATCTACTAGTGTTCACAAAAGTGTTTATAACTCTCTATCCATCATTAGGCACATGCTTAAATTCCTGCTTAAGTCAGTCTGCTTAGGTAAGCATGCCTTGTTGAGGAAGGATTGAATTATAACATGGTTAAAGTCAGGAAAAGCACAAGTGATTTGTTGACAAATGCCTTTCAGTCTACCAGCTTTTCTTTTTTCTCTTTCCAAGGAGCACTACTGCAAGTAGGTGGAAGGACTTTTTCATCACTGTATTCTTTGGGTCGCCCCCAAATGGTATTATCCATTGGGGCAACTCCTAATGCAGTACGTATTGAACAGCTTCTTGTCTCAGCAAGCAGGTGTACAGAAGTCGCTCCCATTTAATAGATTCTAACCTGATACCAAACTTTTTTTTTAACTATTAATCATGGATTTGTAAATGTACTTAAAAATACTTCTACAGTAGCCAAATAAGCATGAATCACCTAGTCCATTTGTGATTCAGGAAGGAGGCTCTAAAGCTTTTCCAATCACTCAAAAGCAATACAGTGCTCCTACCACTGTCAATATTTCACACAGCTGGGTCAGGAACTATGGTTACAAAGAGCATTGAATTATGGATCTGTACTTTTCAAACAACAAGGTCATTTTTTGGAGCTGTTGGCCACATGAGTCCAGAGAAGGATGTTTAATCAATTTTGCACAAGTGAGTTAATGGGTGAAGGGCACAACTGCAACGGTAAACTTTCAGAGACTAGGTAACCCTTTAATGACTCCCATTGTCCATGCAAATTTTGACACCTTGGATTCTCAAGAATATGGTCATTCTGAAGGAAAGAGAAAATGAGGTGCCTCTTGAAGCAAACAAGAATATGATACTACAAACATAGAAGATGTAATGATGAGGGCTAGTATTTGTGAATTGTGATTATCGATGTGGAAATTAGACAATGAAATGAGCCATTCTCCCATCCCACTCAACTAGGCCTTGACTGCCCAGATGAGCATATCTGGGTAACAGTCACTTTTGGCAGGTACCTCCTGATATTAAATGATGTGGAAAATTTTGGCTCTACAGATGAGTTCTCAGGTGCTCTACATGATGAAAAACAGAATAAAAGTAATTTAAAAGTATGATTAATTTTAAAATATCTATCGGAAGAGTATTTGGAGAGAAGTTGCAAAATCACATAGGCCCATGAGAGGATGCCGTGAAATCTGCAGTTTAATCCTCAGGAAAAACAAAGGAAAAAAGAAAATGAAATTATGTATTTGGGAACATATCCCATAGATATTTAGGAAAACCCGTGAAGGGACATAGCCTTTGTGGGATGAGAAAATGGTAGATAGCTAAAGAGCAGGTATCTTTGTGCTAATGAGTCTTTTGTATGGACATGGAAACATGGTACAAATAAGGGGGTCTCTCTGGCAAAGTCTTAGAAAGTTTATAGACACTGAAATATCTATGATGTTGGTCTTAGGGTTGGTGTATTTGTTGATTCTGCCACGTTGATTGTGTGCTAGGGGCACTGATCTGCCCCAAGTTGTGTGTCCCTGTAGGCTGCGCAGGGACACTGTACAGAATTTGGCTTCATTGAGGCAGTATTCCTTCCAGAGTCCCCTGGTGTGAAGGGAAATCTGTAGTATACCAGGTCCCTTTTGGATCTGCAGTACAGTTCTTTCTTCCTAGGCAACACTTACTTAAATGTCAAAGTTATTTTTTTCACAGATACTGACATGAAACTAACTGGCACATCTTAAAATGTTTTGCTAAAGAAATTGTCACAAAATTTCAATAAAATAATAGTATGAGAAAAAATTAGGAAGAACAGATTGCTTATAGAAGTTAGCAATAGTTTTGCGAGAAATGTCAAATGGAAAATGGCCATTTTCATTACCATTTCCAGAGAAAAAAAAAAAAGCATCTATCTAGTCTATCCATCCATCTACCCCTACAGAGAGAGAGAAGTGCTGGGAAAGATACATTAAGAATGTGTGTGTCTATGCGTACATGTGTGTATTTGTAAATACACACCAGCAATGTGAAGCAAATGCACTTATGTTGATAGTAGGACTCATTTCACACACCGGTGCAGCCAGATCAGGAGAAAGAGGTGGGATTAGTCCTCTTCTACTTTCCCAGTTGTAGAGTATTTAAAGAGCCAGAACTGCTGCCAGCATAATTTAGACAGGCCAGGTTGCTGTTCTAAGTTACAGATGCTTTTCCTGGGTTGCCCATGGGTAGTTCTGCAACCTGCAGCTGTCAAGGGTATTTGGAGCAGCCATAGCTTTGAGTGCTACCATTTCCCACAGCGCAAAGCGGGCTGGAGCTCACATGGAAAGACCTTCAGTTTGGCTGTCTCTGGTTGCCACCTGAGTTTTTATAGCCCTGGAAAAATATGTGTAAATGTGGAAGCCTGTGTGTATGCAGACTGTCAGAGAGGTACACTAAAACCAACTCAAACAAGGGACAAGCTCAAACAACTTTATTTCACAAAACAAACAAAACCACACTCAAGAAACTAGCAAGAAACAGGGGTAAACGGAAATAAATCAACACTCCCATTACATTTAACACATAACAGGTTCAAGGTCTCAGTTGGGGTATTGTTACTACACAGCAATACACACAAGAATGATGATCCACACACACTCACTCACAAAGGAGGAAACTCTCTCTCGTGGGTGTCCAGAAGATACAATCGCTCACCCAGGGTGTGTGCACACGAAGGGCTCACTCAAGAGTACATCCCGAAGGAATCACTCACCACAGGAGGTGAGGGCACTCAATCCCAGAAAGTTTCCTCAGGCAGTTTCCCAACCTGAGGGAACAAACCCCAAGCCCAAGCCTCCTGCTCCAAAACCACACTCCATGGGGGTCTCCGGCGGCGCCCCATTTATACCCTGGGTCGCACCTGAGCTGTGGTCATAATTGGTCACGGTCTAGAAGCTTCTCTGAGCCAAGGCGCCTCATTGGCTGTGGACCCTGTCAGGTGACCAAGGGGTCCCGCCTCTCCTGCTCTCCTGCTCCCCCTGCCGCGGTGCGTACGTGCCTGGGGGCACGGCAGAGCACGGAAGGCGCGAAAATGAGGCGCGAAAAGCCGGTGATCGCCGTGCCAAAAGTCTCGATCTTTATTGGGGGGGGGCGGAGCGTACGTATCACACAGATGAGTGGGTTGGGAATTTCTTCTCCTACAGAATTCCTTCTCTCTCTAGGTGATTAATACCCTCCACACTTCATAACAACCCCTTCTCTCGGCATCAGGGATTTACTAGCTCCCAGAGGAGCACTGTGGTTTCATTCCCAACGTGGCAATGTAAAACGCCCGATATAGCCACCTCGCTGGCTAAATAACTGCGCTTGCCACAGGAGTCCTGGGGCGGGAGATGTGAGCAAAGTTCCACACTGGTCGTCTGCAGCCCAGGACCACCTGCCAGGATGCACCCCTACACAGAGCCAGTGTGCAGGGGTCACTCTTCCTACCAGGACAAATGCCTCCCAGCACTGCCATGGAATAGGAAACAAGTCATTCCGGTAACCTATTTAAACCTATTTTTTTTTTTTTCCTCCTCAGATTTCATAAACAAACCACTCTGCCACGTATTTTTCAGTATCAAAAATAAATGTACTTGTTGGTTATTTTCCTGATTGCTGTGTTCAGTTACTGAGAACCAAAATGAACATTAACTTATAGACTTCCATCAAAGTTATTTTATTTTATATCTCCCTTTTCATGGAAAACAAAATACAGATTTGTTTAGTTGCAGTATTTTGTTTGTTTTTTTACTTTTCCTGTTCTCACGATCTAAATACTGTTAGAGAAAAGTCTGGATATACTTCAAAGTCAAGGAGCATGTAAAATTCACTGTGTTAAATTATATGTTGTAGGCACAGTGGAATTTAACATGGAGAATAGAAATCTGTGGGTCCTTTTCTGTCAGAAATTTGTGTGCGTGTTGGTAGGTGTATAAGCACATTCCTGGTATTTATCCCATTGAGAATCTGCACTCATTAACCTATGTGTACACATTTTTATTTGGATAATTATCATCGGGATATTCATTTTATGTCGCTCTTGACTCCAGCTAGACTTTGTAAAAGACTCTAAGGAAATTTAACACAAATTACACTGAAATTCAATGCAATGTGGGCATATACCTGTTTTAGGCAGCACTGAAAACACAGCTGACACAGGTGTATGTTCATGTTAACATGAAGTATAGATGCAGCAGAAATTCCAGTGGCAATGAATGAAAACAGTTATGTCACTTTAGGACGATTTTACAGTGCAGAAGACTTATGCAAGGGAGTTGTATGTAATGTAACCACATTCCCTGTACTATTTTATTAGGGAGGAAAAGTTCACTGCTGTGACAGCTGAAGAAGACCACAAAGACCCTTTCCTGAAGACTGTAATGAGAACAGGTTACATTTCTACCAAGTTCCACATTCTCATTACAAGCTTTTTAATGAGAAGGGATTAATTTTCTGCCATTTTCCATTCTCATTACTACTCAGTCAAAGGAACGAGGTACCAGGAGTTTAATGCCTAATTTATATTCAATGAATCTTAGTAGTGAGCTGCACTCTTTTGACCTTTTCAAAATTTTATACTTTGATTGGGTGGTCACTTGACTCCTGCATTGTTTATAGCCTTATTATAGTAGCATATAGAAGAAAAAGTGGACTGGCTATCCAATCAAAACTGCAAAATAACAGAAAGGTCATATCATACACATGTATCAGTTCAAGAATATACACAGCATTAAACTTTGGAAATCTTCTTCCCGTCAGAACTACAGGAATGAAAATGACACTCCAGTCCATGTGATCAACCTTGCGACCAGAACTGGGGACTAGAAGAAACCATATATATTCTGTAGTGACTGGGGTTGCTTTTACTTCCTCCTTAAATACTCACTTAAACCTATGAGCAGTAGGGTAAAGATTTACAGAAGTACTTTGTCATGTTTTACAGTTCACTTACCAGTACTTTGAGCAAAGGCCAGTGACTGCAGAGGGAGCAAGATGATGAAGAATCAGGTCCATTGTACTGCCAGTAGTTAATGCTTCTTGAAATGCTCATTAAATATCTATGTGAAATATTTTAATAGATTTTTATAAGACTTGTATAGTAAAAGTGAGATGATATAAGGGTCAGTTGGGAAATTTTAAATCTATGAGAAATTGAACCGTAATGCCAAGCTATTAAAAAAACCACCCAGAAACAAAATTACCAAAACAATATGATGTATTTCTGGGACATCATTTGAATTGACTTTGCTAAGCAAACAAAACTTTGGAATCAAATTTTCTCTGAACTGCATACCTTAAAAAATTCATACAAGAATGAAACTTTTTCTTAACTGTTAGTTTCAGGTTTATTGTAGCCCAAAGATACAAAAAGCCCCTACACCTTGCAAAGAACTGTACCTTGAAAATATGATACCTAATTTATCCCTTGTTTAAAGTGGATTGAGTGCAAATCTATGGCTACAAAGATATTTTGACATTACTTAATTTGGAGTCACTTGCAGAAGTGATGAAATTCAAAATTACCAGTAGAAAAACATTCAGAAAAGAGTTAGTTAAAAAAAACAATAATCCATTTGATTTTTGTGTGAAGCCTTCTATCTTTTTTTTTTTTTTAATTAACAGAGCCTGTTTACAGAGCTCGAATAATTATTCTTTTAAACCTGACTAAATAATTAACTTATGTCAAACAAATACCACTTCATTACTGGAAACAAATATAATTGATGTTCTGTAACCCTCTATATAATAAACATACTATTCATTCCTTAACTATTAATTCTCAAAAACCACATTCAACAGTCAGTTATAATTAACTTGCCATACAATACATGTCTTATTAAATGTAAATTAAATCCAATTTGAGACCTATCGTTTAAAGCGTTACTCAGAATGTCATTGCTGGACTCCCCCAAAGAAACATCATTTAATACAGTTCGTGAGGCCAGAGGGAGAAATAACAGTTTGGGTAATGAGGGCACTATCAGACCTGTGCCATTTTAACTGAAAGAAAAATTAATATATGAGATCCTTGCAAGACAGATCAGAAAGAAGAAAGTAACAAAAGTAATAATGTGAATACTGAAGGGACTCTTCACCTTAAATGAGCCTGGTCAAATACATTTTTAGCCTCAATGATATCAAACTGAAATACAAGAAACAAAAGATACATGTCTACTTCAGAAGCAAAACAGAAGTCATTACTGCATAATGTGGTGGAGTAAGTCACCATTCCAAATAATATACGATTATGTCCCTCATGCATAAAGCCAATGCAGCTTTAGGGATCAGAAAGTTATTCCAATTTCCAGAAAAGAATTACTCTACAAGTACCCAGGTAGTAAAGCAAAAATATTTTGCATTTATCATTATGAAAGAACTTCAGATGGAGAGTATGCATGATGGAGCAGCTGAGAACAAAAATTTGTTGGGCAGGTGGTAAAACAACAGATTAGGAAAATAGGTCCAAGTATCACTCAGAGCTTGTCTTGTGTTTTGCTAAAGCTTGGTAATAAATTTCAAGACAATACAGCTGACTTTCTTGCAAGGTCCTTTGCCTTTCCATCATAGAAGTCTCTTACCATTAAGCTGAAGTGATGCTTTCAATAGATTAAATGTGTTTACTTCAGGATATAGTACACACCATAAATTAAAAGGAAGAATTCTTAACGTGATCCTTACATATGGTTGCTATGTGTTAATAATGGAGCAAACTATAGGTATTCTTGCTATGAAAAATCCTACATATTCAGAGCATGACAACAACAACATACTCTCTGTTTTTTCTTTTTTCTCACAAGCTTGCTGCTATACCAACAACTGTATTCCTCTGGTCTGATCTCTTTGGTGAGTCTACATGATAAGGCTGAGCAATACATGGTTACTGTGTAAGAACAGATACCTGTTGAGAGTATAGTCATATTTTGAGACTTTCTTTTATATAGACAAAATATGCAGCAAAAGGTGATGAAGCAACAATTAATTATGTAGGGTAACTGGGAATATTCTGAAAGGAGATTACTGTATATGTGGTATTTATTCAGTCAATTAATCATTATATGCATAGGTTCCTGGCACAGGTGCATTGGATGTATGCCTGGTTTACCACTTGGTTTGATATGTTATGTCATGCTTAGCAGTATCAATAATGTATGTAGACATAGACATATATAAACACCATGTGTAATCACTTATAGATAGAATCATAGAATCATAGAGACATTTAGGTTGGAAAAGACCCTTAAGATCATCGAGTTGAACTGTAGATAAATATATGATGAAATCAATAATTTTTTTCATTAAAAATTAAACACTGTGCGGTAGTTGCTACATAAAAAAGGAAAAAAAAAAAGCACGCTCGCTCTCTTCATTCTGTTAATGCTCACACTTGTGTTTTGCTGGTTTTCTTCTGATGCTTCCGGTTCCCTGTGATGGCAATGGTAGTTAAAGACACTTTGGGCCTTGCAAGGCTGAGTCATATCCTATACGTTTCCAAAGGGTCTAAGCCAGCTAAAAGTCCCAAGTCCCATTTTCAGAAATGAGTTAGGCATTTGAGTCAATAACCCTCAGGGTAGTCTTGCAACCACAGATACGTGAGCCAACTTTAAATTGACTAGCTCAGGTACTGGTAGCAGTCTAGTTGCGGTACTACTGAGTTTACTGCATCCTATATTAAGTCCTATGTTCCTCTGAGGATTTGGGCTTACAAACACACTTCACTTTTGGAACTGGAACTTGGGTTTCTAAATCACTTAGGTGTCTTCATTAATTTTATTCTTTATCCCTAGGCGCCCTACCTTTTCTGCTGTGTTGTTGTGGGGCATCAACAATACATTTTCTATGGAGACTTTCTGTTCATAGTATCTTTCAGAGCAATTATACAGCATCATGGGGTGAACACATCTGCTGCTACTTTCTAGGGGCGAAGAATGTAAAAGAATTCACTGAAGGCTCGCCAAGGACTCTAGTGAGCTCTCCATGAAGACATTTGCTGTTTTGCACTTTTGTGCCATACTGTGAAAGTTAGGAGAATAAAATAAACTTGTCCTTTATCTCTCAGTTAGATCCTTATTCTCTGGTGCCAGCCTACTTTGTACAGTGTTTTTTTTCCTTGTGTGGAGGTCAAAGATGAAATGTTTTATTTGATTGAAATTAATTCCGTATTCAATTGGTCTCCAGTGATCAGAAAGTAGCATAAGAAGGAGGAAGTAAAATACATTCCTTTGGGTATTCCTGGGGAATATACACCTGTCATTGAACAAGCTGATTTGCAGATTTCATTTCTGTTGCACATAAAATCACAGCTTGGTAATTTTATTTTATTTTATTTTTAGTCAGTAAATAACTTAGCTCATATTACAAAGAAGCTGCAATGCCAGAAGAAGGAATGACAGAACAACAAGTTAAAGGTGAACAGCTCTTGAAAGTCTGAAAAACAAAGTTCTGATGAACGCTTAAAGGATGGGCTCTTTCTGCTACTATCAGTTGACCTAGCACAGCAGTTGTGCTCCCTAACTCTCCCTAGCTCCCTAACACTCACTTTTGCTCCCTAACTACGGCTAAATTTCCACGTCCTTTCAGCAGGATGCTATCCCACAAAGCTCTTAGCTCTGTAAGCCCTATATAAAACACTTGGCCGTTTTCATTACTGACAGAATTTTACAATGCCCTTTGTATCCTTTACCTGTTCCATTCAAAACCCTCTTCAATACAGAAAAAAATAAAAATTCAAAATTTGTCTTTACCTATGACCCCTAGGTTAACCTTCACCCCCTCAAAAAAAACCCCCAACCAATAAGCAACCCAGCTCCAGAATGGCAAAGCTGGGATTCATTAGCATTAATGATATAAAACTTCTTTTGCATCTCTGTCTTCTTTTACTGGACTTTTGCCCATTCCTTCTGCCAAATCTTTTTTTCATGCATTTTTCAGCACTTGATGCTTTTCATAAACTCCTATCTTCTGGAATAAACAGATGCCTGAATCTCAGCTTTAGATTTTTAAAAGTAAATTTCACCCTGTTATATTTTTTTGGAGAGCAACTCCAGAACACGACCTAGTGATTTGAAAAAGCAAATAACAGAAATTTTATAATAATTCCTGCTTTAAAAAACTAATTCTTTTTCACCAAACTCACAATTTTGACTGTGTAATTTGTTCAACAATAAAATTTATTATTTTTTAACTCTTTTTGTGTTGGTTTTACCCTTTCTTTTTCCACTTGTCCATCCTGCCCATTATGGCTTTTAGAGTGGTGTGCTGACTTGTCAAGCCATGTGTCATTTGTCTCTCTCCCTTGTTATTTTCATCCACCTTTCAAACTGGTTGACATCTAAAGTAGCAGGAGGTATATCAAAAGGTAAGGCTAGCAGGTAGAACAGCTGTTATCTCATGTTAGGGAAACTATATTTTCTCCATCTCAGTTCTGCTGAATCATGTTCTGTTAGTACATTGATTTTAATTCAAGTTTCATCTTTCTGTCCCATGGTTCTTTCTGCTCTTGCATTTCCCCTAAGTATTACTGTATATACTCCTTCTCTTCCTCTCCTGTCCCTGAGAAATGAACACAGGTCCGCACATAATGGCTATGGTACTACCTGCAACGTCTCATGGAAATTTTAGTTCCAGGACTCCTCTATTCCAGTATTGTCTCTGGAGCACTGCTTTCTAGGTACACTACACCTCTTAAAGTGCTCTAAAGTTTACTCTTTGCTTTTGATTTCCGTGAGGAATCATTTTGTGACTGAGGTAGAAAAAAAAATGTCGTCAAACTTACAAAAGCTGAAAAAGTTTTGGGTTCTTTCAATGCTGTCTTTGAAAAGCAACAGATACAGAAGGAGAGAAGGGATTGTGTTCATCAAGTAGCCACTTGGTTTTAAATTATTTCTGTCAATTAGGTATATTTTTCCAATCAGTTGCATTTTATGGAAAGTTAGATGAGTGTGTTACATCCATAGAAATAACTCCTGAACACATTTTTCAAACAAAGAGAGAACAGGGAATCTCGGATGATGAGTGAACAATCCTCTTGCAACTGGCTTTTGTAATGACAGCAACAAGATACTCAAGATTTGTCACACTGCAAATTACTCATTTGAGATTAGAATTGGTCCCTCAGTGTCGTGTAATCTGAAAATATGTATGCCCAATCAATTATCTTCATACACATACAAAATTAAATTTACATAAACTGTCTAGTCATACACACATCCAGTAATGAGCCTGGGTCTTTGATACTTATTATATAGACACTTAACAACCTTCAGTCCTGTAAGATTTTCTTTTCCTGTCCTCAGTCCCAATTCTGATACTGCTGTGCATGGAAAGTAGCATCAGAGACATAGAGAAGCCCTTGAATAAGTTCTGTATTAACAAGCCCTTGAATAAGTTCTGTGTTAATAAGTTCACATGGACTGGGATCCCAGAGCAATGGCTGAACTTTTGGTGTTCCCAAATGGAGTAGGGAAGGGAGCATTAATTCTGACATACAAAGTAAAATAGAAGCAATATGGGACAGAGCATGGTGAAGGATTAGGGTTCCCATTTTTATTGCAGCTTTTGGATGTAGAAGCAATCTTGGACCTCCCTTGCTTCTTAGAAGCCACTACTAATTGCTGAAGGATCATCATGTTTTGTGCCTTTCTCTCTGGCCACCTGGACAAAGGGCTATGCACTCTGTGCAAATTAAGCATTGCTTGTTTACTACCCTAAGACTTGTAGGGAAAGTGTTTGGAGCATTTAGGATCAGTGCACCGTGGTGCTCCAAATACTTCTTTTCCACAGGAGCATTAAGTAATCTCCTGTCCTCATCACCATGCCCCATCAACTCCACAGATATATTCAAAGGATGGTCTTGTCTTTGGCTGTCAACAAAGAGAAATATGCTAGTTGGAAAACAAACATCAAACAGTAAAATTTCCCAGGGGACAGCAATTCCATTTTCCACCCAGCTGTGACACTTTCTGAAGTAAGCTGTCTTGGGACCATGCTATGGTTGGTTCATGTAACATCTTCCTTACCTGAAACAGCATTTCTTGAAGGTGAGAGTCTTCCAGGATTTATCTTTCTTCTTTCCCGTATTTAAAAATATTCTTCACTATAAAATCATGTAATTGTCAGTGTCTGAATAATGTCCAGTTTCACCATCATTAGAATAAGAACTCTGAAAGAAAAAATGAAAGGGGACAAGTCACTACCTAGCTTCAGAAGGATTGAGTAAAGGAGTAGAGAGGATTAATGTGGAAATGCGAGGAGAATGAAGAATTGGGAATACATGGCAGGAAAAAAGCAGATAGTAGAGACGGGGAAAAAAAGAGATAAAGAATTTAAGATGCAAGGAGGTGAGGGAGATGTCCAGCAGAAAGAAAGTGTCTGACTCACTCCATTCAACTGCACTTGGAGGCTACTTGGCTCTTCAAGGAGCACAAAGCACCCCTGAGTATGAATTATATAAGAAGCTCCAGAGGCCAGCTTGTCTGGAGCTGAAGCTGACTATTCACCTATTCATTTTCATTTAAAAATGTGACTGCAAATGTTCACAGAAAATTAGTATGAATAAGCTAGTCATATCTTTATGCTTGGGTCTGTTTGACTGAAGAATTAAATTAATTACTTACTCCTAAGTTTACTTAAGCTCTGGATAAAGCAAGACCATCAGAAGACCATAATAGCTGAGGGCAGAAAAAGTCACCCATGGAATCCAGTGGAAATGGTTTATTTATTTTAAATAACAGTTGGCGTGCACACACACACATCTTTTGTACTCAAAGACCATGACTGACATTTGACAGGGAGGAACACAGGAAGGGTGAGTACATTGCTCAATAGCTCCCATTCCACTTGCATTCCTACAGATTTTACACTAGAAAAAAATGTGGAGAGAACCGCCAGAATTCAAACCAAATAGAAAACCCACTAGGATATGTTCAAAGCAAAGTATTCAGTAATATCTTCATATTCAGACAAAGAAAGGTCACTTTCCAGTGCAAGTCGTAGGAAAGGAGGTCTGAATTTCAGGGGGAAAAGGTGTCATAGGATTTTGTGATGACATACAGTTTTTGTCATAAGAGCAAAGCTTGGTTGGATAGAAAAACTGAGAAAGTAACACTTTCAAACATCTTTGAACATTGAGAAAGCTTTTCCTGTATCTGATTATAGTTGGGGCCTATAATTCACATTAGAGCCCTTGTAGAAGTATCTTCCTGCTTTTGAGGTGAGGCATCAGGCCTCTTCGTAGGAACCTTGGCTGCAACTAATCAGCTGATGCAGCTGAGTGAAGAAGGCATTAAAGTGCTCTTTGTGACCCATGACTCTAAAGTAATTTAAATCAAATATATCTTCAGGTACACATTAGAGCAGCCATAAAGATACCTTAAGCTGAAGGAGCTGTCACATCTCAAGGACAAAGAGCATCATCTGTATTTGATTCCTACAGTATCATTTAACTATCATGAAAGAGTGACACAGCAATTGATTCTGCATTTGAAGACACCTTTTTTTAAATAACTTAGGAACACAGATCTTCATGTGACTTTACACCAGCACAGAGCAAGGCAAGGTCAGGACCATTAGAAACAATTTCCCATTGTTTCTTTGCACTGTTTACAACATTTCACAAACATAAAGCAAGATCTGAGTCTCATAAAATGTATGTAGGCTTTGATAATTCCAAGAAAATGTGATATATTAATTATAATAATCTAAATATTTTTGAACAAACCACTGCAACTGCATGCTACTGAATTTTAAGACTATTCCAATCTGGTTTTGGATCTGGATCTGGGGGGTGTTTTAATCCTGTCACCACCCCACTGTGCATAGTGTTAACTGCTTCTAGTCTTAGCCCAGCAAGCTGACATTATCTGCTGTAAAATGCCATCCAGTAATGAGAAAACTTTAGCTGGTCTGCTTCTAAACTTTGGGGTGATGACAAATAAGCTTTCCAAACCTATTGACAATTGCATAGATTTTCCATTTACATTACCTGTATTTTAAAAGCTGTGTCACCAGGAATCAGCTCATCAAATTCATTCCCAGCTGCAAGGTGATGGTGCATTGACAATACCTGGTTAGCTTCCCAGTCTGCTTTTCTGAAAGATACAAGTCTTCTCAAGAGAATAAAATGCAGGTGCTCTTGAAGAAAGAAGCAGAATAAATCAGTCAAATGATACCATGCTTCTCTTCTTTTGTATTTCAGGGAATACTGAATTAAGCTTCTATGCTCTTTAAATTGCAGTTTTCACAAAGACAGTTTGGAATCAGTAAATATCTAAATGCCAGAACTAGCTTATTCAAGTTTCCTTGTGGGTATTCACCTCAATATCATCCACATTACGCATTTAGAAGTGAGCCTGATTGCTGCATTCTGAGCTGTTTCTTTTTTCTCTGCCTTCCCAGATTTTGTTCTCTGCAATACTAGGATACAGAGGAAAATGTGAAGCATATAGTTTTGTTCAATCAGAACTCAGATATCATCTGATTTTGACCTGAATGCTCCCCTTCATATCTGCTGGTGACATTTAGTAGAGATGGAAACCTGACTAAGAAACAATGGCTAATCACAATAAGAGTAATGTTCCTCAACTTTTGTATAGATTGCTATCTTACTTTTTCATTAACTGCTATTCATAGGAGCAAAGATGGATCAACTTAGTCACAGAAGGACTTTCATTGACCCCACAGATTCAAGAGACCAAGGCAAGAAAAAATTGTCTGCAGCAACAGAGATGAGGTTCCAACAGCAATGAACGTACTGCTTAGCCAGGCAAGTAGATTTCCTGATGTACAGTATCACTTCATCTCCCATCCTCTGCCCTACATACATTTTCTTCAAGCAAAAGAGACATGAGCAAGTGTGATTACACCCCCTTTTTACACCGTAAATATTAGGACCACTGATAAAGGTATCTCCTTCTGAATGGAGGAAGAAGACAAAAGAGCCAGTCAAGGAGCAGTCCACAGAGGGCATGGGACAAAACAGGATGGTGGATGAACCCAGATTTCCAACGGGGCACCTTTAGTCTCTCTGAGCAGTCAGAATACTGATCTCAGCTGACTCGCAGCAGGTAACTGATCAAAACTAACTTATCTTACAGAGAGACACTGTGTGACAGTGAGGGGAGACATTTGCCAGTGGCTTAGAAGACGTCTGATGGATTCCTGGCTAGTGGAGCAATTTGGAAGGCTGCACTTGCTGGGGATGCAACTATAGCCTCTGAGTTTGTCTTGCCATGGCACTTCCCTTGAGTCCATTGCCCACAGTCAGGTTCTTTTCTTCTCTGTCCCTTCAGATTTGGAGAGGAAGAAACCTTTAGGCCATATAAACTTTCTATTTCTGTCATTCCCCAAACCTATAAATGTAGGCAGCTCCTGTTGTGTGAGAAGCGCTCAGACGATTGTATTATGTAAGAAATGTCATGAAATGTGATGTCTGATTAGTTAAATAGGAGACTTCATGGTCCCTCTCCACTGAAGGTCTGGGTACCACTGCTTCACATTAAACTAATAATTTAAATGGTCTTTGGCCATCTTCAAAACCAAAGAAAATTAAAGACATCTTTCCTATTTCCCTGTCCTGGTGCTATGCAGAGAACAAATTCTGAACCATTATAAATTGCTGATCCAGTCTAGCATTGGAACTAATATTTATCTTTGAGAAGGTAATGCTCCATAAATGGAAGCTGAATAATAACTAATAGACTTCCCTTTCTTTTATTTTTCTGGGTGCCTTCTGGACAAATTTTCATTGACTTTTCAAAGTAAATGTTACTGTATTAAGGCAAGATATCAACAACAGTGAAATAAGAACAAAATGTAGAGACAGAAAAATAATATAAGCCTATTTTCAACATGCCACAAAGTAATATTTATATTGTTTAGTCCTTAATGTTATAGGAGAAAATGGAACAAAGAAATTTGTAAGGAGGCATAGGCCCTAGGATGATATGCAAAACAAACATTGTCATACAAACTGGCAAAAAAATTCCACACTGATGTGGAAATCTGCGATGCTATAGCATAATATCTATTCTGCACTCTATCCAGCCACATTTAACCAGGTCTACTTGTGTTTGAACATCCTCAGAAAAACTTGGACTTCTTCAGAAGCCAATCTCACTAGCAAAAAACCCAATCTTTAGATATATGGAAGTAATATTCAAGGTTTTCACGTGACCACTGAACTTGATTCCATTTGAGAGTATTTTAATACCAATTCAGAAAATTTTTTTTTAAAGCGCTCAGCAACATTTTTGGACTCAGCAGCTAGGTCTGTAAGAGTAAAATAAACAGCGCCCGGGGACGTTGCTGGGCCCTGGAAGTTGTGGTCTGTCCTGCAGGAATGCTACCTGGCGCACCAGGGGCTGGTGTTGACTGGGATGTTTGCAGGCAATTCCTGTGTACATTTCTCAAGTACCAGCAGGCATTTTATGTGCCACTGCTCTATTCTGATGGCCCTATGTTTTACCAGCGATCTCGCTAATGATGGACTAGGTTTTTGAAGGGCCCCATGAGAGTTTGGAGCAAAGCACAAAGCACCTTTACAAAATTTGGCCTAAGTGGGTATTTTGCTCTACTGCTGGAAACTATTTCCTTCAACTGACAGTAATTTATGGTCTGCAATTTTTAATGTAGACAGAGAATGCTAAGCTGATTTTATCTGATAAAATTTGCTTCAGTCATCATTCTAGGACCAAAAAGTAGTTCCTCTCTACATTTTTGTTGAGGGATGGGTGAGTTCTCAGCCGATGTAGTTCAGCTGAACAAAATTTGTGGTTTAGCTTAAATGAAGTTTTGTGGGAGAACTTTCTCTCTCAGCTGGAAGTGCAAATGGGTATTGGCCATGGGTTGGTCCTGCTGTCAATGATAATGGGAAAATTGATGGTAGATGACAGGAACAATTTGTTAAGAGCTCCAGCTAACTCCTGTCACAGTTTAAAAATGTCTAATGTGATTGGTTGCTAGATGAACTGGCAGTTCTGAAGAACAGATGGGACTGCAAAATCAGGGCTCAATAAAGCATGCCAGAGGTGGGGCTAGATCTTGTTTTGAGCCTCTGTTAATGAGTGTGGGTGGGGATTGTTTCCCCAGTCTGGAATGGTTTACGGCAGTGTGAAATTTCTATGTATACACAGCGAACTCTCATCCCCCCACCTGCAGTATGCCCATGATTTCTCCAGGAACATGTGTCATCACATACAATATTATTGCTAATATAGTGGGAGATGGTATTAGATAACAGTTTGCTAGCACATTCTTGTGTATTAGCAAAATACGTTGAAGTTGCATGAGAATTTTTACTTAGTTTTGGAGTGCTTTAAGACATTACTTGCTAATAATTAGTATAGCAGAGAAAAGCTGACTTCAGTCTGTCATGAGGGACAAATTAAGGTTTTAAGTCTGGTCTTTTCAATAGCAGCCAAGAGGTAGACACTGGAATATGTTGCAACCCAGTTAAGAGACCAAGTAAGTGCCCCAGCAGAATCCATAAATGTTTGGGTAGTAGTTGGAATTTCACCCATCTCATAACCATAGTAAATGGTAATTAACTTCAGTGTTTTTAACTCTGACTTTGTCCTGAAGTGGAGTAGGAGCTGCCACATGATTACTGTAGCTCAGCTGTTGGGGTGGTAACCTTTAGGGAAAGGGTGGTAATGGACAGCTGGTAGGCAGCAAACAAGGTCTGTGGTTTCCTAAGTACTGTTACAAAATCCTCCATCAAAATATTAAATGAAATCAGGTAGGGTGGTCATAAAAGCAGATCACAAATAAAAGACGTTTTCAAGCCATTTCATTAAAAATTTAAGTATCAGAATTGTAGGGATCATTGCTATTAGAAATTCAAGAGTATGAATTGTAAATCACCTTTGTCTTTTTGAGAGTTTTTATTTTGACGTAGACACTTTGGAAGGTTTCCACTTGCACTAACTCCAGGGTATCAGTAAGCATATCTGTGCCTATATTCCGATGAGTTTCTGAAGCAGGCCTGGTCCCTGCATCATTGTTTACATTTGTTTAGACATTTTAGGATCAAACAGGGTTGTGAATACACAGCAGAAAATTGACTGGCTTGTTGAAACCCAAAGTTTTAGTAGAACTTTAAATCCCAGTGTTTTAAGTAGTATCAGAATTTTATCCACTGTCATAATGTGAATAAATATTCATTAAAGTAGGGACTGAGTTGGAAATGTCCAGTTTTCCAGGTAAGCTCCCTGCCTACCAAATTATCAAGTTATTCTTGTCCTTCCTCTTTAGCTCAGTCCTTCCTCTTTAGCTCAATAAAGATTTAAATATTTCAACAAGGAGGAACAGCATCAGTAGGAAAGCTGGAGAGCAGCCCACTTCCAAAAAATCTTGTGGCAATAGATATAGTATTCTCTCTTGAAAGTGGATCCCTCACAATTGGAGAAACTTCTGATGCATTCTCACATCTCATGACTGCTGATGTGTTCAATGAAAGCAAAACACCATCTGCGTCTTGATTTTGCAAAACATGTCTGAATCTACAACTTCATTTCCGTTGCTTTTTTGGGGTTAACATTACCCCAAATGGAGCAGAAGCAATTTTTTGTTAAAAGTGGTATAAATGGCTTTTTTTTTTTTTTCTTTTGAATCCAGCACTTTTTGCTTTGTTTGTTTTAATGCAGAATAACAGAGAGGAAAACCTTGTATTTTATATTGGTTCAACTTAGTCTGGTTCTCCTTCCTTCACCTCTAATTTGTTTGCCTGGATGGGCAAATGACAAATCGGCCAATTTGGAATAGAATAGAATAGAATAGAATAGAATAGAATAGAACAGAATAGAACAGAACAGAACAGAATAGTTCAGTTGGAAGGGACGTACAATGATCATCTAGTCCAACTACCTGACCACTTCAGGGCTGACCAAAAGTTAAAGCATGCTATTAAGGGCATAGTCCAAATGACTCTTAAACACTGACAGGGATGGGGCATCGCCCACCTCTCAAGGAAGCCTTTTCCACTGTTTGACCACACTCTTGTGGTAGCCACCCAATTCAAGCTACCTATTGTTGAAAAAACATATGTTTTCTCAAGCTGCTTCTGTTGTGACGTGTTATATGATGGGTCACAAGCAAGTACTGAGACATTTAACATGGTGCCTGGTAAATGCTGGTGGAAACAGTGATGGGATTGAAAAGTATCTGAAGACATGCCTATGTGCTGCAGTCCTTCAGCAGGATGATTTGTCACCATATTAGCCGGTGTGCTTTCTTTTGTAGGATAACATCGTGGATCTCACTCTATAGGTTTTCCCTTCATCAAGAAATGGTCTTTAGTGTTGCATTGCCTTTGCTTCAGCTGTCACATAGAGATGCTATTGCACGGAATACATCTTGCCCATCAAACAAGCCATCTATCCTTCTGCATTGTGTGCTTCTCTTGGTGACTAATTATCCTGTATGACCTCTATGTTAACTAACCTGTATGACCTCTATATCACTCAAAAACTTGGGCTTTTTAACACTTAGCATAATCATCTTCTCTTTCTCATACACATTATTGGTAATTGCACACCATTCTGCATACAATTTTGCCTTGCTCTGTTTCAGATAAGGGTTACCAGCTATTTCTTCAACTTTTTTCCTCCGTTATTTTGTCCTCCAGGGGCTACAATGTACTACCAGGACACTATCACAAACTTTTTAGAGGTTGACTATCAATATAGGATCAGAAGTGAGAATGAATGCCTGGCTAAGATACGGAGTGATAACTCCATGAACTTCTCATTCTTGTGCAAGGGAAAGAATGTACAGCTTTTAGGTTTTAGTGCAAAACTACAGTATTTGTTGGTCTTCAGGGGCCACTCCAGAATTTGGCTGTTACTTTTCAACACAAAGATGGCTATATTGTAGATCAGAGATAATAACCCCTGTATGGCTTACTGAGGTCAAACATTTTCAGAAAAAGAGATACCAAGGATTGTAATATCCCCCAAAATAAAGTCTTACACTCTCAAAGAGAGTAAAGTACTTGCAAAGTTTAAGCTGGCATCAATAGCTGAATGAGGCTGATACAGCCCTAGAAGCATAGACAATTAGGCTTCCATTATTCCAGAAGAGACATACTTGGGTACAAGATAAACCAACAGTCATAAATGCAAACACAGTTTAAAATCCCAGCCTGTGACACCCCTTTTAACACAGAGTGTTAAAGTAATTTTGAGAGGAAAAAAATTAATATATACTCCTTCAGATTTGTGGAAAAGAAAAAAAATCTGTTTCCTTTCCAATCGTCCAGTAATTAAACATCAAATCTTTGGCATGATACAGTTCAAGTATAAATAAGCTAAATTTTCAAATTATTTGCAGCTTTTTTTCCTGTGGCTCAGTTAGTTTTTATTGGCCTTGAACATTCCTTCCAAACACTCCAATACACAAATTCAAAGATCAAAAATACCCACTTCAAATCCCAACCCAGAGTATTCACTACTAAGTGCTTCCTTGATTATTCAGTCCCTTGGATGACTTCATTCTTGAAATTATGTTTCCCAAAATTTTGGCGTTATTTCAAATTTCAAAAACATTGTCAAGTTAACCTATTTCCCTTTAATATTGCACCACTTTTCAACGTATGTCTCCTCTTTAGCTGGTCTGGTTATCTGTACTACTGGAATACCTAATTTTCTTAATCTCCTGTCTGTTAGTTTTTACTCTCAATTTCTTCATGTCCTAAGAATGCCTTTCTTTACATGTGGAAGGGGAGAGGAAGTGCAGAAATGAAGGCCAGCCATAGCCCTCCCTTTGGCTGCTGATGTTATGTTTCTTAAGAATTCTTCAGCACTCTTTCTGAATGAGAATTCTGATGAAGAATTAGGTTGTTTTCCCATTTTTGGATGAAATGCTGCTGTCAACAGAGAAAACATTTAATGCAGATCAGGTGACATATGAAAAATACATAAATACAAACCTGGAAATGGAAAAACTGACCAAGTAATTATTAGGATTCTTTCCTCTTTCCCTCTTGATCAAAAATGTGAATTAAAAATGGATACAGACCTGATAACAGCAATGAAACTTAATAAATAGACCCTTGTGAAATCAACTAGCAGTCTTTGTGGATGCAACAGTCTGAGTGCAAGATCAAGCTGAAATATTAGAAAGGGATTCTTCTATAACAGAAGACAGCAGTTTCTTTATGGAAAATGGGAGATACAATGATTTGTTAAAACCCGATCACTGCAAATTAGAAACCTAACGTACCTTGAAGGCACAGAAGTGTAAAGTTTGCAATGGTAAGATTAATAAAGTAAGATTATGGATGAGATAGATGAAAATTAAATTAGAGAAACTAATATTCTCCATTGCCTAGGAGCCCTCCACTTGGAGCTTTTGTTTAGCAGAAGTCTCTTCTGAACAGAAAACAAAACAAAGAAACAAAACCCTCATATTCACTTAAAAACTACCTGATAAAAAGAAGTAATTAAGGGGAAGAGGCATATTGTGGTTGGGTTCTCATTGGTCGTAGATACTGAAGTTTCATAGACTCATAGAATCATAGAATGGTTTGGGATGGAAGGGACCTTTAAAGATCTTCTAGTCCAACCCCCCTGCAATGAGCAGGGACATCTTCAATTAGATGAGGTTGCTCAAAGCCCCATCCAACTTAACCTTGAATGTTTCCAGGGATGGGGCATCTACAACCTCTCTGGGCAACACCTTATTTTTCAATCAAAATAATATATTGGTATTGTGTGCATTGTAGTAGACTTGCAAAACTTTTACTGTATCCTACATTTCTAATGGGGAAATATTATTTCCTGTCATCTCACCCCCATGAGATTATGAGAAAAACCTGTTGATCACCTCTGCCTGAAATGGTCTCTTTTTTGTGACAAGTTATGTTAAACTTGTTGCTGTATACTGCCAGATCACTTTTGCATCCAGGTTCCCTGTTTATCTCAATTCTTATGTGTGGTATTGATTCTATAAAATGGCTTCTGACTACATAATGAAATATATTTTTTTGCCCATGATAAATTTGTTCACAGTTCATTTATGAGAGGCTCCCACAGTTTTTATTTTCAGAACAGGTTGAAATGTTCTTTTCTTACTTAACTGTTCATTTTTTACTGAATAATTCATATTATTCTCTTTCCCCCTAAACTACATATGTGGGGGCTTTAGGATCTTCTATAAATACTTTTGATAGCTCATTTCCCCCATAGCTAGCATATATCAGATGAAATTAAAATCCCCCATTTGAATGTCTCCACCCAAAACTTTATCTCTCCGAGTTTAGATTCATATTTAGTTTTGTTAGTTCTTTTTTTTTCTATAGAGTAGTCTGTATTTAAACTTTTGGTCCAAAAATCTGATACAGAAGTGTTTGAGAAAACTTCATAGTTCTAACTAGACTGCTTGCTGATAGAATTACTAAATTATTGTTAGATATTAGCTTCATCGGGGAACAGGAAAGAGCGTTTGAACAGTTCAAAAGTATCTTGGAGGACCAAGCTTTTCTGATGTCAGTGGAGCTTCTATAGGTTTACACCAATAGAAGATTGGTTGGGGAGGTGATATTTTTGATTGAGAGCTTGCCTTAGACTAGATTTTATTGTCTGCATCCTTCAGTTTTTATGCACCCACGTCACTGTGCACTTCTCATAAATTTTTCTCTTACTTTGTATAGGTTTTCTCCAATCCTATAGGATCAGTGGCACTGAAGGTCTCTCTGAGATTGCAATATCATATGCAAACAATACAATAATCTACTTATAAGATTTAGCAGAAAATAACAATTTAACTGAAAATAAGATTTAAAAAAATAATTATTTTGTTTTCTTTCCTATGCAGGGTTTAATTTCTCTGCTATTATGTTAGCCCTTCAGGCCTATACAGAAAATACATGGTGAGAGGAATTATTCTTCTTTTTGTATATCATCCTTGGAAGTAATTTTGGTATTCCTTTTTATTTATTCTGCAAAGTTTCATGAGCACCAATGAGAGCATATCTAAAAGGAAACAAAGCATATGCCATGACTTGGTGAATTGTCCAGGTTTAACTTGATGCCTAATTTGAAAACTGCACATTTGATCCAGGAATCATTAAGAGGTAAAGCTCCAAGGTACCATTTTCACAGTCATTTGTCAAAGCAAAATGCACTTTAAGTAGTACAATCTAACTCTGGTTTTGAAAAAGAATTGCTTGTAAACCTGCCTATGAGAGCAGGAAAGGATAATACCGATCCTTTAGTATTCTGCCTGACTGCACCAGCAGTTTACATTGCTTGTGTGTCTTTCATTTAACCATGACAAAATACAGACTAGACGGACAATTGCTAAACTGATCCCTGTATTATACACAAAACTGGTAACTATGTAGGTACAGACATTTCCTACTCTAAGGCTATTTTCAGATGGTTATGGCTTTGAAAAACCCTAATCTCTTGCAAGGTCTTGCCCATACTGGTTGCATACCTTAGGATGAATACTTTGGTAGTCATATTTCTATTAGACTCCATACTCCATTCCAGGAGTTGTTTCTGATGCCTCTATGTTGTATTCAAACCTCAACTAGATACAAGTCATCTTCCATGTTTGTGGTTGAACAACTCACTGAAGGTCACTGCTGGTAGAAAGTACTTGTAGTTTTCATAGTTGAATTTGCACTCTAAGGATCTTTAAAATGTTTTGACTCGGTACTTTTTATGATTTGAGAAGTATTAGAATCTTCAGTTCTGTTTGGGGAAGGGCTGGGTGGTCATCAATACAAAGACCAGTTATCTTTGGCTGACTATAAAAATTTATGGTGAAAACTAATTTTTCAATCCTGATATGTATGTGGGTTGTTCTGGCACTACAAAACAACAAAACCAGACCACCAGACAATGCATAGTGTCACTTTTCACTTATTTTGCTGGTCATATGACTTTGTTTTGATTTGACCTAGAGAAATCCTAAATTATGTATATCAAGGCAGGCAATGAAGTAAGAAAGGAAATATGCTTGAGAGAGATTGCATCTCCAGAAATTTAGCATAAGAAGAGCTTTTGGGGTTTTGGGGTTGTTTTTTTTTTGGTTGGTTGGTAAGTTTGGTTGATTATAGGGGGTTTTTTTTAGAATTTATCCATATTAGATATTGTTTGTGAGTTTGAGTGGGGTGCCAGTGCTGATTGTAAAATAATATCTTATTTTGTTGGTTGTATATCAGTTGGGTATATGTTCTGAGAACTGTTTGACTTCTGAGAACATATTATTGAGTTTAACATCTCTAAGGTGTTTCCTACTTCAACTTTGACTTTGACATACTGATAAAGAATACCTTGCAAACAGATTGCCTGTAGAGTTAGAATATGCCCAACTGTCTATAGGAATTTCCAATATAAGGTAGAATTCATATCAAAAATCTTAGCTCTAAGAATGCCATACTCTTCCAGTACCTGAGAGATGTGAAGTACCTGAAGGTTAAGAAAAGAGCTACAGGTTTTTCTTTTTTTTTTTTTTTTAACAGTACTATTACTACTAATTCTACTGCTGCTGCTACTACTACTAGAAATTTCTGTTTCTTGACCTATAATTTGTACCTCTTCTCTGTGAATCTGGGCTTTCACTGAAGGAAAAAGACCATGTGAGGAATTAAGCATATGCATCAGAATGGAGAATATGGCATAAACAGAAAATGTGATTCTGTCTGGACATATTTGCAATGCTAATGTAGTATAAAGAGGCTGTAACATTACTGTAAACTTCTTTTTATTTTGTGCCTCAAGTCACCTTTGCAAATGGCAGAGTTCCTGTCAACCATACATTTTTATTATGGGCCTCTGAATGAATGAATCATCACCAAACAGAAAGTTTGATTGCTTCCTTCTCTTTATTTTAAGCTCTGAAAACTCCCCAGACTCACAAAACTAAACAGCTTAAAATAACAAATAATGAATCCACATGCATTTGCTCCAAATCCATAATTGCTTGGTTTTCTTCCTAGAATATCAGAAAATAATTAGGAGACTACACAAATGGCTGGATGCTTACATGAAATCCACATACATTCTCAGCTCAGCAAACTCACAGTAACAGAATAATGAATTACTGTCATATACAAGGATTAAAAGCAAAAAATGAAATCCACATGGAAGACTGCATTGCAGGGTCTCTCTAAAATTAATTATTATTTTTTGCCTAATATATGTGTAATCATTCTCTTCAGAACTGTCACAGCTTGAGCTGAAGTATAAGGCAAAACCCTCTCATTTGTGCTGATAAAATGCAACTCATGACAACTTCAGTCCTGTGGTTTTGATGCAACTTGGAATAAAATATCTGCAATAAACAAGTGAACTAGGGTTGCTAAGAACTAGTAGAAGTACACTTTGTTTCAGTTGTGGATCAATTTAGTTTCTATGAAGAAAAATAATGTTCACAGGATTTCCTTACAGAAAATAGAGCAATCTCCTCTTGTAGAAGTTTAATTCAGGGTCTAGAAACATTAAGAACTTCTGGTGGGGTTAAGAGGTTTAACTACACTGAGGAATATGCAAAAGCTCTCCTGCAGTTGTGGCAGTGAGAATTATCATTTGCAGGTGACTTAGCAACTCAGAGCAGAAAGAACCCAACAGTTAGAGTAGCGTTAATAGCGTCGTGAGCAGTGAAATACAGTAGTGAAATACATGTTCCAGGTGGGCAGGTAAAAGTGGGCAATATTGTATTCATAGGGCTGCATTAAGTTACGTGCGTGTTAGTAGATATGACAGTTTCTTCTCAGAATTATGGCTATGTCTATAATGGCATTTACTGTGTAAAAGAGCAGAGTCTCACTGAAAATTGAAGGCTAATAATCTCTTAAAATCTGATGTTGAAAGTCAGTATTCAAATTTGATGGGCCTAATTTTTCCCTTATTTACAACATTTTTATTATGATCTACCTCCATTCACTTCAATAAAGCAGTTGTGCCTGATTTACAGGGACTGTGTGAGAAGTGGTGCCGAAGAGTGTTGTATAATCTGTTCATAAAAATTCCCACCATCAAACACCTTCTCTGACAACACAGTTCTTAGGTTAAATGCCTGACTGCCCAAAAGCATATCATTAAGGCCAAATTCTGTCCTTAGGTGCACTCCAAAGAAACATGACTTTGGTCTGTAACACACAACACAAAACACTGAAGAGGACCAATCCATCCAGCCGTATATCTTTAAATTGAACCACACATTTTAAACAGTGAGTTCATTGAACTTACAAACCAAACAAATGCAATACATTTTGATTTTATTTTGCAAAACATCTCAGTATAGAATCAACTTCAGCAGCTTTCTCCAAGTGATGCCCTCATTATGCAGGGCAACTCGTAAAATCCATATGGGTGAAGCGAACGAAGTTATAGCCAATGTGCTGAGCATGAACATACTGGAAAATCTCAATATGAGTTTCCATTATGTTTGGAAAAAAAAGGTATGAGACAGGGATCTTTATCAATAAATGTAATTTTGATAATCTGTGCCATCTGCATGCTAAAAGGTGTCTCGACTCTTCTATGGCAAATGTAATTTCTGAGGCTGCTTCTGGAAAAACAGATTAGTATAGCTGAGAAATATGAAATATTTAATGATGTTACAAAACAGCAGGCAGGTAGAACAACGCACGCACTAGAGCAAAGGCCTTTAAGACTGAACAACCCCCCTCTCCCCCAGCACTCCCCTCTAGTCAAACCGTGGTGGTTCACAAACACGAGTGAGACCTCTGTCAGGGCATACAACAAGCCTCAGCCAAGTAGCCATGACAAAGAAGGTGCCACAACTGGGGTTTACCACTGAAAGGTGCATTTGTCTCCCAGCCTACTCCTCTGAATCCTGCTGGTTTAGCTGTACCATGATCCTGGGACTTCAGGTGCCCAGAATTGATTGCTGGCAGATTCCAAATTGTACTGGCTGGCTCTGCCTGGCTTGCAGGGTGAGGGAGTGAGAGAGGGCCGGCAGCACTGACCTGCAAATGCATGGCGTAAAGCTGTCAGTTGTATGGCTCTCCTGAATGATGCACCAGCCTCGACGAGGCTGCCCTCAGCCAAGTCCTGCTTTCTGACTGCGGGCTGGGAGGCAGACCATGGAGAGCTTACTTCACTTCTGTGGGGATGCCTTTTCCAGAATCGCTCTCGCTATTGCTCCTGTCACTCTTGCTGGTTTAAGGATGCATAGTAAATGCATTTACTCTTTTTTTTGTTTGTTTTGATTTAGCCGCAAATATTTACATACACTGAGAAAACTTAGTAGCTAACTGAAGAATATGTTCTTGCATTGACAACCAGCCTGTTACAATAAGTGAGCATTTATTAACCTGAAAGTGTGACACAGTCCTAGAGTGCTCAGATTAGTCAGGCTTCATCAGGCATGAAAAGCACTTGTGTGGTACACCACCATAAAAATGTCCGTTTCAGCTGCTGAACATACATTAAAAAAATACTGACATATCTTCTTGTTTTGCTGTATTGTCAGTATTCAAAATAAGTGTGCATATATAAACATAAACTCTTTGCCTGACAGAGTAGTGTTTCTAGAATAGCACCAAAGTTTACCATAAGCTGTGATCATGTTTATGTTGCATGTAACCTTTCAAGGCTTATTGCCTTGTTATTTGTATGTACATAGCAATAATGGAAATAGGAAATAATATTAAGTCAAAATTTTGAGTTGTGAGTATGAGTATGAGAAGCTGATGATTTGTCAGGTACCTTTGAACCATTCTTGCTGTGGTTTTTTTTATTTGGTTTTGGTGGTTGGTTTTGGTGGTTTTGGTTTTGGTAGGTTGTTTTGTTTTTTTTTTTTCAGATTAAATATTGTTTCCTTGAGTGTAAGGACAAACAAATGACCAAAGAAAGCTTATCTCATGACACTCAGACCTAAAGATATCATTGCTAATTTAGCATTTTCTCAGAGCCAAGTTCTCTGTGCTTCTATGGCTGAGTTTGATGCTTCTTTGAGAATGTTTCTCTCCAGATCTGTAGTATTGGTCTATATTTCTCTCTATATTGCCTCTGACAATTTATGTTTCAGGACTTTGAGAACATTGGTTTCATGTATTTGCTAATTCTTACTGGGTTTATCTTCCTTGAACATGTTCATTCTCCCCTTAAACCCCTTAAAATGTAAAATTTTAGCATCCTGTGGCATCTTCAGATGCAACAGATTTGAAAGATGAAACTTATGGAAAGTATTTGACAGTATGGAAAAGTATACTGCAGGAGCTGTTTGTCACAAATGCAATTTTTCAAAGTTTTAATGACTCGTGCCACTTTTAGTTCTGAAATGTTCTGAGGAAGTGCCGGGGAAGATCTTGGTGCCAGTTTTTCCCTGATCTTTTCCTTGACACACCTACTTCTCCCTCAGCTTCTCTGCTGGTTTTCTTTACACAGATTCAAGAGCTTCTCACCATACTCTGTGAGACCTAGATGGTGACACATAGGTGGTTGTTTCTTCTAGTCACATATGATATCTCTTAATCTTGTAGGAAAACTGAGCTTTGAAAGTGGATGTGATTTTATGAAACTCCTTCCTTTTTCTATTCCTGTTTTCTTTAAAGTCTTTGTCTTATCTATTTAGGCTGTAAACTTTTCAGGGCAAAGATTTTTTTTTTCCTCATATACAATATATTAAGACATAAAATGTGCTCCAGTCTCAGTTAAGACCTCAAATTGTTACCCTGAGAGACACTTCAGCCAATGAGTTTGAAGACTGAGAAAAAAAAATATTGTTCCTCTAATCAGAGAGAAGAGAAAAAAAATATTCAGCAACCGAGCTCTCATTGCTTTGTATATATGAATTATAGTGTTTCATACCTATAAAGCCATCTGCTGACTTTTCTTGCATTAGCTGAAATGTAATCTTTAGTTAAATGATAATTAAGCAACATTACTGCATGGAAAGGGCAAAGGGAATACATAGAAAGAACCTTATCAAGAAGGGGTCACTGTATACTGTCTTCTCTAAGGAAACTCACACACACACACAAAATAATTCTGTCAGTGAGTGAGCAAGTGCTGTTGTCATAGAGTAAAGAATTGTCGTATAGGTCCTTTTTTTTTTTTTCTATTTTTTTTTTTTTTAATGCTCTGTGTAGAATGAATCTACAGGACAGAGTAGAAAGGAGTTTACAAAAGACCCTAAGCAGTCATGAAGATCTTATTTCACAGTGCTAAAGCTACTGAACCAGTTGAAGAAGAATGAACACCCTGGAGCTGCAGAGTTGCATGGTGGAGCACGAACTGTTCTTGCTGGACTAATGTGAAAGAACCATCCCTTTATGCTCTTTGAACACCACACAGTCCTTTGGACTTCCTCTGGGGGGTACAAAGGCAAAGATTTGGATGTGGGCTAACAATTCTGGATAGTCAAAACTCAAATATTTAGCATTTGGAATGGCAGGAGTCACCACTTTGTCAATGCAATTAGTTGCATAGACTTCTATGTCTGTGAGGCAGGGAGCTTTTTCATTTTCTATTTTCCTTTTTCTTTAAATGGTAGGATTTTAAACTAGGTGCCAGGACAGATATGATAACAGCAATAACCACAGCTTTCTCACCTTCTCTTAGGCGACTGAAAATAAGGGAGGTCCCATTTGGAAAGGCTCTTTCAGAATCTCATTTCACAAAGTAGCGGGGAGGAGGGACTGCAGTCAATCACAACCTTTCTCTTTTGTTACCTACATTGAAAAGGGAGTTTACTATAACTGGGTTTGAGGGGGCAACAGTTTACCAGGGAAGTACAGTTCTTTGGAGGGACCAGTTGGTTTTGAGGAACAAAAATCAAAGGCACCAGGTCTTGGTGAGTTGATAAAAAAGAGAAAGTAAACATTAGCCTGAGTGTTGAATGGTGCTTATCTGTAAAAAGGCTTAATGTTTTTTGCCACATGTTTCTTTGTTATCTGAAAAACGAGACATCTCTAATAAACTACAGCTTCTATTCAAAATGCAAAGACAGTCAGATATGCCCTAAATCAACAAAGGACAGGTATCTTTTGGAGTTTACTGCATACGTTTCCCGAGTTAACTGTTGACAGTAGTAGACACTGAATTTTCTATTGATCTTTTTTTCTCAATTTATAATAATTCTTTGATGATGATCTTTCACTATCGTAAAGAGATTCTCTCCTTCTACCTAACTCCTCAGCTTTTCCAAGTACAACCAAAAAGCAGTGTGATGTTCTCATCTGCAATTTCCAGTTTCACTGACCAAGTCCTTTCATTTCATATATACTTCAAGAGATGGATTTTGGGAAGGCACTTGTTTCCCCTCTTCTTTCCCATTTTTCCTCATGCTGTTCAGAAGGTTTTTTATAATCCCTCTTCACTTTTGTTTCCATATTAACAACTGAACCTTTGTTAAGCTTCAGGCTTGCGCAGCAGAGAGAGTGGGAATGATCACAACAGCTTTCCTGTCTTTCATAATCATTCTTCTAGATCAGCCTGAATATCCGACCCTTTAAGATGGCACTTCTACAAACCCCACATGTTTGGTTGCCAGTAGTAAAGGTATTGATCCTCTTTTATATTGATTGCTTTCCTCACACAGCCTTCTCATATGTGTCCCTCTACTCCACCCTCTTCACTGGGCTGTGTTTGTTTCAGGGATCTCACCAAATGCGTCATACAAATGCAAGTATTGTCACCTGTAAATTAAGCCCTGGGATGGTTTTAGGATCAGTCCTTTGCTGAAAGAAAGAAAGACCCAGAAATGGAGAAAAAAAAATGCACACATGACTAAATACACATGAGTAAGAAATATTTATATTGTCTGTAGTGATATGTTTTAACACTAGCTATCAATTTCTTTTCTAATTCTGCAGTTCCTTTCTTATGTTACATTTTGTTTCTCTGCTGGGAAGGACAATATTGTTCTTAATAAAAACACAGTATTGATTTTACTTAGAAATATATTATACTAATCCATGAATAAAATATTAAACATTGTTTGTTTCACCATGAAGTATGTCAAAACCCTTGTAAAACAAATGATTTTAGATAATATTGATATTTCTGTGGCTATTTGTTTAATTAGTATACTACAGCTCTGTAACAGTTGGCCTCTTTTTACTACCTTAGCAGTAAACAAATCTCTTTTGAGTTAAAATAATCTTCCACTGTATTTGGAGCATTGGCTTACATTGCTATATATTTTATCACTGCATTACTTCAGTTTTACACTAGTGTATATTCACTGATGGAGAACTTTTCATCACCAGAGTAACAAAGTAGGAAAATAAATTTGTTGTTTGTGGTTGTGTACTCAGGGCAGATGTCAGAGGGCTGGGGTTCACAGACTTGTTGAGGTTGGAAGGGACGTCTGAAGATCATCTGGTCCAACCTCACTGCTCAAGCAGGGTCTCCTAAAGCAGGTTGCTCAGGACTGTGCCGAGCTGGGTTTTCACTGTCTCCAAGGATGGAGACTCCACAACCTCTCTGGGCAACCTGTTGCAGTGTTCAATCACCCTTAAATTACTTTTTTCACCTGTTTAAATGGAATTTCTTGTATTTCAATTTGTGGCCATTGCCTCTTGTCCTGTCAGTGGTCACTACTGAGAAGAGTCTGGCTCCCTTTTCTTCATTCCCTCCATCAAGTATTTATATACATTGATAAGATCCCCCCTGAATTTTTTCTTTCCAGGCTGAGCAGTCCCAGCTCTCTCAGCCTCAGCTGCAGTCGCTTAATCATCTTCATGGCCCTTTGCTGGAATTGCTCCAGTATGTTCTCTGCTTGTACTGGAGAGGCCAGACCTGGACACAGTACTGCAGATAGGAACAGGAGCACATCCATCCATTTGATGTATTGGCCACTTCTCCCAATTTTATATCATCTCCAAACCTGCATAGGGTACACTCTGTCTCATCATCCAGGTCTTTAATGAAGATGTTAAACAGTATTTGCCCCAGTATCGACCCCAAGGGTATATCGCTAGGGACTGGCCTCCAGCTGGACTTTGTGCCACCAGTCATGAGCCCATCTTCTGCAGCTGAATCTGCCATAGCCTAGACCCCGGCTTGAAGAATTTGCTTTGTCTTTATGCATCTTAGATTCACAATACCTGAAAAGGCAGTAGCTCTTCTTAAGCTTTTGATGAAAATCACTATGTAAGAGCTAGACATTATTTTTAGTCAGGTATTTTACCCCCTTTTATCAGTCATGAGTTGCAAATTGCATTTCTCTATTAAAAAGGTTGCAATATATCTTTTTATCACAGAAGGAGACAACTTTCTTGTTCCAAGTCTTTTTCTTAACAGATCTTGGGAAAAACTTTGCAAGAATTCAGATTTAATTTCATCAACAACAGCTATTCAACTTCAAAGAAACCACATTTTCAATTATTTTTATGTTATTAAAAAAAGAATCTGAATTAAAAGATAGAAATTAATTCAACTCTTATAAGTAGTATTGTGTTGGCTAAAAAATTATTCCTTTTTTTTGTTTAGGAAGAGTAGGTTTTACAGTAGTTTAACAAGATTTTAGACCAAGTAACATCAAACTAATAATGCCTAGTGGTACTATAACTCTGTTTTAAACACACTTATAAACTATCTAATGTGACATGTCCTTTATTTTGTTAAAAATACAGTGTAATAAAGAATAAGCATTTTCTGCGTAGAGCAAATTGAGACATGACAAAGAGTTAAGTATTTTATAAATGCTTCTGGCACCCTATAAATCATCAGCTAAAGAAAATGCTGACAAATATCAACATCAATGAAGTATTGATCTACCAAATGCACTTCAGCCTCTCACTAAATAGTTTTCCGTAAGCATACAAATTAAACGGACAAGAATGGAAAATCAGATCTTTGGCACTACTAACACCTTCAACAGATTTGCAGAGAGTTTTGTAATTATTCTTTCCTGGTCTTCTACTGTTCTCAGATGACTTCATTTGAGATGACAGAGATCTCTGTAATATCACATTTCATGTGCTTCGATATATGAAATATGAAAATAAGCATTTAATAGCATGCCACTTTGTGTGCTTTCAGTGTGTGCTGTAAGTTAGATTGGCAATTAAGAAGAGTGGAAGACTGTAATACAAAGAAAATTTCATACTAGACTTGTATATTGAATTACATCATCTGGATTCTAATATAGCTTTTTATCAGTTTGGGTAGCATGGTTGATTTCACCTGGATTCCCTATAGAAACAGGGCCTCCTGAGAATGGGTAATGTTATCAGAATCTTCTAGCAGGTGACATTTAAAAAAGAACATCCAAAGGCAGTGTCATAAACAGATATGTCTTTTTCACCTAATAAACTAGGGCTGGATGTTAAATGCAGACAATAATATTTTATTAACATTGTCAGGGTGTCCAAAGAGAGGTTATGAGGCAGACACGTAACTGTTTTCCTACCCTTTCATATGTGTTGAACTTCATGTCTGTGAACCTACTAGGAGTCAGGTTATTTCAATTTATTTTCTCCTATTTGATGAATTCCTTTGTTAATGTAATGATTTAGGGGTGCTCAACTTCTCCTACAATTCAGGTCCTGAAATTTTTCATCAAGACAAAACAAACTCAAGCATGTAATCATCTAATTCTTGGGAAGAGTGGTTTAATGATTAAAATCTTAAAAAGCCCACTTCTCCTTTCCATTACTCTGTTTTTTATTTCAGTGGCATGTTTCTGGTTTTAGCTAAATTAAGGCAACAATGAAACAAGCTCAGTTTGATGTTAATTTTTTGCACCATTTTATGAAGAATTCTATAAAGGGAGGAAAAGTGGTGAGTCAACGTAAGAGTAGGAAATAGCAATCACCATTTTAACTGCAGATTTGTCATTCAACTAGCCAAATAATCTCCATGCAATAACGACTGGTATCAACATTCCATACTTGAAAATGTAGCCTTTATAATGATTTTATCTTATGAATAGACTTTCTGTAAATATATATGTGTATGTATATGTATATGTGTGTGTGTGTATGCATTTTTCTGAGTAATAAATTAAACCAGTGCTTTAAAACTCTTTACCCACCAATAGCATGCTTCATCCCAGCAATTAATTATACCACACGGTTCATGAGTTGTCACCTATCATGTCTTTCTCCAAGGTCCCCCCTCTGCTCTGTAGAAACTCTTCCTTCCTACTGCTGCTCAATTGGCGACACTAGCTGCAGCCTCTGTAAGAATATGCATGCCACGCCTGGTTGATGCGCTGTTGATGATAGCAAACTCAAAAACTTGTGGAAATTTGCACCTTCTGGCTGAAACCAGTCTGAATCTGACTATACAAAAGTGGAACACATTAACATGGGGCTAATGACCTCGGGTACAGAACAACAAAGGTCATTATCTATTCTCAGACTGAGTGGAAAGAATGACTCATGAGAAATATTGCAAGCATTTGTTATATAAATAGGTTAGCCTTGTTTAAAGGTTGGCAAATTCCTCCCTCTGGTTCATTTTCATTTATGTTTTACAAGTCATATTATGTATTAATTATTGTATTTTGATCACGTAGCTTGTTAGATAATGCATGATCATCTCCTCTCAGATCTCAGCTGAAATGTTAAATGCACACTGAAGCACGTCTACAGAGCAGTTCCTCAGAACATGCTTTTAAAATTAAACACCAGTGAACAACTTCTTAAAAGTTTAAGACTGCAGATCATCATGTTTTTATAAAATGGACTTACACACATAGTGAACCTGTAATCTAGATGGTAACTCTCCCCTTCCCCCCCTTTTTTTTACAGCAAGGGGCTAAAAATTAGCTTATTATACAAATTACATTAGTTTATCTTGTGGGTCACTAGTTATTAGCCAGGGACTTTCTATACAAAGTTATTGTTTAACAAATTATAAAACTTGCAGCTTCCCATCAGCTGAACCAGCTGACTAGAGACTTATATTTAGGCAGAAATATTGTAGACAGTAATATATAGAAAACAAAATAACTTCTGTTCTGAAGTGATGGAGGTAGTTGCATACCTATAGTACTGTATTCGTGTTGACTGTGTATTTTAGCTTCACATCAGCTGAATTATTTCCCCAGAGTTTAATGGGAGGTCCAGCTGACAGACTCTTTTCTCTAGAACTCATCAATACTCTTATTAAAAATCCAGGGAGAATTTTCCAAGAGTTACATCCAGCTTAATTGACTACCAAAATTGACTTGAACCCTGCCATGAGATTATCTAAAGGAGCCTAGAAGCTTATCTCATTTAGGTCTAAGTTATTCCTCTTCACATCACTGTAGAAATCTGTAGAAATTTACGATAATCGATAGTTACAAATGAGAAAAAGTATGGTGGCTTTGACTTCTAGACAGCAGTGTTGGATACAGCAGTATGCACATTTTTTAACTTCTTAAACCTGAATTTGCTTATGCTGAACTTATTCAGGATTATCACATATTTGTGATTCAAAGGTAAGGAAAATCATTGGTCAGAAAGCTTGAGGTGGTTTAGGTAGACCAATATTTGGAAAGAAGCAAAACTAAGCTAAGAACAGAAAAACCTTGCAAATGACATGGCTGTGTAGAAGGCCATTGTCAGATAGGAAGTCAGTTTTTTAGAGGTAGCAGTTTCCAAGAGAAAGACTAATTAGGCAAAGGATTCGTGCAAAGATCCACAATACAGTGTTGGCTGCTTTGGTTTTCATCTGTTACTATAATTAGGATATTAGCTTAGAATAATCAGGACTCTAGTCTGTTACTTATTACATTCACACATAACAATAAGATGATCCTAGTCTAAAAAAAACCCTTACAATTTAGGTAGAAGATGAGGAAGAAAAACGAGAGAAAAAGAAAGATAACAGAGATTATCAAAGCTGGGAAATATAAAAATTTATATTTGATGGCAGCACATCACTCGCTTGACCACTGTCAAGAGGCACCAAGATGTAGGTGAGAGTTAAAGGCAGATCTGAAGACAGATACTGTCACGGCTCATTAATAAAGAACTCCTTCCTCTGTAGTATTCACTGTCTTTGTAGCCAAAAGAGTTCAAGACAGTCTCTTTCCTCCATTAAATCTCTGAGTGAGTAGGGGCTGCCTTACCTTACCATTTGCTACAATATTCTTACACTGAAGGAAAGCAACATGAGATTATTTAGAGGAGATGAAACCAAATTTAAAAAAAAACAAAACAACACACAACACCCCCCCCCCGCCAAATGCAACCAAAACCCCCATTCCTGTAACTGCTTCATATCCTCATAAAAAAACCCTTCACAATTGCACAAATCTCTATGTGGAGAGTAGGAATCCATCCTGACACCTGCAGATAATCAATTTATGCCCTGAAGCATGATATTTGGTTTACCCTTATTATTTATTTTGGCATGCATAGCTACAAATGTTGTTAGTGTTCATAAAATTAACCCACTTCTTTTTAACATTCAACCAGGGTATTTGACTTGATGGCCTCCTGTGAGGGTGAATTTCACAGGTTGATTATATGCTGCGTAAAGGAGCATTTGCTTTTATTGGTTCTAAATTTACTGCTTTTTAATGGCAGAGAAGAAAACTGGAGAGTAAAACGTAATTTTATTGGCAAAAATTAGATTGCCCCAATGAAAACTAACTAGCACATTGTTGTTGTTGCAAAAGGGAAGAAAAAAAATCCCAGAGAATCCTAACTATGATGGTTTTATAGTATGTGTGTGTGGGTAGGAGTGGGGAATGAAGAATTAATTCCACAAAGCTCCAGGAGAAATATGGAATGACAGGGATATTAAAAAGATCTAAAATGCAGCAAAAGGGAATAATGAAACGATATCTCTGACTATATTAGGTAGAATTAGGATGTTGACCTATGTGGTATATCATGCAGGAAACTTAGCTAAAAACAGTCCAGATTCACTTTAAAGGAAAAAATGGGTGACAAAAATGCCAAATGGGATTAGTATAATATTGATCACAATTACATTAGCAATAGGGCTGAAAAAAGATTAAATAGAATTGAAGACTTTACATTATAGTAGAAAAAAATAGGGAAAGTACAAGAAACTTTGAATTAAAATTAATAGAATTAAGTCACAAAAAGGAAGTACCCTAAGGCATGTCCAAACCATGCAATGATAATGGACTACTTTCAAAATTTCTAATTATGGCTTGTATCTACTGTAATGAAAACAGATCAACACAATGAGCAAAAAGAAATACCAAAAAAGGAAAAGAAGTAAGGAAAAAAAAAAGTAACTGAAGCTGAATAAATAAGTTGGGCTGAATAAATTGAGCTGAATAAGTCCAGCTCAAACTCTAAAGGCAAAGAAAAAAGAAAAGGAAAGGAAAAAAATTAATTTATGAAATAACTGAACATTTGTTTGTCTGATAACATTTGCCACATGTAGCAATGAGTACCTTGCCAAGATCTTATGAAAGCTAACCAACTCTCCCAGCCCGAGGAAGTTTGGCTTACCTCATTTTAGGTTGCTACAGAATAGATTTGTCTCTGAGCCAGCTGCTTAGAATGTGTGTTTTAATAAATAGGAGAAACAGTTCTAGGATCACCTGGCGTATTTTAGATAGCTACCTTACGATACAGCAAACTGTGCTGCAGAAGTGCCTCTTTTTTCTTCCCTTACCAAATAATGACTCTAGACAAAGAGACCAGTGGTAGGTAGACCTCTCATGGCAAATGCAGGTGTGATAAATCTTACTCCCAGAGTAATCTTCAGAGCTTCTAAATAAATCAGCAGATCGCTCTGGTACTTTTGAAAATATAAGGAAAATAGGATATTGGACAAATACTGTGCCAGGTGGTGACTGTGTGGAGGACTGTGCACAGTACTTCAGCCACAGAACAAGCCATCCACACATTTTATCTTTCATTGTATGTCACCTCCTGCATAGGTAGCAGTGCACTAAAGATGAAGGATAACGGTCTAATAGATGAATTGCAAACTGCTGTTAACATTGTCCTGGGTAGGCTGAGAGATGAGTAAGGTATCTTGGACACTAAAACCCTTACGAAAAGTGCGAAAGTGTTGCAATAGCAACTAATTAACTTCCCAGAAGGTCTTATTTCTATGAGCAAAACTCTGTGCTAGGGTAGCTATCCACCTTCTAAATGAACTTGGCTCATGTAGTTCCAACCCACAAAAAAGGCAGAGTTTGGTCATGTAGTTATGCCCTAACTAAGCAGGAATAGTTATCACAACAGAAATGCTTTGTTGCTCAAAGGTACTACAGAATTCCAAACACTAATAGGCCAGAAAAAAAAAAAATATTGGGCCAGAATAGAAATGCTCTTTGTTTGAGAAAACTAGGGCATACTGAGAGGCTGCTCAATAAATTATAAATTCTAGAAGCAGCTTGGAAAAATAAGTGAAAATAGGGAAAGCCATAGAAATGATTGCTGTATGGAGAACCGGCACAAAGGTCTGAAAGAGGTCCCCGTGTTCATATCAGTGGCTTCTGAAGGACAGACTTCCACAACAACCCGATAAACAAAGATTCAACAGTCTTTGGTGAGCAATGGTCTATTATGTGATTTCTATTTCATTAACCCCATAGGAAATACTGACCTGCCTTTCCATGCACCTGTGCAAATGGTGCAATAGTTCCCCCCCTCAAGAGGTCTTGTGAGGATAGAAAGGATTGGATGAGATGCTCATGTACAGTAATGACAGCCATGCATGTAAGAATCCAACTTTTAGTAAGGAGGAGTATGGAAAAATGGGACTTGGTCTCTGTGCAGGGACTTTTTCCTTGTGTATTGGATAAAATGTTTATATCTGTAAACATCAGGCTAAATTTGCTGCCTATTTGAGTCAAAATAGAGGTTAAAATCTCTCAACTCTTACAAAAAACTTCAAACAAAAATCCCTGTTTGTCGATAAGCAAAAACAAGGGAGAAAATATACAGCCTGCGTGCTAGGGGAGAACATTACCCCAGTTTTAATATGGGGATGTACAGTCATTTAATGACAATTGTAATATGGAATGTAAGGAATAAGGTGCACCCCTAGCTGGGGGCAGTATCCACAGCTATGCACATGCCATTCATGCACCTCTTTTCCCTACAGCTTTAGGAGGCAATAAAACGTCATCCCTGAAATACCTGCAGTGGGCAATGGACATTTACATAACACAGTATTGTCTTACTTTGTGGTCTCTATAAAAGATTCTGGAACACCATGTGGTGGCCTTTATCAAACTTTCACAAGTACTTCAGAGAGAGAAAAGAAAATATGTGTGTTCACAGAAAAAAAGAGGATAAAAGAATGAATATCGTTGAAACAAGAATGTGGTTTCTCAAGATGAATATTAACATTTTCTTCATCTTTCTTCATGATTTTGAAAAATGTTAGTACCACAAAGCAGTCTGTAACATCTATGTATTTGCGGAGAAAGTGGCTTTATTTTTATTTTTTAAGCAAAACATGGAAAGTAGCAAGAATGTGAAGGCATGTATGACAAAACAGTTCTTTGTGAAATGCAATAAAACACACTGTTTCTTTAGTGGCATTGAGACTTTATTATTTATCTTGTTGATAAACAGATAAAGATTTGGGCAGCCACCTGGTCTCAAGCAGATCTCTTAAGAGTGTAAGGGAGTATATGTTGCATTCTTGTTCAACAATAGCTGATACTAAAAGTCAGCATAAGACAAGAAGATTGTTCTCATAATTATTAATTTATTTTTTAAGTTCAAAGTTTTTCTCCTTACTTATCAGTGATTCTCAGTCTTGGTTCATAATGATGTTTTCCTCATCTTCTGCAGATTCCCTACTGTTAATGTTTTACTGCTGACGTAGCTATGGCAGACAGCATCTCTCCTCTTTGAAAGTTTCCTGATCCTCCTGCTTTGGTTTGTACAGGAAAAACTATTCAGCCAAGAAAACTCTTAGAGTAATTTTACCAACTTTGCACAATCTATTTAAGCTAGGAATAATAATGATTCAGTACTACTTGAAGGCAGATCTTCTACCTCTTTGATTCCTGAATATATTGCAAAGCCTGAGCTGTTTAAATGCATAGAGGATATGTTTTCTAGCTAAATGAGAACACTTGATGTGGTAACAGTGCAGACTAGCTGGCTCAGTAAAAAGCACTTTTAAAATAAAATTTGTATTTATTAAACCCCCCAATATTTTAGCCTGATTTCTCTGTTTATGCAGTAGTAAAACAGAGTAAATGGGCAAAATACCAAGACAAATTGAGTAATATTACAGTATCAGAAGAATACCACACCTGGGTGACTAATATAACCAGCACAGGTGCAGTAGAGCAAAATTAAAGACAATATTCTAAGGTTGTGCTGCTTCATTCAGTATTCAAATGCATGTGTCTGAATGCTATTTTGTCAGTGTTTAACTAGATCTTCTTTCACTTACCTTCTTCCGCCCATCACTGCACACCTCTTTAGGCTGCCTATAATGTGGTGGCTTCAGCCTATGTTAGAAAGTTTAATGCTCTGCTACACAGCAGTAACAACACATCCATCTTCATTAGAAATTGTTCTTCTACCTGTCCATTCATAAGGCCTTTTGCTCACTTCTGTAAAGGATGGTGACATAAAGAGAAAATTAGAAGGAAATAGGAGAAAAAATGTTCAAGTGATTTGATTGCAGAGATTTTAAAAACATCACACTGACTGGTTTAGACAAGTTTGTAAAAGAAGAATGAGTGTAACAAAAAACTTGGGAAGACATTAACTTTTGGGGGAGTAGAAAGGTTTTGCTTTCCTTCTCCACTCCATTTTCTTATCTTTTTCTTTTTTCTTTTCTCATTTTGCCATCAAGAAAGAATAAGCAATAACGGAAAAACAATGACTGAAGAAACACCTCCAAAACAAATAGGTACTTTTCTTTCATTTTGTCATGTTATTTTCAGCAAAAACTATTGCAAAGATATTTTTTGGCAAGAAAAACGTAAACTAAAAAGCTGGCTAACCGGCTCTAACATGCCTTAACTTTGCCAAATTTTTGTGTATATAAGGCTTCCAGTCAATTTTTTTCATTTTTACTGAGAGTGAATAGTAATTACTGTTCACTAAAGTTATGGTGCCACATGATTCTTTTTATGTAATTGTAAACTTTTAAGTTTTTATTTGTGGAATTTTGTCCTTTTAATGATCCTTACTTCTGTTACAGCTCTAGATGTGACCAACCTGGTAACAAATAGATTAGCTCATCAGAAAAAATTGTTTAGATGGTATTGATTCAAGCCCTTGCAATGTCTTTTGGAGTGAAGGAATAATTACATCCTGTTCTTCCAGAAATCATTATATGTAATTCCAGATGCTTTCTCTTCTGAAAATGTGAACTAGCAAAGGCTTACTAACTATGCAAGTACTTTTCTCTTCCCTGTGTATTGAGGATAAATTTGAGTTCCTGGAATCAGAAGTAAAATAGACTCTGGAAAAAAACACACAGTGTTCCTCATCAAACAGCATATGGTATCTAGTAAAGTTAACTCCAAAGTACTAAGTATATAATGCAAAAAGAGACGATATCAGCTCTCTTCCTGAAGATTTATGCAGAGTTGTCTCACAGAAGACAGTGCAATAACTCTTCAGATAAAACCAAAATATTTTCATTTGGTTACATTTTAAATTGTAACAATGCATTTACACATTCCATATCTCCTAGAGAGCAGTTCCCAGCATCAACACTTTTCTGTCCCATCCAAAAGAAAATACTATATTTTTAGCCCAGAGGTTAAATAAATGGGTGGTAGCATGACACAGAGACAATACAAGTCTAATAGAAGTCAATGATGTATATTGTTTATTTAATTAATTAGCGTTTTTGACCCACAAATCGAGATCTCCTGAAGCAAGACAGTAATGCAAAATATATTATCATGAACAGCAGGAGTTCCTAACTTGCCATCTCCAAAGGGCTGATTGCAGGCAACAAATAGTGATAGACATTTAGGTGACTTCGGAAAACTACTTATATGATTTAAAAATACATAATAAACATTTTGGACTATTACCATAAATGTGCCATTGTGCGCCAATATATTTTAAGATATGGTTAGATATATATTAGAGTGTCATATGCAAACAGCTTTGAAGATTTTAAAAGTGTAGATGTATATTTCTGTAAAATAATAATACAAATTGATTAGAAAACTCCTTTTTATTGTACAGAAAAGACATTAGAATAATATATTAAAAGTGAAAATAAGCTTTATGTTTTCCCCCTATTAGAAAACAAAACCACACTGTCATCTTTACTGCAACACCTATAGGCAGAACATATGAATATGCTGTTAGTGAACTGTGTAAAATTAAAATTGCACTTTTCTCTGTGTAAATTGCATTCCTTCCTGCAATAAATCATCAGTACAGCACCAATTTAATTTCCTTTCCAAGTACATCCTAATGGGAAAATTGAAGACTAAAAAGAATGGTCTGAGGATTCCCCTCCTCCTTCACATAGCGGGTGAATGCACATTTGCAAAACAAAAGCTACAGACAGCTTAATTTTATATTTAAGAGGCAGCAGGTAGGACGTGCAAATACAATGGGCCAAACTCTGTCCCCAAGTTTCCCAGTTCCCTAAGAGGAATGGCTCCAAATCTGGAAAATGGTGTACCAGCAGGTAGATAGTGCTTCCGGTGAGATTTTGGGAGGTGAAGGAGCAGCCTCTTTGCATGGGTTTGTTATGGGTTCCCAACATACCTGGCTGCAGCCCATTCAAAATACTAAACAAGAAAGCTAGTAAGCCACGGATTTTGCAGTGCATAATACAAATCAACTTCAAGATGGATTTAATTGCACATTCATTTCAAGCTAAATAATCTCTGCATTAAATAATTAATGAATCAAGCCATTTAAATAGACAAAATGAAATCACGTCATTAAATTGTAACTTCTGTATTTAATTTAATAGAATATTCTGACAAAACCAATTTAAAATAAATATATATCACTCACCTTTGCCGGCTGAATTACTTTCTCGGAGTTAATTTAGTTATATGTTCATGAATTCACCATAATTTCCCTCATTTTTTTATTCAACTTTACAAATGATTTAACATTGCAAAGAAAGAAGTTGATGAACCAATACAAGAGATCAGGTAGTTGGGTCCAGATGATTTACTACTAAGTGCTTATAAAGTGCTGGAAGAAGTAAAGATGAACTGTAGTGGTTCCCAAAGCAAAAATAACTTTTATGAAGGTGAACATGAGTCATAGGATTTGGAAGAGAAGCAAACAGAATTATGTGCCCCCACCTACTGCAAGTAATTTAACCAATTTTCAACACTTAGTACAACATTTCTGCAAGCATATTTTTAGAGGATTTTCTCCTGAGACACCTGTCTAAGCTTTCCCTGTTGCGAAGCTGAACTAGAATCGTTAAGCCACTGTAACATTCTTCTTATAGAAAATGTGTCAGGAAAAGGAACATTTAACCTTTAAGGAAAACCTGCCTTTACAAGAGCACAAGGATTTTTTACAGGAGTATATGAAGTACCATGACAGTGGACCAAGGAAGGCGAAGTGAGAAACCTTATTTTCCTTCACACCTAGATAACAGCTTAACTGTTGTAAACTAAACAGAAGACTCAATCACTAAGTTCTAGACAGAATACTCACCCAATATAAACTGACTATAGGTCAAGCACCCTGGCTTAATATCCTGGAGTAAATAATTCAAGCCCAAGAAAAGAAATGAACCGGCAACAAACAGTGGAGTGAGTTCAACCCCATTATACACATAAGCATCTAAAGCCGTGAAGAGTCCATTACCATTGAAAATGGAAACAGTCCTTGCTCTGGTTAATATCAGAGTGAAAATACAGTCAGGGTTGTGTGGGAAGAAAGAGTCTATCCAAAAAGCCTTTGGAATACAAGCATGTGTCCAGTTCTAAGGAAATGAAGACACATTTCAGGTACCTTCAGTGCTGCTTCTAGTTTCCTTTTAATGTTTCTACTCATATACAAGATTGCAACCAAATAGTAAAAGAGGAGATGGAATATTACACATATTTTCTCATTTTGCTATTTTACTGGTCGTCTTTTATAGCAAAATAATTTCACTAGTAATTTCACTAGTCCTCCTACATAGTCATTCCTTTTTTTTCCTAAATGAGGAGTTATTAAATAGGAAACTGTAAGTGGAATCACATTACTCTTCTGCATTAGCTGACAAGGACTATGACATAGATGTCATGAGATCAGTATATATGGGCAAAATGACTGGATTACTTTGGTGCTTCTTACGCTCTTTTGAGGAAAAGAGTCCGCATTTCTGTCTGGGCTAGAAACTTATGTGATAAATAGAAATTATTTGGTAAAATATTTGAGAAGCTGTCATAGATGAGACAGGATAAATGACAACCAGTAGCAAATCTGGATACTGGGGTTTATTTAAGAACAACAATATTAGTGCTTTTACCCTGCTTGATTATTCCGCCCACTCACTCCCTTGCTCCCTTGTTGTCCTTTATATTGTTTTATCAAATGCAGTAGTGTAGCAAACTGACTTTTGACCATCAGGGACAATTTGTTGCTTATGCGTAAGATAAACAATTGTGTACTTACTTAAGCTTTAGAGTTACTTACACCCACTCCTTATTTCTAGGAATACCCAGGAATCTATCTAGGAATAACCCGGTGCTGAAACTTGTAAGGTTTAAGTTAAGGCATTGTACCGTAACTAATCTATACCTTACAGTTCATCCATGTGCCATTTGCACTGATTTAGACTTCAGCTGAGTGGTTATAGGTGTCCTGTGTGGAAAAGTAACTAGGCTTGTCGCTGCAAGAAATCTGGGTCATTAAAAAAGCTAGACTTTGCAGAGTCTGCAAACTGATACAAAAGTGATCTCAGCTTTGCAATTAATATGGATGGGGATGGGTTATGTTCAAGTATCATGCCAACTTTTCATGAGTTAACAAGATTAACAGGTTAATGGGTACCATGTGGCTGTGGAATGTGCCTTACATAATTACTCCATCAAATTAACCAAGGATCAGTTGTATTGTCTTGTCTTATTTGTTTTACCTTGATGTTGTTTGCAAATTAAGACAAACCCACCATGTTTATGTATAGCTCTGGAGATTCTTATAAGAGGTCATAGGAGATGCACAGTCAGTGATTGTGACTTTGAAAACACCAGAAGGGCTACAGCCTGGAAAACTGGCACGTTTAGGGCTTTTGTTGGGATCAGAGGCTGATAACACAACCTAACTAGGTTTCCCATCAAATATTCTGATTACTTAATGAGACTGTTTTACATAGGCATATCACAGGATCACGCTCCTAAACAGAAAAATAAACACACATTTTCCGCAACATTTCATCACCTGTGCAATATAACTTCTTTCCAGAATATGTACACAAATATTTGCTTTTTCATATCTACATTCTGACAGAAAAATATATCCTTTGTTGTAAAATTTCAGAGATCTTTCTTTCATCTTCAGGAAAGAAATACGTGACTCTTGAGATGATAATGACTTCTCTCGATGTGGTTGCATAAGTAACAAAGTACAAAATGGGGAAACAATGTACTTTTCTTAGTAATTGTTGCTCACCAATCCTCTTTATGTTCATTGCTATATCCTCATTGCATCCACCACCTGCTGCCAAGAGAGTTTTCTTTTAGTCTACCAGGTTACATAAACTGTTTGGTTGTTTGATTGCTTTCTTTGCACACTATTGAAGGGAATGAAAGTATTGTCCTGACGAGTAATTTGGTTAATCAGCTTGCATTTCTGCAATTTATATTACTTAATAGGAAAGAAAAGCAAGGAAATTGCATCTACCTCTTTCTATGCACTCTTGCCTTAAAATATTCAGAATATGCTAGAATCAATGATATCTACATACCAGACTTTTTTTTTTTTTTTTTTAACTAAACCAGGCCACCTTCATTTAGCAAAGAAATGCTTGATGATTTTACCGAAGAGGACCTCTAAATCATTTACCAGAAGGAAAGGAAATACATTAAAAGAGCATTAAGGTTCTGTCAGAAAACAAAAGCATGGAAAGCTATTGTTAACAGGTGAAATGTGCCATGTATCTGCTGGTTCTTGGGTATAATAGAGAAATAATAGGACTGTAATCAAGAGAGGGTTTCACAGAAATCTTCTGTTGCGATGTGTGAGGTATTGATAGCATTATTTTCTGTTATTCCGTTGTAGGATTCATAGTTACAGAGAGTCACAGAAAGCTAAAAGTTTTCTGCCTAAGCATTGCTGAGGTTTTGTGGTCTCGATTTACAGTGCAGAAACAAGCTCTTATCACTTTGGAATTTCCACCCAAGTTTTTGCTTGTTTTTCTCTAACCATCCTTAATGTTTGAATAGTTTGGCTGAAAAAATGCAAAAGGTACTTTATACTAATCTAAAATGTGCTTCTATTTCTTATTAACTATTGTGAATACTTTGTATCAGGAATGAATGCACAAAATAAAATTAAAAAAACCCAACACCTTTATCACATTCCTGTATACCATAATGAACTGTTTCTTAGAAGAAAAAAAAAATATATCTCCTTGTAACCACTTCAGTGACACAGACATGAATTCAGAAAACCAGTAGATATAAAACTGCTGTATGTTATATCACAAGTCTGGCACGATGTTGATGAAATCCATTCTATATATACTTCTGTATTTCTTTTTTTCTTTTTTTTGAAGGTCAATATATCTTTTTAATTTTTTCCTTATTCTTGAAGTAGACTTTCTTAAGCTACATATGTGTATTACATATTCTCTGTAAATAGAGAATAGTTTTTTGTATTTAGTCATCAGTTAAGCATACATTAACATTACAGACAGGACAAAATATTGTCCTGAGAAGAACTTTGAAAAGAATTGATTCTTCATCCGATAAAGTAACTCAGAAAACCAGTTTTCGACTGTCCAAAAAAATTGTTACTGTCATTTTTCTCATTAAAGGAAGATGATATTTCAATTGTTTTTCTACTAAGCATATTTTAGAAAAGCAAAGCACTGCGAAACATGTAATCTGTATCTGTAATTGTCATGTATTTGTAATGCATCTTCCCTGAAGTCACTCTTGTGAATGGAGTGTAATGACACCTGAACTAGGTTCAAAATAGTAGCAATGCAGATATTCAGGACATTATCTATAGAAAGAAACAAGTGCTAAATCCCCTTTACCTTAATCACAACTGCTTTGGAATTCCTTAGGCAGAGAGTTCATTGCTCAGATATCTCCATTAGTTTAACTGCTTTCATTTTCTTAAATACAAAGATACCACCTCTGGGTTTGGAAGTCCCTGAGCTATGAACCCTTGGAGGCTGGGACAGTAGAATGGAGGAATATTGCTATAAGCTTGTCCTATTCTGCTTTTCCCTAGATGTGTGCTATCAGTCCTGCTGGAGATACTGGCCTAAATGGATTTTTAGTCTGATTTAGCACATCCATTCTTACATTTTTTTTCTTCCTGCATGTTCATAACCCCCCTAGCACACCACCTGTGCATCCTCACTTCTGGTTTTAATCTATATAAGAAACAACTTGGACTAGCTGTCTCTGGAGCCTGGACAGGTAGAAACTCACAGAGTAAAATCCCTTTTTCTTGGCAGAAAAGATGTCCAAAATGCAATGATGAGGGCAGAGAGTAGGTTTGTAGGCTTATTTTTAAGGATCTGCTTTCTCCAGCAATCACTGCTTAAGTTTCTGTGTTTTTTACTAGATGACAGACAACTCCACATTAAATCTACAGTTTTGTTCATTACAATGTGTCTGAGGATTCGGCAGTTTGTGCAAGTTTGTATAGTCAATAATACTGCAAGCAGTTACCATTTTTACCTTGCTTGCATTGTCTTTTGATAGCCTGACATTCACTCTCTTCAAATACATGAACTATGAGCCTGTCTTGCCACTGTGCTACTTCAGCTTATACTAGTGAAAATCAAGTCTGATACTTATAATGGACTTGAAAAGTGCTTTCCTCTTTACCATCTTCCTATGTATTATCTTTTCATGGGTATCACAGAACTCCTATTTTCCAAACACCTATGAGTTGTTTTTTGTGTCCTTTGCATTATTTCTAGTTCAGTTTTGCTGTTCTTCTCCAGTCGTTCATCATTTCACAGCTCAAGGACAGCCCCAGAGGAAAGCATATATTTCTGATCTCACATTAACCAAATTCATACATGGAAAGTAGTGTAATGAGAGGGGGGAAAAAAAAAGTGCCATGAATTTTCACCTTGCCTGTCAATCTTTTGTTTGTTTCTGTAATACCATATGACAATGGCATATGATGTATTTGAGTATGAAACATTTCTGATCTCAGAATGAGGCATGCATTTCCTTTATGTTTACTGCTTCAGCAGTAGTACTGTAGTTATACGTAGTTGGCAATTTCCTATCAATCAAAACTTCTGTTTTGTTTGTCTGTTTGTAGAAACACATCAATTTTGACAAGAAATGCCACTGGGAAAGAGTTGTCAATACTAGGCTGAAATTTCTGGTTGTATCTGTAAAAAGAAATATTCCTGGAGGATGGTGGTTCTCCATCCCTCTTTTTCTTTTCTTCTCTTGCTTTGTTTTGTTGGAAGATTGTTGTTTATTTTGAGGAATGGATCACTGAAAAATTAAAAATATCCTTATCTCATCCCATTGTGAACTGCCAGTTCACAATGGCCAAAGAATTGCCAGTATTCTTTTATGTTTCGTGGGATATGAAAACTAATTCTGAGGAAGCTACCAAATTCCAATTGCAGAATTGGTTATTTTTGGGCCAAGGTGCTGTAAAGAATGGCACAAGAACCCTCAAAGACTGAAGATAACCTTTCTCTCCAAAATTTTCATACAAAAGTAATTACAATATACTTAGTTAAATAAATTAATGGATGCTTAATTATTATTACATCTAAAGTTGTGTTACAGTAAATGTTTTTGGTTAAAAAGGCGAAAAAATGAAACATTCAACTGATTGCACTTGAGAGAATTCACATAGAAATGCTCTAATGGGCACTGATATTCCTCAGTATCTTGAACAAGTATGATTGTATTGTCAATATCACTTTTATATAAACCACAACATTAAATAATTAACATTCACATTTACTCACCTTAGTTTTTCCCTCAGTTTGTCAAGAGTGAACAAGAATACAGAATTTTGCAAACTCAAAATGTTTTAGCACCATACAAAACTTCCTTCATATATTATCACAAGTTCTCAGTTTTTGTTGCTTGCCATACAGGAGGGAATTAGGTGAAACCACCAGAGCACATTCCTAATAAATGTCTTTTGTGGTCTTGCACCACACTCCAATGTGAAAAAAGCCCAGCTGTTTTTTGTTTGCTCCACCACATACACAGTTTTCTTGATTATTCCTTACGTTTGCTGATTAAAAGATATCATGGCAGAATATGTGATCAGGAAGTAAACAGCAAATGATGAATTTAGATAAATGTAGGTTTAACCTATTCAGTTATACCTGTAAAGACTATCTTTAGCAATTTTATATCTCAGTATTTGTATCACTGATGCAATTTTAAAATAAAATAACTGTAATATTTTGAGCACAATTGCACAAAGAGTGTGAGAAGCACCAGCTTGAATTGCAAAGTATTTGTTCCAAACACAAGTACCAGATTGGAGTCACAACCCAGTGTTTATCACTTAAAAATAGAGTTTTAAAAGGCAGGCATTACTATGAAAAGCATATATACTTCAGCGGTAAATTTAGATCCCAATTCATAAAGATATTTAAGCATTCAAACACTGCAAAGTTATTTTAATCTTTTCAGCAAGAATTACTCGTGTTTAAAACTATTCATGTATTTAAGTAACTTGTTGAATTGGAGCATACACTGTAAATTTGAAATACCAATAATTTCGGTTAGTAATAGTTTAGAATTTGTAGAAGATCGTTAGATGTGTTTAAACCTCAAGTCAGCTATCTAGCTTTTGCTATGTCAAATAAAAAGTAACAGGATGTCAAAATTTATTTGCAACATACTCTAACACTATCAGAAAACACATATCGTGTCTCCAGGATCCTTTAGGGTCATGAAGCCATTTTGAGAAATGTCACAATAAGCACAGAACGTAATTGATCCACAAGGTGGTTTGAGTGCTACTCACTGGCTTCTGCTCTGTGTACGTGGACATTCAGTGAGGGCAAAATTGAAAGATGCTTTGAATGCTAATATTTGTAGAAATATTATCGGGAAGGTCATCTTCTGGGAATGGTACCTGTTAAGAGCTATTTCAGTAAAACAACACAAAACAATAACATCTTGTTCACTCTTATGGCAACCTTCATGAGGAGAAAGATGAAGAGAAGTATATAATATTTTTATTTGAATTGTCTCTAGTGGTGGTGGAGGACTGATGAAAAATAGGAAAGGCAGGAAATATAAGTGTAAAAATTTTTATCTGGCTGAAGTCCTGAGTTGCAAATGTGAGAGATGCCTTAGAGAAATGCTAGGTAGCCAGATCAAGGTGACTTGTGAAGCCCACAAGAAATCGGGTGATTTGTGACAGGAGATTTAAAGCTGATGTGATTGATTTAAAAATAATTGTGATGGTAGATTTAAAACTGATGTGAGTGATTTAGAAATAATTAGGTGGATGGTCATAATCAAATGATCCATATGACTGGTGTGATCAGAAGACCATAGCTATCAGCCTTAATTTTGCTTCTCCATTCATTTTGTATCAGGGTACAGCCTATCTGCGTTTGAAGGATTTACATCCTTATGATGTCTTCAGAGCACTGTCCGAATATAAATAAACAATAATAATCAGCTACATTATATTATTTTTAAATGGTTTATTTTGTATTCAGTTGCAGGACAAAGTCAGATTTTGCCTATGTACACAGCTGCCGTTGCTTCAAATGGAAATTCCACCCTGATTACAAAATCAGGCCTTTCACTCCTTACAGGAAAATAATTAAAAATCTGCAGTAATATTTTCACCCAAATATCTGTGTTGAAAGGACTGTGATACAACATTATTCACAAACCAGCTATTGAAAAAGTTCTTGTTGGCTTCAGTCTCTGTGGGGATTTTTGCAGTACACACAAATCCTTCTTCTTTCCCACACCAAGGCTAAAAAACTGACTTAAATTTAAAATAACTTAGACTAATCTGAATTCTAATAACTTCAGCCTCTTGTGTTTTCTGATTCTATGTACTACCATAGCAACAAGTAGTTCTTCTTTTATGAGGCAGAAAAATTATTTCACTCAAGTGGTAGTGTACATGTAAGTGCCTGGCAGTAAGTGCATTTGTGCAAATGACCACACACATTATCTCCCAAAAAGGTATTGTTCATTACTAGCTGAACAGAAACACTGCAATTGATATTTTGCTTTTCCATCTTTCTGTAAATGATGTCAAAATGACACTACCATGCAGTGGCCTATCTCTGCTGCTGACCACCCTCAGCAGCCACAGCCACAGTAGAGCAGTCCCACGACTGGAAGAAGATCATGTGTTAGATGTTTTCTCCAGCGTGTCTGCCAACAGTGTGGTGGAGAGGTGGGTTGTGTTGCCATGACGTGTGTTGTGTGCGATTGCTCCCTGCTGCTCCACTACAGCTGTGTATACTAACACCATCAGAGAAACCACGGGAGTGTAATGCATAGCAAAGTGCATAATACTGCAAAGCAATGCAGCACGGCAATATGGCTCACAGTTATGACAGTGATTCACTTCCTGTCTTAAAGGCGGTATTATTTGTGTCACAGCAATAAAATCAAGCAAATGTGCATGAAGCAAAACATATGAAATCATCACTGTGTAGTGGTCAGAGAAATTCTGCTCCCCCAGCCCCACTGTGTCTCATTCTGGCTGTGCGGTAATGCAGAAGTGTGCCTAATTTAAGGCCATCTGACAAATCAAAGCAGCCACAGTGGTGTTAGGTTCTTTCTGCCAGAGAAAGATGTTGCACAACATAACACAAGGCACTTGTGTCTGCTTCAGTTCTGCCAAGCTCCTTCCCCAATCTCTTCCATAGTGAGAGGGAATGGAGAAGGAGATAACTGACCTCCTCATTATCAGCAAAGATTTCCAATGCAAAGGATTCCCCTCTCCACCTCTTTAGAGAACAAGTGTCCCTGTCAGACTGGCATCTTTCCCATTAGTTAAAGCTCTTGGAGACTGGGAGAGATAGAGATCATTGTCCACTGCTTAGCCACTTCAGCGGATGATGGGTAGTACAATTATACATGAAAAAAACATTTTTTAATCACTGTACTATGTAATAGTCATAACAGTGAAAAATTTGGGGGTGGAACTGAGCAACAAGAAATTTTTCTCCCTTCCAAATGTTTCAAATATTTGAAAGCATAAAGGTTTCAAAGATCTTCCTCTTGTGCAGCAGGTCAGCTCTGAGGCTTTGTACCATGGCCAAAACACTTTCCTTGTGTGGCAAACTGTGTAGTGTGAGCTTAAAGCGATTTCTTTGTCATTGCCAAAAACATGGCTGAATTTCTTTTCCATCCTGGGCCAGGGCCATCAAAACTGGCACATTCTAATGGGGAAAAAAAGAAAATTATTTCTTCAAAATTGACCTTTTCTGTTCAGAAGAGTCAAAAGCATTTTCACTGGAATGTTTTGTCTAGCTCTGGTTTCCAGTACTATATTTTCCTTTATAAAATATGATTTTAAAATGTATGATAGTATTGTCTTTATATTAGCAGGTTTGAGTTTTAATTCTCTAGGCTTGTCAAGGGGGCTGATTTAGTTTTTCATTTCCTACAGTTCTGTGTGAGTGAGTCTCATTAAATGGAATAGCTGTTCTGCATGCAAATCAGAGAAAACAGATCTGTTAGTTTTGGTGGACTGTTCTAGCTTACCTTAAGTTGAATATACAACCATGCTTGCTAAACACTATTGTCTGTGCAAGGAGTGCAAATGTTCATTTTGCATGTTTTTTATAGCATTTTTTTCTGAAATGTCACCTACTCTTATCTGTCATTTTGACTAAATTACATCATGCCTATCACTCTCTGCTTGTTTTTACATAGGAATAATACAAATAATTCCTGTCTGATATCTGTGAGCTAAAAACCTAAGCTCTTAAAATGTTAAAATGACTCTCATCTTGGTGTCTCAGAAGATCTTGGCCAACCTTTCAGTAACACCAGGGAATATTATTGGCCAGAACCATTTTTTTTTTCTTTCAGAGTTTTGGTATTCTTTAAAAATGAGATCTTGTTCAACCAAACCTGCAGCATATTGTTGTGAATATCCAAATACGGGAGGGAAGGGTGTGTTCTTCCCCAGTTTTTAGCCTGAAAGAGATTGTCAGCTGCAAAAATGTTGGAGTAGATAAGTTTGCCACAATAAATCATTTCTATCCCAAAGCTAGACAGTTTGGGAGGACCTGTGCACTTATCAGTGAAAGGGGATATCAGTCACCTACCCTGATCAGAGGTAAGGCTTCTTGTTTGCTCAGTATGCCATCCTGTTCCTTGTGTGTACACTCCTGAGGTGAAAATGTACAAGCATACATCTGCAGCTGCTGCGTGCTCAAAGTTCTCCCCTTTGAAGAAGTACTGAAAACAGCTGTCTTCATAAGGGTTTGATGCATAAATAGCTTTACTTCATTTTATAAAACTGCTTTTACTTAGAGATCATATCAGATAACATTAAAAAAAAGTCCAACAAACAAGTAGAAGAAATCTGAAATGTCTTGAGATTATTGTCCCTTGTGATATCTTATTGCCTCTCCCACAATTACGGTGATCAAGTTGCCTCCACTCTGCAAGTGAAGGATGTGTTTTGTTTTATGATTGTTTAAATCATTTTGGGAGGCCATTATGATTATAATACAAAATGACTGATCTATTTGACAGCTCCTGAAACCTTGAGACTTGGTAGGACTTGCTTTATTGTAATATTTAGGGTACTATTTAATGATTTTGCACTCAACAAACTGTCAATCATTATGAGCTATATATAATTATGTATTGCTTAATGGAAAAAAATATTTTTTAACCTCAAGATAACGTAAAACACTTAAAAGTAATTGCTAGGGGTATGACGTTAAATAGAGATGCTGTCTCAGATGCAAAGAGTTCAACTGTAAAATAAATAAAAGATAATAATAAAAACAAAGAAAAAGCAAAACTAAATACCATGGCGCTGCCTGACAAAGATACAAAAATATTGCATAATTACAAATCCATAGTTAATGAGAGACTGTGTCATGTCATAATTATGGAGTCTATACTTTAAATCTGATGACACATCTGATAGAAACTTTGGAGGGCTTAGCTGTGAGTCGTACTTAAATATCACAAAAGAATATGTTTAATACCACTAAAAGGAGAGTGTCATGAGGTAAACAAAGCAAAGCAGAGAGCATTTATCACTTTTCCCATAGGAAGAAGAATAAGGTAGGAAGTTGACATTGCACTGCTTTTATATTGTAGATGATACAACTCTTTCTGTCACTCTAGTGGTGGAAATGAGACATGAATTATTCCAGCAAAACATCTGTGTGAAGTTGGGATGTGGTTTTTGCATGGCTTTATGTTTCCTGCTCTGACACTGGCCCTGACCCTGCCTTAGGAGGCATTTTGTTATGGGCCAGAGCTGAGAAAGAGTTTCAAGAGACAGCAGTGCACAATATCCCACCTCTCCTGTGGCAATGTTAGTGCCCACAGAAGTCTATTATAAGTCATAAAAGTTCAAAGAAGCCCTGAGGGTGTTAAAAAAAGAGGTTTGAGGATGTTTTCCTCAGAGCTGGAGCTGGCTATAGAAAGTGTAATTGTGCTTACCTCACCTTCAATCTCAACAAACTGTTGAAAAGCAATGAAAGAGTATCCAGGTTTTATTTTGCAATATGAAGAACCATGTTAGGCAGAACACAACTTTTTGTGAGGCATTTCCAGTTGGTCATTTTGGGTACCATTTGTCTCACTTAATTTTAATTGGCTAACATGCAGGCATAAATCAGCTGAGGCTTGTTCCACAGCCTGGAGAGAGAGCAAAGCCCACTGTGAGGGTGCTGTTTATTTGAACAGTGTAGATCTCTGAGTTAGGATGAGATGAAGTGTGCTCTAGACATCACTGACTGGGTCTCAGTGCCACAAAGGGGCCTTGGGTGACTTGATAAAATGCAGACAACTGCAATCAAGACATCTTCATTCAGTAAGATGAATGGCACTCTCAGCATCTGGTTATCATACAGGTGGAGGGAGAGGGGGACTGGAGCAATCTCTGATTTACTCCAAGAACTTTTTACAGTTGTATTATGTTGCTTTCTGCAATAGCCCTATCCTTTCCCTCCCTGGGGAAGGCTAATTTACCCCACTCTGGTTCACTGTGAGTGCAAGGCTCTGGCCCCTTGCTTTGCTCTCATTGTGCTGTGCTTGTCTTTCAGTCTCTCATGCTCCCCAGGGCTATATTTCCAGCTCTTGAAGTTCTGGCCTCAGTCAATTTTCTGTTTATTGCTCACCCTCCCATAGCACAGACCTACTACGTCAGTGAAGTAAAAATCCATTTCTACAATAATATGTTGACCCCGTAACATACAACCTGTTACACTAGCAGGTATGATTAGGCATTCAGAATAAACTGACACTTCCAACCTCTGTCTTCCAGGAATAACAACATTAAGGTCTACAAAAATTTCTCACCTAGCAGTTAAGCTCTGTTCTCATTATCTGTAAGCCACCACCCACAAAAAGAAATGCTAACTTGGATGAACCTCCTAACTCACAGATAGCAAGCCTAGCCATGAAAGACTGAATGCCAAAGGTACACTCTTTTAGAGGCAAAATTAATGTATTCAACTGGTGCTGAGCTGTGCCAAAGAAGTCATCTTCATGTTCAATTCAACATGCCATTAAGGGAAATAAATAAGGCATCTTGCAAGGTGTGGACTATGTCCTTTCTTTCTAATCTTTCACTTTCCTCCATTAGGTAGGAAAAGAGTGGCTCTTCGAACCTGCTGATATGAATACAGGGGTAAAGCTGTTGCTTGAACTTGGCCATGGATAAATCGGTTTTGTGAGGAGAATGTAATGTTTGTGTCTATTGTGTTGCCCAGAAAGATGCAAACTCCCCAGTGTTTCATCTGAAAAAAAGAAACCTTTCTCTTTTTTAATTAATTTTAACTTTTTCCATTTTATAAGGCTGTGTTTTGTTTGGTTGGGTTTTTGTCTTATTGGAGCAGTCCATTAGGGAAAGTAAAAAAATAATTATACCATACCAGTTAATACCCAACCGCACAAGATCTGGAACTACTTATGTGCCAACATTTTATTGAATCTTGTAAGTGCTAGGTTTCCTTGCTTTCCTTTCTCTTACTTTCTTCTTCCCTTTTCTACTTCAGTCCTACTTCTACTTGAATTATAGTGGCTGAGGGATATAGCCTTATGAGAGGGGATTAGGGATAAAGTAAGAATTGTGAACTGTGTTTGAAGGCTATGAAAAACACAGCCAAACTATTCTTCCTGACTGAAAGCCATTATGAGTTTATCACCTTTTCTTTTATAGAGAAGAATTTGTAAACTGTTCCTCTTTTTCATCAGACAAACCCACAGCTGATGTCAACAGAAACTAAGTTAAAAGAAATTTGCCTGTCTAGTCATGGAGTCTTCAGTGAATAATTCAGATAAATAATTTTGAAATTTGAAGTCACTCAAACTATTCACCTGCCTATAGTCTTTCTTCTAATTTGGGAAGTGGGGCTGCATATCTAGGTTAAAAGGTGTTATATCTATTCTGCTATTATAAGTCAGAGAGAGCTTTAAGAAAGCAGTGAATACAGAAGTACACGAAGTTCTTGGCATATTAATGAATACTGTTTATTTTCTCCACTGAATGTCTATTTTCAAACTTACAGCTTCTTGAAACAATGTGAAAAACCCTGCAGCTGTCCTGAAAACTCCACACCTTTGTGCACCCAAATACAGCTTCATTTCCTTCCATTTTTGCCTAACAGACTCCTCCACCCTTCTCCTTCTGCCCTTCTTTCATAAAAATATTATAGCAAACAACTAAAAAACTTTTAATCTAAAACCATATTTTTAATTACATATCCTAAAAAAAAGGATAATTTAGCTTTTTTTCCCCATGGGGTTTGCCTATCAGATAACTGGAAGGAAAACTGAGAGCTTTTTTGTAACATTAGAACTCGGTTGGACTCGATGATCTTAAAGGTCTTTTCCAACCTATACGATTCTGTGATTCTGTGATTCTGTGAACTTTTTCTGAAATGCAGAAAAACACCTCCAACGTTTACCAAAAATCAGCCTATGACTATAAGTGGTAACCAGCTTTCACTGATGAGTTCTGAACTGGTTCTTGCTCACTCTACTTGGAGATGGCAGTGAAACCACACTGCTGTAAGTAGAGCTCTCTAAGAGATGGGTTATTTCATGAGAAATTCCTCTAAGCAGAATGGAAGTTTTGATATTGACTCATGATATTGTCCAGAAGGACTACAGCAGTGGCTGACAGCTGTGAAGATGCAAAATGGAAAAGAAGTGTCCTGGGACAATCTGGCCAAGAAAGAAGAAGCTATTACTCAGTATAATTAAATTTATATGAAATTTTTCTGTAGAAAGAGAAGAATTCCCTAGAAATACTTTGCAATTACTCCTCCTGAGCTTTCTGTGTTTGGAAAGGGATTTCAAAGCTGGAGAGAACAGGTAGAAGAAAAGAAGAAAGCAATGAAGCTAGGGGGAAAAAGGGAGGAAGCAGACAAGATGCATGTTTGGAAGTGAATAATAATTTTCCATTGAGTGAGAAGAGGCTAACATTTTATGAGCAGGGTGAAGACTGGTGAGGAACAGAGGGTAAGCAGGGATTATAGCATATTTCTTGCAGTCTGGGGAAACACCTGTTTACTCTGCATCAAACACATGCTGTCTGTAAGCTGCCAGACTTTCAGCTATCATATATGCCAGGGCTGTAGACTCTGCCTTGTAGAGGAGGTCTTCCTCATGCGATCACCGAAATGATCGTTCCTGGCAGACATGGGCTCCTGCGATCCCTCCGCTCACTCTGCAAGAGCAACAGCGGCACTCCTGCGTGCTTGACATAGCAGTGGCTCACCGACGGCTCGTGTGGCTGTCACCCACACCGATGGTGCCAGGGACGAGGCAGCGGAGTCATGCCAAAGCCCCATTAGCTGAAGAGGATGCAGCAAGGAGTTCCTCGAGTTTGACATTACCAAGTCACAGCTGGTGGTTTACTGGTCCGAATGCCAGCCTGAAACTGAGCCCCGGGGAGCCCTGGTCATTGCCCGCTGGTGAACCACTCCTGCAGCTCCCACTTCTCTCAGCTCACAGAAAGGACTGTGTGTCAGCTACATGAAGATTTCAGCCTGTGGGGCAACCTTATATATTTTCAGTAGGGTGAAGGAAGCAGTAAAAATAGCAAAAGCGTCCCTCCAATATCCTACACTTTTATATCTATCTAAATCAGCAGTTCCTGTGCACACATACAACGCATTCTGTAATGCTAACAAGCAATTAAATACACCACAAAACAGACAATAAACATTAACACAGTCCTGTTTATAGTTGCTGTGCAATATAACATAAAACTAGAATTAATTCTTCCACAGTTCCATTTTTTCTTTAAAGTTTGGTTAACAGGTTGCAGTAAAAAAAAAAAACAGTGTTCTGGTGTTTGCTGATAGAACAACTACAGTCAGCTGAAAAGTTCTGGTTTTCCTCTCCTTCAATTAAAGGCAAAATAAGATGAAACCTGAAAAAAAAAAAATCATCACTCTCTCAGATTAAAGTAACGCTCATGTCAAAGGAAGGCAAAGCACTTAAAATTTATTTAGGATAAGCAGAGAATCTGCTGTGAGGCTATGACTGTCTCCAGGGGAAAAAGAAGCAACAAATATTTTAAAAAGTCAGTCTGGCACATTACTTCACCTGTAAGAATCTTATTATGATTATATTAAAGATTGCTTGATTCTTCCCTTATGTCAGTGAAACGTCAACCCAAAGCAAGTTTTCTTCCTGCTTCAGGCTAAGTTTCAATGGCTTGCCTGACTTATCAACCTAAAGAGCTCTCTGCTTTCAGGCCAGAAAAAAAGACAGTCTTCACTATTTTGTAGCTATCATCAAATCTATTTCAGAACACCAGCATTTAAGTATAGTCATAGAGAAGGAAGGAAGGAAGCAGAGCATCAGGGAGACTTGTTGCAACACGTGCAAGGCAAATATACAAAAAGGAACTCTTTAAAAGAAGACAACAAAGAGCAACAATCAATTCAAGAGTTATCTTTTAAGAATGGTTAAAAACCACTAATATAGGAATTACAAACCAGAAAGCTAAATTTAAAGAAAGGGAATTATAATTTGCACAGCATGAAAAACAAATATTCTTTTATCTAGGCACATAATTCATAATATTGTGTTTTCTCTCACATCAAAGGTCAAATCTCTCATTACTCAAAGGGGAATTATATTTTAAAAATTATCTCCATATCTACTCAAGCTTGTCTTTTGGCAAAAATTGTTGACTGAGAGATCCAAAGTCAAATGCCAAGCCACACTGAAGTTAATTAAATGTGTTCATTTTTTTTTAACAATGTTATTATTCCACTTACCCTTGTCCACAGAAAAAATCAACTTTGCACTAGTAGATTATTTTGTTCAGTAC